>NC_053038.3:393352307-394017307 GCF_002575655.3 Aegilops tauschii subsp. strangulata
AGCAGATCAGAGCTAATATTTACATCACAACTGAAGACAAAGTTGTGAGAAGGTGTTAAATTAAAATTGATCCATGCTTTGATTGGCAGCAACGTCCCCCCAGCTCTGTCTAAATCAACAAGGCATGTTGGGAAAAAAAGTAGTTGTCTGGAGCATGCAACATTCCGATCATTTTGTGCAGTTCCACTAAAATAGAGCTGAGCGTCCCTGTTCCAAAGATACTAAGTGTGATTAAAATAATAGAGGACTGTTGATGAAACAATAAACACACAAATAGAAGTTGGTCACCTTTGCAGTCTCTCTTAAGACTAACTAGTTGGAGAAGATTAAGCAAATAGTTGGAGAAGATTAGGCTCGGAGTTGGATGAGGAGGATAGAGCAAAACCAATCTCCCTTTGCGCAGTCACACTGAAATGTAGAGACGTTCCCCTGTGTGACATTTTAGTACAACTTCGCAAAACAATCTTAGGAAAAAAGTGATTTGTGCAGTTCACCAAAAGGTCGCAATAGCAACGAGGTGAAATGGATAGCTCTGTTTGCAAAAAAGAGGTAGAGAGGAAACAATTACTGGCCAATAACAGTTGATGACACATACGACGACAAAAAAGAAGCATATTCCTTGTCCTAAGGGAAGATAACAACACGGTTGTGTTTGTCTAAAACAGTGTGAGGACGAGATTGCAATATGGAAAGTACGCCGGACGAGCTACGTTTTGGGCAAAGAACTATGGAAGATCCACATGCAAGATTTTCCACATGCAACGACGTGGGAAGACGGGCAGTGGAGCAAGGCCGGAGGGGATACCTGGGGGTCGTCGGGATGTAACTAGGAGAGCGGCGGCGGGCGTGATCTTCCCATACTGCGGCAGCGAGCAGGTGGCATAGGCCCTACCGCGTCGGAGCTTGGTCAGAGAGAATGGCAGGTACCGCAAATCGGGACGTGCTGCCTCGGTGCTGTCGAACGGAGAAACGATGCACATCCTCCCTTTCCACCGGCGGATGGGATGTGGTCGGATCAGTGGCCAACGGTGAGAGAGAGAGAGGCCGCCGCCGCCTTGTGTGAGATACTCTGAAGAGAGACAAACCCAGGGAGGTAGGCTTCATTGTATATAGTGGAGCAGACTACCATTTTCTCCATAAAAATCGTTTTATATTCTGTGTACCTGCCATTGAGCGATATAACTTTATTTAAAAATAACGCACCAACGTATCAAGTCGAACTTTGTTTCGTGCACGCGTGGTACACGACCTCCGTAGGTTAACAACCGCTACACGCGTTCAAATTAGCACGTGGGCTGCCATTTCGTACAGAAATGAGCTCCACCGTGTACCCGCGCGGGTGTGGCTGGGCACGAAGCGTGAGTACGTGCACCTATGCTCTTCGTGTACGTACACCACCTACGTGGGGTTGTGTGAGAGAGATACAAACATGGAGAGATATAGTGTGTGGGTTCGTGAGTGTTTTTTTCGTGGGGGGGGGGGGTTGAGAAATAGACAAGGAATATATGTGGATGATATTTCAATCAAAAAATGTAACATATGCAATATGTGTGAAATAGAGTCCTGGATATGTCATATATATATAGAGGGGGCGATCCACGAGAAGAGAGTGGTGGTATCATCGGGTTGAGGTATCCATAGAATCGAAGAGAGGGATGATGTGTGTGTGTGTGCGCGCGCGCGTGATCGATAAAGAGTGCCATCAAATTTGTGTGTGCCCACGTCAAAGATATAGGGTGGGTGGCCTACTGGAACGTGGGAGGGGACAGGTGCAGTTTGTCTCTGTGGCATGGATACCTACCTACAACGCTAGACTATCGGTGTGTGGTGGGGGTGGGTGGGGGGTAGACCTAATTAACTATAGATGTACAATGGCTGGTATATGTGTGGAGGAGGAGAGAGGCCTACCTTATGTATGGTGAAGTATCAGGTGAAAACGGTAATTCAGTGAAAATCTGGAAACTTACCACCAGAGCCACCGGATGATATATGGACGGATTATATAGAAGGTGGGATGCCCCATAGCCACTCAAACATATTTACAGAAAACACCTTTGCGTACCCTTCTCCCTTTCCTCTTCCTCTCCCTGTGCTCGTTCTTCCCCCGATAATGGCAGCCGGTGAATCAGTGAACCATGAGGCGAAGCAGGGGAACAACTATAATCTCTTATCTGGCTAGGTCGAGGTACTTCCAGCGCCGGAGAAGATGACCTAGGACGCGAGCGTGAAGCGAGGTTGTGCGCGTCCGGCGAGTCAGCGATAATGGCTGCCAGGCGAATCCGACGGAAGGTGGAGCTCAGATCCCCTCCTGTTTGTATGTGTGCAGCTGCGCATCCGTTTACTACCGCCCCTCACCATTGTTTCTTCTCCAGAACCTTACATCTCAGCCCTCATGTTGTGTGCACAAATCAGCGCTTGCATCGGAACGAGCTTGCCGCCTCGCCGGAGTAAGGAACTACAGCCGCACGTCGGCCAACCACATCTAATAACAATTGCAAAAACTGAATGTACGCGCAAGCATGCAGGCATCAATCGGCCGCGCCACACACATAGGGTCCTGAGCTATGAAAACACATCCATGGCCACGAGTTCATCTACTGGGAATTCTAGATCCAGGCTAGCCAGCCAGCCATACAGTATGAGACTAGAACCAAACCAATTAGAAGGGGGCTAGAAGCTGCCATGAATAAATTACGGGCACCACCAAGAATTAGGATGCCCGTCGCCGATGGGGGCGTTCACGGGGGAAGAGGAACCGCCTGAGGGTACGGTCAACGCACCGGCTGGGCCGGCCGGCGGTGGGCAGGGTGCCAAAGGAGGCGTTGCTATCGCCAGGTGCATGAGCTACTCAACCACGTCAGGCTCGTCGCCGTTAAGCATCCACCGCCGCCGCGGCCTCCGCTCCGGTATTCGTCGTGATCTTCACCGGATTTGCCGGATCCACCAGCAAGACCACGTGCACAACCTCGAATTCATGCTAGCGCAGTCGCTGGCAAGTACCTCAACCCTTCCACACTCTGGTTTCCCGGATTCGCCGGCAGCCAACATCTGGGAAGAACAAGCACAAGAGGAGGGAGAGGAAAAGACGAAGGGTGTTGCAACTATCGTGTATAGCAAGGTGTTTTCTGTAAATACCTTTAAGTGGCTATCGGGCATCCCACCTCCTATCTAATCCATCCATGTATCATCTGGTGGCTCTGGTGGTAAGTTTCCAGATTTTCACTGAATTAGCGTTTTCACCTGATACTTCGCCCTTATGTATTGAGGGAGATTGATCGACATCCATGCATATGTGTAGGAGAGGAATAAGGTTGGGAGAGAGATAGAGCTAGAGTGTTGGAGGGGGTGGTAGTGGAGTTGCTTCTAACAAATGGTGGGAGAGGCTTGCTAGACAAACGGAGGGCATGCGTGCAATATCAATAAGAGTGGGGATGGCTGCCTGTCTGTGCACGTGTGTGTGAGAGACGGGTCAGGAGGCATGCACGAATGATGAGGGGGACGATATGGTTGTGGTAAGCAGACGTAACTACATAGGAAGATCAATCGTCCTTTGTCAGAGAAAGGAGAGACATAACTTGTGAGGTACGTCGATCGATGGATGGGGGGAAATAGTTAAAGTCGACCTAGGTATATGTAGGGAGATCAATAAGTATACGTGCATGTATGTGTTAGAAGCAAATAGGGCCCGGGGAGAAGGATAGAGAGAGAGGGATGCAGCTAGGAGGTGGTGCGAGAGGCATACTATATCGAGGGGGAAGGAGTGTGCGAGTACGAGAATGATAAAAAGAGGGGTGGGAGTGAGGCATGGACGGTGAGAAGAGAAGAGGGAAAGCTTGTGTTTGTGGTAGGCACACCTGGCTAGAGAGGTATATTGATCGATGTGTGCCGTAAAGGAGCTAGGGGGCCTACACACACCGTGGGTGAACGGCCTAAAGTGAAAAGACGAATTTGCACGATGGAGCTAGAGAATGCTGAGTGAGGGAGAGAGGGATGCGGGCGCGTGCATGCACGAGAGAAAGTTAGCGCTAGCTACAAAGATAAGAGGATTGTGTGGGTGTAAAAGACAAATAGAGATCATAATTCATTATAAAAGGTGAATTCGGATATTTGAAGAATTTACCATAGTGTTTTAAACCGACGCATGTGTGAATATATATAATAGTGATACACATGGTGTGGTTATGAACATGTTATACTACATATAATATATTTTATCTCTACTCTTATAAAAAAACATAGTTGTTGATCATGGTGTGCCTGCCATCCTGCAGTATAGGCCATCCGATTTATATCTGACGGATAGGAAGGAAACTATGGCAATTTTGAAAAAAGATACCCACACCCCTCTCCACATTTGCAAATAAGGCCTCCCCTCGATCATCTTGATGTTCCGTGGAACGCATGGGCATCTTGCTAGTACTATATATAATATATAGAACATTGATTATAATTTGGGCTAATGTGTGGCTTTTGCAGCTCAGGGCTAAATACTTGTCATAATGTAGGGGCGGGGCACTATACTTTGTGTGATAAACACGGTGTACGTATGGAACATGGTTTAGATTATGAATATCTAGTTAGTACATCAAATGTACTATTATTTGCAATCAACATCAAGTGTATTAAAAAAATTGAATTCGATTTCATATAGTACTCATAGTTCATATCTATCTCTAGAGCAATCATGTGGTGTGTTGTTAAGGTAATACACGAATGATGGTTGAAGTTGGCAACAATCATGATTGTAGATTCTTATTGAAATAGAGAAACGAATTCAAATTCAGTTCGAATTGCAGCGGTAGTATAGACATTTGGAATGCACTAAAATGTTGGTATGAGTAGGTTACATGCATTATATAGCGAGCGAAAAAATTTAATTGGACATAACATGGATTCATAGCTTTAAATAGCATTTGTATAGTAAAACGGGACAAGACTCTCTCTTTGTATGGTGTGAATAGTTTTATTTTTGCTCTTTTTTTCGTTGAGGGTGATAACCCACAAGTATAGGGGATCAATTGTACCCTCTTTCGATAAGTAAGAGTGTCGAACCCAACGAGGAGCTAAAGGTAGAACAAATATTCCCTCATGTTCTATCGACCACCGATACAACTCTACGCACGCTTAACGTTAGCTTTACCTAGAACAAGTATGAAACTAGAAGTACTTTGTAGGTGTTTTTGGATAGGTTTGCAAGATAATAAAGAACGCATAAATAAAAAGTAGGAGCTGTTTAGATAAAGAGGCAATAAAGTTAGTATAGCGAGTGTGGAAAAGTGGTGGTAGGAGTTGCGAAATTGTCCCTAAGCAATTGACTTCTTTACTAGACCGATAGCAAATTTTATGTGGGAGAGGCCTCTGCTAGCATGTCATCCCTGACTTGGAATTCTATGCACTTATGATTGGAACTATTAGCAAGCATCCGCAACTACTAACGTTCATTAAGGTAAAACCCAACCATAGCATTAAGATATATTGGTCCCCCTTCAATCCCGTATGGATCAATTTCTATGCTAGGTTGAAGCTTCTGTCACTCTTGCCCTCCAATACATAGTCCTATCAACATACAACTAACCCTATGGTGTGATCCACGTGCGCGCTCACATGATGGGCACCAAAGGACAGCAACATAACCACAAGCAAATTCAACCAATCATAGCAATTCACCAATTACCGATAGTACAACGAAAATCTACTCAAACATCATAGGATGGCAACACATCATTGGATAATAATATGAAGCATAAAGCACCATGTTCAAGTAGAGGGTACAGAGGGTTGTGTGAGAGTGGACCGCTGTAGACAGATGGGGGAAGGTGATGAAGATGTTGGTGAAGATGACGGTGGTGTTGGTGTAGATTGCGGTGACGATGATGGCCCCGACGGCGTTCCGGCGCCACCGGGAGAGGGGGGAGAGGGCCCCCCTTCTTCCTCTTCTTCTTCTTCTTCTTCTTCCTTGACCTTCTCCCTAGATGGGAGAAGGGTTCCCCTCTGGCCCTGGCCTCCATGGCGGCGGAGGGGTGTATGATCGAAAGTATGTCTAGAGGGGGGATTAGACTACTTGACCAAATAAAAATCTAGCCTTTACCCAATTTTAGTTCTTGGCAGATTTTAACAACTTAGCACAAGTCAAGAAATCAACCTACACATGCAATTCTAAGAGTATAGCAGCGGAATGTAAAACAATTGCATATGAAGGTAAAGGGAGGAGTTTGAGGGAGCAAACGCAATATTGACACTGAGATTTTTTATCCGTGGTTCCGATAGGTGGTGCTATCGTACATCCACGTTGATGGAGACTTCAACCCACGAAGGGTAACGGTTGCGCGAGTCCACGGAGGGCTCCACCCACGAAGGGTCCACGAAGAAGCAACCTTGTCTATCCCACCATGGTCGTCGCCCACGAAGGACTTGCCTCACTAGGGTAGATCTTCACGAAGTGGGCGATCTCCTTGCCCTTACAAACTCCTTGGTTCAACTCCACAATCTTGTCGGAGGCTCCCAAGTGACACCTAGCCAATCTAGGAGACACCACTCTCCAAGAAGTAACAAATGGTGTGTTGATGATGAACTCCTTGCTCTTGTGCTTCAAATGATAGTCTCCCCAACACTCAACTCTCTCTCATAGGATTGGATTTGGTAGAAAGAAGATTTGAGTGGAAAGCATCTTGGGGAAGGCTAGAGATCAAGATTTATGTGGTTGGAATGGAATATCTTGACCTCAACACAAGTGTAGGTGGTTCTCTCTCAGAAAATATGTGTTGGAAGTGTAGGCATGTTCTGATGGCTCTCTCCACGAATGAAGAGTTGGTGGAGGGGTATTTATAGCCTCCACACAAAATCTAACCGTTACACACAAATCACCAAACTCGGTGGGACCGAATCAGAGAACTCGGTCAGACCGAATTGGTTCATCATGTGACCGTTAGGTGTTTCGGTGGGACCGACATGTCAACTCGGTGGGACCGATATCATTAGGGTTAGGGCATAACGTAATCTCGGTGAGACCGATTACACAAACTCGGTGGGACCAATTTTGGTAATAGTCAAACAGAGAGTTGGTCAGGCAAACTCGGTGGGACCGATTCACTCATCTCGGTTGGACCGAAACGTTACGAAAGGGAAACAGAGTGTTTGCATTGCAATCTCGGTGGGACCGATCGCTCATCTCGGTTTGACCGAAACGTTACGAAGGGAAACAGAGAGATTACAATCCCATCTCGGTGAGACCGAGATCCCTATCGGTGAGACCGAAAAGACTAGGGTTTCTGGCAGTGGCTATGTCAACTGAACTCGGTGGCGCCGGATAGAAAGAATCGGTGGGCCGAGTTGGACTTTTGGTTTGGGACATATGTGGATATGAGAAAGTAGTGGAGGGTTTTGGAGCATATCACTAAGCATTTTGAGCAAGCACCTCATTAAGCAACACCTCATCCCTTCTTAATAGTATTGGCTTTTCCTATAGACTCAATGTGATCTTGGATCACTAAAATAGAAAATGTAGAGTCTTGTGCTTTGAGCTTAAGCCAATCTTTTGTCCTTAGCATTTTGAAGGGTCCACTTTCTAATCCATGCCATGCCAATCATTGAGCTTTCCTGAAATATCTATCTTGAAATAGCATTAGCTCAATGAGCTATATGTTGTTAGGAATTACCAAAACCACCCAGGGATAGTTGCACTTTCAATCTCCCCCTTTTTGGTAATTGATGACAACATATAGATCAAAGCTTCGACAAATGATAAATAGTATTGAAAAACATCGTCGCTTTGAGAAGTATGTGATAAGAAAGAGCTCCCCCTAAATTTGTGCATTATTTAAAATTTGCTTTTGAATGCAAATGCACAATCGATTAGGATCATGGGTTACTCTTCCATGTCACATACATCTTGGTGGAGCGCTCAAAATGATAGAAGTTAAAGCATGCACTCATCACCAAAACAAGTGAATGATCATCTAGGATATAAGAGATAATATCATCCAATCAAGCATTAAGGGTAGCATATGATCAAACACGAGATCAAACAAGTATTTCACAAGTAGCTCACACAAGCACGCAATAAAGTTGAAACCAAACCAAAATAAGTGCAAAGAGAGATAAAAACCAACACTCTCTCTCTCGAAGCCTATTATCTATACATTTTTCTCCCCCTTTGGCAACAAGTTACCAAAAAGTTTGAAAATGCATAGTGCTAAACGACTCTCAGGCTTGATCTTCGGGAGGTGGTGTTGAGAGAACTGCAAGGATGAAGGCTTCTGATGAAGTAGCTGGAGCTGGTGGAGTAGCTGCTGGAGGTGGAACTGGAGCTATAGCTGCTGGTGCTGATGCTGTGGCTCTAGTGTCTGTTACTGACACTGCAGCAGATCTCTGTCCTCTGGGCACTCGGGCAAAAGCATCTGTGGTAGACTTGCCCTTCTTCTCCTCTGCTTCCTCCTGAAGTTGCTCAACTGCAGTTTGGATTTCTGTTACCTTGACATCAACGTCATAGAATTTTGTCTCAATAATCCTTTCCAAGCTCTCCTGGTTCTTGGTCAGGGTGGCCAAGCCCTTCTCAATCCTCAGCGTGGATTGGATCAGATATCCAAGCTGGTCTTGCTTGCTCTTCAAGAATACCTGAGATGCCTCTTCCACAGTTGGCATCTTTGCAGCCTTCTCAGCCTTAGCGTTCTCTCTCTCTTTTCATGTGCTTGAGCTGAAGATGGTTCATTCTCATTCATCACAACAGTGTTATCTTCAAATTCAGGATAGATGTGCAGGTGCTCCTTATCCAAGATGTACTTGCCTTTTCCCATGTTTGAGTTGATTAGCTCCTGAATGTGTGGGGCATACCCACAACTTCTCTTCTGATCAGCTGCAGTCCTCTTGATTGTTTCCACAATCAGGCTCATAACTTTGAACTTCCGTGGGACATGAAAGATGTGCAGCAAGTTGATAGCATGTCCTCTGATCATCTTGTGATCACCTAACTTGGGTAGCAGTGTGTTCCTTAAGATCCAGTTGATTGTTGGCATACCTGACAACATGTAACGGACATATCCAAACTTATGCGTATCCAAAGCAGCATCTGGGATCTCCTTGTACATGTTAGCCATAATGTTGTGGTCGTTCTTCTTCTCTGCATAAATTTCCAAGTCATCCTCATGTTCCTCAGGAGCATTTATGAGCTTGGCCCATTCATCAACTGTAGATTGGTACCTAGTACCCTTAGACATCCATACAATCCTTCCATCTGGATAGAAGTGGGCAGTGGAGTAAAACTGCATGATGAGCTCATCATTCCACTTGGTGAGCTTCTGGGCAACAAAAGTATCCACTCCACATGCCTTAAAGCTATCAAGCACTCCAGGGAAGTGATCCTCATTTTCCTTGATGAATTCCCAGTCAACCCATCTCATATCACACACTATGGGCTTCTTGTCAAGAAAAACAGTCTCATAGAAGTCCTGTTGTTCCTTAGTGTGGAATTTGTAGTCTACAACAGTCCTTCTACTGATAGCATAGGGATTAGACTCTCTCCATAGTCTCAATCATGCATCCTTCCCGATCTTCATATTCTCTGCAACTGGGTGTGCATCAGTGTGGTCAGGGATCTTGGGCTTTAGCTTCCTCAACACAACAGAATCATCTTCTTCTTCTTCAGCAGCTTGAGGTACTGGGGCCTTGTTCTTATCTTCAGCAGGTATGTTCCCAGTGCTCCTTTTGGGTTTTGGCTTTGGAGCTGGAGCAATAGCCTTGGGAGCAGCCCCTGCTTTGATTGCATCTCCCATAAGCTTTTGAGCTTTGGGTGCTGGTGCAGCATCCTCTTCCTCTTCCTCTTCTTCAGAATCTCTCATCATTGATGGCTCCCCAATAACTCTGGCAATGGTCTTCTTGACCCTTTCTTTTCTCTTCTTGCCATCTCCAGTTTCCTTGGGTTCAAGAGTGAACTCCATTGTTTCTTGGCTTAGAGATGGGATGTCTTCTTGCTGGCATCTTTGTTTTCAGACCTGGCTTAGTTGCAGCAGTTGAGCCATACTCTTTCTTCAGCACTTTCTTCTTTGAAGTGGCTTCATCTTCAACAGCCACATAATCTTCATCTTCAGAGTCGAAATTCCTCTTCTTTCTTGTCCTTGTGGTAGCCTTTGGCAGATTGCTTGGTGTGCTCCTGCTGCCTTCATCATAGCTGCTAGAGGGATCTGAACCCTCACTCAACTGCACATGTTGCTCAGACCTGTTTTGACTATCACTCTGGTCAGACATCTCTGCAAATACTCTGACAGCAGACCCTGTGAACAGGTTATAGATGAGGTAGAGTAGATGAGCATCACAAAGTACAGGAGTTTTGCAAAATGGATGACTTAAAAACTTAGTTTTAGTTCTTCACAGAAAGCATTTCGGATCTACCGATTTGTAAACTCGGTGATACCGAAGCAGCTTTTGAAACCTAAACTAGTGAACTCGGTCGGACCGAGTCATAGTTCGGTGGTACCGAGACTGCTAGGGTTTCACAAAGAATCAAACTCGGTCACACCGATTTGCAATTTTCGGTCGGACCGAAAATGCGTGTGTTTTGGCCTATGCCAAAATCGGTGAGACCGATTTCTACAACTCGGTCGGTCTAAGATGAATTCGATAGAGACCTAACCCTAAATTGTCAAATCAAAACTAATCTACAGGACGTTTTCACTGGACAGGATGATTTCAATCGTGGCAAGAATCATGGCAAAGCAATGTGCTAAGAATCGGAGTTAGGGATTAGCACAATGATCAAGTCCGTACCCTAGTTCGGCGACGCACTTGCTACGGCGGTAACGACGGTGAAGATTTCCGTTGACGGCGGCGAAGACCAGCGGCGGGAGGTCGCTGGCGGTGAGAGGATGATCCGGAGACCCGAAGAGGCAGAGCAGGTTATGCGTGGGCGAGAGGGTTCGGAAAATTTTCCAAAATTTGGCCCGTCGGTATATATAACCTGACCCTGTCGGTGTGACCGAGTGGAACGACTCGGTGGCACCGAGATGCAAAACTGCAAGCAGTTATTGCAACTCGGTGTGACCGAAAGGTTCTAATCGGTTGCACCGAGATTGAAAACCCTAGATCAACTTAGTGACTCAGTAGGACCGAAAAGGATGAATCGGTCAGACCGAGATGCACAAAGAGATTTTGGAGGTTTAAGTCTATGACGAATCGGGAACTCCAAGTGCTCCTCACACAGAGTGGTTCGAATCTGACTTGATCAAACTTTGTGATGTAGCATGAATAGAGTTTGAGACGAGGAAATCATAGATAGCTAGAGGGAGTTCTTAGGCATTCTTGTCCATCCATTTGGCAAAATAGAAAGAGCCGAACAATCAAAACAACAAATGGATGTCCTCGAATGAGTAAAATATGCAACCAACATGCTCACACAATAAAATGGCAAATGAAATATGTGACAAAGCATGCACAAACACTCTAGCATCTATCAAGCAATTTGGCGATGACTAGGTCATCTATATATGAGTATATTGACATAGGAGTCAAATGAAAACATTTGATCATAGGTCATACTCATCGTTTAAGCACAAGTGGGGTTACCACTTTTACATAAAGCATTGTTGTGTTCAGACCATTAGAGTTGCTTTAGCTCAATTGATTGGAGTAAAGCTCCCCCTAGATGTGGTATCCCCCCTTAGAGGGATGAACTAACCTTGGGTTTTGTCAATGATGACTTCATGTAGGTGTTGAAGATGTAGATGCTCAATGTTGATGTAGATCATTTGGAGCAATCCTTTGGAATGAGTTGCACTTTCAATACCTACACGGGTTAGTCCCACAAGGAACAAACAAGGATATCCATAGACATAGAGTGATGCATACACAAGATGATGTCCATGAAAGCAATGGGTTACCTTGTCCCTTGTCTTACCAACAAGAGGGTTTGTGACTCCTTGAACTAGTGCAAGATATGGAAGTTGTTTGCACTTGTTCTCGCCAAAATGATAAGAGTGAAGTATGTTGGCGGAGTCACCCTCAAGAGCTCTCTAGTTCTTCTTCTTCTGGATCCACACCATCTTGATGGGATACCTCGGAGTTGTAGTTGTACTTGATGAAGTAGTACTTGATGTAGTCTTGGGAACCCACTTGACCAAGGCCTTAGGTGCTTCTTCAAATGCATCAATTTCCTCTTGAAGCTTGTCCTTGCCTTTTTTCTTGTGGTCTTGTGGTGGACGATCATCTTGAGCTTGTGTCCCCTTGAAGGAGGTAGGATCATACTTCTCTTGTTGAGGAACAAACTTCATCTTGGGGTATTGATCTTCTTCCCACTCAACTCCATTGGCATTGAACTTTCGTTCAAAACCAACACCTTGATTCTTCCGGTGTCTTCCTTGCTTGCGTACAATTTCCTCAAATTGCTTACTTCCGGCAAGGCTCTTGTAAACACCTTTCTCTATAATTCCCTTCAATAAGCTATTTTCTTGCTCAAGTGTAACTTGGCTAAGAGAATCATTAGTGGAATCAAGAGAACTACTAGAAGCAACAACATTGGATTTAGCATGATTGTTGTTACTACTAGATGAAGCATCTTTCTTGTACTTGTTGCTAGATTTAACTTGCGGCATGTAAGTAGACAAGAGTAAACGCTTGGCAATGTAAGAAGAACTTTTCTTGCGAAGATCATCATTGATTGCCTTTAAAAACTCATGCTCTTGCTCAAGGTTGAGCTTTTCAAAGCGTAGCTTATCATGAGTCTTTAAAAGTTCTCGATGATTTCCAAGGTAGTTTCATGAGCTAACTTAAGAGTGTTTAGTTCTTTAGTTAGACGCTCAATCTCCTTCTTATCATCATCATTCGTTTTATCTTGATTAGCATGATTAATTGATGTTTCATCATAGTTTTCATCCCTAGAGTTGTCAACAAGTAAATCATCATCACCTAGCAAATCATCTTCATCACTATTGAAATCAACATACTCGGGATGTGTTACCATTGGACCTTTGGCCATGAAGCATCTTCCAATTCCTTCATTTGGTGAGTCAAATATGTCGTAGGAGTTGGTTGACACAAGTGCTAGACCGGCAACACCTTCATCTTGAGTATATTCGGAGTCGGAGTGACAACTTCTTTCGGAGTGATTGTCGGACTCGGAGCCGGACACCCATTCACCAACATGAGCTTGATGACTTATTTTTGTGTAGCTCCTTGAGGACTTTTCCTTCCTTTCCGAGTCCTTGCTTCTTCGAGAGGGTCTTCGTTCATAATGATCATCTCTACTCCTCCTTTCTCTTGTTGGTGATTCTTATCTTCTACTTCTTCTTTTGGGAGAATCTTCTCTTCTTTTGTAGGGAGCCGTACACTCATTGGAGCAGTGTCCGGGTCTTCCACAATTGTAGCAATTACACTCTTGACTAGAAGATCTTTTGTCATTGTAGGACCTTGACTTGGAACTTCTTTCTTTGCTTCTACTCTTGTAGAACTTGTTGAAGTTCTTGACCATTAGGCTCAATTCTTCATTGAAGGTTTGTTTCTCACTTGATGATGTGGGAGCATCACACGAGGCTTTGTAAGCACCACTAGACTTGTTGTGAAGCTCTTCCTTATCCTTGAGTGACATCTCATGAGAAACAATTCTTCCAATGACTTCCGTTGGCTTGATATCTTTGTAATTGGGCATCATTTGGATCAATGTGCACACGGTATCATATTTTCCATCCAAGGCTCTTAGGATCTTCTTGATGATGAATTTGTCGGTCATCTCTTCACTTCCCAAGCCGACAATCTCATTTGTGATGAGAGAAAGCCTAGAGTACATTTCGGCGACACCTTCACCATCCTTCATTTTGAACTTGTCAAGTTGACTTTGAAGCACATCCAATTTGGATTCCTTGACAGAGTCGGTACCTTCGTGCATATCAATCAAAGTATCCCAAATTTCCTTTGCATTCTCAAGATGGCTGATTTTGTTGAATTCTTCGGGGCACAATCCATTGAAGAGAATATCACAAGCTTGAGCATTGTATTGTAGCATCTTCAACTCTTCCACGGTAGCTTCACGGGTTGGTTCTCTCCCATCAAAGAATTCACCTTGCAAGCCAATACACACAATAGCCCAAACGGCGAGGTTATGTCCAAGAATATGCATTTTCATCTTATGCTTCCAACTAGCAAAATTTGTACCATCAAAATAAGGACCTCTACGGTGGTAATTTCCCTCGCTAGACGCCATACTCTCCTAGGTTGTGAAACCAAGGCTGTGACCACCAAAAGCTATGGAAATCAAAGCAAATGGAGACCAAAGCTCTGATACCACTTGTAGGATCGAAATTATGTCTAGAGGGGGGGATTAGACTACTTGACCAAATAAAAATCTAGCCTTTTCCCAATTTTAGTTCTTGGCAGATTTTAACAACTTATCACAAGTCAAGCAATCAACCTACACATGCAATTCTAAGAGTATAGCAGCGGAATGTAAAACAATTGCATATGAAGGTAAAGGGAGGAGTTTGAGGGAGCAAACACAATGTTGACACGGAGATTTTTTATCCGTGGTTACGATAGGTGGTGCTATCATACATCCACGTTGATGGAGACTTCAACCCACGAAGGGTAACGGTTGCGCGAGTCCACGGAGGGCTCCACCCATGAAGGGTCCATGAAGAAGCAACCTTGTCTATCCCACCATGGCTGTCGCCCACGAAGGACTTGCCTCACTAGGGTAGATCTTCACAAAGTAGGCGATCTCCTTGCCCTTGCAAACTCCTTGGTTCAACTCCACAATCTTGTCGGAGGCTCCCAAGTGACACATAGCCAATCTAGGAGACACCACTCTCCAAGAAGTAACAAATGGTGTGTTGATGATGAACTCCTTGATCTTGTGCTTCAAATGATAGACTCCCCAACACTCAACTCTCTCTCATAGGATTGGATTTGGTAGAAAGAAGATTTGAGTGGAAAGCAACTTGGGGAAGGCTAGAGATCAAGATTTATGTGGTTGGAATGGAATATCTTGACCTCAACACAAGTGTAGGTGGTTCTCTCTCAGAAAATATGTGTTGGAAGTGTAGGCATGTTCTGATGGCTCTCTCCACGAATGAAGAGTGGGTGGACGGGTATTTATAGCCTCCACACAAAATCTAACCGTTACACACAAATCACCAAACTCGGTGGGACCGAATTGGTTCATAATGTGACTGTTAGGTGTTTCGGTGGGACCGACATGTCAACTCGGTGGGACCGATATCATTAGGGTTAGGGCATAACGTAATCTCGGTGAGACCGATTACACAAACTCGGTGGGACCGATTTTGGTAATAGTCAAACACAGAGTTGGTCAGGCAAACTCGGTGGGACCGATTCGCTCATCTCGGTTGGACCGAAACGTTACGAAAGGGAAAAAGAGTGTTTGCATTGCAATCTCGGTGGGACCGATCGCTCATCTCGGTTTGACCGAAACGTTACGAAGGGAAACAGAGAGATTACAATCCCATCTCGGTGAGACCGAGATCCCTATCTGTGAGACCGAAAAGACTAGGGTTTCTGGCAGTGGCTATGTCAACTGAACTCGGTGGCGCCGGATAGAAAGAATCGGTGGGGCCGAGTTGGACTTTTGGTTTGGGACATATGTGGATATGAGAAAGTAGTGGAGGGTTTTGGAGCATATCACTAAGCATTTTGAGCAAGCACCTCATTAAGGAACACCTCATCCCTTCTTAATAGTATTCGCTTTTCCTATAGACTCAATGTTATCTTGGATCACTAAAATAGAAAATGTAGAGTCTTGTGCTTTGAGCTTAAGCCAATATTTTGTCCTTAGCATTTTGAAGGGTCCACTTTCTAATCCATGCCATGCCAATCATTGAGCTTTCCTGAAATATCTATCTTGAAATAGCATTAGCTCAATGAGCTATATGTTGTTAGGAATTACCAAAACCACCCAGGGATAGTTGCACTTTCAAGGGGCGGGAGCCCCTCCGCGATTGGATCTCTCTCTCTCTGTTTCCTTCTGTTTCTACGCTCCCTGATTCTGCCCTTTCACCGTTACTTAAATTCTCGGAGATCCGCAACTCCGATTGGGCTGAAATTTGGACATGATTTTTATCCGGATATTGGCTTTCTTGCGGCGAAAGAAGGGCACCAACCGCCTTACGGAGTGGCCACAAGGGCCCAGGGGGCGCCTGACCCCCTGGGGCGCGCTCCTCACCCTCGTGGGCCCCTCGGGCATCGTCTCACGTTGATTCCACTTCCCAAAAATAACATATATTCAAAAAAATCTCCGTCAGTTTTTATCCCGTTTGGACTCCGTTTGATATGGATTTTCTGCGAAACAAAAAACATGCAACAAACATGAACTGGCACTGGGCACTGGATCAATATGTTAGTCCCAAAAATAGTATAAAAAGTTGCCAAAAGTATGTAAAAGTTGTAGAATAGGGGCATGGAACAATCAAAAATTATTGATACGACGAAGACATATTAGAGGGAAGTGTGAATTGATTTGGTACGTACAAGTACAATTTTACACGTTAGGCTTGTCCCTAAAATTCAACCCGCGCCTTGTTATATCTCTAAAATTCTGGTACTGTGCTCCCAAAACTGGCGCCTTCACAACCCGCGCCTTGCTATCCAAAAATTACAACGCGCGCGAGAACTCCCTCTAGCTGCCAAATCCCGACACGTGAAATCCCCCTTCTAACCCTGAGCCGAAAGGGCCGCTAGTTCAAATCGGTGGGGGTACTTTTATAACACACCCTACATTTTGGACAAGCGCGTCCCTAAGTCAGGGTTCCCCCTCCCATCGCCTCCTTTTCGCCATTCCAAATCCCAGGCCGCCATAACCTCTCCACTCCAGCCGCGAAACCCCACGCTCCTCCTTTCGCCACCTCACCACTGCCCAGCCGGAGCCTCTTCCCCGACGACGTTGTCCATCAAAACAGCTCGACGTCCCTCATCCACCTCTTAGGATGAGGATCCCTCGTCCATCTCGTTGTCCCACCGGTTCAGCCGCCCGTCCTCCACCTCCAAGGAGCTGCTCCGACGATCGCCTCATCTATCGCGACTGCTCCATCCCCATAGCACCGACTTAACCTGCTCCACCGGAACCGCAACATCCTCACCAACTCCTCGGACGAAGCCGAGGCCTACTCGGCGCCACCAAAGAGGTTGTACACTCATCGCATCGCACCTTCTCCTTAACTCGACCTCCCGGCATCGACGGTGCTTCATCCCGCACCCCCATGAAGCGGCTACCTTGAAGCCGGCGCCGCGGGCGACATCTCCACGGCGGCTCTCCCCCAGTGCGAGGCCCCTTCGGCGGCGGCGGCCATACCAGCCGGATCTGCTTCTGCTGCTCCGGCTCTCGCTCGCTCGTGCTGCTGCTGCTGCTCTCCCCCTCGCTCGTGCTGCTGCTCTGCTCCGATTTAGATACACTTCAGTTGACTGAATCGACTTTTGGATCAGTCGATTCAGGGGGTGGGGGGCTCGCCAGAGTTAAGGAAGAACCACCCGCAGCGGGTAGGGGGGCTCGCCGAAGAGGTACCCCACTATCAATCTTAGGGTTCAGGGTGGGGGCGGTGGGGGCGCGGTGGTGGGGCGGTGGCGTGGGGATCGCCGGAGAAGTTAGTAAGGCAGCTGCAGTGCCCAAAGCGCCAGTACTACCACGACGAACCCCAACTCCACCAGTTAGTACACCTATTCTTGTGGAGGAAGCACAACCAGCCATTCATAGTTTAGCATCTATCACATTTGATGTTGTTAAATCCTATGTGTGTATCTTCCCATCATGGAAATATTATACTGAAGATGAAGGAAAATGCCAGTTGCAAGTGTTTGTCCAGGAGTTATGTGTAAGTAATGTTATTCATGGCAATTACTTTGCTTTGTCCCATACATTCTACCTCCATGATGGTTATAATACAACAAATTTTCCCATTTTTCTCTATAGAGAAGGACCGATTTGGAAACTCAGGATGAGGTAACCTGTGCTAATACCTCTGCTATCTTCAAAAAATGCTTGGTGGCAGTATTGGAAATTACCTGAAGAAAACGTACTTCATTGGCAAAGAAACTCATCAAATTCCCTTACGTTCTCCTGAGACACATTTACTGGACGATGACTGGGAATGCCTTGTTCTGTACTCATCCCGAACCAAGAATGTGGTAAGGTCTATGAGCTCAATTTATTTTAAGTACTATATGCTTGCGTCTTATTGTACTCTGTTCATGTAGAACAAGTGCTTAAACCTGAAGAACAACTGCTCTCATTTAAGATTCCATTGCTATCGTGCATATTGCTTTGCTCTTGTATCACTGTATTTACTCATACAAACTTATTTTTAAATTGAACGATCAAATGGAAACTCCAATGGCACAACATGTATGTTTACGCATGTTTATTTAACAGGTTTGCTCTTATAAATAGCTCTGTTGATTTCAATTTCAATTGTGTATACAGTTGACTTCTCATATCATGCACATTACTAGCATCACAACAGGGCCAATAGTGTTGTTGTACATGTAGACCTATGGTACCCATCTGAAATCTTGTTGTGTCGTGTAGTTTCCCACGCTTTGTATTCTTTCAGTGCTGCTTTCGCTTAAACTGATATGATTTGAACCGTGTCTCTATTTTGATTTGGCAAGACAATGCAGTGACCATAGGACATAGATATATGTTTGTTTGATGCTTTTATAATGTACTACTTGGCAATAGAAGACTTGGTAGTTTAATCTTGTCGACCTTACTAATGAACTGGTTCACCGAAATGAGTTTCATATACTAGCACATGCTAAACCTGTTATGTGTCTGCTTGTTTCTTCTTTTAGAATGCTGACAGAATATTGTGGAAGAGTGCCTTATTAAGCAATGGTAAAGGAAGTAATGCAGATAAGGTTCAGGATAGTGAGACATCCTTGTTGGTCTCCAACAAAGCTGATAAAATAGCTAAGGAAAACTATCTTGAAGACAGTGAGACAACCCCAAAGTCCTGTCTTGCACAAGCTATTCAAACTATCTGTCTAAATCAGTTCGGTTTCTTGAGTCTCAACTACAAGCTGAAAGACATCGATCAGCTGTGCTGCGACAAGAAGCGGAAGGACTGCGGAAGTCCCTGGAGCATTCAGATGCATACTTTCTGGTGCAACAGCAAGCGTTGGAGGATTTTAGCGCCAAACAGGACAAAGCTACTAAGCTTGCTAAGCTTATTGCGAGCATGGTGGATACCCAGGATAACGTTTCTTGAGCTCTTCTGAAGTTGTTTCAGTTATGGACTTGTTTTGCTACCGCATTTATTTGCACTGGTGGCCAATTTTGACGGCTAGTGTATGTAATATGCTGCTTTGTTCCCTATATTTGCACTGGTGGCGAACTTTGATGCCTAGTGGATGTAATATGTGTAATAACTGTAATAGGCTAGTGTTGGTTGCTTGCTTATTTATTTCCTTATCGTCTTGTTTAGTTGTTTGCTTGTAGTCACTGCAATTCTTTTTCCGTGTTTTTCTAGTGGCCACAATAACCTATTTTTGGTAACTAGGCCATAATAATCATGGCAACACATAGACTGTTGTAACCATGGGCCTCCTGCGGGACATAGGATCCATGGGCCTTCTACGGGCCGTAGGATCTATGGGCCTTCTACGGGCCGTAGGATCCATGGACTTTCTACGGGCCGTATGATCCATGGGCTTTCTACGGCCCGCGTAGGATCCATTGGTCTTCTACGGGCTGTAGGATCCATGGGCCTTCTACGGGGCGTATAATCATTTCGCCAGACATGGGCCGTACTATTCATGGACCATAACGTGCCATTAATAGGCCGTATTTGATAACGCTATGAAAACAGCCCAACGGTTTAATGGGCCACAAACGGGCCAAATGTAACTACGGGCTGAATTTGGTCCACAAACAGAATAGGCCAGTAACAGACCATAACTAATCGAATTCTAGAAATGAGCCCAAGAATAAATGGGCCCTTAGAAGGCCGAAAGTTAACACGGGCTAGAAACAGCCGGTGGAATAATGGGTCGTTAATGGGTATAAAGCGATACACTGTTCATTATGGGCCAGTTTCATCTCGGGCCTTTAATGGGCCTAGTGTTACAAAGGGCCTCATATGGGCCGAAAGACATCATGGGCCATACATGGGTCGTAAGTTACAACAGGCTGGAATCATATTGGACGGCCCAGATGAAGCTACTGGGCATAATTCCGATAGGCCGTAACGGGTCGGGAGTTAGTGGGTCGTAAATGGGCTATATACGAACAGGCCGTTAACAGGCTTTCCGTGGGCCGGCCCGTTACATTTTGACCAAGTCAAACGGGCCGGCCTTTTCACCCGAATGGGCCTCTGTTGGGTCATGCCACGTGTCGACGTATCATAGGCGCCCCCTGTCCAATGAGTGGACGACATCTGTCCCATCGGTGAGCCAACACGTGTTTCCTCTGGCCAATGAGAATTTTACACATGGAAAATTTGGTCTGGGCTGTTAACGGGTTACCGGATCCAAAACTGGACCCGATAGCTTAACGACGACCTGTTACAGTGGATGTCACGTGTCGGTCACCCTTGACGAAAGCACTTCTATGACGCGCGATTTATCGTCATTGAAGTGGACATTTCCGTGATGATAATTTTGGTAATGTCATGGAACACTTCTACGACATCACAGGTATGACTATCTTGATTCTGTCATAAAATCGTCATGGATGTACATGCATGACAGAAAACATGACCTACTGTGACAAACACGTATCATCACGAAAGTGTATTTTTTGTAGTGCTAACAACCGATTAATCGGTCTAACGGGCCATCCAATCGGCCTGACAAGTTAACATGATGAATATGTGTTGTTCGATTCGGTCACCCTACAAGTAGCGATTAACTGACCCATTAACTGATTAATCGGACGAATCCTTGAACACTAGGTGAACTGTTGGAAATATGCCCTAGAGGCAATAATAAAATGGTTATTATTGTATTTCCTTGTTCATGATAATTGTCTGTTGTTCATGCTATAATTGTATTAACTGGAAACCGTAATACATGTGTGAATACAAAGACCATAACATGTCCCTAGTAAGCCTCTAGTTGACTAGCTCGCTGATCAATAGATGGTTATGGTTTCCTGACCATGGACATTGGATGTCATTGATAACGGGATCACATCATTAGGAGAATGATGTGATGGACAAGACCCAATCCTAAGCATAGCACAAGATCGTGTAGTTCGTTTGCTAGAGCTTTTTTAATGTCAAGTATCATTTCCTTAGACCATGAGATTGTGCAACTCCCGGATACCGTAGGAATGCTTTGGGTGTACCAAACGTCACAACGTAACTGGGTGGCTATAAAGGTGCACTACAGGTATCTCTGAAAGTGTCTGTTGGGTTGGCACGAATCGAGACTGGGATTTGTCACTCCGTATGACGGAGAGGTATCTCTGGGCCCACTCGGTAATGCATCATCATAATGAGCTCAATGTGACCAAGTGTTTGGTCACGGGATCATGCATTACGGTACGAGTAAAGTGACTTGCCGGTAACGAGATTGAACAAGGTATTGGGATACCGACGATCGAATCTCGGGCAAGTAACGTACCAATTGACAAAGGGAATTGTATACGGGATTGATTGAATCCTCGACATCGTGGTTCATCCGATGAGATCATCGTGGAACATGTGGGAGCCAACATGGGTATCCAGATCCCGCTGTTGGTTATTGACCGGAGAGTCGTCTCGGTCATGTCTGCATGTCTCCCGAACCCGTAGGGTCTACACACTTAAGGTTCGGTGACGCTAGAGTTGTAGAGATATTAGTATGCGGTTAACCGAAAGTTGTTCGGAGTCTCGGATGTGATCCCGGACGTCACGAGGAGTTCCGGAATGGTCCGGAGGTAAAGATTTATATATGGGAAGTCCTATTTTGGCCACCGGAAAATGTTCGGGATTTTTCGGTATTGTACCGGGAAGGTTCTAGAAGGTTCCGAAGTGGGGCCCACCTGCATGGGGGGACCCACATGAACGTGGGTAGTGGGGGCAAGGCCCCACACCCCTGGTCAAGGCGCACCAAGATCCCACCTTAGAAGGAATAAGATCATATCCCGAAGGGATAAGATCAAGATCCCTAAAAAAGGGGGATAACAATCGGTGGGGAAGGGAAATGATGGGATTTCTTTCCCCCACCTTTGCCAACGCCCCAATGGACTTGGAGGGCAAGAAACCAGCCCCCTCCACCCCTATATATAGTGGGGAGGCGCATGGGAGCAGCACCCAGAGCCCTGGCGCCTCCCTCCCTCCCGTGACACCTCTTCCTCCCCACTTGCGCTTGGCGAAGCCCTGCCGGGATCCCGCTACTTCCACCACCACGCCGTCGTGCTGCTAGATCTCCATCAACTTCTCCTCCCCCCTTGCTGGATCAAGAAGGAGGAGACGTCCCCGCTCCGTACGTGTGTTGAACGCGGAGGTGCCGTCCGTTCGGCGCTAGGATCATCGGTGATTTGGATCACGACGAGTACGACTCCATCAACCCCATTCTCTTGAACGCTTCCGCGCGCGATCTACAAGGGTATGTAGATGCACTCCCCTCTCTCTCGTTGCTAGATGACTCCATAGATTGATCTTGGTGACACGTAGGAAAATTTTGAATTTCTGCTACGTTCCCCAACATGAACATGAAATGTTGTTTCCAAAATCTTTACAACCCAATCCTTGCAACGGGCACAAGATCCTCCGCAACGCCGTCATCATCCCCTCCGCAAAGCCTAGTTATCCAACATGAGTTTTCCCGAAGCTTGTAGTTCCACAACTCCCATCTTCTTTCCATCGCTCCATGCAATCCTTCTCCCTTTACTCTCTGGATCGAACAGTTTCAACCCCTTCATCAAGCCTTCCACACGATCCATCTGCCATGTGAACAATTCATATCAAAGACTCGAGAGAAGGGAACTAGGGTCTAGCAGTGGTATATGAGGGTGCGCCCTAGCCACACACCAAAGGCTTGTGGTGGATGGATGAGAAAATGTGGTGAGATAGCAACCCAATTCGATGGTCGGGGTTGCTCAGGGCTTAGAGCATCTCCAGCCGCACCCCTAACACCCCCCAAGACACCATTTTTTTGCCGGCACAAAAACACCCCAGCCCCCCCCCCCAAGACGCCGAATTCCGCCGGTTCGCCCCATTTTTTGACCCGGCGATCTCAGGCCGAACCCAGCGCACTGGAGGCACTTGGGGGCTCCGACGGAAGGAAAAGTGGTGCGTGGGCCACCACTATCAGGCGAGAAAAGCCTTTTCCCCGCCCAGATACGACCAGCGCGCTGCAGGACGCCACTTTCCCTCTCGCCGCCATGCCGATCCCGGCGCTGCCCACCTGCCCAGATACGACCAGCGCGCTGCAGGACGCCACTTTCCCTCTCGCCGCCATGCCGATCCCGGCGCTGCCCACCTGCCCACAGCTACTGCTCCGCCGCTAGAAAGGCCATTTCACCGCCAGAAAGAGAGGGTTTTTCCGCGACAGCCTCCATCCCACTCCTGGACGAGCTTTCCAGGGCTCCGACCACGCAGTCGGGGGTACTGGCGGCTGCCCACCCACCACGCTCGCCAGATGTTCGGCGATTTGCCTGTTCGGCAATGGATTCCGACGATGAGGAGGCGTTCGTGGCTCTGATGGAGGAGGAAGCCGAGGCCGGCACCGATGACGAAGAGCACGTCATGATCCTTGTCGCTCTGGCCGACCTGTTTGCGAACAATGCGAAGCCGCGACGAGGTGGCTCGGCGCCGCGCCGCCATAAGAGCAAGCGGAGGCATCGAATTGAGGGCTATTGCTTGCTCTACGCGGACTACTTCACCGACGCTCCAGTGCACGGCGAGAAAGTATTTTGGCGCCATTATCAGATGAGCCGGAAGCTCTTCCTCAGGATTGTGAATGCCATCCGGGAGTTCGACAGCTATTTCATTTGCAAGAAGGATTGCACCGGCACAGTTGGATTCTCCTCACTCCAGAAGTGCACGACGGCTATGAGGATGCTTGCATACGGAGCTCCTGGTGATATACAGGAAGACTAAGGACGCATGACCGAGTCCACCACCATTGAGTGTTTGTACAAGTTCTGCAGGGCAGTGGTGGCAGTGTTTGGACCACGATACTTGCGATCACCCAATGCTGAAGACACTGCTCGAATCCTAGCACAGAATGCATCATGAGGATTTCCTGGGATGCTTGGAAGCATCGACTGCATGCATTGGGCATGGAAAAACTCTCCATTTGCTTGGCAGGGGTTGTACAAAGGCGCCAAAGGAGCTTGCAGTGTGGTACTTGAGGCAGTGGGCACACAAGACCTCTTGATTTGGCACTCCTTCTTTTGTATGACAAGAACACAATGACATCAATGTACTGCAGTGCTCGAATGTCTTTGCCAAGCTTGTTGAAGGTCATGCTCCTCCGGTGAACTTCGAGGTCAATGGACGCCACTACAACAAGGGGTACTACCTAGCAGATGGCATCTATCCGAGATGTGTTGGGGAACGTAGTAATTTCAAAAAAATTCCTACGCACACGCAAGATCATGGTGATGCATAGCGACGAGAGGGGAGAGTGTTGTCCACGTACC
Organism: Aegilops tauschii subsp. strangulata; assembly: GCF_002575655.3. Taxonomy (NCBI): domain Eukaryota; kingdom Viridiplantae; phylum Streptophyta; class Magnoliopsida; order Poales; family Poaceae; genus Aegilops; species Aegilops tauschii. The sequence goes on from NC_053038.3 coordinate 393,376,864, forward strand.
CTCATAGACCGAAAGCGGAAGCGTTAGCACAACACGGTTGATGTAGTCGTACGTCTTCACGATCCGACCGATCAAGTACCGAACGCACGGCACCTCCGAGTTCAGCACACGTTCAGCTCGATGGCGTCCCTCGAACTCCGGTCCAGCCGAGCTTTGAGGGAGAGTTCCGTCAACAGGATTGCGTGGTGATGATGATGTTCTACCGACGCAGGGCTTCCCCTAAGCATCGCTACGATATTATCGAGGTGGATTATGGTGGAGGGGGGCACCGCACACGGCTAAGAGATCAAGAGATCAATTGTTGTGTCTATGGGGTGCCCCCTTCCTCCGTATATAAAGGGGGGAGGAGGAGAGGGCCGGCCAAGGGGGTGGCGCGCCCTAGGAGGGGGAAACCTACTCCAAGTAGGTTTGCCCCTCCCTTTCCTAGTCCAAGAAGGAGGGGGAAGGATGGAGTGGGAGAGGGGAAAGGCAAGGGGGGCGCCCCCCCCCTTCCTTGTCCTATTCGGACTCAAGGGGAGGGGGCGCGCCTCTTGCTCTGGCCGGCCCCTCTCTCTCAACTAGGGCCCAACAAGGCCCATTAGTTCCCAGGGGGGGGGGGGTTCCGGTAACCCCCGGTACTCCGACAAATGTCCGAAACCTTCCGGAACCTTTCCGGTGTCCAAACATAGTCGTCCAATATATCGATCTTTACGTCTCGACAATTTCGAGACTCCTCGTCATGTCCGTGATCACATCCGGGACTCCGAACAACCTTAGGTACATCAAAACACATAAACTCATAATATAACCATCATCGAACTTTAAGCGTGCGGACCCTACGGGTTCGAGAACTATGTAGACATGACCGAGACACGTCTCCGGTCAATAACCAATAGCGGAACCTGGATCCTCATATTGGCTCCCACATATTCTACGAAGATCTTTATCGGTCAAACCGCATAACAACATACGTTGTTCCCTTTGTCATCGGTATGTTACTTGCCCGAGATTCGATCGTTGGTATCTCAATACCTAGTTCAATCTCGTTACCGGCAAGTCTCTTTACTCGTTCCGTAATACATCATCCCGCAACTAACTCATAAGTTGCAATGCTTGCAAGGCTTATAGTGATGTGCATTACCGAGTGGGCCCAGATATACCTCTCCGACAATCGGAGTGACAAATCCTAATCTTGAAATACGCCAACCCAACAAGTACCTTTGGAGACACCAGTAGAGCACCCTTATAATCACCCAGTTACGTTGTGACGTTTGGTAGCACACAAGTGTTCCTCCGGTAAACGGGAGTTGCATAATCCCATAGTCATAGGAACATGTATAAGTCATGAAGAAAGCAATAGCAGAATACTAAACGATCGAGTGCTAAGCTAACGGAATGGGTGAAGTCAATCACATCATTCTCCTAATGATGTGATCCCGTTAATCAAATGAAAACTCATGTCAATGGGTAGGAAACATAACCATCTTTGATCAACGAGCTAGTCAAGTAGAGGCATACTATTGACACTCTATTTGTCTATGTATTCACACAAGTATTATATTTCCGGTTAATACAATTCTAGCATGAATAATAAACCTTTATCATGATATAAGGAAATAAATAATAACTTTATTATTGCCTCTAGGGCATATTTCCTTCAGTCTCCCACTTGCACTAGAGTCAATAATCTAGTTCACATCGCCATGTGATTTAACATCAATAGTTCACATCTTTATGTGGTTAACACCCATAGTTCACACCAACACCCAAAGGGTTTACTAGAGTCAGTAATCTAGTTCACATCGCTATGTGATTAACACCCAAAGAGTACTAAGGTGTGATCATGTTTTGCTTGTGAGATAATTTTAGTCAACGGGTCTGTCACATTCAGATCCGCAAGTATTTTGCAAATTTCTATGTCTACAATGCTCTGCACGGAGCTACTCTAGCTAATAGCTCCCACTTTCAATATGTATCTAGATCGAGAGTTAGAGTCATCCAGATCGATGTCAAAGCTTGCATCGACGTAACTCTTTACGACGAACCTTTTGTCACCTCCATAATCGAGAAACATATCCTTATTCCACCAAGGATAATTTTGACTGCTGTCGAGTGATCTACTCCTAGATCACTATTGTACTCCCTTCCCAAACTCAGTGTAGGGTTTACAATAGATCTGGTACACAACATGGCATACTTTATAGAACCTATGGTTGAGGCATAGGGAATGACTTTCATTCTCATTCTATCTTCTGCCGTGGTTGGGCTTTGAGTCTTACTCAATTTCACACCTTGTAACACAGGCAAGAACTCTTTCTTGGACTGTTCCATTTTGAACTACTTCAAAATCTTGTTAAGGTATGTACTCATTGAAAAAACTTATCAAGCGTCTTGATCTATCTCTATAGATCTTGATGCTCAATATGTAAGCAGCTTCACCAAAGTCTTTCTTTGAAAAAAACTTCTTTCAAACACTCCTTTATGCTTTCCAGAAAATTCTACATTATTTCCGATCATCAATATGTCATTCACATATACTTATCAGAAACGTTGTAGTGCTCCCACTCCCTTTCTTGTAAATACAGGCTTCACCGCAAGTCTGTATAAAACTATATGCTTTGATCAACTCATCAAAGCGTATATTCCTACTCCGAGATGCTTGCACCAGTCCATAGATGGATTGCTGGAGCATACATATTTTGTTAGCACCTTTAGGATCGACAAAACCTTCTGGTTGCATCATATACAACTCTTCTTTTAAGAAATCCATTAAGGAATGTAGTTTTTGATATCTATTTGCCAGATTTCATAAAATGTGGCAATTTGCTAACATGATTCGGACAGACTTAAGCATCGCTACGAGTGAGAAAATCTCATCGTAGTCAACACCTTGAACTTTGTCAAAACCTTTTTCAACAAGTCTAGCTTTGTAGATAGTAACACTACTATCAGCGTCCGTCTTCCTCTTGAAGATCCATTTATTTTCTATGGCTTGCCGATCATCGGGCAAGTCAATCAAAGTCCATACTTTGTTCTCATACATGGATCCCATCTCAGATTTCATGGCCTCAAGCCATTTTGCGGAATCGGGGCTCATCATCGCTTCCTCATAGTTCGTAGGTTCGTCATGGTCAAGTAACATGACCTCCAGAACAGGATTACCGTACCACTCTGGTGCGGATCTCACTCTGATTTACCTACGAGATTCGGTAGTAACTTGATCTGAAGTTACATGATCATCATCATTAGCTTCCTCACTAGTTGGTGTAGTAGTCACAGGAACAGATTTCTGTGATGAACTACTTTCCAATAAGGGAGCAGGTACAGTTACCTCATTAAGTTCTACTTTCCTCCCACTCACTTCTTTCAAGAGAAACTCCTTCTCTAGAAAGGATCCATTCTTAGCAACGAATATCTTGCCTTTGGATCTGTGATAGAAGGTGTACCCAACTGTCTCCTTTGGGTATCCTATGAAGACACATTTCTCCGATTTGGGTTTGAGCTTATCAAGATGAAACTTTTTCTTATAAGCATCGCAACCCCAAACTTTAAGAAACGACAACTTTGGTTTCTTGCCAAACCACAGTTCATACGGTGTCGTCTCAATGGATTTAGATGGTGGCCTTTAACGTGAATGCAGTTGTCTCTAATGCATAACCCCAAGAACTATAGTGGTAAATCGGTAAGAAACATCATAGATTGCACTATATCCAATAAAGTACGGTTATGACATTCGGACACACCATTATGCTGTGGTGTTCTAGGTGGCACGAATTTGTGAAACTATTCCACATTGTTTTAATTGAAGACCAAACTCGTAACTCAAATATTTGTCTCTGCGATCAGATCGTAGAAACTTTATTTTCTTGTCACGATGATTTTCCACTTCACTCTGAAATTCTTTGAACTTTTCAAATGTTTCAGACTTATGTTTCATCAAGTAGATATACCCATATCTGCTCAAATCATCTGTGAGGGTTAGAAAATAACGATACCCGCCGCGAGCCTCAACACTTCATCGGACCGCATACATCAGTATGTATTATTTCCAATAAGTCAGTTGCTCGCTCCATTGTTCTGGAGAACGGAATCTTAGTCATCTTGCCCATGAGGCATGGTTCGCAAGCATCAAGTGATTCCAAAATCCCATCAGCATGGAGTTTCTTCATGCGCTTTACACCAATTTGACCTAAACGGCAGTGCCACAAATGAGTTGCACTATCATTATTAACTTTGCATCTTTTGGCTTCAATATTATGAATATGTGTATCACTACGATCAAGATCCAACAAACCATTTTCATTGGGTGTATGACCATAGAAGGTTTTATTCATGTAACTAGAACAACAATTATTCTCTAACTTAAATGAATAACCGTATTGCAATAAACATGATCAAATCATATTCATGCTCAATGCAAACACCAAATAACACTTATTTAGGTTCAACACTAATCCCAAAAGTGTAGGGAGCGTGCGATGATGATCATATCAATCTTGGAACCACTTCCAACACACATCGTCACTTCACCCTTAACTAGTGTCTGTTCATTCTGCAACTCCCGTTTCGAGTTACTACTCTTAGCAACTGAACTAGTATCAAATACCGAGGGGTTGCTACGAACACTAGTAAAATACACATCAATAATCTGTATATCAAAAATACCTTTGTTCACTTTGCCATCCTTCTTATCTGCCAAATACTTGGGGCAGTTCCGCTTCCAGTGACCAGTCCCTTTTGCAGTAGAAGCACTTAGTCTCAGGCTTAGGTACAGACTTGGGCTTCTTCACTTGAGTAGCAACTTGGTTGCCGTTCTTCTTGAAGTTCCCCTTCTTCCCTTTGCCCTTTTCTTGAAACTAGTGGTCTTGTTAACCATCAACACTTGATGCTTTTCTTGATTTCTACCTTCGTTGATTTCAGCATCACGAAGAGCTTGGGAATCGTTTCCGTTTATCCCTTGCATATTATAGTTCATCACGAAGTTCTAGTAACTTGGTGATAGTGACTAGAGAACTCTGTCAATCACTATCTTATCTGGAAGATTAACTCCCACTTGATTCAGGTGATTGTAGTACTCAGACATTCTGAGCACATGCTCACTAGCTGAGCAATTCTCCTCCATCTTGTAGGCAAAGTACTGTCAGAGGTCTCATACCTCTCGACACGGGCATGAGTATGAAATACCAATTTCAACTCTTGGAACATCTTATATGCTCCGTGGCGTTTAAAACATTTTTGAAGTCCCGGTTCTAAGCCGTAAAGCATGGTGCACTTAACTATCAAGTAGTCATCATATTGAGTTAGCCAAACGTTCATAACGTCTGCATCTGCTCCTACAATAGGTCTGTCACCTAGCGGTGCATCAAGGACATAATTCTTATGTGCAGAAATGAGGATAAACCTCAGATTACGGATCCAATCTGGATCATTGCTACTAACATCTTTCAACTTAGTTTTCTCTAGGAACATATCAAAAAATAAAACAGGGGAGCTAAATGCGAGCTATTGATCTACAACATAGACATGCTAATACTACCAGGACTATATTCATGATAAATTAAGGTTCAATTAATCATATTACTTAAGAACTCCCACTTAGATAGACATCCCTCTAATCCTCTAAGTGACCACGTGATCCATATCAACTAAACCATGTCCGATCATCACGTGAGATGGAGTAGTTTCAATGGTGAACATCACTATGTTGATCATATCTACTATATGATTCACGCTCGACCTTTCGGTCTCAGTGTTCCGAGGCCATATCTGTTATATGCTAGGCTCGTCAAGTTTAACCTGAGTATTCCGCGTGTGCAACTGTTTTGCACCCGTTGTATTTGAACGTAGAGCCTATCACACCCGATCATCACGTGGTGTCTCAGCACGAAGAACTTTCGCAATGGTGCATACTCAGGGAGAACACTCATACCTTGATAATTTAGTGAGAGATCATCTTATAATGCTACCGTCGATCTAAGCAGAATAAGATGCATAAAAGATAAACATCACATGCAATCAATATAAGTGATATGATATGGCCATCATCATCTTGTGCTTTCTCCATCTCTGAAGCACCGTCATGATCACCATCGTCACCGGCACGACACCTTGATCTCCATCGTAGCATCGTTGTCGTCTCGCCAACTATTGCTTTTACGACTATCGCTCCCGCTTAGTGATAAAGTAAAGCAATTACATGGCGATTGCATTGCATACAATAAAGCGACAACCATATGGCTCCTGCCAGTTGCCGATAGCTCGGTTACAAAACATGAGCATCTCATACAATAAAATATAGTATCATGCCTTGACCATATCACATCACAACATGCCCTGCAAAAACAAGTTAGACGTCCTCTACTTTGTTGTTGCAAGTTTTACGTGGCTGCTACGGGCTGAGCAAGAACCGTTCTTACCTACGCATCAAAACCACAACGATAGTTTGTCAAGGTGGTGTTGTTTTAACCTTCGCAAGGACTGGGCGTAGCCACACTCAGTTCAACTAAAGTTGGAGAAATTGACACCCGCTAGTCACCTGTGTGCATAGCACGACGGTAAAACCAGTCTCGCATAAGCGTACGCGTAATGTCGGTCCGGGCCGCTTCATCCAACAATACCGCCGAACCAAAGTGTGACATGCTGGTAAGCAGTATGACTTATATCACCCACAACTCACTTGTGTTCTACTCATGCATATTACATCAACGCATAAAACCAGGCTCTGATACCACTGTTGGGTAACGTAGTAATTTCAAAAAAAATTCTACGCACACGCAAGATCATGGTGATGCATAGCAAGAGAGGGGGGAGTGTTGTCCACGTACCCTCGTAGACCGAAAGCGGAAGCGTTAGCACAACGCGGTTGATGTAGTCGTACGTCTTCACGATCTGACCGATCAAGTACCGAACGCACGGCACCTCCGAGTTCAGCACACGTTCAGCTCGATGACGTCCCTCGAACTCCGATCCAGCCGAGCTTTGAGGGAGAGTTCTTTCAGCACGACGGCATGGTGACGATGATGATGTTCTACCGGCGCAGGGCTTCGCCTAAGCACCGCTACGATATTATCGAGGTGGATTATGGTGGAGGGGGGCACCGCACACGGCTAAGAGATCAAGAGATCAATTGTTGTGTCTATGGGGTGCCCCCTTCCTCCGTATATAAAGGGGGGAGGAGGATAGGGCTGGCCAAGGGGGTGGCGCGCCCTAGGAGGGGGAAACCTACTCCAAGTAGGTTTGCCCCTCCCTTTCCTAGTCCAAGAAGGAGGGGGAAGGAAGGAGTGGGAGAGGGGAAAGGCAAGGGGGGCGCCGCCCCCCTTCCTTGTCCTATTCAGACTCAAGGGGAGGGGGCGCGCCTCTTGCCCTGGCCGGCCCCTCTCTCTCCACTAGGGCCCAACAAGTCCCATTAGTTCCCGGGGGGGTTCCGGTAACCCCCGGTACTCCGACAAATGTCCGAAACCTTCCGGAACCTTTCCGGTGTCCAAACATAGTTGTCCAATATATCGATCTTTACGTCTCGACCATTTCGAGACTCCTCGTCATGTCCGTGATCACATCCGGGACTCCGAACAACCTTCAGTACATCAAAACACATAAACTCGTAATATAACTGTCATCAAACTTTAAGCGTGCGGACCCTACGGGTTCGAGAATTATGTAGACATGACCGAGACACTTCTCCGGTCAATAACCAATAGCGGAACATGGATGCTCATATTGGCTCCCACATATTCTACAAAGATCTTTATCGGTCAAACCGCATAACAACATATGTTGTTCCCTTTGTCATTGGTATGTTACTTGCCCGAGATTCGATCGTCGGTATTTCAATACCTAGTTCAATCTCGTTATCGGCAAGTCTCTTTACTCGTTCCGTAATACATCATCCCGCAACTAACTCATTAGTTGCAATGCTTGCAAGGCTTATAGTGATGTGCATTACCGAGTGGGCCCAGAGATACCTCTCCGACAATCAGAGTGACAAATCCTAATCTCGAAATACGCCAACCCAACAAGTACCTTTGGAGACACCTGTAGAGCACCTTTATAATCACCCAGTTACGTTGTGATGTTTGGTAGCACACAAAGTGTTCCTCTGGTAAACGGGAGTTGCATAATCTCATAGTCATAGGAACATGTATAAGTCATGAAGAAAGCAATAGCAGAATACTAAACGATCGAGTGCTAAGCTAACGGAATGGGTCAAGTCAATCACATCATTCTCCTAATGATGTGATCTCGTTAATCAAATGACAACTCATGTCAATGGCTAGGAAACATAACCATCTTTGATCAACGAGCTAGTCAAGTAGAGGCATACTAGTGACACTCTGTTTGTCTATGTATTCACACAAGTAGTATGTTTCCGGTTAATACAATTCTAGCATGAATAATAAACATTTATCATGATATAAGGAAAGAAATAATACCTTTATATTGCCTCTAGGGCATATTTCCTTCAAGATGGTCCACATTTGTGAAGACTATCTCAAACCATGTGCCAGGAGGCAAGAACTCCTACTTTGCCAAGTGTCATGAGGCTTGCAGGAGATGTCGAGCGGGCATTTGGTGTGCTCCAATCTCGATTTGCTGTTGTCCGGTACCCCGCTCTGACCTGGTCGAAATCTCAAATGTGGGAGCTGATGTATTGTTGTGTCATCTTGCACAACATGATCATTGAGAGCGAGCAAGTTGAGCTAGTGTTTGACACTGAACCATATTTCAGGCAGGGTCCTCTTGCAATTGTTGACCCCTAGGTACCGGCAGGGATCTGGTGGAGCACCTATGGAGGCTCAAGGGTAACGCCTAGTTTAATGTGTTTTGCTTTGTGTTTGAATTATGAGTTTGCTTCGTTGAACTATTTGATTTGTAATGATTTCTATGATGAACTATGTGATAAAAAATACTTTTTGTTGAATTTTGTGTCGAAGTGTGCCAAATTTGGGTCTAATTTGCGCCGAAATCAGCGGCTGGGGGCGAACTTGGTGGTTCAGCTGGGAACCCGAGCCCCCTCACACCGAATATATCGTCAGTTAGACCCTAAGCGGTGCTATTTCAAGCCTTTGGGGGCCTGAACGGCTGGATATGCTCTTAGATTTGCAATGGATGGCCGACAGCGCATAGATGAGAAAACGGCGGAGGGAACTTCGGGTCGCCTAATCAGTCACAGGAGAAAACCTAACTGTCAGCATTGGGACGGACCTCTTGCAAATCCATTAGGGCTCATTTGGTTGCCTCGCTTCCCACCGGGATCCCAGCGTTTTTCCAGGGCCCGAAACCCACGTGGAGACGCTTGCCAAGGAAAACAAGCGCGTCATTTGGACGATCCGTTCGACGAGGTGGGTTGCCCCAACCCCCGCTCTTTCCCAGGGAAGAGGTCCCACGCCTGGACACTCCGGAAAAATTCTCCCATCTTTTCCCTTGTATAGCTGGCCAAATGGGCCATGCCAGCTGGGCCCACCCGTTGGCACGCATGCACGGCACGCCCCAGGCACGACACGACACAAGCTAAATGGGCCGAGTCCGGCACGCGGCACGCCAGGGGCCGTGCCTGGGCCTGGAGGCTGAGTACGCGGGCCGGCACGACACGACACGATTAGCTTTATTTATTTATTTCTAGATTTTTTAAATATTTATATGCTATATAAAACAGCTCAAATAGGAAAAAAAAATAGCCGAAATACAACCCAGCAGGCCAAAACTACACGGGCCAACCGTGCCTGGCATGCCAACGGGCCGGCCCGATTAGCTAAGCGGCTGTGCCTGGTCTGCGAGGCACAGCACGCGGGCCGGCATGGCACGGCCCGCTTACTAATCGTGAACGTGCTGGGCGGGCTATGCCGGGCCGGCCCGTTTGGCCAGCTCTGTTCCCTTGTGCGATCTGAATTCCGCTGCTTCGCTCTGAATCCCTCGCTCGTTGCCTTCCGCCCCTCCCATCTCCACTCCTCTGTACCACCAAATGAGCATAGGAGATCTCCCTCGCTGAAGGAAGGGAATCACAAGTGCTCTTGAAATTCCCCTGGTGTGATTTAGTAACCTGGGTGTTCTCCCCCTTGTCACCAAACAAATCCTCAGTGTTGAGAACTTAACCTGAACATATTTACGCAGAATATAGACATGTCTTCAAATACTGCTGCTGAGAGAGATAGAGAAAAAGGACAGACAGTAGTGTCTTCAAATATGTGCCAAAACCATCACCGTCTACCGACTAACAAAGTGCCATTTAAAAAAAAATTGAAACTAAGTGTCATTTTATTTGGATGTAAACACGTGGAACTTCATCTTTCGTTTCAGAATGCTGCCTCACTGTAACGGGTAACAGCGAGCCATTCAGTTTTCAGTCTTCTCTTTCTGCACTGAATTAAAAACTTGACTCTCTTCACATCAGCAAGTCAGGCTGCACACATACGCCACCGAGATATGACAGTCCAGCAAACCTGAAGCACACAGTACGTCATTTAAGGAACAACACTCTTTTATTGGGTAGCTGATTGCCAGCACTAACCATCTCAGTTCTTCAGTTTTCCATCTCTCTCAACACATTTACTGCTCGCTTGAGAAACGAAGCAACAACCGGATTATCAAGTGCACATGCAAGTGCCGACTACTGAGCTTTCAGAGATCAGCTTGGATGCATTCAGCCAACAAGATTTTGAGCAAGGTTCCTCCATTCCATTATCTTATCCTTCAATAAAAATCCCCACAAGTGTCGGTTAAGCCATAGCCATCCTGGCCCTCCACTAAATCTCATCGCACAATCCGCGCCTTTCTGCCAAAAGATACGGCCATCACCAAGCACCAAACCCCGATACAATCCTATTCCTGATCGATCGTGGAAATCGCAGAGAACAATTAGCCCTAGACCTTCGCCTCCCGATGCAAATTGCAGAGAAGAAAAGGTTATCTGAATCCAATCAAGCCCCATCCCGTTCTTTCTTCAGTAAAGTGAAAGCATGATAAAAGCTGGTCAGGTCAGTGAACGGCCGCTCTTAGGGCTATAAATACGGCCATGGAGGGAGCGCTCAGATTCCCCTTCTTCCCGCTCCCTGCACCTCTGGTCTCTGCCTCTGCCTCTGCCTCTGATCCTAATCCTGATAGTTTATGGGTGGCTGCTCCTCCCTCCTAGGCCGAGACTTCTCCTCTACCTCCCTCTACTGTCTCCCACTGCTGTACTAAACTAGTACTGGAGCCGGAGTTGCTGGACTGCCAGTACTGATACTGACAGGTTGCGTCTGCGTCTACGCTGTAATGACACTATATACCTCTCCCTGCCCTCGCCATTAGTGACCACCAGCACTAACCAGAGCTGCATTGCTTCAAGAACATGGGAATTCAAAGAGTTTGGGTCGTCCTTGCGCTGCTTTGTATGTGCCTGAGAGGTAATTCGATCGTCGTAGAGGGACTCTGTGTTGGAAGTTAAGTTGTAGGAGATGATGAGCTGAATTGACATCGTATTTGTGTTGTGTTTGTTTGGTGCAGAGGGTGGAGCTGTGACATTCACGTTCCTGAACCGGTGCACGGGGACGGTGTGGCCGGGCATCCTGTCCAACGCCGGGACGGCGAGGATCGAGCCCACGGGCTTCGCGCTCCCGCCCGGCGCGGCGCGCGCGCTGCCGTTCCCGACCGGCTGGTCCGGCCGGATGTGGGCGCGCACGGGCTGCGCGCAGGACGCGGCCGGGCGGTTCGCGTGCGCCACGGGCGACTGCGGCACCGGCACGCTGGAGTGCTCCGGCCGGGACGGGGCGACGCCCGCGACGCTGGCGGAGTTCACGCTCGACGGCGGGGGGCACAACGACTTCTACGACGTGAGCCTGGTGGACGGCTACAACCTGCCGATCCTGGTGGAGCCCGCTGGGAGCAGCGCCACCGGCACGACGTGCGCGGCCGCGGGCTGCTCGGCTGACCTGAACCTGCGGTGCCCCGCGGAGCTGCGGTCGGCGGGCGGCGGCGCGTGCCGGAGCGCGTGCGACGCGTTCGGCAAGCCGGAGTACTGCTGCAGCGGCGCGTTCGCCAACCCCAACACCTGCCACCCCACCGCCTACTCGCAGGCGTTCAAGCTGGCGTGCCCGCGCTCCTACAGCTACGCCTTCGACGACCCCACCAGCACCTTCACCTGCGCCGGCGGCCGCGACTACACCATCACCTTCTGCCCCGTCGCCACCCCAAGGTCCATACTCCATGCCCACCACGCGCCTTAACCACTGCATTTACTAATCACTAGCTAAGCCTTGCTTTCGCGCGACGTCTAGGTCGTGCGTGGTTAATCACGCCATGATTTGCACGCACTGTTAGGTAAGCATGGGGACACGATCACGATGATGAGATCGGCATGGATGCTTTGGTTGGTGCCTGAACGATGGGCACTCCATGTCACCTTATCTCGCATACAAAATGCTTGCGAGTGCGCGGTATTCCGATATGCCGTGCTTACCAAACGGAAGGGGACAGTGAGAGCGAGAGGCTTGGAAGATGATGCATTGTGATGATTAGTCTGGACTGGAGTTACCAGTATATTAGTGGGTAGTAGATGTCTCATTCATGTTGCATTTAGTGGGTGCTTAGCTTGTCGAGGGAGGTTTGACCCCTGTGGCTTTCACTTTTACTGCCGTCGGTTTGCACATCAACGTCAGACGTCGGAGCAGTGCAGGGCAGCCATATTCTCATCTTGTGGTGAAGTCAGAATAGACTAGGCCATATGAATGATGGCCGATGTCGCCATGAAACTGCCGTAACACTTTAGCGGAAGGCGGGAAAGGGTAAAAGGGAAAGCGCAAAAAACAACTTTCTGTGCTGGATTATGTTTCTCCTGATCCTCTTTTGTTATTTTACTGCATGCGTGCATTCATTCGAGCATTCACCGGTTGGAGCATCTGATCGTGAACTCAATCCGTTATTCTTTTCGTGTGCAGCCTGAAATCGGCGGGTGGGGCGACGGTGGTGCCGACGCCGACGATGCCGGGCTCGACAGGGTTCGCGCCCCCGGTGATGCCGAGGCAGGCAGGCGGCCAACCCGACGGCCAGGGCGTGATACTGGGGGACAACTCCTGGCTCGCCAACATGGCCACCGGCGATATGTCGGCGGCGACGCCGAGGAGGACGGCCATGATCCCGGCCGCGCCGCTCGCTCTCTTCATCCTCCGGCTGCTTCTATAGCATCACATATCCGTCTATCCAAACAAACAAAAACAAAAAACAGAGAAGTTTTGGTCAGAAGTTGAACAGAAGAACACACTGTTTGCAAGTCGGCACGGCCCACCGGTGCGAAAGCGAGACGGCGCGCTCCCCTGCCGCTGTTGCCGCCGTCGGCGCTCGCGGAAAGAATGGGCCGTTGTTGATGTGCACGGCGAGTGGGGAATGAATGATTCGATTTGACCAAGATCGCCATTGTAAAATCCATCCATCTTTTTCAGTTTTCTTTTCTCTAGTTTGCACGGCTGTGGAGTACAAAGGAAATATACTACTAGTAGAAAAGATTCTTACACGCATGAGCCCGGCCCGCTGGCCGCTGCCCAAGAAGAGCTATCTATGATTGTATATACGCACTCGCCCTCCAGTTCTCCGGCCGATCGCTAGTGGCGAACACACTATAACCTGATCTATGCACACTTATTCTGGGATTTGCTCTCAGCTGTCAGAGGCCAAACCTGGTCAAGCTATGATATGCGCGAAGCGAAGATTAGGCTCAAGTTCACATCGTTTCAGTAATGAACAGGACGTACAAATACCTGTCATGTTATCTCTGCTCTGTAGTGTCACAGTGCTTTGCTTGCCGCACTGTTGCTGTGGCTGATTTTCCATAACCACAAACCAGTCAGAGATGTGGCAGTTCCATCCATTATCACTGACAGTCTAGCTGCCAGACACTCATAATAATACTGGAACATTCACCAAACATTTGCTCGCAGCTGATGATTGACGCTCAATCAACAGCTAAAAGGAAGATGAAACGAGTGGCCCGGTAATGGCTGAGTTGGCGGCATGGACTGGAAATACTAGAATACTACTCCTGCCACGACAAATTCTACAAGAAAAGTCAGTAGTGTACAGATAGATGGCGCAAGCTTTGGTGTTGGGCACATGGGGTGTGCGGCGCCATCTGGGAGGACCAAGCAATGCAGGCCCGGCGGGCCTGCGCGGTGGCCTGGTGGGGAGGACATGGACACGGCCGGCGGTGGTGGCCGTTCCCTTCATTTGGTCCACTGCTTTTTTTGACGAGTGTGGCCAAAGGAAGGTTCAGTTCAGCTCGGTGCCTACTCTTGTTCCTGCCTACGAACGAACGGCGTACTAGTAGCTACCAGAATCACATCACCTTTAGCTTCCGCATGCTGGATGTTATTCCGTGTGGGGCAATAGTAACCTACTCATCTTGCTTGGGAGGTTCAGATGAAAGCAATCGGTAGGTTGCAGGGAAGTTCATAGTACCTACCAACTACTCTCATGGCGATTTCGGTTGCCCGATCCTTGCGACGGGACACGCAGGGTTACCTACATCGGAGAGGGATGAGCCGGCCATGGTTTTAGCTTGGAGACCCGTCGCCTTTCCGTGGCCGAATCGGCCAGTTTCTCCGATATGGCAGTGTAACTGATGGACCTGGGGATCACCGGGACTGCCGGAAATCTGACTTAAACTAGTGCAAGCAAGGCCACATGTTATGTTCAGGCAGAGGCTGTGGGCTAACCGCGACAGTGATCGGCCACCGACCGGGTCGTTTTCCTGCTGACGACGAGACCAACTTCCGAATCTGATACGCGACTTGGATCTCTCGTTAGAATACGAGCACAGTTAGATCATCGTCACTGCAGCTGTGCCTCTTAGATTAACAAGTAGTAGGAGTATTAGGAAAGACACAGCACAGCATTAAAGAAGATAAATATGGGCTTATGATTGCGTTAAGAAGGTATTCAGAGACTAGTATATTCGGCACTCTTGTGGTTGTGGTGCAGCAACACTGTCTGTCACTGCCTCTCTTTCTGCCAAATAGCACTACACTTTGCAGGTGGTTGTGCTTGGCCAGGGCGGTTGCTTATGCTTTGCATGAAGGGAGGGTTCACTTTTTGGTTGACTCCCATGTTGCTCATGAACTGAAAGGGAGATTAGCTGTGATTTCAGTTTGTTTAGCCAGGCTGAGGAATCTTGAGTCAAAAGTTGAGTGCATTGGCAACAATCCGGTGATAAAAGGATCCCAAAGGGAAATCCTTTTTGGTGGCAAAAGGGGTGTATATATATGCTTGTAAAGAGGAAAGAGAGAGAATAATGAATCGGTGCCGCCGACAACAGTTAAAACAGGTAGGTTGCCTTTGATAGATCCATCGTTATGGAATGGAACATGCATGCCTTCCTCGGATCCCCCGTCCATGCAATCAGCATTACCGCCACACATGCTTAGTGATTGAGAATGGCCGTCATTATGTTGCTATCGGTTATCACATGGTGCATTGGCGCATCTACCCTCGGCGAGCGGATGATTGACAGGATCTCAACACGAATACGAGGAACTGCGCACGATCTAGCAAGATTATCACTGAAAGAACCCCGATTTCAGTGTAGCGATACAAGGTTTCAGAGATCAACACAGTTCTATCGATTACGAGCTAGGGTTCTACGCTAGAGCTAGCCTATTGAAAACTTGGGGAAGAGGTTGATGCGAGACACCGATTGCGGAGAGGGTTTAATAGCTCAGGGAGGCTGGCGATCACGGCAGCTAAGTGAGTTGTCTGTCAGTTCAATGTAGCCGTCAGAGCTGTGGCGGCAACGGCGTGAGAATGAATAGAGAAGTTCCCCAGCAATGACAGTCTTTGATCGTCACTTAATATCTACACGTTCAAGGCGGACATCGCGGGGGGCAAATATAACCTTTTTGCAGGGAATTTGCTAATCTACCCTAAAATTCCGGAAGAGGGGAGACCTTTTTATCTGCCTCATCTAGAAACGAAGGGGTACATCAAAATGCAGAGGGTTACTAGCAGGTGAAGCCCAAAGAGGATCAGTGCAGCATCACTTTCAGCTCCACGGGCAATCCCCAAAAATAGGATTACCAGTGGGACAGCAAGTCCATAATCCATTTAGTCACGACCTAAGGCCGAAAGTTCCAAGCCGCACGTACACAGCAATACCAACACATATATCTACATAAGAAAAACGAGCATAAACCTCATTCTCCCGACAGGCCTTAGAAGCTAACACATGGTGTCTAATACGCAAGTGCTTGGAAAGCTTTCACAAAAGTGGATGGCTTTTTCCTCGTAATGTCGCTGCAATGCAATGTGCTAAAAGAAACAACCTTTTCTCATGGAATACGCACATTCGTCGTAAGATCCCCTGGTCCCAGGGCAGATGAGGGGCTGACAAGAACGCTGGACCTAATGAGGCGGATGATGAAGACGTTTAATCAAAGCAATATCACTGAAATATCAATGGGTTGATCCCGTTGTGACGGCCATTACTTGTGGGATCATCGTTACCATACGGGTATATTATTCATAGTTGTCAGCTACTGACCACGCACATACTGTTATGGAAATCAAAACTATGCAAGTAGTACAGTGGCGTCACGAAAATTAGGAGATCTGACTGTAGATGAGCTTGAGATCTTACCTACAAGAAGTTCACAAGCATCAGCAGCTGCGTATCATCTACCCATGGAAACTTGCTGGCGGTTCTGAAGATCGCTTTCGTCCAGTCAGCACTAGAAAAGCTGTTTGAACAGCAATTAGTAGGAGTAGATAAGAACCAACTGCGTTCCGAAAATCTGACGAGGCAGTGAGGCGTCAGTTCATAAAAGAACATAGAGGACGTGATACATCAACCACTAGATTGGGTTAACGTATGCGGTGAAGGACGTCAACTGAGTCGACGCAAAGCCAGAGAAAGCAGCTCAAAATAACATCGGTTTCAACCAGCAACGTCCAATCAACGGATAATCAATTTGGCACCGCCGCCTAAAAGCATATGCTAATCAAGAAAAAAAATATTAGAGTGTCACAGTTGCACAAAAGGGGGGTGTGGAATCTTCTTACTCAAAAGATTAGCTTCATGATGACTAATCTCAGTGACAAATGGTAACTGATATGCTAAATTACTCTAGAAAGAGCAAATAGGTGGATGGATATTTTTGAATACCAAAATGATGTCACAAGTAGAGTAACCAAGTTACAGGTGCATGAGTGCTGCATCAGTTGCAAATTTACGGATGGGGACCAAAATGAACAATACTGAAGAAGGAACCAACAAAGCTATTAGCCATTGTTGGCTGCTCTGAATCTACTAGAAGAATTACACTCGTTAAATATTTAGGATTTGGAAGACTGGTGAGGAAATGGAATTTGCCAGTGTATCTATCATCTTTCTGTCACTCCAAGAAAATGGGATGATGTCATTGAAAAAATCAACTAAGATTCAGTCACAGATATTACACGGTTGTATTCCATAGAGAAGAATAGCAAACGGATCGTGCTAATGCATACAAATGAACACATCTAAGATCAAACAAAATGTCCAAAGGTAATTCTGACCAACAAAGGATAGCAATGCTCCTCATTATAGTTGGGCCACGATGTGTCATCTCCCGCCACATAACTTCTGTGCAGATTCCAGACAGTGGGATCATAGTTCTCTATCAACTCATAACATAAATCATATTCTTTGATTATGTCTAGGAACTTGTTGAGTGAATCACCTCTCTTCGGGCTCAGAAAGATAGCCTGCGAGGTCTCTGAATGCTTCAACAAAGATTTGACTGTCCGGGCAAGGCTTTGATGGAATTGCTTGAAAAATGTACTGCAAGACAAGTGAAATGTGAATAAGACAATCCAGGTAAAACTGAACACTGTCTGCCGTTTGTATATTAGTGGCCGACTTGACCTACAATAGGCTGGTTGCGCTATAAATTGTACAATTACTATCATCTCTTCAGCAGGGGGGATACAAGTTTTTAGCCATTTCTGTATTTTGAGTTTTTGACTGGATGCATATGAAGGACTAAAGGCTTTGTTGTTGTTGTTGTTGTTGTTGTTGTTGCATATGAAAGAATGATGATCCAATCAAAGCGCACATGCAATCATATACTCCCTCCGTCCGGAAATACTTGTCCTAGAAAT
Source organism: Aegilops tauschii subsp. strangulata (assembly GCF_002575655.3). Taxonomy (NCBI): domain Eukaryota; kingdom Viridiplantae; phylum Streptophyta; class Magnoliopsida; order Poales; family Poaceae; genus Aegilops; species Aegilops tauschii. Next base: position 393,394,939 of record NC_053038.3, read on the forward strand.
GATTGTATCTAGACTTATTTTAGTTATAGATACATCCATTTTCAACCATTTCTAGGACAAGTATTTTCGGACGGAGGAATAACTTTTAAAACAGTTTTATATTTCCACACAATGGAAGAAACTCCAACTTCTTCACCTAATCAGTGCTACAGCCCCACCACATTACAGGATACCACTGACACAGGAAATGGCACTTAGCAGTAGTAGTTGATTAGATCAGTTCAAGAATAATGAAGTGGTAAGGGGTAGAGGGGTAGAACAAATATAAAAGAAGGGGGGGGGGGGGGGGGGGGGGGACATACCAGTCACTTGCAACAATGATGTCAAAAGAGTTCAACATGTCTGAAGCTTGCTCTTGATCCCAGTGCAGTGTCATAGGTTTAACTTTCGTTTGACCAAAAGTTTCTGCATTGATGGATATGTTCTGCTGGATATCTGAGGGTTAATGGATTACAAAGCCATAAAAGGTAACATCTAGAACAGCCCGATTGGATTTGCGGCTGGGTCACATAGTATGTAGCTCATATTACATTAATACTAACAAACTTTAAATTATGCAACAGCTTTTATATTACACATTAAGAAGGATACATCCAACTACTTGTGGGTTTCCATCAGAAATAACAACCTCGCCAGCATTTGCACTGGCTGCAATAACAAGTCCCGCCAATCCATAACCAGCTCCAAGTTCAAGCACCCTTTTAGACCTATAATGAATTTGAAAGGAAAATAATCTGAGAAATATAGCACGTAGAGTGAATCTAGTCAAAGCAGCAATAGATGTTTGTATGTTAAAACAAAAATTCAATCCACAGTTCTAGGTAGGAATGTAGGATTCATGAGAGCAGAAAACTATTACAAGGATAAAACAGAGACCAAAATATCTGACCCTTGTGATAGTTTTGAGCTCTCATGAATCCTACCTAGAACTGTGGGTTGAAATCTTCCGAACCAGGTTCAGGACAAGTGGAATATCTGTGCAATTTACTTGAACACGAGCAACTCAAGTTACTCAAGCATGTTATGCAATCTGCAAAAGCAAGCGTACTGTTGATAAAGTAAGACGAATTAATCCAAGTGTGTTACATGGGTAAATACACCTCACTACAAACCTGAACATATCTGAACGGTTGATACAGTAGAAGGCAAGGACCTCTTCAGACGGCCAACAACCTTCAAGGAAGAGAAACCATAAAGATAGACATAGATGAACCGTATCACATGAACAGCATAGTGGGTGTAAGAACAACAAAGAATTCAGAGTTATATATTAGCCATGACACTATCAAATCTGCAGTTGTATAGCAGTCCTACTTCAGAAGCTCTAGGTAACCATACTAGACTCGTGCGATTAATGCAGCATCTGTTTTTTTCTTTACCTGGCCGGAAGCTAAGCCAGTTAAGTGGTTTACTAGAGATGATCGAACCATTTTAGATCTTGAGGGCATGAATACTGTTAACATGGGTGAATCTTGTAATAGATAACTTCAAGAGTCTGTTGGATATGTGAGATTGCTGTTGACAGGAAAGGTAAGTAAAATGAACAAGGGACCAAACAGTTCATATTTTGCATAGGAAAAATATTCCACACAAAGTGGCAGCCCGTTCTTTACATTCCAAACAAAAAATTGAGAACTCTTCAATTGGCAGGCGGTAACTTATGACAACTAAACCAATAACTGCAGCAAATGAGATAAACATGACCATACAGGGGAACTTAGGCTAACAGATAGAATGACATGATCCATGATATAACAAAGACAATAGATCAGCTTGAACAAGAAACTTACATACAAGTCCAGTAGTGTCAATATTGAATCTGTTGGAAGCTTCAATGTCATTTAGTTCCAGGGAATCATCTCTTCTGTATCTGTAATCAAGCACTAGAATATTAAACTTAGGAATTATAGCGAACATTGCTAGTATTCTAATTGTTCGGGCTTACTGGACAGAAAGAGAAAAGTGTGATTCCCAATTTTATCAGAAAACAAGTAGAAGAGCAATATGTGTATTACAACAGGAGAAAAACTGCATTTAGTATGACAGTAACTATGGGGAAAATAGTCAACTGCTTACATTACATTAAGTTCCGGTGAACCTCCACAGGGCAGCTTATAACAAACATAGACATCTCTTTGGCATTCCACACCATTTTCATTTCCGTTTAATGAACCTCCTTGTGATTTATTTAACTGTGAAATTGGCACTGTGTGACACTCGATCAGATTAAAACCACGCGATGTCTTCCTCGAAATTTTGTTGGTATCACCTTTCTCCTGCGGCTCATTAGAAGTTCCCTCTGTGTATAAAACGAAGTGAAAAATGTTAAGGTAGGAATTACAGATTTGAGTGGGTGTTTTGGGGGATGGGGGGACTACTTCAAGTTGCAAAAGGTTAAATAGAAACAACACTGACAAAGAAAGCCAGCTACTTACAGGGACCAGAACGACATTGAAATGAAAGGAAATTACGATGGTGTTGTGTCCTATAAAACAGCTAATATGGACTGTAAACATGTTCCTTACAGTTAAACAGGGTCTACCCAGATGAAAAAAATGATTATCTTGGTATGGATATCTAAGTGTGCATTTGGCATTCACAATTTCATACAGTACTGCTAATATCAAAAGGATAAGCTGTGAGGATAATAATTGCCATATGTATAACAGCATATGGTTTTAAAGCAAGAACATCATGCACCATCTCATCCAAGCAAAAAAACATACTCCAGAGCAAGCTAGAACTATTTCTTTTAATCAAGTACTCGGATATAAGGGAAATCGGCCAAGCTCATTCAGTTGAGGGACTGGATCTACAATCCCACCAGCTGGGTTCAAGTCCTGACGGATGCAAATTTAGGTTTCTATTATAATGCAGGAACTTCCTCTACAATTTTTTTAACGTACTCAGTTCTACACATAAATGGCATGTGCCACAATCAATATGTGTGTTAACCATTTTGCCTGAATTTAAGAGTTTGCAGGCACATGAATTCAGAGCTGGAATGGCATAATAAGCCGTTGACAGCAATTGAGTTGTATCTCGATCTTCTGAAATGCAATTCGGCAGTAGCATAAACGCCAATGCTCGTCTTGCATTACAGGACTAGTAGATCAAGAGATCCACCTACACTCTTCCTGTTCAGTCAGAAGGTATAGCCCAAGTATGGGTGCTACGAGGTGTCGAGAGTGAAGATAATTACGGCGCGAAGCCTTCTTCACCGTCCTTACCTATGTGGAAGCTATCTCGTCTACTGGATTGCCTGACAGCGGCAGATCAAGTGGAACCGGGAGCTAAACGAAATCGATCCGAGTACAAAATCTGCTGTGGGGCGAGAAGAGGACGGAAACGGCAGGACCTGATGCGTGGGGAGAGGCGGAGCGAGAGAGCAGGGCGCGGCGGAGGATGTGCCACCGCAGGCTGGCATTGGAGGCTCCACCGGCAGGAGCGGACGACTGCGGCGGCTCCGGCGAAGGGGAAGGCGAGGAGGATCCCATGGGGACTGGGAAGGGAGCCCGAGATGTCTGGTTCAGTTTGTTTTTCCTCAGGAAGCATCGATTCAGACGCGGTCGTATGTGCATGGTTCAGCCAAACCAGCTTTGGCTCAATTACCCACGCACTCACTTCTACCAGAAATGAGCGGTTTCTGATCAAAAAATGTGAGAATGAGTACTCGCTCAAAAAAAAAAAAATCGTGAGAATGAGTACTCCCTTCATACGGGTGCATAAGACTAGCCACAGTGGAGAGTAACATATACTAGTAATATACACATAATAAGTACTGCCTTCACAGTGGATAGTAATATAAGTACAGTGGATAGTAACATAAATGTGGTAACATGCAAAAGCTTTATTTATTACTCCCTCTGTTTCTTAATATTTGTCTTCCTAGGCATTTCAAATGGACTAAACATACGGATGTATATAGACATAGTTTAGAGTGTAGATTCACTCATTTTGCTTCGTATGTAGTCATTTGTTGCAATCTCTAGAAAGACAAATATTTGGGAACGGAGGGAGTAGGTTATAGACCCATATTGCATTGGGACATGTGATGTTACAGTAACTAGCTAAGTTACTCAAACTACCTTTCTCCTCATTAACTCATTGCCACATAAACAAATTTGCTGAGTTGGACTCGATGTTACTGCTGAAGTTACTCCCACTGTGGCTAGTCTAAGTCATCTTACGTTGTGCACCCTAACCAAGGCGGAGGGGAAAACCAGAGAACTTAATGTTTATTTGCTAATTAAGACCATCACGTGCATTGAACTAACCACTGCATGCCATGCTAGGTAGTGTAAGTCATTAAAAACATACACGACTCATGTCTCTTATTGGTTGATTCCTTTATTCATGTCGAGAAATAAGAAACGAGGTGAGAGTTAATGCACCGCGCCTAAGTGTTTTGGGATTATTTGGTTTCGTAATATGACTTATGCACCGGTGCGAAGGGAGTATTACAGTCTTTTTTCTTGGAAAAGGCCTAAGATCCTACATAGGAGTATTAAGTATCACAAGTCCATACATACACACTCATACATAAAAATAAAGTTCTATTTAAATCCTTGGTTGTGTTGAAGTCTTCTTCCTCTTTCATCCACCAGCCGTGCTATGAACGTAATTCGATGCCGCCTTGGCAGAGCAACCTCTATATAACCCCGAAAAAGAAAGAGTTTGTGGAAGCAATGACCTGAAAGTTGTCGACGCAGACTAGGGGACGCCGACGACCGCGATCTGTGAAGTAAATCGCCGTCCAGGAAAAGAAAACATCGATGAAGGCCTGTAAAAACTACAAAGACCGGCCGAATCTTGATGATCCATCCGAAACCTAAATCGACTGGATCCCGAAAGGGGACATGACTCCACACACCCTCCGCCGGTGATAAGCACACCAATAGAATGTGTACGACTATCCCTTGTTTGATCCAGTCTCTAAAATATTCTCATCTAAATAATATTTAGCACTCAAAACATGTGCACAAAGAGAATCTAAAATCTGAATTAGATGTCAACACTGTTTGCTAAACTGTTAAGAGCACTTCCAATGCATTGGCCTTTAACTCGTCACCGTACGTGGTGATATATTGTTAGAAACAACTACCCTAATGTATTATTTCTTTATATGTTGTTTCTAAGTGATGTTGCATTCAATTAGTTTAGATACCACATGTCCATACCAATATTGTGGTCTAATTATAAACAGAAAGAAAGGGGACAAATCGATATGTCTTTGGCGTATCTGCAATTTTTGACGCTTCATGTTATTATCATACCATTTTTACATATTTCCGGCATCAATTTGTACTACTTTTCGAAACTAAAATATTAATCTAGTGCCTTGGGCGAGTTCATGTTTTTTTGCATGTTTTTGGTTTTCCAGAAAATCAATATCTAGGAAGGTCAAAATACACCAACGATTTAATATGTTTTTTTGGAATATATGTGATTTTTGGGCGAATGAATCAACGCAAGAAGGTGCCCAGGGGACGTGCCGAGCCCTAGGAGCCGGGAGGCAGTGTGGCAGTTCCTTAAGTCGGTTGGAGCCCTTCTTTCGCCGCAAGAATTTTATGGGGGTAATCCCCTCAAAATTTCAGCCCGATCGAAGTTATGGATCTCGGCTATAAAAGAAACGGTGTTCGGCCAGAGAATAGAAATGAAACAGAGGAAAAAAGAGGAGGGGAGATCCCATCTCGAAGGGTCTCTCGCCCCTTTGGGAGCTATGGTGGCCAAAGACCAGAGGGGGTAACCTCTCCCCATCTAGGAGGGAGGCCATGGAGGAAGAAGCCGGAGGGAGCCTCTTTTCCCTTCTGGTGGCACCGGAGTGCGGCCAGGGGAACCATCATCGCGGCGATCGTCTTCATCAATGTTACCGTCTTCACCAACATCTTCATCATCATCCTCGCCTTTTTCAACATCTTCAATAGATGTGTCGTTTGTTTCTATACACCCCTTTTTGCCATTATATGCACCTTTATGACTTAAATTTTTGCCAAGCTGGATTGCCTTGCTCCTATGTTTATGCCCTACGTTCCCGATTGTTCGGCTAGAGCGTAAAGGGAGCACCTCTGCGATAGTTACAACCGGGTCATCCGGACATGTACCTCAGACGGGTGAAGCCGAAAGCTAGCATTCTTAAGAGAACAATTGATCGGCAACCAAACGACAGATTGTTACATTATTGTAACTACCCTAACACTGCGTTTGGATGTCTCCATTGGAAGGCTGGAATCTAAATTCGTATTGGTAAACTTTCAATTCACATGTTTGGTTGGACACCGAATTGGCACTCCGTAATGAAACCAAATTCAGGGCGAAATTGAAGGAAATATGCCCTAGAGGCAATAATAAAGTTATTATTTATTTCCTCATATCATGATAAATGTTTATTATTCATGCTAGAATTGTATTAACCGGAAACATAATATATGTGTGAATACATAGACAAACATAGTGTCACTAGTATGCCTCTACTTGACTAGCTCGTTGATCAAAGATGGTTGAGTTTCCTAGCCATAGACATGAGTTGTCATTTGATTAACGGGATCACATCATTAGGAGAATGATGTGATTGACTTGACCCATTCCGTTAGCTTAGCACTTGATCGTTTAGTTTACTGCTATTGCTTTCTTCATGACTTATACATGTTCCTATGACTATGAGATTATGCAACTCCCGATTACCGGAGGAACACTTTGTGTGCTACCAAATGTCACAACGTAACTGGGTGATTATAAAGGTGCTCTACAGGTGTCTCCAATGGTACTTGTTGAGTTGGCATAGATCGAGATTAGAATTTGTCACTCTGATTGTCGGAGAGGTATCTCTGGGCCCTCTCGGCAATGCACATCACTATAAGCCTTGCAAGCAATGTGACTAATGAGTTAGTTGCGGGATGATGCATTATGGAACGAGTAAAGAGACTTGCCAGCAACGAGATTGAGCTAGGTATTGAGATACCGACGATCGAATCTCGGGCAAGTAACATACCGATGACAAAGGGAACAATGTATGTTGTTATGCCGCTTGACCGATAAAGATCTTCGTAGAATATGTAGGAACCAATATAAGCATCCAGGTTCCGCTATTGGTTATTGACCGGAGACGTGTCTCGGTCATGTCTACATAGTTCTCGAACCCGTAGGTTCGCACGCTTAAAGTTCTGTGACGATCGGTATTATGAGTTTATATGTTTTGATGTACTGAAGGTAGTTCGGAGTCCCGGATATGATCACGGACATGACGAGGAGTCTCGAAATGGTCGAGACATAAAGATTGATATATTGGAAGCCTATATTTGGACGTCGGAAGAGTTCCGGGTGAAATCGGGATTTTACCAGAGTGCCGGGGGGGGGGGGGGTTACCGGAACCCCCCGGGGGTTAATGGGCCGAGTTGGGCCCTAGTGGAGAGAGAGAGTGGCCGGCCAGGGCAGGCCGCGCCCCCCTCCCCCTCTGGTCCGAATTGGACTAGGAAGGGGGGCGGCGCCCCCCTTTCCTTCTCCTTCTCCCCCTTCCTTCCCCCCACCTAGTAGGAGTAGGATTCCTACTCCTACTAGGAGGAGGACTCCTCTTCCTGGCGCGCCCTACAGGGCCGGCCGGCCTCCCCCTTGCTCCTTTATATACGGGGGCAGGGGGACACCCTAGGACACACAAGTTGATCATTGATCTCTCCCAGCCGTGTGCGGTGCCCCTCCACCATAATCCACCTCGGTCATATCGTAGCGGTGCATAGGCGAAGCCCTGTGACGGTAGCTTCATCAACATTGTCACCACGCCGTTGTGATGACGAAACTCTCCCTCGAGCTCTACTGGATCGTGAGTTCGCGGGACGTCACCGAGCTAAACGTGTGCTGAACGCAGAGGTGCCGTACGTTCGGTACTGAGGATCGATCGATCGTGAAGACGTACGACTACATCAACCGCGTTGTCATAACGCTTCCGCTTAACGGTCTACGAGGGTACGTGGACGACACTCTCCCCTCTCGTTGCTATGCATCACCATGATCTTGCGTGTTCGTAGGAATTTTTTTGAAATTACTATGTTCCCCAACAGTGGCATCCGAGCCTGGTTTATGCGTAGATGTTATATGGACGAGCACAAGTGAGTTGTGGGCGATATAAGTCATACTGCTTACCAGCATGTCATACTTTGGTTCGGCGGTATTGTTGGATGAAGCGGCCCGGACCGACATTACGCGTACGCTTACGCGAGACTGGTTCTACCGACATGCTTTGCACACAGGTGGCTGGCGGGTGTCAGTTTCTCCAACTTTAGTTGAACCGAGTGTGACTACGCCCGGTCCTTGAGAAGGTTAAAACAACACTAACTTGACGAACTATCGTTGTGGTTTTGATGCGTAGGTAAGAACGGTTCTTGCTCAGCCCGTAGCAGCCACGTAAAACCTGCAACAACAAATTAGAGAACGTCTAACTTATTTTTGCAGGGCATGTTGTGATGTGATATGGTCAAGACATGATGCTATATTTTATTGTATGAGATGATCATGTTTTGTAACAGAGTTATCGGCAACTGGCAGGAGCCATATGGTTGTCACTTTATTGTATGCAATGCAATCACCCTGTAATTGCTTTACTTTATCACTAAGCGGTAGCGATAGTCGTAGAAGCAATAGTTGGCGAGACGACAATGATGCTACGATGGAGATCAAGGTGTCGCGCCGGTGACGATGGCGATCATGACGGTGCTTTGGAGATGGAGATCAAAGGCACAAGATGATGATGGCCATATCATATCACTTATATTGATTGCATGTGATGTTTATCCTTTATGCATCTTATTCTGCTTTGATTAACAGTAGCATTATAAGATGATCTCTCACTAAATTTCAAGGTATAAGTGTTCTCCCTGAGTATGCACCATTCCGAAAGTTCGTCGTGCCGAGACACCACGTGATGATCGGGTGTGATAAGCTCTATGTTCAAATACAACGGGTGTAAGCCAGTTTTGCACACGCAGAATACTCGGGTTAAACTTGACGAGCCTAGCATATGCAGATATGGCCTCGGAACACTGAGACCGAAAGGTCGAGCGTGAATCATATAGTAGATATGATCAACATAGTGATGTTCACCATTGAAAACTACTCCATCTCACGTGATGATCGGACATGGTTTAGTTGAGATGGATCACGTGATCACTTAGATGATTCGAGGGATGTCTATCTAAGTGGGAGTTCTTAAGTAATATGATTAATTGAACTTTAATTTATCATGAACTTAGTACCTGATAGTATTTTGCTTATCTATGTTGTTGTAGATAGATGGCCCGTGCTGTTGTTCCGTTGAACTTTAATGCGTTCCTTGAGAAAGCAAAGTTGAAAGATGATGGTAGCAATTACACGGACTGGGTCTGTAACTTGAGGATTATCCTCATTGCTGCACAGAAGAATTACGTCCTGGAAGCATCGCTGGGTGCCAGGCCTGCTGCAGATGCAACTGACGACGTTAAGAACGTCTGGCAGAGCAAAGCTGATGACTACTCGATAATTCAGGGTGCCATGCTTTACGGCTTAGAACCGGGACTTCAACGACGTTTTGAACGTCATGGAGCATATGAGATGTTCCAGGAGTTGAAGTTAATATTTCAAGCAAATGCCCGAATTGAGAGATATGAAGTCTCCAATAAGTTCTACATCTGCAAGATGGAGGAGAATAGTTCTGTCAGTGAACATATACTCAAAATGTCTGGGTATAATAATCACTTGATTCAATTGGGAGTTAATCTTCCGGATGGTAGTGTCATTGACAGAATTCTTCAATCATTGCCACCAAGCTACAAGAGCTTTGTGATGAACTATAATATGCAAGGGATGGATAAGACAATTCCCGAGCTCTTCGCAATGCTAAAGGCTGCGGAGGTAGAAATCAAGAAGGAGCATCAAGTGTTGATGGTCAACAAGACCACCAGTTTCCAGAAAAAGGGTAAAGGGAAGAAGAAGGGCAACTTCAAGAAGAACAACAAACAAGTTGCTGCTCAGGAGAAGAAACCCAAGTTTGGACCTAAGCCTGAGACTGAGTGCTTCTACTGCAAACAGACTGGTCACTGGAAGCGGAACTGCCCCAAGTATTTGGCGGATAAGAAGGATGGCAAGGTAAACAAAGGTATATGTGATATACATGTTATTGATGTGTACCTTACTAATGCTCGCAGTAGCACCTGGGTATTTGATACTGGTTCTGTTGCTAATATTTGCAACTCGAAACAGGGACTACGGATTAAGCGAAGATTGGCTAAGGACGAGGTGACGATGCGCGCGGGAAATGGTTCCAAAGTCGATGTGATCGCGGTCGGCACGGTACCTCTACATCTACCTTCGGGATTAGTTTTAGACCTGAATAATTGTTATTTGGTGCCAGCGTTAAGCATGAACATTATATCTGGATCTTGTTTGATGCGAGACGGTTATTCATTTAAATCATAGAATAATGGTTGTTCTATTTATATGAGTAATATATTCTATGGTCATGCACCCTTGAAGAGTGGTCTATTTTTATTAAATCTCGATATTAGTGATACACATATTCATAATATTGAAGCCAAAAGATGCAGAGTTGATAATGATAGTGCAACTTATTTGTGGCACCGCGTTTAGGTCATATTGGTGTAAAGCGCATGAAGAAACTCCATACTGATGGACTTTTGGAATCACTTGGTACTTGCGAACCATGCCTCATGGGCAAGATGACTAAAACACCGTTCTCCGGAACAATAGAGCGAGCAACAGACTTGTTGGAGATCATACATACTGATGTATGTGGTCCGATGAATATTGAGGCTCGCGGCGGGTATCGTTATTTTCTCACCTTCACAGATGATTTGAGAAGATATGGGTATATCTACTTAATGAAACATAAGTCTGAGACATTTGAAAAGTTCAAAGAATTTCAGAGTGAAGTGGAAAATCATCGTAACAAGAAAATAAAGTTTCTACGATCTGATCGTGGAGGAGAATATTTGAGTTACGAGTTTGGTCTACATTTGAAACAATGCGGAATAGTTTCGCAAATCACGCCACCCGAAACACCACAACGTAATGGTGTGTCCGAACGTCGTAATCGTACTTTACTAGATATGGAGCGATCTATGATGTCTCTTACTGATTTACCGCTATAATTTTGGGGTTATGCTTTAGAGACGGCTGCATTCACGTTAAATAGGGCACCATCGAAATCCGTTGAGACGACGCCTTATGAACTGTGGTTTGGCAAGAAACCAAAGTTGTCGTTTCTTAAAGTTTGGGGCTGCGATGCTTATGTGAAAAGGCTTCAACCTGATAAGCTCGAACCCAAATCGGAGAAATGTGTCTTCATAGGATACCCAGAGGAAACTGTTGGGTACACCTTCTATCACAGATCCGAAGACAAGACATTTGTTGCTAAGAATGGATCCTTTCTAGAGAAGGAGTTTCTCTCGTAAGAAGTGAGTGGGAGGAAAGTAGAACTTGATGAGGTAACTATACCTATTCCCTTATTGGAAAGTAGTTCATCACAGAAACCAGTTCCTGTGACACCTACACCAATCAGTGAAGAAGCTAATGATATTGATCATGAAACTTCATATCAAGTTACAACCGAACCTCGTAGGTCAACCAGAGTAAGATCCGCACCAGAGTGGAACTGTAATCCTATTCTGGAGGTCATGTTACTTGACCAAGGCGAACCTACGAACTATGAAGAAGCGATGGTGAGCCCAGATTCCGCAAAATGGCTTGAGGCCATGAAATCTGAGATGGGATCCATGTATGAGAACAAAGTGTGGACTTTGGTTGACTTGCCCGACGATCGGCAAGCCATAGAGAATAAATGGATCTTCAAGAAGAAGACTGACACTGACGGTACTGTTACTGTCTACAAAGCTCGACTTGTTGCGAAAGGTTTTCGACAAGTTCAAGGATTTGACTACGATGAGACTTTCTCACCCGTAGCGATGCTTAAGTCTGTCCGAATCATGTTAGCAATTGCCGCATTTTATGATTATGAAATTTGGCAAATGGATGTCAAAACTGCATTCCTGAATTGATTTTTGGAATAAGAGTTGTATATGATGCAACCGGAAGGTTTTGTCGATCCAAAGGGAGCTAACAAAGTGTGCAAGCTCCAGCGATCCATTTATGGACTGGTGCAAGCCTCTCGGAGTTGGAATAAACGTTTTGATAGTGTGATCAAAGCATATAGTTTTATACATACTTTTGGAGAAACCTGTATTTACAAGAAAGTGAGTGGGAACTCAGTAGCATTTCTAATATTATATGTGGATGACATATTGCTAATTGGAAATGATATAGAATTTCTGGATAGCATAAAAGGATACTTGAATAAGAGTTTTTCAATGAAAGACCTCGGTGAAGCTGCTTACATATTGGGCATCAAGATCTATAGAGATAGATCAAGACGCTTAATTGGACTTTCACAAAGCACATACCTTGACAAAGTTTTGAAAAAGTTCAAAATGGATCAAGCAAAGAAAGGGTTCTTGCTGTGTTACAAGGTGTGAAGTTGAGTCAGACTCAATGCCCGACCACTGCAGAAGATAGAGAGAAAATGAAAAGTGTTCCCTATGCTTCAGCCATAGGCTCTATCATGTATGCAATGCTGTGTACCAGACCTGATGTGTGCCTTGCTATTAGCTTAGCAGGGAGGTACCAAAGTAATCCAGGAATGGATCACTGGACAACGGTCAAGAACATCCTAAAATACCTAAAAAGGACTAAGGATATGTTTCTCGTTTATGGAGGTGACAAAGAGCTCGTCGTAAATGGTTACGTCGATGCAAGCTTTGACACTGATCCGGACGATTCTAAATCGCAAACCGGATACGTGTTTACATTGAACGGTGGAGCTATTAGTTGGTGCAGTTCTAAACAAAGCGTCGTGGCGGGATCTACGTGTGAAGCGGAGTACATAGCTGCTTCAGAAGCAACAAATGAAGGAGTCTGGATGAAGGAGTTCATATCCGATCTAGGTGTCATACCTAGTGCATCGGGTCCAATGAAAATCTTTTGTGACAATACTGGTGCAATTGCTTTGGCAAAGGAATCCAAATTTCACAAGAGAACCAAGCACATCAAGAGACGCTTCAATTCCATCCGGGATCACATATGGATCTGAATGTTGCAGACCCATTGTCTAAGCCTCTTCCACGAGCAAAACATGATCAGCACCAAGACTCCATGGGTGTTAGAATCATTACTGTATAATCTAGATTATTGACTCTAGTGAAAGTGGGAGACTGAAGGAAAATGCCCTAGAGGCAATAATAAAGTTATTATTTATTTCCTCATATCATGATAAATGTTTATTATTCATGCTAGAATTGTATTAACCGGAAACATAATACATGTGTGAATACATACACAAACATATTGTCACTAGTATGCCTCTACTCGACTAGCTCGTTGATCAAAGATGGTTGAGTTTCCTAGCCATAGACATGAGTTGTCATTTGATTAACGGGATCACATCATTAGGAGAATGATGTGATTGACTTGACCCATTCCGTTAGGTTAGCACTTGATCGTTTAGTTTACTGCTATTGCTTTCCTCATGAGTTATACATGTTCCAATGACTATGAGATTATGCAACTCCCGATTACCGGAGGAACACTTTGTGTGCTACCAAACATCACAACGTAACTGGGTAATTATAAAGGTGCTCTACAGGTGTCTCCGATGGTACTTGTTGAGTTGGCATAGATCGAGATTAGAATTTGTCACTCGGATTGTCGGAGAGGTATCTCTGGGCCCTCTCGATAATGCACATCACTATAAGCCTTGCAAGCAATGTGACTAATGAGTTAGTTGCGGGATGATGCATTACGGAACGAGTAAAGAGACTTGCCGGTAACGAGATTGAGCTAGGTATTGAGATACCGACGATCAAATCTCGGGCAAGTAACATATCGATGACAAAGGGAACAACGTATGTTGTTATGCGGCTTGACCAATAAAGATCTTCGTGGAATATGTAGGAACCAATATGAGCATCCAGTTTCCGCTATTGGTTATTGACCGGAGACGTGTCTCGGTCATGTCTACATAGTTCTCGAACCCGTAGGGTCCGCACACTTAAAGTTCTGTGACGATCGGTTATATGTTTTGATGTACCGAAGGTAGTTTGGAGTCCCCGATATGATCACGGACATGACAAGGAGTCTCGAAATGGTCGAGACATAAAGATTGATATATTGGAAGCCTATATTTGGACGTCGGAAGAGTTCCGGGTGAAACGGAATTTTACCGGAGTGCCGGAGGGGTTACCGGAACCCCCCGGGGGTTAATGGGCCTAGTTGGGCCCTATTGGAGAGAGAGAGGGGCCGTCCAGGGCAGGCCGCGCGCCCCCTCCCCCTCTGGTCCGAATTGGACTAGGAAGGGGGGCGGCGCCCCCCTTTCCTTCTCTTTCTCCCCCTTCCTTTCCCCCTCCTAGCAGGAGTAGGAAAGAGGGGAGTCCTACTCCTACTAGGAGGAGGACTCCTCCTCCTGGCGCGCCCTACAGGGCCGGTCGGCCTCCCCCCTTGCTCCTTTATATACGGGGGCAGGGGGCACCCTAGGACACACAAGTTGATCATTGATCTCTCCCAGCCGTGTGCGGTGCCCCCCTCCACCAATGAAGGAAATATGCCCTAAAGGAAATAATAAATTTATTATTTATTTCCTTATTTCATGATAAATGTTTATTATTCATGCTAGAATTGTATTAACCGGAAACATAATACATGTGTGAATACATAGACAAACATAATTTCACTAGTATGCCTCTACTTGACGAGCTCGTTGATCAAAGATGGTTGAGTTTCCTAGCCATAGACATGAGTTGTCATTTGATTAACGGGATCAAATCATTAGGAGAATGATGTGATTGACTTGACCCATTTCGTTAGCTTAGCACTTGATCGTTTAGTTTACTGCTATTGCTTTCTCCATGACTTATACATGTTCCTACGACTATGAGATTATGCAACTCCCGAATACCGGAGGAACACCTTGTGTGCTACCAAATGTCACAACGTAACGGGGTGATTATAAAGGTGCTCTATAGGTGTCTCCGATGGTGTTCGTTGAGTTAGCATAGATCGAGAATAGGATTTGTCACTCCGATTGTCGGAGAGGTATCTCTGGGCCCTCTCGGCAATGCACATCACTATAAGCCTTGTAAGCAATGTGACTAATGAGTTAGTTGCGGGATGATGCATCATGGAACGAGTAAAGAGACTTGCCGGTAACAAGATTGAGCTAGGTATTGAGATACCGACGATCGAATCTCGGGCAAGTAACATACCGATGACAAAGGGAACAACGTATGTTGTTATGCGGTTTGACCGATAAAGATCTTCGTAGAATATGTAGGAACCAATATGAGCATCCACGTTTCACTATTGGTTATTGACCGGAGATGTGTCTCGGTCATGTATACATAGTTCTCGAACCCGTAGGGTCCGCACGCTTAAAGTTCTGTGATGATCGGTATTATGAGTTTATATGTTTTTATGTACCGAAGGTAGTTCGGAGTCTCGGATATGATCACGGACATGACGAGGAGTCTCGAAATGGTCGAGATGTAAAGATCGATATATTGGATGACTATGTTCGGACACCGGAAGTGTTTCGGGAGGTTTCAGACATATACCGTAGTACCGGGGGGTTACCGGAACCCCCCGGGGAGTATATTGGGCCTGATGGGCCTTAGTGGAGAAGAGGAGGGGCGGCCAGGGCAGGCCGCGTGCCCCCTCCCCCTCTAGTCCAAATCCGACAAGCAGGGGGGCGGCGCCCCCCTTTCCTTCCCCTCTCTCTCCTCCTTCCCCCTTCTCCTACTCCTATTAGGAGAAGAGGAGTCCTACTCCCGGTGGGAGTAGGACTCCCCCCTTGGCGCGCCCTCCTCCTTGGCCGGACGCCTCCCACCTAGCTCCTTTATATACGGGGGCAGGGGGGCACTGAGGGAGTCCTGGATTAGGGGGTCCTCGGACAGCCGGACTATATCCTTTGGCCGGACTGTTGGACTATGAAGATACAAGATTGAAGACTTCGTCCCGTGTCCGGATGGGACTCTCCTTGGCGTGGAAGGCAAGCTTGGCAATACGGATATGTAGATCTCCTCCCTTGTAACCGACTCTATGTAACCCTAGCCCCCTCCGGTGTTTATTTAAACCAGAGGGTTTAGTCCGTAGGACAACAACAATCATACCATAGGCTAGCTTCTAGGGTTTAGCCTCTACGATCTCGTGGTAGATCAACTCTTGTAATACTCATATCATCAAGATCAATCAAGCAGGAAGTAGGGTATTACCTCCATCGAGAGGGCCCGAACCTGGGTAAACATCATGTCCCCCGCCTCCTGTTACCATCCGCCTTAGACGCACAGTTCGGGACCCCCTACTCGAGATCCGCCGGTTTTGACACCAACATTGGTGCTTTCATTGAGAGTTCCACTGTGTCGTCGTGATAAAGGCTTGATGGCTACTTCGATCATCGCCAACGATGCAATCCAGGGTGAGGTTTTCCTCCCCGGACAGATCTTCGTATTTGGCGGCTTCGTACTGCGGGCCAACTCGCTTGGCCATCTGGAGCAGATCGAGAGCTACGCCCCTAGCCGTCAGGTCAGGTTTGGAAATTTAAACTACACTGCCGACATCCGCGGAGACTTGATCTTTGACGGAATCGAGCCCATGTCAGGTGCGCCGCACAGTCACGACGAGCACGACTTAGCTCTGCCGCCGGACGGTGTTCGGGAGATCACACCTATGCCTACTCCGGCCCTAGATCCGGAGTCGATTACACCGTCCGAGGACGGGTGGATGGACCCCGCCTCGGTGGCTACACACTCAGTGGCGATAGAGCCGAATACCGACTTCACCTCCTATGAGACCTGTGTCGCCGGATCCTCGGATTCATCCCCGGCCACAGGCCCCGAACCGCCTGCGTCCATGCCTATCGAATCTGATTGGGCGCCGATCATGGAGTTTACCTCCGCGGATATCTTTCAGCACTCGCCTTTTGGCGACGTGCTAAATTCATTAAGGTATCTCTCCTTGTCAGGAGACCCTTGGCCGAACTATGTCCGGCTAGAATGGGATGCGGACGACGAAGGGATTCGCTGCCCACCCACCACCCACTTAGTAGCCACTGTCGATGATTTAACCGACATGCTCGATTTCGGCTCCGAAGACATCGACGGTATGGACGACGATGCAGGAGACGAACAGGAACCACCGCCCATAGGGCACTGGGCTGCCACTTCATCATATGATATATACATGGTGGACACCCCCAAAGAAGTCAATGGCGATAAGGCAACAGAGGATAATCCCTCCAAGAAGCAATCCAAGCACCGATGTGAGCGGCGCCGCTCTAAGTCCCGCCATAGCAAAAGTAGCGATACCGGCACAAGAGACAATAACGCTCCGGATAGTGCCGAAGACGACGACAATCCCCTCCAGCCAGACCTCGAGCGGGAGGATGAACAAGCTAGCCCTCCGGAACAGGCAGCAGATGGAGAATCAGAGGATGCCAATTACATGCCTCTCTCCGGAGACGAGGTGAGCCTCGGCGACGAAGAATTTATCGTGCATGAGGATCCCGTCGAGCAGGAGCGCTTCAAGCGCCGGCTTATAGCCACAGCAAACAGCCTGAAGAAAAAGCAACAACAGCTTCGAGCTGATCAAGATCTGCTAGCGGATAGATGGACTGAAGTCCTGGCGGCCGAGGAATACGAACTCGAGCGCCCAACCAAGAGTTACCCAAAGCGCAGGTTGCTACCCCAACTCGAAGAGGAAGCATTAAGACCTACATCACCAGCGTATGATGCGGCTGATCGGCCACCTCGTGGCCGAGACAGAGGGGCATATCAGCCCGAAGTCCAGCCCGCACCCCGCCGCCATTCAAACAAAAATACCAAGGCCCGGGGCAACACGCGGGACCTGCGAGATGTATTGGAAAACAAAGCAGGACATACAAGATCGATCTACGGATCACGGGGTCACGCCCCAACGCATGACGATGATCGTCTCGCCGGATACACTAAAAGCAAATCCGACCGGGCCGAATACAGCAGACAAGACTCGTATGAACTACGTCGTGACATAGCCCGGCACAGAGGCGCCGCACACCCCCTATGCTTCACCGATGAAGTAATGGATCACGAATTCCCAGAAGGGTTTAAACCCGTAAACATTGAATCATATGATGGTACTATAGACCCCGCGGTATGGATAGAAGACTTCTTCCTCCACATTCACATGGCCCGCAGGGATGATCTACACGCCATCAAGTATCTCCCGCTAAAACTCAAAGGGTCGGCTCGGCATTGGCTCAATAGCTTGCCGTCAAACTCCATCGGAAGTTGGGAGAGCCTGGCAGATGCATTCCTGGACAATTTCCAGGGCACTTATGTGCGACCACTGGATGCTGACGGTTTAAGTCATATAACTCAGCAGCCAGGGGAATCGGCCAGGAAATTCTGGACCCGGTTCCTAACTAAGAAGAACCAAATTGTTGATTGTCCGGATGCAGAGGCCTTAGCGGCATTTAAGCATAACATCCGTGACGAATGGCTCGCCTGGCACCTCGGCCAAGAGAAGCCAAAATCCATGGCAGCCCTCATGACACTTATGACCCACTTTTGCGCGGGCGAAGATAGCTGGTTGGCTCGTAGTAACAATACAGCAAGCAAACCTGGCACATCAGAGGCCAGGGATAGCAACGGCAAACCACGATGCAACAAACACAAGCGCCGCAAATATGGTGAAAACGCTGAAGATACGGCAGTTAATGCCGGGTTTAGGGGCTCAAAGTCCGGTCAGCGGAAAGGGCCACTCAAAAATAACAATTCGGGTCCATCCAGTCTGGACCGCATACTCGACCGCCAATGCCAAATTCATGGCACCCCAGGAACGCCAGCCACCCATACCAACAGAGAATGCTGGGTCTTTAAACAAGCCGGCAGGGCAGGCGCCAAAAATGGAGAAGGGGGGCAAAAGAAAATCCCCCCACAAACCCAAACGGTGAATGTGGTAAACACCACCCAAATTCCCAACCCGGACCGAATACGCACCCTTAGGGATGCCGACTTAACGGAACTAGTCGTCCCACAATATAAACTAGGGCCGGTCACCTTCAACCGCACGGATCGTCCGGTTAACGCCAATCAGGGCAATCCAGCCGCACTAGTCCTCGACCCAATAATTGACGGGTTCCACCTCACACGAGTCCTTATGGACGGAGGCAGCAGTCTAAACCTGCTTTACCAGGACACAGTGCGCAAGATGGGCATCGATCATTCGGTGATCAAACCCACTAAAGCCACTTTCAGAGGCATTATACCAGGTGTGGAGGCCAGCTGTACAGGCTCCATCGCCCTTGAGGTAGTCTTCGGATCACCCGACAATTGCCGTACCGAAGAGTTAATCTTCGAAATCGTCCCCTTCAGCAGTGATTATCAGGCACTGCTCGGACGAACCGCGTTCGCTCGATTCAATGCGGTGCCACATTATGCCTACCGTAAGCTCAAAATGCCCGGTCCACGCGGCGTCATCACGGTTAATGGCAAGGACGAAGTTTACTTCGGCATCAACAAGTACACCGCTGCCTTAACAGTAGAAGCAACGCGCAACACCTTGCAGCCGAACCTCGAGTCAACGGCCAGGCTCCCGGACACCGTCAAAGGACTCCGAACTGCTTCGCGGAAGGATAGCCCGGCTCGTCCAGAGCTCAATTAGACACTCCGGCGAAGGCCAGGACAGGTCGCACTCAGCAGCTCAACCGCTCTCCGGCACGCAAATATTTCTTACATTTCCTTTGCAGGTTCACCTTTGCGCCGACCAGGACGGGTAATATGGAGGAAGCTCGAACGCGCAAGGGAATCCTTAGATATTCCCCGCGATGACCATCCGACTATACGCCGGATCCACACACAGCTTCTTCCCCCTGGTCTCAGCAGTGGCATCCGTACGCCGCGATATACCTTCAAATATGCTAGGGGCTTCGTTTTACCCATAATACAGCAATAAAGTCCGAACACCTTCACGGAAGTTCGGCACCCCGAACCTATAGCATTATATGCATCGGCTCCGAGTCATGTCTTGGGTCAATAATTGGGTTTGCCCGGCTCCCACGTTTTGGTACCTTACGTTCCACTATATCGGCTAAGGTAGCACTGGGAGAACTACTGCGATTGTGTCCCGGTTCTTCCGGACGAGCACCTCAGTAGAGAAAGCCGAAAACTGACTGTCATGATACGGCGAGAGCTGGTCAGCTATTCGAGAGGTTGTAAAATCTTTAAGGATTTCTTCCGCATAATGCCATAACCAATGCAGCGTGCGATGGATCGGGTTTTTCTTCCGATCAGGTGCTTATAGAGCCCCTCGTGCGGTCTTCCGAACACCAGGGGCTACGCCTACCTTCCTAAAGCTCCTATGGCTAAGTGACAGCGATAAAGCCCTATAGTCCGATTGCCTGGTTCGTTGTGCTGAACACCTCCTTCGAAGGACCCAAAATTGGGATAAAGAGTGATCAGGTTTATCCCGAACACCCCCCTACTTCTTACATGGGGGCAGAAGCCGACGACTGGCCAACTCTCAAGATTAATATATAAAACGGCCGCGCAGGAGGATAAACTTTTATATAACAAGCAATAAATAATATAAATGACCTTGTTCAAACATTACGAAGGACAACATGATTTGCATTCATGGAAATATAATGTCCTTGGTACATAGATCCGCTGCAAGGTAGGACCCTTTCAGGACACTCTCATAATACAATTCGGGCTTGCGATGCTCCTTCCCCTCTGGCGGTCCTTCGGTCATCAGCTTTTCAGCATCCATCTTCCCCTAGTGCACCTTTGCGCGGGCGAAGGCCATTCGCGCACCTTCTATACAGACCGACCGCTTGATGACATCAAGTCGAGGGCAGGCACTCACAAGCCGCTTCACGAGCCCGAAGTAGCTGCTTGGAATCGGCTCGGCGGGCCATAGCCGGATAATCATATCCTTCATGGCCAGTTCCGCCGCCTTGTGCAGTTCGATCAACTGTTTCAGTTGATCGACAAAGGGCACCGGATAATTTGGTGCCAAATACTGCGTCTAGAAGAGCTTATCCGCAGTGTTCCTTTCTTCGGCTCGGTAGAATTGGGCGGCATCCGATATGCTGCGGGGCAGCTCGGCAAATACCCCTGAGAAATCCGAATTCAAAATTAGAAACATAATTTTCTCCTCAAATACTTGCTTTACATAGAAAAAGCCTTACCCGCCGCGATCTTCCTCGCCTCTTGGATCCCCTGCAGGACGCTTTGGGTTTCCCCCCGGGCTTTGCTCGTGGCCTGATGCGCCTTGGTGAGTTCGGATTCTTTCTCCGTTAAACTATGCTCCAAGGTCTCGCATTTCTTCACGGCCTCTTGCAGCTCCTACTCAACTTTAATAACCCTGGCCTCGTGCTTCTCACGAAGAGCCTGCTCTGTGGTTGCCCTTTTCTCGGCCTCGGCCACAGCCTTCTTAAGAGCCTCGACTTCGGTCATCATCCCTAGCGCAAATCATGAAACATATTTCATCATACTGAAAATTCATTCGCAATAAACGCGAACAAGACTTGCGCATACCTTGTTTATCTCCCAACTGCATTTTCAACTGGCCAAGTTCTTCTTTGGCTCGCTCTAGACTTTGATTCAGTCCGGAGATCTCCGCAGTATGAGAGGCAGCAGCCACTACAGACGCCTGCTTATAACAGAAGATAAATAGATGTCATTCAATGAGTCTTCCTGCGAACATAAATTTGATCCTCTGTCCGGTTCTTTCTTTCACCGAACAGTGTATCAGGGGCTACTATCCATACCATGACACTCTTCGACACCTCATAAAACATACCTCAAAACCTTTTATAAGGCTGATACAGGCTCCATTCAGTCCACTCTCAGCAGACTGAATCTTCTCAATCACCGCACCCATACGGGCACGGTGTTCATCGACGATGGAGGCGCTCTTCAGCGCCACCAACAAAGCATCCGATACCTCTGGTTGGACAGAGGTTGCCGGTGGAACAGGCATGTCCCCTCCAGCTGAGAGAGGCTGCCTGCCTGATTCTGGAGCCGTATTGGTCTTCGGAACTGTATCCGGCTGGGAGCCGAATTCCAGATGGCCCCTGTCGTCAGCTCCCATGGGAATTTTCTCCCCCATGTGTCCGACCCCTGAAGTTTGACCTCCAGGCACCGCCTTCACGGTATTTTCCTCTCCTCCTTGGCCGGGGTCCTTCTGGGACGAAGCCTCGGTGTTATTCACCTGTTTGGAGGAAGGGGCCTTCGGGGGCGTCCCGCTCTCCATAGCATCCGAGCTCAGCGAATCCTCTGATGAGGATTGTTTGGTACGGTACCTCGCCGGACTACAAAAAGTATGGCTCAGGTTAAAATACTATGCCATGATGAGTCTGGACGCATAAACGTACTCGGATTTTATATACTCACGAGTTCACCAGGGGCTGGGCCCTGGGATCCCATGCTGGGCCGCTGTCGGCGGCGGCAGTGGACTCCTCCGGAAGAGGAGCTTTTCCCCTTTTGGGCGGCTCGGCCTCCAAGTGTACGGAGGCCGTCCTCTTCTTTCTTCCTCCCGTAGGGGATGCATTTTCCTCCTCCTCCCCGTCCTCTTCGGAGGCGGAACGGGCATCAGAGCCTTCGGATATTGTGTCCGAAGTGCCGCGACGACAAAGGCCGCCCCGGGTCTTTTTGGCCTCCTTCTCGGCCGTCCTCTTCGGCACCTTGTAAGGTGCCGGGACCAGCATCTTCGTCAGAAGTGGGACGGCCGGTTCTTTGGGCAGCGGGGCCGGACAATGGATCCGCTCCGCCTTCTTCGTCCAGCCCTAGGAGAGTTGTACAAAACACATTAGGCAATTCCTTGGGGTTATGCGGATAAAAGGTATGATGACTTACCGAACTTGCAGGGCGGGACAGTTGGTACCCACGGTCCTCGGCGGAGTCCGGCCATGATTTGCTGGACTTGAAAAGCACCTTCCAGATGTCCTTGTGCGAAGAGCCGAAAAGCTCTCGCAAGGTTTGGTGCTTGGCCGGATCGAATTCCCATAGATTGCAAATCCGGTCTTGACAAGGCAGGATCCGGCGAACTAACATCACCTGGACTACATTGACAAGTTCAATGTTCTTGTCTCCCATATCTTTAATGCGCGTCTGGAGCACCGACAATTCGTCGGACGAGGACCAGTTCAGGCCCTTCTTGACCCAGGATGTAAGCCGCAGGGGGGCACCGGATCGAAACTCGGGAGTAGCGGCCCATTCCGTGCCGCACGGCTCAGTGATATAAAACCACTGTTGTTGCCACTCCTTGACAGAATCGTTAAAGGTGCCTGTTGGCCATATGACATTGGGCATCTTGCTCACCATAGCGCCCCCGCACTCGGCGTGCTCGCCGCCCACTACCTTGGGCTTCACATTAAAAATCTTCAGCCATAAGCCAAAGTGTGGCGAGATGCGGAGAAAAGCCTCGCACACGACAATGAATGTCGAGATGTTGAGGAAGGAATTAGGGGACAAATCATGAAGATTGATCCCATAGTAATACATGATGCCGCGAACGAACGGGTGGATGGGGAACCCTAGCCCGCGGACAAAGTGAGGAGGAATACAACCCTCTTGTGGGGCTCCGGAGTAGGGACGATCTGTCCCGCCGTCAGGAGACGATGGCTAATTTTCTTGGCCAGATACCCGGGCTCCCGAAGCTTTTTGATATCCTTCTCCCGGACGGTAGAGGCCATCCATTTGCCTCCTGCTCCGGATCTGGACATTTTTGGAAGGCCTTTGTGGGCAGAGAAGATGAACGCTTTGGCGCTGGAGCTCGGGCGGAGGGGAATGGATCAGGAAGAAGAAAGCGTGGGTGTGAAAGGGAGTTCTTATCCCCTTATAAAGGCAGCAGGTATTCCGCGCCTCCCCACTTGCCTGGTAAAACCGCTTATTCCCCAAGCACCGTAATTGATGGTGCGGTTGGGTTACCCACACCCGTATTGATGAGAATCCCGTGAAAAGAGGGACACGATCTCTGCTACGACAAGACGTGCCAACAAAACCGCCTCGCAACACGTGCAGTGGCACGCTCGGAAAAACGGTTCGTCATGACCAGATCACGGCATAACGTCATGTTTAGAAAAGCTGTCAGCAGATTAGATTTGTGGAAATATTATTCTCTCTACGGTGGTATGTGGAATTTGTTTTGCAGAGCCGGACACTATCCTTGTGTTCAAAATCTTCTATGGAATATTCGGAGGAGGAACCCACCTTGCAATGCCGAAGACAATCTGCGCGCCGGACTTATCGTCATTGAAGCCTGGTTCAGGGGCTACTGAGGGAGTCCTGGATTAGGGAGTCCTGGATTAGGGGGTCCTCGGATAGCCGGACTATATCCTTTGGCCGGACTGTTACACTATGAAGATATAAGATTGAAGACTTCGTCCCGTGTCCGGATGGGACTCTCCTTGGCGTGGAAGGCAAGCTTGGCAATACGGATATGTAGATCTCCTCCCTTGTAACCGACTCTATGTAACCCTAGCCCCCTCCGGTGTTTATATAAACCGGAGGGTTTAGTCCGTAGGACAACAACAATCATACCATAGGCTAGCTTCTAGGGTTTAGCCTCTACGATCTCGTGGTAGATCAACTCTTGTAATACTCATATCATCAAGATCAATCAAGCAGGAAGTAGGGTAGTACCTCCATCGAGAGGGCCCGAACCTGGGTAAACATCGTGTCCCCCGCCTCCTATTACCATCCGCCTTAGACGCACAGTTCGGGACCCCCTACCCGAGATCCGCCGGTTTTGACACCGACAGGCACCCCAAGACACAACAATTGATCATTGATCTTTTAGCCGTGTGCGGTGGCCCCCTCCACCATAATCCACCTCGGTCATATCGTAGCGGTGCTTAGGCGAAGCCCTGCGTCGGTAGCTTCATCAACATCGTCACCACGCTGTCGTGCTGACGAAACTCTCCCTCGAGCTCTACTGGATCGTGAGATCGCGGGACGTCACCGAGCTGAACGTGTGCTGAACTCGGAGGTGCCGTGCGTTCGGTACTTGGATCGGTCGGATCGTGAAGACGTACGACTACATCAACCGCGTTGTTCTAACGCTTTCGCTTACGGTCTACGAGGGTACGTGGACGACACTCTCCCCTCTCGTTGCTATGCATCACCATGATCTTGCGTGTGCGTAGCAAATTTTTGAAATTACTATGTTCCCCAACAGTGGCATCCGAGCCAGGTTTATTGCGTAGATGTTATATGCACGATTAGAACACAAGTGAGTTGTGGGCGATACAAGTCATACTGCTTACCAACATGTCATACTTTGGTTCGGCGGTATTGTTGGATGAAGCGGCCCGGACCGACATTACGCGTACACTTATGCGAGACTGGTTCTACCGACGTGCTTTGCACACAGGTGGCTGGCGGGTGTCAGTTTCTCCAACTCTAGTTGAACCGAGTGTGACTACGCCCGGTCCTTGAGAAGGTTAAAACAACACTAACTTGATGAACTATCATTGTGGTTTTGATGCATAGGTAAGAACGGTTCTTGCTCAGCCCGTAGCAGCCACGTAAAACTTGCAACAACAAAGTAGAGGACGTCTAACTTGTTTTTTCAGGTCATGTTGTGATGTGATATGGTCAAGACGTGATGAGATATAAGTTGTTGTATGAGAATATCATGTTTTGTTGAAGTTATCGGCAACTGGCAGAAGCCTTATGGTTGTCTCTTTATTGCATAAGATTGCAAGCGCCAAATAATTGCTTTACTTTATCGCTATGCGATAGCAATAGTTGCAAGAGCAATAGTTGGCGAGACGACCATGTGACGACACATTGATATAGATCAAGATGATGGAGATCATGGTGTCATGTCGGTGACGATGGAGATCATGACGATCCTTTGGAGATGGAGATCAAAGGCACAAGATGATGATGGCCATATCATGTCAGATATATTGATTGCATGTGATGTTTATCCTTTATGCATCTTATTCTGCTTTGTTTGACGGTAGCATTATAAGATGATCTCTCACTAAATTTCAAGGTAAAAGTGTTCTCCCTAAGTATGCACCATTGCCAAAGTTCATCGTGCCGAGACACCATGTGATGATCGGGTGTGATAAGCTCAACGTTCATCTACAACGGGTGTAAGACAGTTTTGCACACGCGGAATACTCGGGTTAAACTTGACGAGCCTAGCATATGTAGATATGACCTCGGAACACTGGAGACCAAAAGGTCGAGCGTGAATCATATAGTAGATATGATCAACATAGTGATGTTCACCATTGAAAACTACTCCATCTCACGTGATGATCGGACATGGTTTAGTTGATTTGGATCACGTGATCACTTAGATGATTAGAGGGATGTCTATCTAAGTGGGAGTTCTTAAGTAATATGATTAATTGAACTTTAATTTATCATGAAATTAGTCCTGATAGTATTTTGCAAATAATGTTGTAGATCAATAGCTCGCGTTTAGCTCTCTTGTTTTGTTTTTGGATATGTTCCTAGAGAAAACTAAGTTGAAAGATGTTAGTAGCAATGATGCGGATTGGATCCGTGATCTAAGGATTATCCTCATTGTTGCACAGAAGAATTATGTCCTTGATGCACCGCTAGGTGACAGACCTATTGCAGGAGAAGATGCAGACGTTATGAACGTTTGACAAAGCTCGGTATGATGACTACTTGATAGTTTAGTGCACCATGCTTTAAGGCTTAGAACCGGGACTTCAAAAATGTTTTGAACGCCACGGAGCATATAAGATGTTCCAAGAGTTGAAATTGGTATTTCATCCCCATTCCCGTGTCAAGAGGTATGAGACCTCTAACAGTACTTTGCCTACAAAATGGAGGAGAATAGCTCAACCAGTGAGCATGAGCTCAGATTGTCTGGGTCCTACAATTGCTTGAACAAGTGGGAGTTAATCTTCCAGATAAGATAGTAATTGACAAAGTTCTCTAGTCACTATCACCAAGTTAGTAGAACTTCGTGATGAACTATAATATGCAAGGGATAACGGAAACGATTCCCAAGCTCTTCGTGATGCTGAAGTCGACGGAGGTAGAAATTAAGAAAAGCATCAAGTATTGATGGTTGACAATACCACTAGTTTCAAGAAAAGGGCAAAGGGAAGAAGGGGAACTTCCAGAAGAACGGCAAGCAAGTTGCTGCTCAACTGAAGAAACCCAAGTCTGGACCTAAGCCTGAGACTGAGTGCTTCTACTGCAAAGGAAATGGTCACTGGAAGCGGAAATGCCCTGAATATTTGGTGGATAAGAAGGATGGCAAAGTGAACAAGGGTATATTTGATATACAGTTTATTGATGTGTACCTTACTAGTGTTTATAATAGCCCCTGGGTATTTGATACTTGTTCGGTTGCTAAAAATTAGCAACTCGAAAAAGGAGTTACAGAATAAACAGAGATTAGTTGAGGGTGAAGTGACGATGTATGTTGGAAGTGGTTCCAAGATTGATATGATCATCATCGCACACTCCCTATACTTTCGGGATTAGTGTTAAACCTAAATAAATGTTATTTGGCGTTTGCGTTGAGCATGAATATGATTTGATCATGTTTATTGCAATACAGTTATTCATTTAAAGTCAGGGAATAATTGTTGTTATGTTTACATGAATAAAACCTTCGATGGTCATACACCCAATGAAAATAGTTTGTTGGATCTCGATCGTAGTGATACACATATTCATAATATTGAAGCCAAAAGATGCAAAGTTAATAATGATAGTGCAACTTATTTGTGGCACTGCTGTTTAGGTCATATTGGTGTAAAGCGCATGAAGAAAATCCATGCTGATGGGCTTTTGGAATCACTTGATTATGAATCAGTTGATGCTTGCGAACCATGCCTCATGGGCAAGATGACTAAGACTCCGTTCTCCGGAACAATGGAGCAAGCAACAGACTTGTTGGAAATAATACATACTGATGTATGCAGTCCGATGAGTGTTGAGGCCCGCGGTAGGTATCGTTATTTTCTGACCTTCACACATGATTTGAGCAGATATGGGTATATCTACTTGATGAAACATAAATCTGAAACATTTGAAAAGTTCAAATAATTTCAGAGTGAAGTGGAAAATCATCGTAACAAGAAAATAAAGTTTCTACGATCTGATCGTGGAGGAGAATATTTGAGTTATGAGTTTGGTCTTCATTTGAAACAATGCGGAATAGTTTCGCAACTCATGCCACCTGGAACACCACAGCATAATGGTGTGTCCAAACATCGTAACCGTACTTTATTAGATATGGTGCAATCTATGATGTCTCTTACCAATTTACCACTATCCTTTTGGGGTTATGCATTAGAGACAGTTGCATTCACGTTAAATAGGGCACCATCTAAATCCATTGAGGCGACACCATATGAACTGTGGTTTGGCAAGAAACCAAAGTTATCGTTTCTTAAAGTTTGGGGTTGCGATGCTTATGTGAAAAAGTTTCATCCTGATAAGCTCAAACCCAAATCGGAGAAATGTGTCTTCATAGGATACCCAAAGAAGACAGTTGGGTACACCTTCTATCACATATCCGAAGGCAAGACATTCGTTGCTAAGAATGGATCCTTTCTAGGGAAGGAGTTTCTCTCAAAACAAGTGAGTGGGAGGAAAGTAGAACTTGATGAGGTAACTGTACCTGCTCCCTTATTGGAAAGTAGTCCATCACAGAAATCTGTTCCTGTGACTCCTACACCAATTAGCGAGGAAGCTAATGATGATGATCATGTAACTTCAGATCAAGTTACTACCGAACCTCGTAGGTCAACCAGAGTGAGATCCGCACCAGAGTGGTACGGTAATCCTGTTCTGGAGGTCATGTTACTTGACCATGACGAACCTACGAACTATGAGGAAGCGATGATGAGCCCAGATTCCGCGAAATGGCTTGAGGCCATGAAATCTGAGATGGGATCCATGTATGAGAACAAAGTGTGGACTTTGATTGACTTGCCCGATGATCTGCAAGCCATAGAAAATAAATGGATCTTCAAGAGGAAGACGGACGCTGATAGTAGTGTTACTATCTACAAAGCTAGACTTGTCGAAAAAGGTTTTGACAAAGTTCAAGGTGTTGACTACGATGAGATTTTCTCACTCGTAGCGATGCTAAGTCTGTCCGAATCATGTTAGCAAATTGCCACATTTTATGAAATCTGGCAAATGGATGTCAAAACTACATTCCTTAATGGATTTCTTAAAGAAGAGTTGTATATGATGCAACTAGAAGGTTTTGTTGATCCTAAAGGTGCTAACAAAATGTGCAAGCTCCAGCGATCCATCTATGGACTGGTGCAAGCATCTCGGAGTTGGAATATATGCTTTCATAAGTTGATCAAAGCATATAGTTTTATACAGACTTGCGGTGAAGCCTATATTTACAAGAAAGTGAGTGGGAGCACTACAACCTTTCTGGTAAAGTATATGTGAATGACATATGGTTGATCAGAAATGATGTAGAATTTTCTGGAAAGCATAAAGGAGTGTTTGAAAGAAGTTTTTCAAAGAAAAGACCTCGGTGAAGCTGCTTACATATTGAGTATCAAGATCTATAGAGATAGATCAAGACGCTTGATAAGTTTTTGCAATGAGTACATACCCTGACAAGTTTTTGAAGTAGTTCAAAATGGAACAGTCAAAGAAAGAGTTCTTGCCTGTGTTGCAAGTTGTGAAGTTGAGTAAGACTCAAAGCCCGACCACGGCAGAAGATAGAGAGAGAATGAAAGTCATTCCCTATGCCTCAGCCATAGGTTCTATAAAGTATGCCATGCGGTGTACCAGACCTATTGTATACCCTGCCCTGAGTTTTGCAAGGGAGTACAATTTTGATCTAGGAGTAGATCACTAAACAGCGGTCAAAAATATCCTTAGAGGACTAAGGAAACATTTCTCGGTTATGGAGGTGATAAAGAGTTCGTCGTAAAGAGTTACGTCGATACAAGCTTTGACACCGATCTGGATGACTCTAAGTCACAATCCAGATACATATTGAAAGTGGGAGCAATTAGCTAAAGTAGCTCCGTGCAGAGCATTGTAGACATAGAAATTTGCCAAATACACACGGATCTGAATTTGGCAGACCCGTTGACTAAACTTCTCTCACAAGCAAAACATGATCACACCTTAGTACTCTTTGGGTGTTAATCACATGGCGATGTGAACTAGATTACTGGCTCTAGTAAACCCTTTGAGTGTTGGTAATGCACATCACTATAAGCCTTGCAAGCAATGTGACTAATGAGTTAGTTGCGGGATGATGCATTACGGAACGAGTAAAGAGACTTGCCGGTAACGAGATTGAGCTAGGTATTGAGATACCGACGATCGAATCTCGGGCAAGTAACATACCGATGACAAAGGGAACAACGTATCTTGTTATGCGGTTTGACCGATAAAGATCTTCGTAGAATACGTAGGAACCAATATGAGCATCCAGGTTTCGCTATTGGTTATTGACCGGAGATGTGTCTCGGTCATGTCTACATAGTTCTCAAACCCGTAGGGTCCGCACGCTTAAAGTTCTGTGACGATCGGTATTATGAGTTTATATGTTTTGATGTACCGAAGGTAGTTCGGAGTCCCGGATATGATCACGGACATGACGAGGAGTCTCGAAATGGTCGAGACGAAAGATCGATATATTGGATGACTATGTTCGGACACCGGAAGTGTTTCGGGAGGTTTCGGACATATACCGGAGTACCGGGGGGTTACCGGAACCCCCCGAGGAGTATATTGGGCCTGATGGGCCTTAGTGGAGAAGAGGAGGGGCGGCCAGGGCAGGCCGCGCGCCCCCTCCCCCTCTAGTCCGAATTGGACAAGGAGGGGGGCGGCGCCCCCCTTTCCTTCCCCGCTCTCTCCTCCTTCCCCCTTCTCCTACTCCTACTAGGAGAAGAGGAGTCCTACTCCCAGTGGGAGTAGGACTCCCCCCTTGGCGCGCCCTCCTCCTTGGCCGGCCGCCCCCCCTAGCTCCTTTATATACGGGGGCAGGGGGCACCCCAAGACACAACAATTGATCATTGATCTTTTAGCCGTGTGCGGTGCCCCCTCCACCATAATCCACCTCGGTCATATCGTAGCGGTGTTAGGCGAAGCCCTGCGTCGGTAGCTTCATCAACATCGTCACCACGCCGTCGTGCTGACGAAACTCTCCCTTGAGCTCTACTAGATCGTGAGATCGCGGGACGTCATCGAGCTGAACGTGTGCTGAACTTGGAGGTGCCGTGCGTTTGGTACTTGGATCGGTCGGATCGTGAAGACGTACGACTACATCAACCGCGTTGTTCTAACGCTTCCGCTTACGGTCTATGAGGGTACGTGGATGACACTCTCCCCTCTCGTTGCTATGCATCACCATGATCTTGCATGTGCGTAAGAAATTTTTGAAATTACTACGTTCCCCAACAGTGGCATCCGAGCCAGGTTTATTGCGTAGATGTTATATGCACGATTAGAACACAAGTGAGTTGTGGGCGATACAAGTCATACTGCTTACCAGCATGTCATACTTTGGTTCGGCGGTATTGTTGGATGAAGCGGCCCGGACCGACATTACGCGTATGCTTACGCGAGAATGGTTCTACCGACGTGCTTTGCACACAGGTGGCTGGCGGGTGTCAGTTTCTCCAACTTTAGTTGAACCGAGTGTGACTACGCCCGGTCCTTGAGAAGGTTAAAATAGCACTAACTTGATGAACTATCGTTGTGGTTTTGATGCGTAGGTAAGAACGGTTCTTGTCGTGGTTTTGTCACGGCAGATGTCCTAGTGAAAGGACTTAGTCGTGGAGCCATCGCGACGGGTTAGCTTAAAGGGGTTAAAGCGGACAAAAGACGCAGAGAGTTTTATACTGGTTCGGCCCCTTGCGGTGAAGGTAAAGGCCTAATCCAGTTGTTGTGGAATTGCTAGGGTTTCGATGACCAGGGAGCGAATCCGCTATGCCTGGCTCTCGAGTTGTTGTTTATTGTCCCTCAACCGCCGGGTCGTCCCTTTATATACATAGGTTGACGCCCGTCGGTTTACAGAATCCCGAGGCCGGCTCATAAACGTGTCCGGCTCGGTTTCTATTTTCTATCTTACAACACAAGTTTACATATCATGGCGATTTATGTCTACAGGCTTTAATCCGCCTTTGGGCCCTGGGCCTTCGTAAAGCGCCACACTCCTTGTCTTCATGGGCTTCAAATATAAATAACTTGTTATGGGGATAACCCAGCCTCTCTTGGCCGGTTTATACCCAGTAGTAATATCCCCAACGTTAGGCCCCAGATTGATTTGAACTGGTTCATGTCAATCTTCAACACTTGAGAAAAATTCTTCCTTCATCACCTTCACATAAATCTTGTAAACCACCATGACGTCATCTTCCAGGATCATGATAAACCGCCATGACGTCACCTGTTATTAAAGACTGCATATAGCTCACCTTCATTGATGAGCCTCCGACAATCGAGGCGACAGCTCTGTCACATATCAAATTTTTGGGCTCCTCGATTTTCGCGCATGTCACTTATCCCTTTGCCTTTACTAGGAAACATGCCCGTGCGTTGCAACGGGAGAAAAAAATACTCAAATGCCTCAACACAATAAGTATGTCTCAACACCCTTCACAAGTCCACGTCCACTATTTAAACATAACACCCACGTGGCCTAGCGTGTACGTTCTAGAAACATTACTCGACATAACATATTCAGCACATATCATATCATATATTCGGTGTCATATGAAATCATGTATGAAATATATAAATAGATAAATTGGAAATTACTTGATGTGAGGACCTTGGCCGAAAGAAAGAAGTCGAGCCAATGGTCCACCACCCATCTCACAGCAGGACCGGCGCAACCACCGCTCGTCCCGACAGGTTGGCAGCATTTCCCCCAATGTGGCCATGGACTTGGCAGACGCGGCTCCCATGATCGCGCTCCCCTTGTTGGCCACCGCATTGCCACTCTTGCTCTCCTTGAGCTTATCCTTTTATATTAATATAATATTTGGATGATGTACCTGTAACCACACAAATGACAAAACAATACTTGATATCCTTACTACGTTTAGGAAAGTAAAATATTGGCAGCCATATGATTCTATAGTACATGTAGGAGAGCCTTAATTACACATCAGAAGTTTAAATGACTACACCATCGAAATTGAAAAAAATACAATTGAATTTCATCAGCTTAATTCATGTTATTTTGATCTGACTGCTGGTTACTCACGGGACTACGTTGGCCTTAGATAAATATGACCCCATTACTACAACTCGAGAGATGATAGATAGAAAGCCAATTAAACATATCGTCATATTCATAAACACTTTTGCGACAACATTGGAGGTAAAAATCAAAACCATGTTAACAAACAACACTATAGGCTACCGGCTACATTTTACAAAATGAATTCCACGAGTAAAACATTTAAAGTAAAGAACCGGAAATCAAAAATCACATAATTTTGCTGTTAACAATGTGTGGCTTATCTGTTTGATACAAGCTAGCTAGCTAACCCCATAAAAATTAGTCAATCAGAGAATCTCCGTTAGTATGATGAAGTGAATTGCGTAAGCAAAATAATCAAAACGGATCAACTTACCTCCTGTCAGAAATAGGCGTAGACGAGCACCCCTTAAACTGCAGGTCTCCTGTGTTTCTAGTCAATTCAAGGATAGTGGCTAATGTATATAGTATTTCATACGTAGATGGGGAGCCGATGTACTCCATTACACCGCTAATGCTGGGTGCTTTATCCTTGGGCTCGATCATAGTCCATGGTCCGGTTGACTGAAATACGATGGTGTGGCCACGATTTAGATCGTCACAACATACATCAAAGCGAACATGGATCGGTAAGGATGCCAAGCAAATGAGGACGCCCACGTCAATGACACGGCATGCGAGTTAAGGGGATACGTAGCTATTGGGGATGTGCTGCGGCCGAGCAGTCAGCAGGTCCTGACCGGCCTGCCGCCGAGCGAGGGGATAGCGCCTAGGAGCCATCTGCGGGACTGCTTGTACGCAATGAAGTAGATCGCTTTGGAACAGAATACATATCGAGCGTTGGTGATGTTCTTGCCGTAGAGCTCCTTGAGGACCTCGCGGCGGTTGATTTCCAACAGCCTCCTGAAGACCGGGGGAGCTTTACTCGATAGAGAGGCATGGCGCCCGTCGTCGCCGTCACGCCCGCGACGTCGCCGGCGAGCATCTCCTCGTAGTCAGTTACATCCGTCCCAGAACCATCAGCGCTTAAGACGCTTCCTCGGCCTCGCCATCTTATTCGTCTTCTTCGGCTCCCGGAGCATCTGAGCATCTCCAGTTCATCGTCGATCATCGTCGCTCTCGTCTCCTCAACTTATCCCCGGCCGCCCCTACCACAAATTCGAGCCCCTCGTGAGTTCCTCTCTCAAACATCTCCTTTTCCCCTTCGAATCGGTGTCCGCAGCCATCGTTCGATGATGAGGCCCATGCGTACACAAGCACTCAGGCTGGGCCAACGGACAGCCAGAAGGCCCATGTCTTTGACGTGCAGGTAGCTTTTCATCGTACGGATTAGTACCACCTCGAATAGAACAAATATAACAAGTATGAGGTGGACGGACGAAAAACGGACGAAATTACGGTGGTAAGAAGCGATAGCCCTTTTATTAGTAGGTATAGATAAATAGGACCAAGGGTCATTCTCACTTTTCCCCTTCGTGCCCCTTCACATCGTCCTCTTCCTCGCGCCGACCGCACGTTCGAGCTCTGCCGTTGCCTTCGACCTTCGCTTCTGCCCCAACAACGGCCGCTGCATCACCCTGATCGAACCAGAAAGTCGCGGCGCCTCTCCGCTGTTCCTGTGACACTTGTAAGTCTTCTCTCCTTCCACCCTATATCTCGTCATTAGGGTTTGTGTTCAACGGAGTTCATCGAAGTCCTATAGCTGTTCTTCCCTGTTCTTCTCAGTAGCATAAATTGCAAGCTAGATCTGATGTTTTAATGCGCCGTCGTAGTTATAGTTCCTCTTTTCCTCATTAGAGCATCCCCTTCACATAGAAAAACTCATCTGAACTTGATAAACTGTTTAAGCACCTGAAATTTAGGTCTGAATATATTCTAATTTTTTGTCGCACCGCAAATCTGAATTTATCATGTCAATCTGTGAAACCTGTTTTTCATCACTTAGTCATCTCAGATATGTACCTTTCGCATCAATATGGGCGGTTTAACTTTTTAGAAAATGATAATCTGGTAGGTACCATTAGTCCCCTCTTAAACCACCAATTCGTTATCTTTGTAACTCCTCCAATGCTAGACTCCGGTTTCACAAAGTGTATATGCCTCTGTTTCTACTTCTGATCTTTCGTTGCTTTATGCTTGTCCGTCATAAATCTTAAACCGGCAATAACCGTGTTTCATCTTTCCATTGAAATGGCCAAACAAGTTTACGGGTGCAACTGGGTTCCTTCCCGGGTTACTGAAGAACAATTAGACAGATGTGTCGCAACCGATGCTTTAGCAAAGAAAGAAGTCATCCACTTGAGGGCCCCTGGTCCGGAAAATCCTCCTGAACCCAAGGATGGAGAAGTAGTCGTGTTCGCTGACCATCTGGGTCGAGGTTTTAGCCCTCTCGGTTCAAAAAAATTCTGGGACGTGCTTGCCAGCTTCCAACTCCACCCTCAAGATATTGGACCAAACTCTGTGTCCAATATTTGCAATTTCCAAGTATTTTGTGAGGTCTATCTTCAAGAGGAGCCCACAGTTGAGCTGTTCAGAGACTTTTTCTACTTGAACTGCCGTACTGAGTTTACAGATGGGCCCAATACTGAACTAGGTGGAATGGCAATTCAGAAGAGGAAAGATGTCAGCTTCCTTCACGCCAAGCTTCATGGTCACCCCAAGGATTGGAATCAAACTTGGTTTTATTGCCGAGACACATCTCCAACTGATGAGAATCCTCTGCCGGGCTACCGTCCTCACCTGCTTAGCAACACACATCCATTTCCTCAGAGGCTGACTGCCAAGGAATGGTCCAACTATGCACCATAACTGTCAAAGCTCAGAGCTTTTATGGCAAGCGGTTTAACAGGTGTTGACTTTGTTCGCTGCTGGATATCCTGGAGCGTTCTGCCGTTAAGCCGGCGCCCCGGTTTAATGTGTGAGTACACAGGGGACTTAAAAGACCCTCAATGACATATCAACATTCAGCTAACAGAAGCTGAAGTTACTGAGGCTGTCAAGAAAATATTGACTGAACCGGAAGCTGTATGTAGCCAGACCAGGTTAAGTCCTTTCTGCGTCTCCAATAAACCGCCAACTGTAAGAATCACAACTTTTTTGTTTTAGCTTGCTCCTTTTTAAATACTCTCTCAAAATTTTGTCCATCTTTGACAGGGCGATGATCCGTTCTGGAAGAAGAAACCACAGGATAAACCGGCCAAGACACCTCGCCCCAAGACCAAGGTTATCAAAAAACCTGCCAAGAAGAGGACCACTGAGTCTTCCGAACCAAATGCTGACGCTGACTTGGCTAATCCCGATTCAGAGGTAGAACTTGACTCTCTTGGTTCATTTTTCATACACCTCATTGACAATGACTATTATCAGGACGACGCTGAAGGCAGCCAAGCTGATGATGTAGAGGTAATTATCCTTTCCTCCGGTTCAGATCCTCTGCCAACCCAGAAAATCCGTCAAGCAAACCGGAAAGTAAAATTTTCTCACCCCTAGCTCACTTGGACCCAAATTTTCTTTTGAAGAAGCAGCAACACGAAGCCCGCCGCACAACCCGATATAGCGGCCAGGTAGTTACCTCCGCCGGTTTACCGAACACTCCAGTCCAGAAACGTCGATCAGAGGTCTCTTATACTCTTGACACTTCTTGCCCCAAGGCGGGTTGTTTCCGACAGCCTCTTAATCCGTCTGATTCGAATTATCAGGGAACACCTCACTCATCCTCTGGCGAGTCAACGGCCACACAACTTCCAACCCTCAGGACAGTTCCTGGGTGAGCTATGCCTCAAATTTACTCTTAATACCTTATGTTCTCCTGATGTATTGACCTTTATGTTTGTTCTTCTCAATGCCAAGCCTAGACCCATCAAGAAGGCTCGGTTAAATAAACTGGCTGATGATAATGTGGTTATTGAACCGGAGAAGACTCCACATCTGGAAGAAACAAATGCTGATGTTATACATGATGACCCGCCACCTCAAGATTATGATTTCATTGTTGAACAAGTAGAAGTTGACACCACAGGCCACACTGATAAACCGACTAGCCCGGCTCGCATGGGTGATAAGCCGGCCAGTCCAGCTAAGGCGACTGATAAACCGTCAACTCCAGCGAAGGCTGCTGATGATAAAGAAGATGACATTATGATTACTGATGTCAGCCACACCGCTCCTGGCAATCGTGTTGCTTTATCGAAGCATAGCTCCAAGGACGAGCTTTCTGCTATGGGCAAAGGCAAATGGAACACAGATTTGTCAACCTACGCCCACCTCAATGCCCAAGACATCCATTCTTGTTTTTTAAACCGTCTGTACACAAGCCGCGACTTTGAAGCCGGTTTAGTGAATCTTCTGAAGGAGCGATATGAGGTAACTGCATAACTGCTTCTCTCTTGTGTCCAATTCCAAATATTAACTCTAGTAGCCCCCAAGTGCCGGTTTATGGTACTCATCTAAATTGGGACTTTGTAATATCTCAACTTTGCATGCTTAGCCTCCAAGGGCCGGGTTATCTTTTTAAGATGAACCGGTACTTTAGAATTGTAATATTATAACTTTCACCGGTGTAGTCCCCAAGGGCCGGTTTAACTTATGAAGATGAACCGGGACTTTAGAAGAATACCCATAACGTTACTTTGAACTAACATACATTAGCCCCCAAGTGCCAAGAGTAATACTTGTATTGTGCTTGGGACTTGTAGAAATTTCTGATAATAAGCAAATAGGAATTAGCCCCCAAGTATCAGGTGCATAACTTGTTATGTGCTTGGTACTTCAAATATGTACTGCCAACTCATGATATGTCTGTCTCTTATAGGCCGAGCTGAGCAAAAAGGAAACTCAAACTGCTGATCTGCAAGAAAACATCAAGTCCCAGCAAGCAGAAACCTCCAAAGCCAAAGATGAGCTGACCAGTGCCTTAGCCGCCATGGAAAAACTGAAGGAGGGTTTCAACAAGGAGCGGGCGGATTGGGACATAGAAAAATCCGCATTACAAAAAAGAGCCGAGGACGCAGAGGCAGCTCTTAAACCGGTGGTAGACGAGTTGACTGGTGTAAAGCGGCAAATTCATGCCATGACTGCTGCTGTGTTTGGTAAGTATCCTTGCGTTGAGTTTTCAACATTTCATCCCATACATTGCCGGTTTATTGATGTTCGCAATGATGCAGGAACTCGCATTAGTCATCTGGGCTCTGACATACAGAAGAAGCTGAAGGCTGCCTATACTCTTATAGAGCAGTTATATACCGTCGCACATCGGGTCATATGCACTGCCTCTCATAACAAGCCACCCCCAACCTTAATCCAAGAAACTTTAGAAAGGTTGTCAATGCTGCCTGCCCAGATTGAAGAGTTGAAAAGATCGGCTGCAAGGGCAGGTGCTCTGACCGTGCTAACCCGGGCTAAAGCATGGGTGCCTGATCTTGATCCGGTGGATGTGGGCAAAGGCTATCCGAGCCTAAGGGAGGACGGATCAGAGTTTGATAATGATGCCCTCCGAGTTATAACCAGGGAGATGCGTCCACTGGCCTGCCAATTGGCTGAAGAAGCTGGCCTGTCATACTATCAGGCGAGTTATGATGTCAACAACAAACGAGTTGCTGCACCAACTCCTGAGGCTCAAAACCTCATTCCGCCAATCCGTAAGCACACCTACGCCCCTGACATTGAACCGTCCATCCTTATAAGCAATGAAGCTGTATTCCAAGCCCTAACTAGGATCGACTGGGCAACCATTGACTTCCAGCCACTTGGTAGAGATGAGGAGGATGAACCGGTGCAAGATGATCCGCAGCCGTCAAGTCAACCTGGTGACGAATCATGAACCGGAGGCCGGTTTAGCCTTCTGCGTACCGCAACACTTGCTGAAAAACAATTATCCTTTTGGGCATTAAGACGCCTTGTAATAGGCTAGTTCAAACACTTGGTCTGCTATGCCATTGCGCATATTTATTTTGCTTGACACCGTTAATTCGCCATGCTTAAGACATATGATGTTCATAATCCATAGCGATTTATTCAGGCTGTTCCTGCATACAAGAAGTTTGAAAATGTCCTGGCGGTTACCACCGGACGGGTCATGATGCCCAAATATATAGCCAGGACCAAGGCTGTAAAAAGGTAATCAAATATGAAAATAAATGATACCCGTGACATTGAATCACATCGTTGGTTGACCAACTTTTGTAGTAAGGGTGATAACCCCAGTCTTGAGTACTGATAACTCCTTTCATATTATACCAGTTTACGATAGAACCGTACCGGGTTGTGATAAACACCGGATTAACCATATATAATACTGGCGACTTATAGTCGAAACCAGGCCGGGTTAATAAACTTCCGGATTATAATTGATTATATACTGACAACTTTTGTAGCTGAAAGTCAAGCCGGGTCAATAAACGCCGGTCTATCAAAAAATATTATAAATCCCATCAGAAGAGAAAAACTTGGCAAATAAAGGCATATAAAAACATGTAGTCGAGGCTTTTCACGGGCTGCCAGGCCCCAAATCGAGGCTTTTCATGGGCTTCCAGGCCGCTAAGTTAAACCATTTTACAAAGCCTTTTAAGATGGACCTCAATCTTTAACCAATCGTCATTTTAACTTTGACAAGTTCAGGGTCTATGAGATTGACTTGTCAAAAGTTCGGCGGGTCATACCAGGTTTACCTGGACAGAGTGGCTTACTTAAAAAGGCAGGATAACCCGGGGTTTTAGGTGAATACACCAGGCTTCCAAGCCGTGGCTTGATAGCCTATTACAAGTGTAGATTCTTTGTTCATTGCGAAGCAAAGAATCCCCAAGCAATATTTTGAGCTGTGCTCAGTGGGTG
This sequence comes from Aegilops tauschii subsp. strangulata, assembly GCF_002575655.3. NCBI lineage: Eukaryota > Viridiplantae > Streptophyta > Magnoliopsida > Poales > Poaceae > Aegilops > Aegilops tauschii. The sequence continues at coordinate 393,435,040 of NC_053038.3, forward strand.
CCTATGTTTGAGTTGTGCTTTTGCAACACTCTCTTTGGCCCCTAAGTAATTTCTTTTGGCCTTGAGCCGATCAGGAGGTGTAGCTATGGTTCGAATACCACCAAGCCCCCAAGTGATTTTCCTGGTGGCCTTGCGCCGATCAAGAGGTGTAGCTATGGTTCGAATACGACCAAGCCCCCAAGTGATTTTTATATAAAGCTTTATAAGCTGGATCAAGGGGGTAAACGGACTCCGCTTTATGAACAGAAGCCCCCATGTAACCGCACATGATGTAAGAAAAACAACAGATACCCTGCTTTAGCTGAGGCTCCGGTTTATTATATTGATCATAATATATACATTGTCATAACTATGTACATAAGCAGAGCCTGTGGCTCAAGTATAATAAGGCCGAAGATGAGCGATATTCCACGGCCGGTGGGTCTCCTCCTCCGATTTACGCGAGTCTTTGTGCTCTCGAACATCTATAAGGTAGTATGACCTGTTATGCAGATTCTTGCTGACAACAAAGGGCCCTCCCCAAGGCGGGGATAACTTGTGCATATCAGTCTGATCCTGGATGAGTCGAAGCACCAGATCGCCTTCTTGAAAAGTTCTGGTTCTAACCCGGCGGCTGTGATAACAACGCAGATCTTGCTGATAAATCGCCGAACGGGCTGCTGCAATGTCACGCTCCTCATCTAATAGGTCAAGTGCTTCCTGTCGTGCCTTCTCATTATCAGCTTCAACATAAGACGCCACACGAGGCGAGTCATGACGGATGTCACTAGGGAGAACCGCCTCTGCTCCGTAAACCATGAAAAAAGGCGTGTAACCCGTAGATCTGTTCGGCGTGGTATTGATGCATAACACAGACGATAACTCCTCCACCCAACAACCCGGCATCCGTTGCAAAGGAACCATGAGCCGGGGTTTTATGCCTCTCAAGATCTCTTGATTGGCTCTCTCTGCTTGACCATTAGATTGGGGGTGAGCCACTGATGATACATCAAGCCGGATGTGCCCTCGTTGACAAAATTCTTTCATAGCACCCTTGGACAGATTAGTGCCATTATCAGTTATAATGTTGTGTGGAAAGCCAAACCAGAAAATCACCTTCTTGATGAATTGAACCGCCGTAACTGCATCACACTTACTGACTGGCTCTGCCTCCACCCACTTAGTGAAATTATCAACCGCCACCAAAAGGTGTGTCTTCTTGTCCTTGGATCTCTTAAAGGGCCCAACCATATCTAGCCCCCAAGTTGCAAACGGCCAAGTAATTTGAATCATCCGCAATTCTTGGGCCGGAACATGAGCTCGGCGTGAAAATTTCTGACAACCGTCGCACTTTTTCACCAAGTCCTCCGCATCAGCATGAGCCGTCAGCCAATAGAAGCCATGACGAAAGGCTTTAGCCACCAGGGACTTTGAACCGGCGTGATGACCACAATCCCCCTCGTGGATCTCACGCAGAATCTCGCGTCCTTCTTCAGGAGACACGCAACGCTGAAACGCCCCTGTCACACTGCAATGATGTAATTCTCCATTGATAATAGTCATGGACTTGGACCGCTGGATTATCTGCTTGGCCAAGGTTTCATCCTTCGGTAACTCGCCCTGGTTCATATACGCCAAATATGGGACCGTCCAATCTGGAATGATATGAAGCGCTGCCACCAATTGAGCCTCTGGATCAGGAACAGCCAGATCCTCCTCTGTGGGAAGTTTAACCGACGGATTATGCAGCACATCCAGAAAGACGTTGGGTGGAACCAGCTTACGCTGGGAACCCAAACGGCTTAAAGCGTCCGCCACTTCATTCTTCTGCCGGTCCACATGATCAACCTGATAGGCTTTGAAGTGACCTGCAACAATATCCACCTCTCGACGATATGCTGCCATGAGCGGATCCTTGGAATCCCAAGTACCAGACACTTGTTGAGCCACTAGGTCCGAGTCACCGAAGCACTTAACCCGGCTCAAATTCATCTCCTTAGCCATCCGAAGACCATGGAGTAAAGCCTCATATTCAGCTGCATTGTTAGTGCAAGGGAACATTAAACAGAGAACATAACAAAACTTATCACCTCGTGGGGAAGTTAGCACGACTCCAGCCCCCGAGCCCTGCAATTGCCTGGACCCATCGAAATGAATAGTCCAATAAGTATGATCCGGCTTCTTTTCTGGCGCTTGTAATTCTGTCCAGTCATTGATGAAATCCACAAGCGCCTGAGATTTGATCGCCGTCCGGGGCATATATTTTAACCCGTGAGGCCCAAGCTCAATAGCCCACTTGGCAACCCAGCCAGTTGCTTCCTTGTTCTGGATTATATCCCCCAAAGGAGCAGAACTGACCACAGTGATGGGATGGCCCTGGAAATATTGCTTAAGCTTCCGGCTCGCCATGAAAACTCCGTACACCAGCTTCTGCCAATGTGGGTACCTCTGCTTGGACTCAATAAGTACTTCACTGATATAATAAACCGACAGTTGAACCGGATACTCCTTTCCGGCGTCCTTGCGCTCCACCACAATAGCCACGCTAATAGCCCGGGCATTAGCAGCCACATATAACAACAAGGGTTCTTTAACAATAGGAGCAGCAAGGACCGGCGGCTCGGCCAGCTGCCGCTTTAAATCCTCAAACGCTTCATTGGCGGCGTCACTCCAGACGAAGTCATTCGTCTTCTTCAGCATCTGATATAAAGGGATTGCCTTCTCTCCAAGGCGACTTATAAACCGGCTCAAGGTTGCAATCCGGCCTGCCAGGTGTTGAACATCATTGATACACTTCGGTTTAGCCAAAGAAGTTATAGCCTTGATTTTCTCTAGATTAGCTTCAATGCCCCTATAACTCTTGGGCTTCAATGTCTAACAGGGAAGCATGTATGTCCTGTTGGGATTCAAGATCAGAGACACTGACTTTTGAAGTGGTGAAAATCAAAAGCCCGTATCGTGCCCTGTTTGGACGGCCGGCTTATGCTAAGTTCATGGCAAGGCCCTGTTATGTCTATCTGCAGCTCAAGATGCCAGGTCATAAGGGGACCATCACGGTTCATGGGAGCCGTAAGATCGCTTTGGAATGTGAAGAAGGTGATGCGTCTTATGCTGAGTCGGTTTGTGCAACAGAGGAGTTGAAGTTCTACAAGGACAATGTTGATCCGGCGGATATGACTTCTTTGAAAAAGCCAAATACAGAGCATGATCCGACCTTGAAGTTTAAATCGGTTGATGAGACTAAGCTGGTTGATTTTGTTCCTTGCGATTCATCCAAGCAGTTTAGCATCAGCGCTAACTTGGATCCGAGATAGGAAAGCGCGCTCATCGAGTTCATCCGTGAGAATCGGGACAGCTTTGCGTGGAAGCCTTCTGACATGCCAGGTGTACCGAGGGAACTCGCTGAGCACACCCTTAATGTCGATCCCAAGTTTAAACCGGTCAAGCAGTTTCTTCGCCGGTTCAATGAAGAAAGACGCAAGGCCATTGGTGAGGAGGTAGCCAGGCTTTTGGCGGCTGGGTTTATCATTGAAGTATTTCATCCTGAGTGGTTGGCTAATCCGGTGCTGGTACTTAAGAAGAACGGCACTTGGCGTATGTGTGTGGATTACACTGATTTAAACAAGGCTTGTCCAGCGGATCCTTTTGCCCTCCCTTGTATTGATCAAATCATTGATGCTACGGCGGGTTGCGAGCATTTGAGTTTTCTGGATGCTTATTCTGGTTATCATCGGATCAAAATGGCAGTTAAGGACCAGGAGAAGACAGATTCCATAACTCCCTTTGGAGCCTTCTGCTATGTGTCTATGCCCTTTGGGCTCAAGAGTGCCCAGGCGACTTATCAGCGCTGTGTGCAGAATTGTCTTCATAATCAGATCGGTCGCAATGTTCATGCTTATGTGGATGACATTGTGGTTAAATCCAGAAAGGAGTTATACATCATTGATACACTTCGGTTTAGCCAAAGAAGTTATATCGTTGAACATCGTTGATACACTTCGGTTTAGCCAAAGAAGTTATAGCCTTTCTAGATTTAACCACAATGTCATCCACATAAGCATGAACATTGCGACTGATCTGATTATGAAGACAATTCTGCACACAGCGCTGATAAGTCGCCTGGGCACTCTTGAGCCCAAAGGGCATAGACACATAGCAAAAGGCTCCAAAGGGAGTTATGAAAGTTGTCTTCTCCTGGTCCTTAACTGCCATTTTGATCCGATGATAACCAGAATAAGCATCCAGAAAACTCAAACGCTCGCAACCCGCCGTAGCATCAATGATTTGATCAATACGAGGGAGGGCAAAAGGATCCGATGGACAAGCCTTGTTTAAATCAGTGTAATCCACACACATACGCCAAGTGCCGTTCTTCTTAAGTACCAGCACCGGATTAGCCAACCACTCAGGATGAAATACTTCAATGATAAACCCAGCCGCCAAAAGCCTGGCTACCTCCTCACCAATGGCCTTGCGTCTTTCTTCATTGAACCGGCGAAGAAACTGCTTGACCGGTTTAAACTTGGGATCGACATTAAGGGTGTGCTCAGCGAGTTCCCTCGGTACACCTGGCATGTCAGAAGGCTTCCACGCAAAGATGTCCCGATTCTCACGGATGAACTCGATGAGCGTGCTTTCCTATCTCGGATCCAAGTTAGCGCTGATGCTAAACTGCTTGGATGAATCGCAAGGAACAAAATCAACCAGCTTAGTCTCATCAGCCGATTTAAACTTCAAGGTCGGATCATGCTCTACATTTGGCTTTTTCAAAGAAGTCATATCCGCCGGATTAACATTGTCCTTGTAGAACTTCAACTCCTCTGTTGCACAAACCGACTCAGCATAAGCCACATCACCTTCTTCACATTCCAAAGCGATCTTACGGCTCCCATGAACCGTGATGGTCCCCTTATGACCCGGCATCTTGAGCTGCAGATAGACATAACAGGGCCTTGCCATGAACTTAGCATAAGCCGGCCGTCCAAACATGGCATGATACGGGCTTTTGATTTTCACCACTTCAAAAGTCAGTGTCTCTGATCTTGAATCATGCTCATCACCAAAAGCAACTTCTAGAGCTATCTTACCAACTGGATACACCGATTTACCAGGCACCACATGGAAAACGGTGTTAGACGGTTTAAGATTTTTATCTGTTAACCCCATGCGATGGAAGGTTTCATAATAAAGGATATTGATCCTACTCCCTCCATCCATGAGCACCTTGGTGAACTTATATCCTCCAACCTGAGGCGCCACCACCAACGCTAGATGACCCGGATTATCAACCCGGGGCGGATGATCCTCTCAACTCCACACAATGGGCTGTTCAGACCAACGCAAGTAACGGGGCACCGCCGGTTCAATGGAGTGTACTGCCCTTTTGTGAAGCTTTTGATCGCGCTTGCACAGGCTAGTGGTGAAAACATGATACTGCCCACTATTCAACTGTTTCGGGTTGCTCTGATAACCCGACTGCTGCTGGTGCTGCTGATTCCCCTGATGGTTATAACCATCCCGGTTGCCCTGATTGCCTTGATTGCCATATCCGCTCTGATTACCGTGAAAACCTGAACTGGAACTGCCTCCACCGTAACCCGGCCCATGAGATCCGGGGCCTCAACCGCCGGCCGGTCCATGATCATACCGAAAAAAATCTGAATTTTTGAACTCCCGCATAATGTAACAATCCTTCCAGAGGTGCGTGGCCGGCTTATCCCGCGACCTGTGTTTTGGGCAGGGCTGGTTTAATAGGTGAGACAGGCTCTCTGGATTGGGACTTGGTCCTCCACCACGCGGGGGCGGTTTACCCTTACGACGCTGACCGTTATCCTGCGTGTTGGTATTAGCCACAAAATCTGAACTGTTATCCGCTTTACGCTTACCGCTGTTTCCATGACCGGCCGAGTTATGCTGCTGCCCTTTTGTGCTGTCGTTCTTCTTTCCCTTCCCTGTCTTATCATCGTCAGACGCGGGATCCTTGGTACTATCAGAGTCGGCATACTTCACTAGAGCTGCCATAAGTGTCCCCATGTCACTGCAATGATGTTTGAGCCGTCCCAATTTCAACTTCAGAGGTGCAAACTGGCAATTGCCTTCTAACATTAAAACTGCTGTATCAGCATTGATGCGGTCCGATGAGTGCAATATTTCTAAAACCCGGCGCACCCAATGGGTTGTTGACTCTCCTTCCTCCTGGACACATGCGGCTAAGTTCACAATTGACATGGGCTGCTTGCACGTATCCTTGAAATTCTGGATAAACCGGGCCCTTAACTCGGCCCATGACCCAATGGAGTTAGCTGGCAGATTTTTCAACCATGTGCGAGCTGTTCCCTCCAACATCATGGTGAAGTATTTAGCACACGCCGCATCGTCCACATCCAGCATCTCCATTTCCATCTCATAGCTTTCAACCCATGACTCGGGGGATAAATCGGCGGTGTAATTCGGCACTTTACGTGGGCCCTTGAAATCCTTGGGCAGCCGTACGTTGCGCAGCGCTGGGACGAGACACGGCACCCCCAACGAACTGGAGGTAACCCCTGGTTCCACCGAAGTTGTTGGACGAACCGGAGTAAGTTGGCGAGCTTCGTGTTGTGCTGCTAAGTCGGCCTCTCGACGTGCCCTAGCACGATCCACCACATCTTGTGCATCACCACCGCCGCCTGCCGGGTTATGACCACGAGGCGGATTACGATTCCGCGCACTACTGGACACGGCAGGTTCATCCATATGCCTGATGTAACTCCAGCTCGGGCGGGGAGTAGAATGAATCCTTTCGCGGCTGTATGAATAAGCCTGCTGCTGAGTCAAGGCTGTCTGAAGGAGCTCTCTGGCCCGTCGCGTCTCCACCGCTACACGGGACTCACCGTCGACTGGGAGGGCCGCCAATCGTGAAGCGGCTGCGACTATGTTATCCAAAGGGTTGGAGTAATGACCCGGAGGCGTGGACACGTGTTGGGGCGGGATATTCTGAAGTGGTGGATCCATTGCGCGCGGCTGAACCGGCGTCCCCGTTCCAGGTGCTTCGACCCGGTTTACCACTGGCTGGTTGCTGGTTCCTGCTCCTGGCGTGTTGAACAGATTCCTGGCTTCGTAAACCGGAGGCAGGTGAGATCGGTACCTTCTCCTCATGACATCATTCGATGCGTTCTGATCCAACATAAGCCGATAAGACTGTGCATCTAACTGGGCCTGCCTTGCCGTCATCCTGGCGGTTTCAGCAGCCAGGTCCACCTTGGCTTGTGCTATCTGATCCTTCACCTTCGCCACTTCTGCATTGTGCTGGTTCTGATTCACCGGGCTGACTTCAGCCGCTAGCAGTGCTGCTAAGGTGTCGAATAAATCGGACAAAACCTGAACCGGCGGTGGCGCAGGGCCTCCTGCCCCAGCTGCTGTCGCCGCTGCTGAACCGGAGATCATCACTCAGCCCGTAGCAGCCACGTAAAACTTGCAACAACAAAGTAGAGGACGTCTAACTTGTTTTTGCAGGGCATATTGTGATGTGATATGGTCAAGACGTGATGAGATATAAGTTGTTGTATGAGATGATCATGTTTTGTTGAAGTTATTGGCAACTGGCAGAAGCCTAATGGTTGTCTCTTTATTGCATAAGATGCAAGCGCCAAATAATTGATTTACTTTATCGCTATGCGATAGCAATAGTTTCAAGAGCAATAGTTGGCGAGACGACCATGTGATGACACATTGATATAGATCAAGATGATGAAGATCATGGTGTCATGCCGGTGACGATGGAGATCATGACGATGCTTTGGAGATGGAGATCAAAGGCACAAGATGATGATGGCCATATCATGTCACATATATTGATTGCATGTGATGTTTATCATTTATGCATCTTATTCTGTTTTGTTTGACGGTAGCATTATAAGATGATCTCTCACTAAATTTCAAGGTAAAAGTGTTCTCCCTGAGTATGCACCGTTGCCAAAGTTCGTCGTGCCGAGACACCACGTGATGATCGGGTGTGATAAGCTCAACGTTCATCTACAACGGGTGTAAGACAGTTTTGCACACGCAGAATACTCGGGTTAAACTTGACGAGCCTAGCATATGTAGATATGGCCTCAGAACACTGGAGACCGAAAGGTCGAGCGTGAATCATATAGTAGATATGATCAACATAGTGATGTTCACCATTGAAAACTACTCCATCTCACGTGATGATCGGACATGGTTTAGTTGATTTGGATCACATGATCACTTAGATGATTAGAGGGATGTCTAAGTGGGAGTTCTTAAGTAATATGATTAATTGAACTTTAATTTATCATGAAATTAGTCCTGATAGTATTTTGCAAATAATGTTGTAGATCAATAGCTCGCGTTTAGCTCTCTTGTTTTGTTTTTGGATATGTTCCTAGAGAAAACTAAGTTGAAAGATGTTAGTAGCAATGATGCGGATTGGATCCGTGATCTAAGGATTATCCTCATTGTTGCACAGAAGAATTATGTCCTTGATGCACCGCTAGGTGACAGACCTATTGCAGGAGAAGATGCAGACGTTATGAACGTTTGACAAAGCTCGGTATGATGACTACTTGATAGTTTAGTGCACCATGCTTTAAGGCTTAGAACCGGGACTTCAAATTTTTTTTGAACGCCACGGAGCATATAAGATGTTCCAAGAGTTGAAATTGGTATTTCATACTCATTCCCGTGTCAAGAGGTATGAGACCTCTTACAGTACTTTGCCTACAAAATGGAGGAGAATAGCTCAACCAGTGAGCATGTGCTCAGATTGTCTGGGTACTACAATTGCTTGAATCAAGTGGGAGTTAATCTTCCAGATAAGATAGTAATTGACAAAGTTCTCTAGTCACTATCACCAAGTTACTAGAACTTCGTGATGAACTATAATATGCAAGGGATAATGGAAACGATTCCCAAGCTCTTCGTGATGCTGAAATCTACGAAGGTAGAAATTAAGAAAAGCATCAAGTGTTGATGGTTGACAAGACCACTAGTTTCAAGAAAAGGGCAAAGGGAAGAAGGGGAACTTCAAGAAGAACGGCAAGCAAGTTGCTGCTCAAGGGAAGAAACCCAACTCTGGACCTAAGCCTGAGACTGAGTGTCGGGGGGATGGACCCCGGGCAGGCAACGGAACCCGGATCCTCTTCAAAAACAACGGGCTGGCACCGCCCCTCAATACCGGCGCGCGCTTGGCCAGGTCGCTCGACCCGGCCAAGCCCCGCAAGCCGGCCAGACTAGCCGACCCAGCAAGACACGTCGACTCGGCCCCAACAACTGGCGCAAGACAGCCGAACCCGGCACGGCCAAAGCCTCCTCACCGAGCCAGCGCCACCCATGGCGTGCTACGCAATCCAGCCGCGGGTCAACTCCCATCCCATCCAGGCCGTATGATGGGGACGAGACTCCAATCAACAATGACCGAGGCAACAGTGCCCCGCCCATGCCTCTGGTCAGCAGGAATGTGGCAACGGTGCCCCTCACCTACCCGCTGACCAGGGCCGGCGTGGCAACAGTGCCCCCACCCTCACTGCTGATGACAGCAAGCGGCAACCTGACGGAGAGCACTATACGCGACTCGACTCGGCCACGCCCTGACGATCGACAAGACGGCGCACAGTCCCCCTAGGCTTGCGGGGCCCGCACCTAGGGGAACCCGGCGAACCACGAGCCCTCAGCGGGGCCCAGCCCGGGTCCCCGGACACCGACAACACGGACCCACCGACTTATAACATTACCATTGTACCCCCGAGGGGTTGGACTATAAAAACCCCCAGGAGCCCACGATCATGAGAAAGGGCAAGCAGGAGGACTAGCCACAAAACAGCAACACCGGAGAGAAGGAGCAGCCCAAGCCTTGGCCAGCTTCCTTCCTCCTCCATACAGCTCCAGGAGCAACATTGTACTATCGATCATCCAACTATACTCGGCAGGACTAGGGGTATTATCCCTCCGGAGAGCCCCGAACCTGGGTATGTCTGGCGTCTCGCGCCCGCTCATGCCAACCTCGCCTCTGGAACCCACCAGCGCCCTCGAGCCTCCTCTCTCTTTAGCCATCCCTTGGCATCTGTCGTGCGCCCACCACGACAATTGGCGCCCACCGTGTGGCAGCTCGAGGAGCTGGCCGGGGGCATGCTTCGGACGGGCCCCTTCTCCTATGTCGACGAGTCCGTCGCGCTGGCAGACGACGTCGTCGGCGCGCTTGTCGCCTCCTTCGCCGCGCTGCGCATCTTCGATGCGTTCGCGGCCGACGAGTACCCCAGCGAGGTGCTCAGCTACTCCGACTCTCCCCTCTCCCTCGGCGGCGGCGTTTCCGCCGGGGCAATGGACGTCCATGTCGAGGTCTTCGTCACCGGCGACGGCGCCTCCTCCTCGTCGAGCAAGACGAGGAAGGCTGCCGAAGCCAGGGCCGCGGCGGATCGGATCGAGCCGTCCGATCCGTTGCGCGCCGCGGTGCAGAGCCTCCGCATCCCCATCAGCACCGACGTCGACACCACCAACGTCGCTGTGGCCCGAACCCTGCTCAAGGAAAGGCGCCAGCAGATGCTGGACCCATCTGAGATGCTCGCCGCCACTCAGCGTCGCCTGGACGCCGCTCAGCTGGAGCGCGACGCCGCCTACGGACTCACGCCCGCCGCGGCCGAGCCAAGCCGGGTCGCTGATGTGCGTGCCCGGGGAGGAGCGATCGACCGGGCCCTCGGCACCGTCCCAACCGTCTACAAGACCCCAGCAAAGAAAATGCGCGCTGCCCAGGCAGCCGCAGTCGGCCTGGACCAGCTCGCGGGTGAGTAGCTGAAAGAGCGCATTGGGCGGATGCGTGAACTCCTCCATGCCACCAACACCCAGCAGGACCGCCTCAACCAGCTCGCCAAGCCGGCGGGATCCGGCTCCGCCCGCCTTGGTGGGCCCGGCGAACTTCTGCACACCGCTTCCTCGCCACCCGGCGAGGCGCACTCCGGCCGAGCCCAGACTCAGCGCGTTCCGGCCGCTACAGCCATCGGCGGATTGGGCGACGAGCCCGTCCTAGAGACCCAGCGCCGACCCGGCCAGCATGGCCGGCGTCCGGCTCCAATCGACCCGACCCCCGTGGCCTGGCCGCAAGTCGACTCGGCCCGCGCGCCATCGACGACACCGACGCTCGCCACCGCCTCGATCAGTTCGCTCGCTCCCTGGAGGTGGAGGAGAGCGACGCTATCGGGCCAGCGTGCTTCGGCCCGCGCATCCGGGAGGAGCCCTTCCCCAAAGGATTCATGCTCCCCCACGACACCCCCAAGTACAACTGGACGGTGAAGCCAGAAGACTGGCTCACCGACTACACCACGGCCATTGGCATCACCGGTGCCAATCGTCGTCTCACCGTGCGCTACGCACCGCTCATGCTCCAAGGGTCGGCCCGCACGTGGTTGAACAGCCTGCCGATGGGCAGCATCAACACGTGGGTGGATTTCGAGGAAGCCTTTGTTTGCAACTTCACGGGGACCTACAAGCGACCCGGCCGCCCTAGCCAGCTCGGCATGTGCGTGCAAGGGCCTACGAAGACCGGACACGAGTACCTCGCACGCTGGACCCTGCTCCGGAACAGCTGCGAGGGCGTCCATGAAGTCCAGGCGATCCAGTACTTCGTCAGCGGGTGCCGAGACAGCACCCTCCTCAAGCACAAGCTCTTACGCTCCGAGCCGGCCACCATGGCCGCGCTCATGGTGACAGCGGACAAGTACGCCAACGCCGACTCCGCCATGAAGATCCAGGTGGCGTTGGATGAAGCCGGCAAGGCGAAGCCGGTTCCCCCTCCGAAGCCGGCCGGCGAAAGCAGCCGGCAGCAGCATCACCAGAACAACAAGCGCAAGGCCGACCAGCCGGCGCCGCGTCACGACAACCGGCTTGTCGCGGTCACCGAGCCCGCGGCGGACCCGGCGACGAAGCGCCGGCAAAGCGGCAAGACGGCATGGCAACCCGCCATGAGCTTCGAGCAGATGTTCGACGCCCCCTGCAAGCACCACAGCGGCGCAAGACCCTCCACGCACACGCTTTGGCAGTGCGCCATCACCAAGCGCATCATGAGGGGCGACGTCCCGCCCCCTCCGGCTCCGGCTCCAGGCGCAGGACAGCCGCCTCCACCTCCACCGCCGCCTCCAGCTGGCGGCGCGATGTGCGACGACGCCTACCTGGACCAGAGCGCGGCCTACGTCGTCTTCACCAGCCTCGGTGACGACAAGCGCAGCGAGCGCCTTCTTCGGCAAGAGGTGAACACCGTCGTCCCGGCCAAGCCGTAGTTCATGCATTGGTCGGATTGCCTGATCACCTGGACCCGGGAGGATCACCCGGCAGTCATGCCGAGCCCGGGTGGTTACGCCCTCGTCCTCAACCCCACCATCGTCGCGCGGCGCACATGCAAGTTCTCCCGAGTCCTCATCGACGGCGGCAGCAGCATCAACATCCTCTACCGCGACACGATGACCAAGCTCGGCCTCAAGGCCGAGGACCTAGAGCCAACCCGAACGATCTTCCACGGCATCGTACCCGGCCTCACCTGCTCCCCCATTGGTCGGGTTTGGCTAGATGTCCTATTCGGTGACAGCAGCCACTTCCGGCGCGAACCGATCTGGTTCGAGGTGGTGGACCTATCCAGCGCGTATCACGCGTTGCTGGGCCGGCCCGCGCTCGCCAAGTTCATGGCGGTTCCCCACTACGCGTACCTGAAGATGAAGATGCCTGGTCCCAAGGGCCTCATCACCGTCACCGGCGATTACCGCAAGTCCCTGGAGTGCGCCCGAGACGGCGCCAAGTTGGCCGAGTCGCTGGTCATTGCCGAGGAGCGGCGCCAGCTCGACCGGATCGTCGCCCTGGGAGGCGAGGCTTCCACCGCGTCAATCCCGACCCCAGACCCGACCGACGAGGCCGCCTTCAAGCCCTCCAAGGAGACCAAGAAAGTGAAGCTCAACCCAGAAGACCCTAGCTGCAGCAAGTACGTTGTCGTAGGTGCCCGCCTCGACAGCAAATAGGAAGGCGAGCTCGTCGACTTCCTCCGTGAGAATCAGGATATCTTCGCATGGACCCCCAAGGACATGCCGGGTATCCCGAGGAAGTACGCCGAGCACAAACTTCACGTCTGCAAGGACGCCAAGCCTGTCCGTCAACCCCTACGACGATTTTCCGAAGAGAAGAGAAGAACCATTGGTGAAGAGGTCGCCAAGCTTTTGGCGGCCGGCTTCATAATGGAAGTGTTTCACCCCGAGTGGCTGGCCAAGCCAGTCCTCGCCTTGAAGAAGAACAAGACCTGGCGCATGTGTATCGACTACACCAGCCTCAATAAGGCATGTCCCAAGGATCCGTTCGCCCTCCCGCGGATCGACCAAGTCATCGACTCGACCGCCGGTGTGAGCTCCTGTTCTTCCTGGACGCTTACTCCCGCTACCACCAGATCAAGTTGGACCCGGCCGACGCCCTGAAGACGTCCTTCATCACGCCCTTTGGGGCGTATTGCTACATCACCATGTCGTTCGGCTTGAAGAACGCCGGCGCAACCTTCCAGCGCTGCATGCAGAAATGCCTGCTGCCGCAACTCGGCCGCAATATCCACGTATACGTGGACGACATCGTGGTGAAGACGAAGCAGCACCTCGCGCTCCTCGACGATTTGAAGGAAACCTTCACCAACCTCCGTGAATACAAGGTCAAGCTTAACCCGGAAAATGCGTCTTCGGCATCCCAGCCGGAAAGCTACTCGGCTTCCTCGTCTCGGAACGCGGCATTAAGGCGAACCCGGAGAAGATCAAGGCCATCGAGCGCATGCGCAAGCCGGCTCGGCTCCGCGATGTCCAAAAGTTCACCGGATGCTTGGCCTCGGTCAGCCGGTTTCTAAGCCGGCTGGGCGAGAGGGTGCTACCCCTGTACCAGCTGATCAAGAAGACGAGCCCGTTCGAATGGAACGGCAAGGCAGACGAGGCCTTCCAAGACCTCAAGCGCATGCTCTCCACTGCACCAGTCCTGGCCGCGCCGACCGACAAGGAGCCGCTGTTGCTCTACATAGCCGCGACCTCGCGGGCGGTCAGCACGGTGCTGGTAGTCGAGCGACCAGAGAAGGGCAAGATCCAAGCCGTCCAGCGCCCAGTCTACTACCTGAGCGAGGTGCTCTCCATCTCCAAGCAGAACTACCCGCACTACCAGAAGATGTGTTACGGCGTGTACTTCACCGCCAAGAAGCTGAAACAGTATTTCCAAGAGCACGTCGTCACCGTGGTCAGCACGGCGCCTATCGGAGAAATCATCGGGTGCCGGGATGCCTCTGGCCGGGTTGCCAAATGGGCGATCCAGCTAGCCGGCCACACCATCCTCTACGAGCCTCGCACCGCGATCAAGTCTCAAGCCCTGGCTGACTTCCTCGTCGACTGGACCGAGACCCAGTACTTTCCGCCGCCTCCCGACTCGACGCATTGGCGCATGCACTTCGACGGGTCCAAGATGCGACTCGGCTTGGGGGGCGGCATCGTACTGTTGTCCCCAAAGGGCGACCGGCAACGCTACGCGCTCCAGATCCACTTCGCCGCCTCCAACAACGTCGCCGAGTACGAAGCCCTTGTGCACGGCCTCCGGCTTGCCAAGGAACTCAGCATCCGGCGCATCCTGTGCTACAGCGACTCGGACCTGGTGGTGCAGCAATGCTCCAGCGAATGGGACGCCCGCGACTCCAACATGGCAAGCTACCGTTTCCTCGTCCAGAAGCTGTCCGGATCCTTTGAGGGCTGCGAGTTCCTCCATGTCCCGCGCGCGGAGAACGAAGCAGCCGACACGCTCGCCAAGATCGCCTCGTCACGACAAGCCATCCCGTCCGACTTCTCCCTCGAGCACCTGCGCAAGCCGTCCGTCAAGCCATCGCCGGACTCCAAGTCCATCCACGTTCCAGACGACACGGCCGCACCTCAACCCGGCCCGGGGACTGCTGAACCTAGCCCGGGGGCTGCTTAGCTCGACCCGGCCATCATCGTCCCGGACCCGGCCGTCGCCATCCCCGGCCCGGGGCTGCTCAACCCGGCTCGGGGGCCGCCGACTCGGAACCCACCCTGGTGGCCGTCTTCGCCGTGGTTACCGCTCCATCTTGGGCCCTCCCAATATCAAATTTTTTGAAGAATAGGGTTCTCCCCATGGACGAGACCGAAGCTCGGCAAGTGCAGCGCCGGGTGTCCGCCTACAGCATCATCAACAATGAGCTCGTCAAGCGCAGCTCCACCAGCGTGTTCCAGCGCTGCGTCGAGCAGGAGCGGGGCATCGACATCCTCCTCGACATACATTAGGGCGAGTGTGGGCACCACGCCGCATCACGATCCCTCATAGCCAAGGCGTTCCGCCACGGTTTCTACTGGCCCACGGCCCTCCAAGATGCCGAGTCGCTCGTCCTCAAGTGTGAGGGATGCCAGCGCTTCAGCAAACGCAGCAACCAGCCGGCGTCAGCACTCCGCACCATACCGATCGCCTGGCCCTTCGCGGTCTGGGGACTCGACCTGGTGGGACCCTTCAAAACCGCCCGAGGCGGCATGACGCACTTGCTGGTGGCAGTGGAAAAATTCACCAAGTGGATCGAGGCAAGACCAATCAAGAAACTGGACGGGCCAACAGCCGTCCGGTTCATCAAGGACATAGCGGTGCGCTACGGCATGCCGAACAGCATCATCACCGACAACGGCACCAACTTCGCCAAGGGCGCGCTCGAGCAATACTGCTCCGTCTCTGGCATCCGCCTCAACCTGGCCTCCGTTGTGCATCCGCAGTCCAACGGGCAGGTCGAGCGGGCCAATGGACTCATCCTGTCCGGCGTCAAGCCGCAACTCATCGAGCCACTCATCCGCTCACCCGGCAGCTGACTTGAAGAGTTGCCAGCCGTTCTCTGGAGTCTACGCACCACGCCGAATCGGTCGACCGGGTTCACCCCGTTCTTCCTTGTCTACAGAGCCGAAGCCGTCATCCCGACCGACGTCGAGTTCCACTCGCCGCGTGTCGCGATGTACACCGAAGCCGAAGCCAGAGAAGCCCGCGAAGATGGCGTCGACCTGCTCGAAGAAGCACGCCTCCTGGCGCTCAGTCGCTCGGCCATCTACCAGCAAGGCCTGAGGCACTACCATAGCAAGAAGATCAAGCCCCTCGCGTTCCGCGAGGGCGACCTCGTCCTCCGACTCATCCAAGAGCAGGCAGGCCAGCATAAGCTGTCCCCTCCATGGGAGGGCCCATTCATCATGAGCAGGGCCTTGCGCGACCGCAACGCCTACTACCTCATCGACGCACGCAAGTCAAGGAAGCGCAAGAAGGACACCGCCGGTGAAGAAACGACCCGGCCGTGGAACGCGGAACTCCTCCGCCCGTTTCACAGTTAGCCGCGCGAGCGTATGTATCATCGCCTTTTGTAAACGCATGAAACTATGGGGTCCCCAAACGAGACACGGGGGCTGCCTTTTGTCGACCAATTTATTGCGTCCCTATTTTCTTGCGTCACTATACCACTGAACCCGGCCACCGGTCCGACTCGCTCGACCCGGGGGCTCGGGGGCTGGCTGGCTCGGTCACTACCCCGCCGCCTTACTTGGTGATTCCTGATAAAGTTAGGATGCCGCGGTCCCCTACTTCGCCCTAAAGCCACAGATCCAGCTTTGGCTGTCGGCTGGCAAGCAGAACGGGCCAAAGCTCCTTTACGCTTCATACACTAAGCCAAAGGTTGCCGGGTCGATCAACCCGGCCCGCCATTCATCAAATGAACAACCGCACGACCGGCTGCTCGCAAACCGGCTTCGCCAGATTGCCGCCAGCCGGCCCAGTGGGTGTTTCGCACGCGCTCAACGTTTCGAGGGACCCAAGTCCTGCGCGCTCCTCTCAAAGAATCGAACTCCTTGTCACGGACCGGAGCCTCGGCCGTCTGACTCGCCGGGGGGGGGGGGGAGGGAGGTTTGAGAAAGGAAAAGCGCATGAAATCGGTCCAAAAAAATGGAAGGAAAAAAAGCAAAAGCACCCACGACATCTACACAAGTATTTAAGAAAAGGCCCACGGCCCGAGTTCATTACACCCTAAAACCCCCTAGTGGGTGGGTGGACCTGCTATTTAACAAATTTTACACAAAGTGTCTCAGGCATCTCCAGCTCCACGTCGCGACATCGACGGCTCTCCCCTCGCGGCCTCCGGGTCCAGCGAGGTGCCGGTGCCCTCCTCAGCATCCGCGTCGCGGTAGACGCCCGTCTCCTCTGAGCTCCCCTCTGGTTCATGGAGGAGCAAGCCGTAGTCGTCGCCGTCCACAACCCCGCCGTCTTCTGTCCGCTCCGGATGGAACTCGTCGTGGAAGGAGAACTCGGCGATGTAGCTGGCCCGGGAGGCGATCCGGCCAGCTTGCTCCTGCAAGAGCTGCTCCGAACCGGCCCGTTGGCCCATCAACGCGTCCAGCTGCAGGTCCGGATGCCAGGACAACGCGAACCAGAGCGCCATCTCAGCACCGGCACATGCGGCGGAGACATGCCACTCGCCAAGCTGGTCTGGCCCCATCTCCAACCAACACGCCAGGCGCGAGAAGCTGCTCGGTTAGACGGAGTCCGGCCATAGGGCCGCCATCATTGCGGTGCCGGCCTGGGACAACCGCCCCAGCTGCGTTCCCAGGACCTGCAGGCGGGCCTCAACGGCTGCGATGATCTCCGAGAAGGTCCAGGCCACCCGCGGATCCGTCCCGGACCCAACGACGCCGGTTGGGTCGCGCTGATAGCGGACGGCTTCCTCCGCCAGCCGCTGCGTCTCTGGGAAGGCCCCTGCCGCAAAGGAAGAAGCGAGTTAGAAGAAGAACAACAAGGAAGAAAGGCCGGATCCCGACCCGGCAAACGACAAGAAAAAACACTTACTGGAGAAGGACTCTTCCAGGTGCTGCGCCTCAAGCAATGTACCACGCCGCTCCCGCTCGATGGCGCGGTCACGCTCCTCGAGCGCCTTCTCCAGATCGGCCGCCTTGGCAAGGGCCGCCTTCAGCTCGGCGTCCTTGTCTTCGGCTGCCTTCTCGGCCGCCTCGCGGCGACGGGCCTCGTCCTGACGGGCCCCTCAGCCGTGGTGACCTGCCCCCGCAGGCGATCCACCTCGGCCTGGAGCCAGCCCTTGTCGCCGTCCAGTTGGCCGCGCTGCTGGTCCGCCTCCACAAGGGCCTGCTGCGCCTCTGCCACCTTGGCAGCTTCTGCCTTAAGGAGCTCCAGCTCGGCCTCGAGGCGGCTCTTGTGACCCGCCAGCTGCTCATGTAGCCGGTTGGCCTCGTCGAGAGACCGCCGAGTCGCGGCCGCCTCCGCCCTCGCTGCGCCGCCTCGACGCCAAGATGGCCGGTGTCGGCAACGAGCCGGTCGTAGTGATGACCGGCCCGGAGCAGACGAGCCCGCCAGGACAGCACCTCGGCTGCGAAAAAGAAGGACTCAGCAGAAGAAAAAAGCAAGATTTAAGATTTGGCCCAACTGTTACACAGTTGGCCCGAATCTCGGGGGCTACACCCAGTGGGTGCGCTAGCGCGCCCCCACTAGGAAAGAGCACAAGAATACCTACGGCGACGCGGAGCTCCTCCTCCTTGGCGGCAAGCCGCTCCACGAGCTCCCGGTGCTTGCCCAGGAGACGATTGTAGGCGGCGACCCGAAAGGCGTCGAGATGCTGAAGAAAGCAGAAATCAGAACAAGGCCAACACTCTAAAGATTCGACCCAACTACTACGTAGTTGGCCCAAACTTCGGGGGCTACACCCAGTGGGTGCGCTGGCGCGCCCCCATAAAGAAGAAAATTGCAAGAAGACTTACCAGAACGACGCGCTCCAGGTCGCGCGACCGCTCCACCTCGGCCTGGGCAAAGGCCTCGAGCCGTTCCGTCCGACCTCGCAGGCGGTGACTGACGACGTCCAGCGCCGCCTCCTCCTGGGTCTGAGGCCCGAAGACAACGGCGCCCCCGCTCTGCGCCGGCTGCGGCACGGCAGCTCGGCGCTCTCCCTGCCGGGGCACCAAGGCGTACTCCCCGCTGGCCGCTCGCGATGCGGCCAGCACCTCCTCCGAGATGCCCTGCGTCGCCGCCTCTGACCCGGACGCCGGGACGCCCAGCGTCGCCGTCTCCGGCCCAGCTGCCAAGGTCACCTCCGGCACCGCCGCCCGCGGTGCCTCCTCCAAAACCGGCGGCGCCTCTGACGCCGCCGCCCGCAGCGTCTCTTCCAAAATGACGCCGCCTCCACCACCATCAGTCCTCGCTCGCTCGACCACGTCGGCCCGCGGCGGGGTGTCATCCTCCACCTCCACGACCCCCCGGTCGGGGATCACCACCTCAGCCCGGCCTCCACGGCCGCGCTCCCTCACCGACGACGGCTCAAAAACCGTCGCCGCCACCACCGTGCCCTCCGGCATCTCGCGCGGGGTCGCGCCCATGCCGCCGCCGCGTCGGTCCAAGCACGGACCGACGCCGCCTCCAGCTCCGCCTCGGCCTGGTTCCTGTCCCGCCAGGCCAAGGCTTCGGCGTCGTTCGGATCCAGGCCGAGGTCTGAGTCGGCCCGTCCCTCCACCTCGGCCTGGTCGGCAAGGTCAGACCGGCCCCTGCGGAACGCGGCCGCTTCGGCGGCTGCGGCTTCCGCTGCCGCCCTCGCCAGGGCGATTGTCGACCTAGAGAAGAAGACAGAATGAGCAGAAAAGAAACAAGACTAGCTCAAGAAAAAATCTGAGCGCAAACGAGAGATGAAGCTTACCCTGCCAAGACCGGGACCGGGGTTGGCCTCCCGTGCCCGCCGCCGCGCTTCATCTTGGCCGGCCTCCCGGCCCCGGCCGGGTCCGCCGTGCGCTTCGAGGCCCGGGGTCGCAGCGCGACACTGTCTTTCCCATGCGAGGACTCGGCTCCGCCCGCGTCGCCGCCTTCCCCGCCCAACGCCACTACACCGACAAGTGGCGTCAGCACCGACCGTTCCGTGCCGCGGTCAGCAATTCAAAACACATGAAGAAAAACACGAGACTTACCCGCGCGACGCCCAGCGCGGGCGTCGGACTCGACCTCCTCCTCCCCGCCATGAGCCACGGGCTCCTCTGGCGCCACCGGCTCCACCTGTGACGGGGCCCGGGTGTAAGGATGTCGGATCACGTTCAGAAGTACCCCCCGCGTCGCGTCAGGACGGATGAGAAGGTGCACGGCAGCAAAGTAAGAAGACCAGACACTCACCTGCGGTGCCAGGTTCGACTGGCTGTACGGCGCCTTGCCGAACCGCCAGTCCTCCTCAAGGTTGGCCTTGGAGATGTCATTCACGCCGCGCGCGACCTGCTCCGCGGACAGCCGCATCGACCCCATGCGGTTGGGATCTTGAAGGCCGACCATTTCGCCGATGAGGCAGGAGCGCCCCTGAAGCGGAAGGACCCGGCGCATGATGAACGCGGCGAGGAGGTCGGTGCCGGTGAGCCCTTCCTGCGTCCTCATCACCGTCACCCAATCGCGATAGGTTGCATTTTTCTGATAATTTTTCATATATAATTTGTTTCATTTGGAGTTATGGTTGAATTTCTATGAATTTTAGAAGTTTTGGGTATTTTCTGGAATTTCCTGATTAAAAATAAATCCAGAAAATGTAATACTGCGTCAGCATTGCGTCACTGTGACGTCAGCAGGTCAACAGGGGCTGGTCCGGGTCAAACCTGACCCGTGGGACCCGCACGTCAGTGTAACAGGGCAAGAACAGAGGCTGACCAGTGGGGCTAGGTCAACGGCCACGTCAGCATAGTCAAACTGACACGTGGGGCCACTGGACTTAGATTAATTCTAACTTATTTTGTTAGCTGGTTAATTAAATAGGTGGGGCCCGACTGTCAGTGTCACTAGATGTTAAATAACTAGGCTGTTAGCGGCTAATGACTTTGCCACGTCAGCGTCACCGGAGGTATGCCGGCGGCGACCAAAAACGCGGCGGAGGTACACTGGAGGGGCTCGGGTTTCGCCTATGATGCACCGTTCGGTGCGCCCTACGGAGAGCTGGCGCGATGGCGCGTCAGATGGTGGTGGTCTCCGGGCCTGGGGTGGCCGGAGTCGACGGCGGCGGGCTCGGTTGCAGCCGCAAGAGTTCGGGGGTGCACGGGGCTGCGGCTACGGTGCATGGGAGGAGGAACTGATGGGCACTACGGGCTCCTGGGAGTGCACTCAGTGCAGTGACGCGCTCGGATTATACAGAGGCGAACCAAGATGACGACGGCGACAAGTCCGGCGCCGGTGAGGTCTCGGTCTCGACGGAAACGAGGGCTACAATGAGCTAATGGACATGGGAGTAGAGGGGATTGGTAGAGGAGCTCACGGCGGGTGCAGAGGTGGCCTCGGCGTGCTCGGGGACGTCCTCGTTGCTGCGAATCGAGCAGCAGCGATTTCCGGCCATGGCGGTGAAGACGGCGGTGATGGCGTGGCTTCGGGGCACCCGGCGTCGCGTGCGTCGGCGTAGAGCTTCATGGATCTGAGGCGGAGCTTGTGGGCTAGCTGGAAGGCCGCGGGGATGCTGGTGGCCGCGGTGGTGGCGAGCGGCGTCGACGGCAGCACTCGGTGGCGCTGCGGAAGCGAGCAGTGGAGGGAGAGGGAGTCCTGGGAGAGAGGGCAGAGGTGCAAGGGGTTGAGGGGAGTGCGTGGCGCCCTCGGGTGCCTCCAGCGGCGAGCAGGTAAGCAGGAGGTGGCCGGCGCGTGCCGGCACGCGGTGGGCACACGCCCTCGCGTCCTTCTGTCAAGAGGAGGATGACGACTGGCAGATGGCTGCGTGGGCTGAGCTTCACAGCAACTGGGCCGAGGTGGGGCGCCAGGTAAGTGGGCCTGAGGCCTATCTCCCTCTCTCTGTTAATAATTTGTTCTGTTTTCTATTTTTGCTATTATGTTTTGATTCAGTTCACAGACCAAACCATTTTCAAAATTCATGAAAATAATTGTGTAAACCAAATGGACTTATCCAAAGCTACACAACAATTTCCAGAATTATTGAACATATATTTATTATATAACAAATATAGATCCAATTCAAATATTTATTTGATTAATTCAAAGGCCCAAAATAAATATGTTAAACCTTCCAAAAATATTGGTTTGAATTTTATTCTTGCCAATATTTTTCAAGGTTTAACAGGAACATTTTCTTAGGCTTCTTTGAGAAGATTTTAATGTTGATCATTTTTAAAAGGTTTCTGAGGCTTTGAAAATTCCTCAATTCAAATTTCATTTGAATTTAAACATGATACATGGAGGCAAGAAAAATCAAGCAAGGGCTGATCTGGGGCTGTGACAGCTCACCCCCACTAAACAAGAATCTCGTCCCGAGATTCAAGACGTGAGGTAAGAAGACAGAGGGGGTATGAGCTAACATGATCTTCACGATCCAAGTTGCACTTCATAAGAACATTGATTCGATCACCATCTTTGTCTCGATGTCTTGCTCTGAGAACTCCAACCGACAAGACAACAAGAGGAAAGGGAAAACTCTAGAAGGATCGATCTTCTCGAATATCGAACAACTCAGGATCAACTCATGGAGGGAGGCATTGAAACATCTCTCGAGCTGAGAGGCAAAACATGCACCAGGAGGGACGGAAGAAACAATTTGATGAGGGTTTCAAAGCAGCGAGAAAAAATTGCCATGATTCCATAACGGGGCACCTTGGGGAAGGTGACTCGTAGAGTTATTCCCTTAAGCGGCAAAAAGAATTACTTTTGATACAAAGATCATTGAAACTCTCTAAACCGGCCCAAGGAAAATCGCAAACGATCATTTGAAGGAGTTCAGAGAAATGGCATACTCAGATCGGAAAGGAAACTATGGTTATGGAGCAACTCGGCAAACGGAAGGCACATTCCCGTTGATACCGGGGATATAACCTAGTGTCTGAGTATGCTCTCCAGAACTTGAGCATTTCCATATTCATCAAGGTTTTACCAACATCCGTGCCGAGGATCCTGGCAACACATCATACCACCATGATGAACGGTGATGGAGGATGCAGGTGCAAAGGAGGACAACACTTTCTCAGATTTCACCTTAGCGAAGCCAAGGGAGCAAAATCTGGATGATCGACCGAGAGACATTTAGCACTCAGCTTCTAATGTTCTCCTTGATGTTCTAGCATAACACATTAGATGTGGTTTTGTATCTTGAACATCAACTAGTAGGTCGGACTTCGGGAGCGCAGGAATCCATAAGGAATAACTAGTGGAATAAATCCTAAGAAATCCTTATGGGGAGGTGGCCAACTTACGATACTACCATAATAGGTCTTCCGGCTAGGTGTGTTGGCCACGACATCCACTTTACCGGTTATCGAGAGACCAATATTATAATTCTTGGAAAATGTTCCAACCATCATATCTGCCCGAGATTCAGATCTGGTTGGTGTCAGGATATTCCAGACTCATCAAGTCTAGAAGGAACAATGAAAGTTTGCAACACAAATCGACGAGATGACGATGCGAGATTCTCAGGGGATGAACTACGATAGCAAGCTCCAAAACATGAGCTGGTTCTGCTACATACATGTGAGCACGTTGTCCCAGACAAGCATGATCACATGGTAGTCTTATAATAAAACACTACCGAGTTCAGGAGGGGAACCATCATCGCAGATAATGAATTTCTCAATTAAGCCCGGGTTAGCTCTTAAAAGGAACTCCTTCTCCTTGAACAAGTCAGTTAGTGGCTTGGTGTGCTAGGGATACATATAGAATGAAGGTTGCAAGTCTCCAAACCACGGTATACTTCGCACATATGCATGACTGACTTGGGATGATTCTAGAGGAAGCAAAACAAACTTTCTCGAATTCACGGCGGCAACTTGCATCTAATGCACATGAATTAGAGGAAGTCACTACTTTCATCCAAACATATGCTTCATGAACGGAACACGAAGATAATGCTTATAAAGTTTCCAATACTAGCTGGATGTTCAACATGAGTCATGGAGAAGGTAGCAGTGTTGCTGATGGGCTCAACAACAATTCATCCAGGTTTCCATGGAGATGGAATTCCATAATTATGTGAACAAGTGATAGCATTGGTCAGACCCAAAAGATATAATGGTGTATGCTCGAGGGATCAACCACGAGTAAGACAACATTATGAACATCGTTGGTTCTGATTTGATTTGACGATAGCCCATACTCAAATCAAAGTCTTGATACGACAATAGGTCCAACAACTGATCACAGCGACCAATCGATGAAGATATCATCTATCTTCAACACACGCAAATATATCCCTTGAAATGAACTAAGCTGGCAAGCTTTTATCTTCCAACTCTCCAAGTTGTTGTTTAGCTTGACCAACTAGCTCAGGGGTATCCAACACGGATTCTTGGGGAAGGGGTGGTTTACAGGAAACCAACTTGATCACGAATTCAACATAGCGGTGAGGTGACAACCTGGTGATACTTCCGAGAAGATATTCGGAAAATCACGTACCACTGATATGTTACTAAGCTCGAGAACAATCTTGCTTTTCAGGGCAAGACAATATGACCGAATAAGTAAGGGCTGACACTATCCTAACTCATTGATCGAAAAGTGCACCGGGAATAAGGACTGGGTAGCACGATCAACCTTAGAATGATGATTCAGTAGCCAACATGCTAAGAATGAGAATATTGTCCATTTACTACCAAGCAACGGAGTTGCTAGGAGTATAAATTTCACACATCATAGTTCACTTGTTGGCATTCCGGTTGCAACAACACGGGACCAAGGAATGAGTGATGATGGCGAGGAGTATCACTGCACAAGAATTCATAAGAGTTGGTGCAATTCTCATGACATTCTTGACATAAGACGGTAATACTTCAGGGTAGAACAGAATCAAAAGCTGGTTAGGCATTTGATCTACGGAATACAACTACTTTGACCCAATCCCAGAGATGGACGAGGTACTGGAGTTTGTTTCTCCTAGCATTCCGGATTAGAATGGCTTGACAGACCACAAGAATAATAGGCATCGATAACACAAATGCACAATTACTCCTGACTATCAATTGATAGACGAGGGCCAGAAAATAACTAAAGAGGGACAACCCAAAGGAACATATGTTTTTCTGAGTTGTGGATGCATGGATTAGTATGTCGAACAAATTCAACATATTTCTTCCGGATAACCCATGCAGAGGAGGAAGGACTGGCAGAGTCACAATATGAATGGAGTACTCCTCAAGAGCACTCTAGTTGTGATCTTTCGGTTCCGCGAGGAACTTCTTCCATAAGCAGTTCATGATATTTGGAAGAAGGATATACCATGAACCTCGAGGACTATCGCAAAGGTTACTAATATCCTA
Source organism: Aegilops tauschii subsp. strangulata (assembly GCF_002575655.3). Classification (NCBI taxonomy): domain Eukaryota; kingdom Viridiplantae; phylum Streptophyta; class Magnoliopsida; order Poales; family Poaceae; genus Aegilops; species Aegilops tauschii. Next base: position 393,460,299 of record NC_053038.3, read on the forward strand.
AAGGAACGAGCAAACACTATCAACAGGAGGTAAGTGGAGTGAATCTCGAGTTCAGAAACCCGGGAATAGAATGCCTACTAACTAAGTGGCATCACGGGATGCTTTCGAGAATAATGGCCAAAATCATCACACTGGGGATGCAAGCAGTGCTAGATTACTAAGTGGTCCTCTAAGACACCTAGGGTCATAATAATAACTCCAACATATATGTCAAGGCAGCAGAGTACCTCAACTCAACGATTAGTGTGGTTAATCTGGCCCAAAGGAACATCGAGAACGGAAAGAAGGGATTTGCAAATGCGTCAGATTATTTAGAAGCCTGGGATGACTCGGACAACATAACGGCTGTAAATGCTCAAAGGATTTGAGACATCCTGCAAAAATGGTGGCATAACCACTTAGAAGCACAATATAAAGGTTCCGAGACCAACTATGAACACACGGAAGTAGTAGAAACTGAACTGGGGCTTAAATCCAACAATCCTACAAGTCTACAGATTAGTAACACGTGATCCTGATAGAAAGATGAGAAGCCTAGTTCTTAATCCCCGTAGAAGAGAAGAGGGTGACTCAGATCAGAAGGGCATAAGGTAAAGGAGTAAAAAGAGCCTTACGTTCCCTTCCACAATCAATTCCCTTATATAACTAAAGCATTTCTAGACTCAACTTCGACCAGTTTGGCTTGGTAATCCTACAGGCAGTCAGGCTCTGATACCAACGCTGTCAGGACCCCGATTCTAAGTCACACCGATCTAGCCTGTAACACCTCATATCACTTTGCGGCCTCACGCACGGTATTCCCACGGGTGTCGCCTTACCATGGCCCGGGACCGTTTGCGCCTTTTGGCTCACGTATATGATAATGTTGCTAGCATCCATATGACAGAGAACCCGGGCCGACATGACTAGTCGTGAACCCAAAGTGGCACTAACTTACGGGGACAGGCATACGTGAATCAACATCGAGCATGTCGGTCAGCAGCGTGCGAATCCGGGCTGTAGCACTGGGCTAACAGGACTCCGGGAACCCGGGCTGTAGCAGGCTAGGCAGGACTCCGGATGTCACCGTGTGACATTTCCCCGAAGGGACAGACACAGGAACAAAGTGAATCACATGCCGGCCAGTCAAGTGTTCCGGAGCAGTAGTGCTGGGCTAGCAGGACTCCGGTGAACCAGGCTGTAGCGGACTACTATGGCTCATGGAAGCACAGACTACATTTCCCCATAAGAGAGGCTACCAAGGATAAACAACTAGGTTGTCGGATCCCACACATACCAAGCATTTCAATCATACACACAATATGCTCGATATGTGTAAATACAACATGGCATCACAACATAACTCTACGACTCAAGTATTTATTCATTAGGCTCCAAGGAGCGAGATATTACAAACATAGGTCTCATGACCCAACATTCAGAGCATACAAATCAAACACATGCGGAAGCTTAACATGTCTGAGTACAGACATCTACAAATGAAAAAGGCTGAGAAGCCTGACTATCTACCAGATCCTGGCGAGGGCACAAGATCGTAGCTGAGGTATCAAGCTAAACGTCGAAGTCCACACGGAACTACTAGCGAGACTGACGTCTCTCTATAAACATAAAATAAGCAAACGTGAGTACAAATGTACCCAGCAAGACTTACATCAGAACTATCTACATATGCATCGGTATCAAGAAAGGGGGTGGTGGAGTTTAACTGCCGCAAGCCAGCTTTGACTCGGTGGCTATCCTAACTATGACTGCAAGTAACTCTTTTGAGGTGGCGCACACGAGTCCACATATTCACCATATCAATACTCCACTATGGATCCGCTCCCGTCTCCCTACGAGTACGCCATCCATAGCACTCATGCTTATCTTGCGCATTTTAGAGTATCCACTTTCACTTGTGTCACGACCGGTTTTTCAATAAAATATTTATTGAGAGACCAATCCCTTTTACGGACCAGTAAAGAAGAATTCCTTCTCACTGGTAGACAATATCTTGGTCACAGAAGAAAAATACCAGGAGTACTGAATATAATACAAGGTTGAGCGGAGACTGCTCAACAATTTATTACATGAACGCCGATAAAACATAACGGCGGATAGGGTGGCATGACTACTAACTCACGATAACAACGGTGGTGGAAAAATCACCGAGAAGTGGGTGATATGACTCCTGAAAACTACAGCTCTTCGAGCGTCGGAGTGAGGCTCGAGGAGACTTATTGCGGGTGGCGGAAGCGTATATAATACAAGTGACCAATATCCGGGATCGCACAGGACTGACTGGGACTCCTCTAGGCGTCGGACGCACTATGAAACTCTTCATCCAAGAGATCGGCTTCGTCAACATCTGGCCAAATCAACAAGCCAGGTGAGTACTATGAAAGTACTCGCAAGACAGTTCGGACATAAGATATAACAAATGTAAACATGAAGCATATGAATAGATTAACAAGAGCGTTCAGACATAGAGATAATGATGCATGGGAAAATAACAGAGAAGTCGGGCGGTAGTCCTCCCGAAATCCCAAAAATAAATACTGGGTGCCAAGCGAGGGTCTAAATGACTCCTCGAGAGGAAACTGCAAGAATAATAATACCGGTGCCAAACGAGGGTCTGAATGACTCCTCGAGAGGAAACTGCAAGAATAATAATACCGGTGCCAAACGAGGGTCTGAATGACTCCTCGAGAGGAAACTGCAAGAATAATAATGCCGCAGTCGGGCGTCGGGGCGACACCACATAAAGGGCTTATAACAGAAAAGAAAAACAATGCGTGCCACAGTCGGACGTCTGAGCGACATCACATAAAGGGCTTATATTGAAAGTAAGAGACAAACATGCCACAGTCGGACGTCTGAGCGACATCACATAAAGGGCTTATATTGAAAGTAAGAGACAAATATGCCACAGTCGGACGTCTGAGCAACATCACATAAAGGGCTTATATTCATAACATAGTAACTCATGAATCTTAGATCATATCAAGAGGGTAATCAGACATGAGATAAACAACCGGGTTAGTCCATCCACAGGAATAACGTTCAGCTAAGTTTACTACTCATACTCGCTTACCGGAAAGAAGAATATACCACGAGGTTACGACCTAGACATGGATACGCTCACCACGTTACTGGACCATGGATACGATGACTCGGAAGGATTTGATTCTGCAGAGTTGTACTTTAACCACAGCCAACGGATTTCAGTAGTCACGGGGACTAGTTCCGTTTACGGTGTTTTGGAAGAAACACATCTAACCAGTACACACCCATTCAACATTCCGAAGCAAGGAATCACCCTCAGCAACGTTCAAGAAAAACCTTGAGACGGGGAGGCTACAACCTCGCGTAGCATGGGATCAAAATTTCTATACGCGCGCTCTAAGGGGTGCCCCCCTCTCGGTCCCAACCAGAAACACCCATGCCCCCTGACCGGATGACTGGCTTTAATCCAGGGCCATGGAACCATCATCCCGGCCCCTCTGTTTGGTGTGTACATGGAAAGAGGTTACCAACTTACTAAACCGCATTCTGGCAGAAAACATGTGGTAGCACGGAAGGGAAAGAACAATAACGTGACTCCGTCCACGTTAACGTCGGGAATTATCGGATGACGCAAGGCTGGCATGCTACAACAGTACCACCTTGCTGCCCTTCATGTCACCACATGATTAGGCCATCTCTCATCAGAGATCATCGCAACTTTGGAACACACGGGTAGTTGCCTCACAAGCAACGAGATACTCACCGATACTCATATGCCACGCACAACCTTTCACGCAAACATGCAAAACACCTATCATATCAAAGGTTCAAACATGCTTGCCTGGTTCGGAGAAGTTGGAGTCTAGCTCGGCGAAGTTCGCGGCTCCGTCACCTCTTCCGGAACCTACGGTATAACAAAGAAGCATACTAACGTGAAAACCAACGCGTGCATAAAAGTTGTTCCAAATTTTTTCCAAATAAATCCCATAAAAAACTAGACAAAATTATAAGACTGTCAGAAAAAGAATCACTCAAAAATCAATTTTTATTAAAAAGTTATAAGGGTTTCTGTCCAGGGACTCATCTGTAATGAAACAGAAAAGTTCCAGGGGCTTAACTGAGAAAACAGAAAACGCTTCGGAAAGAAACGCGCCAGCTCAACGAGAAAACGTATTTGCCCTAAGGCGCCAACAAAAAACGTTTCGAGGGAGAAGGGAATAGAGGCTGACAGGGGGGGTCCACATGTCAGGTTTAAAAAGTTCGCCGGCGCCCGAAGACTGCGGTGGTCACCGGCGTCGAACCACGGCGAGACAGGGAGATCAGAGTGTACCAAGAGCTTCAGCGTGTCCTTCCGCGTCGGTGGGTGGTGGACTCGAGCGTCGGAGAGCACCACGTCGACGGCGACACTCTCTCCGGCGGACGGCGGCTCGGGTGATGGTGGAGAACTCCGGTGGGTGCTGCAAGCTCCGAATTGAAGCGCGGGTCAGGAGCGTGGATGCATAGGGAAGCTACTGGCAAGAGTTGAAGGGTGGAGGTGCAAGCACGGGAGAGAATTGAGCTGGATCCCGTGGCGGGTCGCGGCGGCCGGAGTCGGGGAAGAAAGCTCCCTCGGGGCTCTTCCAGTGGCTTGGTGTGGTCTAGGTGGAGCGCAGAGGTGGTGTGGGCTCGAGTTGAAGCTCGGGGCCTCTATTTATAGGCGGATCGAGGGGGTGGCCGTGAACGGAGAATCTCCGGCGAGCAATTACGGCGAGGCAGTGGATTGGCAGGAGGTTTAGGTGGCCAGGCAGCATCAGTGGGAGTTACTGGTCCCGTTCCCCCGCTAATCCCGGTCGGTCTTGGCGTAATGGCGCCGGTCCACGGTGGGGTGGCCGCACGGGCACGACGGCGGCAGAGAGCGCGCTCCGCGCCCAGCAGTTCACGACGAGGGTGGCAGCGTGCACTGGGGAGTGGGTGGCCACGCGGCGGCCTCCGGTGGCTTGGGCGGCGCTGGGTGGCGCCGTCTGCGCTGCGCCTCTCTCTGGCGGCCGCAAAGCCGCCGCTGGCGTAGGTCACGGGGCGGCGCACCTCCTCCAGCACGTCGCCGACGCCCGCAAACATCCAGGCGCTCGTGCGGTGCAGGGACAAGGGGGAGGGGACGGGGAGCAAGGCGCCAACGCGGCACTGTCGAGATCGATAACATGTTCTGAAGAAAACGACAGTAAATCACTGAACTGTATTTCTGAAACTCTGAACTTGACATTGACAAAGCACTGCAGGTGTTCGACAGAATGATTTGGTGTGAAGAAAATTTTTCCTGGGGCTGGGACTTGGTGAGGTGACCTCTCAATGTACCCAGAGGCTGCCTGATTTTACTCAGAATTTTTGGAGAGGGCTTTGAATGAATTTCATCAAATTTGGAAAAACTGGTCCAAACTTGCAGCAAGTATAGTTTGAAAAATTTGAACTGAAGACCAGTGGATCTTCATGGATCTTGGTTGAGGGCTCAAAGGACTAGGGAGGGAAATTGGTTTGGGGGCAAAAATCAAAACATAAATGGTGGCTCCTTTGTAAATCTCCAAGGGCTAGAATAGAAGGCAGAAATTGTTTCGATAAGATTTAAATGGAAAATAATCATATGGGGAGGTTCAACTTGCTGGATTTGATGCAAATCATGATCCAAAGATGAGGGGAGGTTTAGGAGAGTGGATTTGCACTAAGGTCATGGCATGAGAGATTTGTTGAAAGTGGTAAAGGATTATTCCAAAAGCTATAGAGTATTTTCAAAGAAATTTTTAAAAGACATCTTTCCCAAGTGAAAAGCATTTTGGCTTGAGTCCAAAATAAAAAGCAAGAACCTCCAAGGCCAAAATCAAGTCTTGGGTGAAACCAAATAAAACTCTTGCCATAAAACTATTTTGAAAGGGAGGGTTCTTTTAAAAAAAAATTTAAATCACCTCCCTCAAGTTAGATAAATTTTTTGAAAAATCCAAATGAAATTTTGGGTGTCACAACACCTACCCCCTTAAGAAAAATCTCGTCCTCAAGATTACTGCTGATCCTCAAATAGATATGGATATTCTACCTGAAGAAAATCTTCCCTTTCCCATGTAGCTTCATCCTCAGTGTGGTTGCTCAACTGAACTTTGAAATTTTTTGTTGTTTTCTGACGGGTCCTCCTTTCAGACTCTTCCAATATCTTTACTGGCCTTTCTCTGTAGGTGAGGTCTGGTTGTACATCGATGCTCTGATGGGATACATGCTTCTCCGGGTTACTTACACATTTTCTCAATTTGTGAGACGTGGAATACGTCATGGACGTCTGACAGCTCCTTGGGTAGGTCTAGTTTGTAGGCCACTGTGCCTCTTCGTGCCTCTATACAAAATGGTCCGATAAATCTCGGGGCTAGCTTCCCCTTAATTTTGAACCGTTGCAGGCCCCTCATAGGAGACACTCGTAGGTATACGGAATCACCGGGTTCAAAGCTGACCTCACGATGTTTTTGATCGTAGTAGCTCTTTTGTCGGCTCTGCGCTGTCTTGAGTCTGTCCCTGATCTGCTTAACTTTCTCCTCAGCCTCTTTAAGCATGTATGGGCCGAAGATACGGCTGTCACCTGTTTCTGACCAATTCAGTGGGGTACGACACCTTCGTCCATACAATGCTTCAAAGGGTGCCATTTGCAAGCTGGCTTGGTAACTGTTGTTGTAAGCAAACTCGGCATACGGCAAACTCTCTTCCCAACTGGACCCATAGGTGAGCACACAGGCTCTCAGCATATCCTCTAGGATTTGGTTCACACGTTTCGTTTGTCCATCAGTTTGAGGGTGGTACGCTGTACTGAAAGCTAGCTGCGTGCCCAGAGCTTGTTGCAGGTGATCCCAAAATTTGGAGACAAATTGTGTGCCTCGGTCGGATATTATAGTCTTTGGGACTCCATGCAAACAAACTATACGGGAGAGATAAAGCTTGGCCAGTCTTTGTGTGGAGTAGGTAGTCTTCACGGGAATGAAATGAGCAACCTTGGTTAGTCGGTCTGTGATGACCCATAAGGCGTCATTTCCGCGTTGTGATCGTGGTAGTCCGACGATGAAGTCCATTCCTATTTCATCCCATTTCCACTCTGGTATCCTGTTTGGCTGGAGTAGCCCTGCTGGCTTTTGATGCTCGGCCTTGATGCGCTGACATGAATCGCAACAAGCAATAAATGTGGCTATATCCCTTTTCATACCGTGCCACCAAAATCTTTCCCGAATGTCTTTGTACATTTTGGTTCCTCCAGGGTGGATCGAGTATGGAGCGGTGTGGCTTTAGGTTAAGATTTGTTGCTTGAGTTCCTCAGTGTTAGGTACGCAAAGTCTATCTCCGTACCATAATATTCCTTCACTGTCTGTGACGAACTCTGAAGCCTTACCAAGGTTCATTTTCTTCTTTATACCTTCGATGCTGGGATGTCCTTGTTGAGCCTTCTTAATTTGTTCCACTAGGGTGGGTTGTATTTCCAGATTCGATGCGGTGCCCTCAGAGACTAACACCATGTTGAGTCTGGCGAACTCTTGCTGAAACTCAGGCCTCAAGTTTTGCGGACTATCATTGTCCGGGCTGGGGTTTCGACCAAGGGCATCGGCCACTACATTTGCTTTCCCTGGATGGTAGTGAATACCGACATCATAGTCCTTGACCAATTCCAACCAGCGTCGTTGGCGTAAGTTTAGCTCCGGTTGAGTGAAAATATATTTAAGGCTCTTATGGTCCGTATATATTTCACAGCGATTTCCCAACAGAAAGTGCCTCCACTCCTTGAGTGCATGTATGACTGCTGCTAGCTCCAAGTCATGTGTTGGGTAATTTTCCTCATGTTTTCGCAGCTGCCTGGAGGCATACGCAACAACCTTGCCATCCTGCATTAGTACACATCCGAGCCCCTTTCGGGACGCGTCACAATACACTTCAAAACTCTTGTGTATGTCTGGCACAGTTAAGACCGGTGCGGTTGTCAGTTTCTTCTTGAGTTCTTGGAAGCTTTTCTCGCATGCTTCCGTCCATACAAATTTCTTGTCTTTCTTGAGCAATTGTGTTATTGGTTTTGCCACAGTGGAGAATCCTTCAATAAATCTTCTGTAATATCCGGCCATTCCCAGGAAACTCCGCACATCTGTCACGTGGGCGGGTGGCTTCCAGTCAAGTATGGCTTTGACTTTCTCTGGGTCTACGGCCACGCCTTCTTGGTTCAATATGTGGCCTAGGAAACCAACTTGTCTTAGCCAAAATTCACACTTGCTAAATTTGGCGTACAACTGATGTTTCCTTAATTCTCCCAAAACAATTCTGAGATGCTCAGCATGCTCTTCCGGTGTCCTTGAGTAAACCAGAATATCGTCAATGAACACCACAACAAATTTGTCCATGAATTTCATGAACACTTTGTTCATGAGGTGGACGAAATATGCGGGGGCGTTCGTTAGTCCAAAAGGCATCACTGTGAACTCATATAACCCATATCTGGACGTGAATGCTGTCTTGGGGATATCTTCTGTCCGTACTTTCAATTGGTGATATCCCGATCTCAAATCAATTTTTGAGAACACCTTGGCTTGTGCGAGCTGGTCAAACAAATCATTTATCCGTGGCATCGGATATTTGTTTTTGATGGTGACCATATTGAGGGCTCGATAGTCTATACACAGTCTCAGTGTCCCATCCTTTTTCTTGGCGAACAACACTGGCGAACCCCATGGTGAGGAGCTGGCTCGAATAAATCCTTTGTCCAATAATTCCTTTATCTGCTTCTTCAACTCCACCAATTCTGAGGGTGCCATTCTATAAGGTTTCTTATAGATGGGGGCGGTGCCAGGTGCTAGTTCGATGATGAATTCTATTTCTCGGTCTGGTGGCATGCCTGGTAGTTCTTCAGGAAATACGTCAGGGAACTCGCATACCACTGGAACTTTTCTCAGTTCTGAAATGTCCACTTTGTTCAGTTTTGGTTGCCGTGACCGTGGCCTTTCTTGAGTTGTAACCTTTATTGTCTTGCCATGATGGTGAGTGAGAATCACGGTCCGATTGAAACAATCAATGAATCCTTTGTTGGTGGTTAGCCAGTCCATCCCTAAAATGACATCCAGTCCTTTATTTTCCAACACGATGAGATTTGCTTGGAACTGTAGTCCTTCGAATTCAATGATCACTCCTTGGCAGTAACTCTGAGCGATTTGCTTATTTCCGGGGGACTTGATGATCATAGATTTTTCCAAGGGGAGTATCGGAAAACCATGTTGCAAAACAAAACTCTTCGAAACGAACGAATGGGAAGCTCCAGAATCAAACAAAACCGTGGCAGGTACTGTGTTGACAGGGAACGTACCGAGCACGATGTCTGGGGCATTCTGCGCTTCTTCCCTGGTCACATGGTTCAGGTGACCCTTCCTGTGGTTGTTGTTGGGATTGAAATTGTTGCGCTTGGGGGCTGGATTGTTTCCACCATTGTTCGGCTTGGGGGCCGAGTTCCTCGGTTTTGGGCACTGTTTAGCATAGTGCCCTTCTTCGCCACAAGCATAGCAGGTGACCCCTGGACAGTACGTGAACTCCTTGTCCTTGGCGTGAAACTGTCTGACGGGCCTTAGATCAGTAGTCGTGGATTTCCTTGCTTCTGTCCTTGGAACCTCAGTCTTGCTTCGGTTGTTGCGAGCAAGTGTCGTCTTGTCCCTCTTTCGCTTACGGATATCTTCCAGACTACGGTGCTCATTCTCCAAGGTAATGGCCTTGTCAACCAGAGTTTTAAAATCCGGGAAGGTGTGTACAACCAGTTGGCATTTTAGTGCCGGTGCCAGGCCGTCCAGGAATTTTTCCATCTTCTTGTTCTCGGTCATGTGCTCGTCGTAGGCATAACGAGATAGCTGGGTAAACTGACCGTTGTATTCTGTCACTGACATGCCTCTTTGCTTGAGATCGTCAAATTCCCTCTTCTTGATTTTTATGATGCTCCGGGGAATGTGTGCCCCACGAAAGCCTTCCTTGAATTCTTCCCAGGTGATGTTGTGTTCACTGGGATGCATGTGTAGGAAGTTTTCCCACCATGCAGCAGCTGCTCCAGTAAGGTAGTGTGGTGCATAAAGTACCTTCTCATGATCCGAACACTGGGCAATAATCAGCTTCCTTTCGATGTCGCGAAGCCAATCGTCGGCTTCTAGTGGCCTATCGGTGTGAGCAAAAGTCGAAGGGCGAGTCTTCTGTAACTCAGATAACTTGGAATGTGGTTGATAGGGTTCACGATGGTTTCCCATATTGATGACATGATTCATCATCTCTTGGTGATGTTGCTGGCTTTGTTCGAAGAGACGGCATACTTGAGACAAGGCTGCTTCACTGTCTTGTTAACTGGATTGTCCCTGAGTGAAGTTGTTGCTAGTCTGTGTTCCATAAACTTCTTCTGGCTGATTGGGCATGGAACGAGTCCACGGACGAGACATTTTTCCAGTCTGGGGTATTATTTTGCAAAACTCATGAGGAGAACTGTGAGGCACAAAGAAAATCTTGCAAGGGCAAAAACTTAAAAGACCTCAAGATTTTCAAGAAAACGTAAACGATTTTGCACGGAGAAGAACTGCTTAGCATATATCTTACACGCGAAAAGCAAACACATGATACAGCACTCAGGATGTGCGTACAAAATCCTGACATGTTATTTAGACTAGCGTACTCCTCCGGAAAACAGCGAACACACTAATACAAACTAGCGTACAGATAAAACACATCATACAAGCAGACATAACGCGCGGCTACTCGGCGCTCTCAGTTGGAGATGGTGACGATGTCCTTTCCCTTGCCGAGGGCAAGACTCAGCGGTGCAGGGGATTCAACCTCCACCTCCTCTCTAGCTGGCTCCTGGCACGTAACACTGCGCTGCGGTGATGGTGCGGGAGCGACAGGCGGTAGTGCGGGTGTGGCAGGCGGTGCAGCTCTGACTGGAGTAGGAGCGATGACTCGGTCGAACTCCTCAGTGGTAGGCAGACGGCGAGCAGTGGCCAAAATGGCCGGTGCATAAGAGGCTGAAGACGAGACGAAAGTCAGAGGCGGTGCCGTGTGGAGAAGCTCCTTCCTGCAGGCAGGACCGCCCCGGACTAAGTCCATGCGGGCAGCCACAAGATCATCCACAAGGTTGTCGAAGGATTCCTCCAGAGCCTTGAGGTACTCCACGACCATCTCGATGGCTTCATCTCGCTCTCCCCGATGGCAGGCGAATGCATAGTGACAAGTGTATGGCACATGGCATGGGAGGTAGCGGTAGCGACGAGTCTTCATCATCGGAAGGATGTCCCGAAGACGAGCTATCGGCTCACGGGCAGCCATCTGCATGGCATGCCTCTCCGTAGGCATGGCCCTTCCCACAAAACGGAAGTGGCGAGATGCAGAACGTCCTCCTTTGAATTGCACCACGGCTTGGTGCATAGACACGTCGTCGCTGAGCTTGTGCTGATAAAGCGTGAACTCCGGACGAGTCGATGGCCCGATCGCGAGCTTGGTGATGGAGACGAGGAGTTTGACAAACCCCTCGGGCACGTTCGTGAACACTCGAGTCTCGCAGTTGCTGCCAGCCATCTACAAAAGTAGGCAAAAATTCTGAGTAGTCATGTCATAAATTTATGATGACCAACAGAAAATAGCTACGATTGCAAAATGCTGAAAAAGCACAAAAGACGCTAATAACCGATTAGCGATCGCACCTAGTGGCTTCCTACAGTCAGCCTGCCTCCGATACCAAGCTTGTCACGACCGGTTTTTCAATAAAATATTTATTCAGAGACCAATCCCTTTTACGGACCAGTAAAGAAGAATTCCTTCTCACTGGTAGACAATATCTTGGTCACAGAAGAAAAATACCAGGAGTACTGAATATAATACAAGGTTGAGCGGAGACTGCTCAACAATTTATTACATGAACGCCGATAAAACATAACGGCGGATAGGGTGGCATGACTACTAACTCACGATAACAACGGTGGTGGAAAAATCACCGAGAAGTGGGTGATATGACTCCTGAAAACTACAGCTCTTCGAGCGTCGGAGTGAGGTTCAAGGAAACTTATTGTGGGTGGCGGAAGCGTATATAATACAAGTGACCAATATCCGGGATCGCACAGGACTGACTGGGACTCCTCTAGGCGTCGTACGCACTATCAAACTCTTCATCCAAGAGATCGCCTTCGTCAACATCTGGCCAAATCAACAAGCTAGGTGAGTACTATGAAAGTACTCGCAAGACAGTTCGGACATAAGATATAACAAATGTAAACATGAAGCATATGAATAGATTAACAAGAGCGTTCAGACATAGAGATAATGATGCATGGGAAAATAACAGAGAAGTCGGGCGGTAGTCCTCCCGAAATCCCAAAAATAAATACTGGGTGCCAAGCGAGGGTCTGAATGACTCCTCGAGAGGAAACTGAAGAATAATAATACCGATGCCAAACGAGGGTGTGAATGACTCCTCGAGAGGAAACTGCAAGAATAATAATACCGGTGCCAAACGAGGGTCTGAATGACTCCTCGAGAGGAAACTGCAAGAATAATAATACCGGTGCCAAACGAGGGTCTGAATGACTCCTCGAGAGGAAACTGCAAGAATAATAATGCCGCAGTCGGGCGTCGGGGCGACACCACATAAAGGGCTTATATTGAAAGTAAGAGACAAACATGCCACAGTCGGACGTCTGAGCGACATCACATAAAGGGCTTATATTGAAAGTAAGAGACAAACATGCCACAGTCGGACGTCTGAGCGACATCACATAAAGGGCTTATATTGAAAGTAAGAGACAAACATGCCACAGTCGGACGTCTGAGCGACATCACATAAAGGGCTTATATTCATAACATAGTAACTCATGAATCTTAAATCATATCAAGAGGGTAATCAGACATGAGATAAACAACCGGGTTAGTCCATCCACAGGAATAACGTTCAGCTAAGTTTACTACTCATACTCGCTTACCGGAAAGAAGAATATACCACGAGGTTACGACCTAGACATGGATACGCTCACCACGTTACTGGACCATGGATACGATGACTCGGAAGGATTTGACTCTGCAGAGTTGTACTTTAACCACATCCAACGGATTTCAGTAGTCACGGGGACTAGTTCCGTTTACGGTGTTTTGGAGAAACACATCTAACCAGTACACACCCATTCAACATTCCGAAGCCAGGAATCACCCTCAGCAACGTTCAAGAAAAACCTTGAGACGGGGAGGCTACAACCTCGCGTAGCATGGGATCAAAATTTCTATACGCGCGCTCTAAGGGGTGCCCCCCTCTCGGTCCCAACCGGAAACACCCATGCCCCCTGACCGGATGACTGGCTTTAATCCAGGGCCATGGAACCATCATCCCGGCCCCTCTATTTGGTGTGTACACGAAAAGAGGTTACCAACTTACTAAACCGCATTCTGGCAGAAAACATGTGGTAGCACGGAAGGGGAAAGAACGATAACGTGACTCCGTCCACGTTAACGTCGGGAATTGTCGGATGACGCAAGGCTGGCATGCTACAATAGTACCACCTTGCTGCCCTTCATGTCACCACATGATTAGGTCATCTCTCATCAGAGATCATCGCAACTTTGGAACACACGGGTAGTTGCCTCACAAGCAACGAGATACTCACCGATACTCATATGCCACGCACAACCTTTCACGCAAACATGCAAAACACCTATCATATCAAAGGTTCAAACATGCTTGCCTGGTTCGGAGAAGTCGGAGTCTAGCTCGGCGAAGTTCGCGGCTCCGTCACCTCTTCCGGAACCTACGGTATAGCGAAGAAGCATACTAACGTGAAAACCAACGCGTGCATAAAAGTTGTTCCAAAAAATTTCCAAATAAATCCCATAAAAAACTAGACAAAATTATAAGACTGTCAGAAAAAGAATCACTCAAAAATCAATTTTTATTAAAAAGTTATAAGGGTTTCTGTCCAGGGACTCATCTGTAATGAAACAGAAAAGTTCCAGGGGCTTAACTGAGAAAACAGAAAACGCTTCGGAAAGAAACGCGCCAGCTCAACGAGAAAACGTATTTGCCCTAAGGCGCCAACAGAAAACGTTTCGAGGGAGAAGAGAATAGAGGCTGACAGGGGGGTCCACATGTCAGGTTTAAAAAGTTCGCCGGCGCCCGAAGACTGCGGTGGTCGCCGGCGTTGAACCACGGCGAGACAGGGAGATCGGAGTGTACCAAGAGCTTCAGCGTGTCCTTCCGCGTCGGTGGGTGGTGGACTCGAGCGTCGGAGAGCACCACGTCGACGACGACACTTTCTTCGGCGAACGGCGGCTCGGGTGATGGTGGAGAACTCCGGTGGGTGCTGCAAGCTCCGAATTGAAGCGCGGGTCAGGAGCGTGGATGCATAGGGAAGCTACTGGCAAGAGTTGAAGGGTGGAGGTACACGCACGGGAGTGAATCGAGCTGGATCCCGTGGCGGGACGCGGCGGCCGGAGTCGGGGAAGAAAGCTCCCTCGGGGCTCTTCCAGTGGCTTGGTGTGGTCTAGGTGGAGCGCAGAGGTGGTGTGGGCTCGAGTTGAAGCTCGGGGCCTCTATATATAGGCGGATCGAGGGGGTGGCCGTGAACGGAGAATCTCCGGCGAGAAATTACGGCGAGGCAGTGGATTGGCAGGGGGTTTAGGTGGCCAGGCAGCATCAGTGGGAGTTACTGGTCCCGTTCCCCCGCTAATCCCGGTTGGTCTTGGCGTAATGGCGCCGGTCCCCGGTGGGGTGGCCGCACGGGCACGACAGCGGCAAAGAGCGCGCTCCGCGCCCAGCGGTTCACGACGAGGGTGGCAGCGCGCACTAGGGAGTGGGTGGCCACGCGGCGGCCTCCGGTGGCTTGGGCGGCGCTGGGTGGCGCCGTCTGCGCTGCGCCTCTCTCTGGCGGCCGCAAAGCCGCCGCTGGCGTCGGTCACGGGGTGGCGCACCTCCTCCAGCACGTCGCCGATGCCCGCAAACATCCAGGCGCTCGTGCGGTGCAGGGACAAGGGGGAGGGGACGGGGAGCAAGGCGCCAACGCGGCACTGTCGAGATCGACAACATGTTCTGAAGAAAACGACAGTAGATCACTGAACTGTATTTCTGAAACTCTGAACTTGACATTGACAAAGCACTGCAGGTGTTCGACAGAATGATTTGGTGTGAAGAAAATTTTTCCTGGGGCTGGGACTTGGTGAGGTGACCTCTCAATGTACCCAGAGGCTGCCTGATTTTACTCAGAATTTTTGGAGAGGGGTTTGAATGAATTTCATCAAATTTGGCAAAACTGGTCCAAACTTGCAGCAAGTATAGTTTGAAAAATTTGAACTGAAGACCAGTGGATCTTCATGGATCTTGGTTCAGGGCTCAAAGGACTAGGGAGCGAAATTGGTTTGGGGGCAAAAATCAAAACAGAAATGGTGGCTCCTTTGTAAATCTCAAAGGGCTAGAATAGAAGGCAGAAATTGTTTTGATAAGATTTAAATGGAAAATAATCATATGGGGAGGTTCAACTTGCTGGATTTGATGCAAATCATGATCCAAAGATGAGGGGAGGTTTAGGAGAGTGGATTTGCACTAAGGTCATGGCATGAGAGATTTGTTGAAAGTGGTAAAGGATTATTCCAAAAGCTATAGAGTATTTTCAAAGAAATTTTAAAAAGACATCTTTCCCAAGTGAAAAGCATTTTGGCTTGAGTCCAAAAGAAAAAGCAAGAACCTCCAAGGCCAAAATCAAGTCTTGGGTGAAACCAAATAAAACTCTTGCCATAAAAATATTTTGAAAGGGAGGGTTCTTTAAAAAAAATTAAACCACCTCCCTCAAGTCAGATAAATTTTTTGAAAAATCCAAATGAAATTTTGGGTGTCACAACTTGTCTATGAACTGTTATAGGCAACCCAGAAGTCCTTTACCGCGGACACGGCTATTCGAATAGATCATATTAACCCTGCAGGGGTGTACTTCATCACACACGCTCTCACCACTTACCGCCGTTTACACGACATGTACTTGGCAACCTTCTAGCGAAAGCCCAACGTGCGTGTCGGCCAGAGCCTACCTAAACACTCAAGTCTCTAGTCCATGTTTAGCCTATTCAGGTTCCATCCGCAGGGAGTCCGGCCATGGTTTCCACATATGGCCCCGAACGATGTGTACAGGGTTCCGCGACACCAAACGGGCGCCCGGCATACCCGGCCACGTGCCTACCGCATCACAGCCCACCCCTCGGGTCAGCGCTGCCCACGGCCTCCAGCATACTACAAACACCAGAAACTACTTGCAACTCCTGGACAGAGGACAAGGGTGATTAAGAAGCCGAGAGGGTCCATTGGTTTCGGGCCCAATGCGTGGTAGTAACTGTTTCATGGATCACAAACACAGAACTCAGTTCCTGAGGACGGCTTCAATGAGACAACCCACCATGTACTCCTACATGGCCTCTCACCGCTACCTTTACCAAATCGTGTTCACACACTTAGCTCACACACAGTAGGACATGTTCATCACCATTCCAACTCATCCCCGATGAGTCAGACCCGACTCAACTCTAAGCAGTAGCAGGCATGACAAACAAGCAGGAATGAGTAGGCACATCAGGGCTCAAACAACTCCTACTCATGCTAGTGGGTTTCATCTATTTACTGTGGCAATGACAGGTCATGCAGAGGATAAGGGGTTCAACTACCGCAGCATGAAACAGTTGCATCGTTGTTGTCCTAATGCAGTAAAACAGAGCAGAGCGAGAGAGTGGGATTGTATCGGAATGAACAAGGGGGTTTTGCTTGCCTGGCACTTCTGAAGATATTATAGTTCTTCATCGGTGTCATCGAACTCATCGTCGGAATCACGGCTATCGAGAGGGGACAATTACCGGCAATAGAGAGAAAACACAATCAATGCAATGCAACAATATGATGCATGGTCATGACATGTCAAGAATGTTATGATTTACACTAATGCATCTAGCAACAGTTTAAATCAAGTCCATATGAACTAAGGGTTCATATGCAAACTCCACATTTAGCATTTAAATGTCATTATCATGTTTTCACCTATACAGCAGGCATAACTTAGTTTGACATGCATGAAAATGATACAGATGGATAGATTGCTTTTTTCTGATAATTTTTCATATATAATTTGTTTCATTTGGAGTTATGGTTGAATTTCTATGAATTTTAGAAGTTTTGGGTATTTTCTGGAATTTCCTGATTAAAAATAAATCCAGAAAATGTAATACTGCGTCAGCATTGCGTCACTGTGACGTCAGCAGGTCAACAGGGGCTGGTCTAGGTCAAACCTGACCCGTGGGACCCGCACGTCAGTGTAACAGGGCAAGAACAGAGGCTGACCAGTGGGGCTAGGTCAACGGCCACGTCAGCGTAGTCAAACTGACACGTGGGGCCACTGGACTTAGATTAATTCTAACTTATTTCGTTAGCTGGTTAATTAAACAGGTGGGGCCCGACTGTCAGTGTCACTAGATGTTAAATAACTAGGCTGTTAGCGGCTAATGACTTTGCCACATCAGCGTCACCGGAGGTATGCCGGCGGCGACCAAAAACGCGGCGGAGGTACACTGGAGGGGCTCGGGTTTCGCCTATGATGCACCGTTCGGTGCGCCCTTTGGCCCTACGGAGAGCTAGCGCGATGGCGCGTCGGATGGTGGTGGTCTCCGGGCCTGGGGTGGTCGGAGTCGATGGCGGCGGGCTCGGTTGCGGTCGCCGGAGTTCGGGGGTGCACGGGGCTGCGGCTACGGTGCATGGGAGGAGGAACTGATGGGCACTACGGGCTCCTGGGAGTGCACTTAGTGCAGTGACGCGCTCGGATTATACGGAGGCGAACCAAGATGACGACGGCGACAAGTCCGGCGCCGGTGAGGTCTCGGTCTCGACGGAAACGAGAGCTACGATGAGCTAATGGACATGGGAGTAGAGGGGATTGGTAGAGGAGCTCACGGCGGGTGCAGAGGTGGCCTCGGCGTGCTCGGGGACGTCCTCGTTGCTGCGAATCGAGCAGCAGCGATTGCCGGCCATGGCGGTGAAGACGGCGGTGATGGCGTGGCTTCGGGGCACCCGGCGTCGCGTGCGTCGGCGTAGAGCTTCATAGATCCGAGGCGGAGCTTGTGGGCTAGCTGGAAGGCCGCGGGGATGCTGGTGGCCGCGGTGGTGGCGAGCAGCGTCGACGGCAGCACTCGGTGGCGCTGCGGAAGCGAGCAGTGGAGGGAGAGGGAGTCCTTGGAGAGAGGGGAGAGGTGCAAGGGGTTGAGGGGAGTGCGTGGCGCCCTCGGGTGCCTCCAGCGGCGAGCAGGTAAGCAGGAGGTGGCCGGCGCATGCCGGCACGTGGTGGGCACACGCCCTCGCGTCCTTCTGTCAAGAGGAGGAGGACGACTGGCAGATGGCTGCGTGGGCTGGGCTTCACAGCAACTGGGCCGAGGTGGGGCGCCAGGTAAGTGGGCCTGAGGCCTATCTCCCTCTCTCTGTTAATAATTTGTTCTGTTTTCTATTTTTGCTATTATGTTTTGATTCAGTTCAAAGACCAAACCATTTTCAAAATTCATGAAAATAATTGTGTAAACCAAATGGACTTATCCAAAGCTACACAACAATTTCCAGAATTATTGAACATATATTTATTATATAACAAATATAGATCCAATTCAAATATTTATTGGATTAATTCAAAGGCCCAAAATAAATATGTTAAACCTTCCAAAAATATTGGTTTGAATTTTATTCTTGCCAATATTTTTCAAGGTTTAAAAGGAACATTTTCTTAGGCTTCTTTGAGAAGATTTTAATGTTGATCATTTTTAAAAGGTTTCTGAGGCTTTGAAAATTCCTCAATTCAAATTTCATTTGAATTTAAACATGATGCATGGAGGCAAGAAAAATCAAGCAAGGGCTGATCTGGGGCTGTGACAAATCGGCCCCCGGACGCCGCAATAAATCCGCGCGCTTGGGCCGAGGGCGCGCAGCGGTGGGCCCCAGCCCGTCGCCTGGTCCCGTCACGCGCGTGGCCTGTCAGGCCCCTCCGACTTCCGGGCACCACATGGCGCCCTCGCAAAGCCCAAGGGATTGCCCCAAGATTCGGCAGACTTCTCGGCCCCCGCTACGACCGAGACGCCGCGATCCGGTTTCCGAGAAAACCGGCACACAGTGGGTGTTGCCGGACCCGGCGCTCGCAGAATCCACCTTGCTTAAGGGGGAAACTGCGAAGGCCCACTCATCCGAAGACGGTGGACCTTCACAGCTTCGGGGACTACTGTCGGGGGGATGGACCCCGGGCAGGCAACGGAACCCGGATCCTCTTCAAAAACAACGGGGTTGGCACCGCCCCTCAATACCGGCGCGCGCTTGGCCGGGTCGCTTGACCCGGCCAAGCCCCGCAAGCCGGCCAGACTAGCCGACCCGGCAAGACACGTCGACTCGGCCCCAACAACTGGCGCAAGACAGCCGAACCCGGCACGGCCAAAGCCTCCTCACCGAGCCAGCGCCACCCATGGCATGCTACGCAATCCAGCCGCAGGTCAACTCCCGTCCCATCCAGGCCGTATGATGGGGACAAGACTCCAATCAACGATGACCGAGGAAACAGTGCCCCGCCCATGCCTCTGGTCAGCACGAACGTGGCAACAGTGCCCCTCACCTACCCGCTGACCAGGGCCGGCGTGGCAACAGTGCCCCCACCCTCACCGCTGACGACAGCAAGCGGCAACCTGACGGAGAGCACTGTACGCGACTCGACTCGGCCACGCCCTGACGATCGACAAGACGGCGCACAGTCCCCCTAGGCTTGCGGGGCCCGCACCTAGGGGAACCCGGCGAACCACGAGCCCTCAGCGGGGCCCAGCCCGGGTCCCCCGACACCGACAACACGGACCCACCGACTTATAACATTACCATTGTACCCATGAGGGGTTGGACTATAAAACCCCCCGGGAGCCCACGGTCATGAGAAAGGGCAAGCAGGAGGACTAGCCACAAAACAGCAACACCGGAGAGAAGGAGCAGCCCAAGCCTTGGCCAGCTTCCTTCCTCCTCCATATAGCTCCAGGAGCAACATTGTACTATCGATCATCCAACTATACTCGGCAGGACTAGGGTATCTCTCCGGAGAGCCCCGAACCTGGGCATGTCCGGCGTCCCGCGCCCGCTCATGCCAACCTCGCCTCTGGAGCCCACCAGCGCCCTCGAGCCTCCTCCTCTCTTTATCCATCCCTTGGCATCTGTCGTGCGCCCACCACGACAGTTGGCGCCCACCGTGGGGCAGCTCGAGGAGCTGGCCGGGAGCATGCTTCGGACGGGGCCCTTCTCCTACGCTGACGAGTCCGTCGCGCTGGCAGACGACGTCGTCGGCGTGCTTGTCGCCTCCTTCGTCGCGCTGCGCATCTCCGATGCGTTCGCGGCCGACGAGTACCCCAGCGAGGTGCTCAGCTACTTCGACTCTCCCCTCTCCCTCGGCAGCGGCATTTTCGCCGGGGCAATGGACGTCCATGTGGAGGCTTCGTCACCGGCGACGGCGCCTCCTCCTCGTCGAGCAAGACAAGGAAGGCTGCCGAAGCCAGGGCCATGGCGAATCGGATCGAGCCGTTCGATCCGTTGCGCGCCGCGATGCAGAGCCTCCGCATCCCCATCGGCACCGACGTCGACGCCACCAACGTCGCTGAGGCCCGAACCCAGCTCGAGGAAAGGCGCCAGAAGATGCTGGACCTATCTGAGACGCTCGCCGCCACTCAGCATCGCCTGGACGCCGCTCAGCTGGAGAGCGACGCCGCCTACAGACTCACGCCCGCCGCGGCCGAGCCAGGCCGGGTCGCCGATGTGCGTGCTCGGGGAGGAGCGATCGGCCGGGCCCTCGGCACCGTCCCAACCGTCTACGAGACCCCAGCGAAGAACATGCGCGCTGCCCAGGCAGCCGCAGTCGGCCTGGACCAGCTCGCGGGTGAGTAGCTGAAAGAGCGCATCGGGCGGATGCGTGAACTCCTCCACGCCGCCAACACCCAGCAGGACCGCCTCAACCAGCTCGCCAAGCCGGCGGGATCCGGCTCCACCCGCCTTGGCGGGCCCGGCGAACTTCTGCACACCACTTCCTCACCACCCAGCGAGGCGCACTCCGGCCGAGCCCGGACTCGGCGCGTTCCGGCCGCTACAGCCGCCGGCGGATTGGGCGACGAGCCCGTCCTAGAGACCCAGCGCCGACCCGGCCGTCCGTGGTCATACACCCAATGAAAATGGTTTGTTGGATCTCGATCGTAGTGCTACACTTATTCATAATATTGAAGCCAAAAGATGCAAAGCTACTAATGATAGTGCAACTTATTTGTGGCACTACCGTTTAGGTCATATTGGTGTAAAGCGCATGAAGAAAATCCATGTTGATGGGCTTTTGGAATCACTTGATTATGAATCAGTTGATGCTTGCGAACCACGCCTCATGGGCAAGATGACTAAGACTCCGTTCTCCGAAACAATGGAGCGAGCAACAGACTTGTTGGAAATAATACATACTGATGTATGCAGTCCGATGAGTGTTGAGGCCCGCGGCAGGTATCGTTATTTTATGACCTTCACACATGATTTGAGCAGATATGGGTATATCTACTTGATGAAACATAAATCTGAAACATTTGAAAAGTTCAAATAATTTCAGAGTGAAGTGGAAAATCATCGTAACAAGAAAATAAAGTTTCTACGATCTGATCGTGGAGGAGAATATTTGAGTTACGAGTTTTGGTATTCATTTGAAACAATGCGGAATAGTTTCACAACTCACGCCACCTGGAACACCACAACATAATGGTGTGTCCAAACATCGTAACCGTACTTTATTAGATATGGTGCAATCTATGATGTCTCTTACCAATTTACCACTATTGTTTTGGGGTTATGCATTAGAGACAGCTGCATTCACGTTAAATAGGGCACAATCTAAATCCATTGAGGCGACACCATATGAACTGTGGTTTGGCAAGAAACAAAAGTCGTCGTTTCTTAAAGTTTGGGGTTGCGATGCTTTTGTGGAAAAGTTTCATCCTGATAAGCTCAAACCCAAATCGGAGAAATGTGTCTTCATAGGATACCCAAAGAAGACAGTTGGGTACACCTTCTATCACAGATTCGAAGGCAAGACATTCGTTGCTAAGAATGGATCCTTTCTAGAGAAGGAGTTTCTCTCGAAAGAAGTGAGTGTGAGGAAAGTAGAACTTGATGAGGTAACTGTACCTGCTCCCTTATTGGAAAGTAGTCCATCACAGAAATCTGTTCCTGTGACTCCTACACCAATTAGTGAGGAAGCTAATGATGATGATCATGTAACTTCAGATCAAGTTACTACCGAACCTCGTAGGTCAACCAGAGTGAGATCCCCACTAGAGTGGTACGGTAATCCTGTTCTAGAGGTCATGTTACTTGACCATGACGAACCTACGAACTATGAGGAAGCGATGATGAGCCCAGATTCCGTGAAATGGCTTGAGGCCATGAAATCTGAGATGGGATCCATGTATGAGAACAAAGTGTGGACTTTGGTTGACTTGCCCGATGATCGGCAAGCCATAGAAAATAAATGGATCTTCAAGAGGAAGACGGACGCTGATAGTAGTGTTACTATCTACAAAGCTAGACTTGTCAAAAAAGGTTTTGACAAAGTTCAAGGTGTTGACTACGATGAGATTTTCTCACTCGTAGCGATGCTTAAGTCTGTCCGAATCATGTTAGCAAATTGCCACATTTTATGGAATCTGGCAAATGGATGTCAAAACTACATTCCTTAATGGATTTCTTAAAGAAGAGTTGTATATGATGCAACTAGAAGGTTTTGTCTATCCTAAAGGTGCTAACAAAATGTGCAAGCTCCAGCGATCCATCTATGGACTGGTGCAAGCATCTCAGAGTTGGAATATACGCTTTGATAAGTTGATCAAAGCATATAGTTTTATACAGACTTGCGGTGAAGCCTGTATTTACAAGAAAGTGAGTGGGAGCACTACAGCCTTTCTGGTAAAGTATATGTGAATAACATATGGTTGATCGGAAATGATGTAGAATTTTCTGGAAAGCATAAAGGAGTGTTTGAAAGAAGTTTTTCAAAGAAAAGACCTCGGTGAAGCTGCTTACATATTGAGTATCAAGATCTATAGAGATAGATCAAGACGCTTGATAAGTTTTTTCAATGAGTACATACCTTGACAAGTTTTTGAAGTAGTTCAAAATGGAACAGTCAAAGAAAGAGTTCTTGCCTGTGTTGCAAGGTGTGAAGTTGAGTAAGACTCAAATCCCGACCACGGCAGAAGATAGAGAGAGAATGAAAGTCATTCCCTATGCCTCAGCCATAGGTTCTATAAAGTATGCCATGATGTGTACCGGACCTATTGTATACCCTGCCCTGAGTTTGGCAAGGGAGTACAATTTTGATCTAGGAGTAGATCACTGAACAGCGGTCAAAAATATCCTTAGAGGACTAAGGAAACATTTCTCAGTTATGGAGGTGATAAAGAGTTCGTCGTAAAGAGTTACGTCGATACAAGCTTTGACACCGATCTGGATGACTCTAAGTCACAATCCCGATACATATTGAAAGTGGGAGCAATTAGCTAAAGTAGCTCCGTGCAGAGCATTGTAGACATACAAATTTGCAAAATACACACGGATCTGAATTTGGCAGACCCGTTGACTAAACTTCTCTCACAAGCAAAACATGATCACACCTTAGTACTCTTTGGGTGTTAATCACATGGCGATGTGAACTAGATTACTGGCTCTAGTAAACCCTTTGAGTGTCGGTCACATGGCGATGTGAACAATGGGTGTTAATCACATGGTGATGTGAACTATTAGTGTTAAATCACATGGCGATGTGAACTAGATTATTGACTCTAGTGCAAGTGGGAGACTGAAGGAAATATGCCCTAGAGGCAATAATAAAGTTATTATTTATTTCCTTATTTCATGATAAATGTTTATTATTCATGCTAGAATTGTATTAACCGAAAACATAATACATGTGTGAATACATAGACAAACATAATGTCACTAGTATGCCTCTACTTGACTAGCTCGTTGATCAAAGATGGTTGAGTTTCCTAGCCATAGACATGAGTTGTCATTTGATTAACGGGATCACATCATTAGGAGAATGATGTGATTGACTTGACCCATTTTGTTAGCTTAGCACTTGATCGTTTAGTTTACTGCTATTGCTTTCTCCATGACTTATACATGTTCCTATGACTATGAGATTATGCAACTCCCAAATACCGGAGGAACACCTTGTGTGCTACCAAACGTCACAACGTAACGGGGTGATTATAAAGGTGCTCTACAGGTGTCTCCGATGGTGTTCGTTGAGTTGGCATAGATCGAGAATAGGATTTGTCACTCCGATTGTCAGAGAGGTATCTGTGGGCCCTCTCGGTAATGCACATCACTATAAGCCTTGCAAGCAATGTGACTAATGAGTTAGTTGTGTGATGATGCATTACGGAATGAGTAAAGAGACTTGCCGGTAACGAGATTGAGCTAGGTATTGAGATACCGACGATCGAATCTCGGGCAAGTAACATACCGATGACAAAGTGAACAACGTATGTTGTTATGCGGTTTGACCGATAAAGATCTTCGTAGAATATGTAGGAACCAATATGAGCATCCAAGTTTCGCTATTGGTTATTGACCGGAGATGTGTCTCAGTCATGTCTACATAGTTCTCGAACCCGTAGGATCCGCACGCTTAAAGTTCTGTGACGATCGGTATTATGAGTTTATATGTTTTGATGTACCGAAGGTAGTTCGGAGTCCCGGATATGATCACGGACATGACGAGGAGTCTCGAAATGGTCGAGACGTAAAGATCGATATATTGAATGACTATGTTCGGACACCGGAAGTGTTTCGGGAGGTTTCAGACATATACCGGAGTACCGGGGGGTTACCGGAACCCCCCGAGGAGTATATTGGGCCTGATGGGCCTTAGTGGAGAAGAGCAGGGGCAGCCAGGGCAGGCCGCGCGCCCCCTCCCCCTCTAGTCCGAATTGGACAAGGAGGGGGGCGGCGCCCCCCTTTCCTTCCCCTCTCTCTCCTCCTTCCCCCTTCTCCTACTCCTACTAGGAGAAGAGGAGTCCTACTCCCGGTGGGAGTAGGACTCCCCCCTTGGCGCGCCCTCCTCCTTTGCCGGTCGCCTCCCCCTAGCTCCTTTATATACGGGGGCAGGGGGGCACCCCAAGGCACAACAATTGATCATTGATCTTTTAGGCGTGTGCGGTGCCCCCCTCCACCATAATCCACCTCGGTCATATCGTAGCGGTGCTTAGGCGAAGCCCTGCTTCGGTAGCTACATCAACATCGTCACCACGCTGTCGTGCTGACGAAACTCTCCCTAGAGCTCTACTGGATCGTGAGATCGCGGGACGTCATCGAGCTGAACATGTGCTGAACTCGGAGGTGCCGTGCGTTCGGTACTTGGATCGGTCGGATCGTGAAGACGTACGACTACATCAACCGCATTGTTCTAACGCTTCCGCTTACGGTCTACGAGGGTACGTGGACGACACTCGCCCCTCTCGTTGTTATGCATCACCATGATCTTGTGTGTGCATAGGAAATTTTTGAAATTACTACGTTCCCCAACACCATAATCCACCTCGGTCATATCTTAGAGGTTGCTTAGGTGCAGCCCTGCGACGGTAGCTTCATCAACATCGCCACCACGCCGTTGTGCTGACGAAACTCTCCGTCAAGCTCTGCTGGATCATGAGTTTGTGGGACGTCACCGAGCTGAACATGTGCTGAACGCGGAGGTGCCGTACGTTCGATACTGAGGATCGGTCGATCGTGAAGACGTACGACTACATAAACCGCGTTGTCATAACGCTTCCGCTTAACGGTCTACGAGGGTACGTGGATGACACTGTCCCCTCTTGTTGCTATGCATCACCATGATCTTGCGTGTTCGTAGGATTTTTTTAGAAATTACTACGTTCCCCAACAGAAATCGCTTCCACCCAAAGTACCCGCGCACAACACGGAGGCCTCCCGCTGCGAATTGCTCTGAAATGGCTCGATCCCACAAAACGTACCGCTTCAGCCTCCCATCCCCCCCCCCCCCGCCCCCTGTCGAACAGATAAGGAGAGAAGGAACAAGAGGGCGGCGACGTCGACAGGGCTGGCGGCGGTGCTCAGGTGCGTGCCCTCCCCGGCCCCGTCCTACTGTAGCAACCTCCGACGCCGCCGCATCTCCCCTGGTCCATCCTCGTCCGCCGCATCTCCTAGGTCGCGCCACCCTCCTCCTTCCTCCTCCTAGGTCGCGGCTCCGTTCCCATATCCGGTTAGGTCCTTGTCCTAGGTCGCGGCCTCGTACCCGTCTTCGGTCGACTTTCTCATCGGTCGCGGATCTCTCCCCCGTCTCCGGTCGGTTCCTAGCTCGCGGCTCCCTCCGCAGTCCCAGGTCGCTGCGACTCGTCCTCCCAGGTCGCGTCACCTCCTCCCATGCTCACGTCTCCGTCCCTAGTCCCCGTCTGCTGCGTCTCGGGCACCTGCATGCACAACGACGAGAGCAGCAGCACCACCCCCTCCCCCCCCACTATAGCTGCCCTCTGTTCTAAATCTCTCTGAACCCCTGAACCCACAATTTTTTTGTTCTCTGTAGTCTGAACCAACACTGCAGATTTTTTTGTTCCCTAATCAGCTGCACCAAGACTTTTTTTTGTTCAACACTGCAGATTTGTGAAGTGTTCATCGATCTGCAGGCCTGTTGAAGGTATATGGATGAATCCCCTATGTTTCTTCTATGCATTTGTGTATGTGATGTCTCTTTGATTGCCTTACCACTAGATAATTGAATTGTAATTTGTACAGCACAATGTCGGATCAATTGGAGTTGATTGAGTGGATAAATGAAGAAAATAAAAGACGGAAGAGGAAAAGAATTGTTTTAACTAAATTTTTGTTGAAACATGTGCTCTTGCATTAGCATTTGTTACTACACAAAGGGATAGGGGACCAAGGGACCTGGGAAGTTTTAATGATGATGAGGACAAGCATAGGCTTAGGAAATATTTGCTTAAAACCATATATGATGGATCTAAAGTGGCATGCTATGATCAATTGCGTCTAACAAAACGAAACTTTCATGACCTTTGCACCATGTTACGGGAGATATGTGGCCTCCGTGATAGTGTATATGTGACCATGGAAGAGAAAGTTGCAATGTTCTTACTTGTAGTTGGCCATAGTATCAAGATGAGGATGTTGCATGGCACCTACAAGCGTTCTTTATGGACCATTAGTACACACTTCTCTGCTATCCCAACAACCCTACTCTCTCTATATGGGGAGTTCATTAAGCTACCTTCCGCTACCGCTCAAGCTTCTGATGATTACAAATGGAAGTGGTTTGGTAATGCACTTGGAGCACTAGATGGTTGTCATATTGACGTGCTTGTTGATGTGGCTGACCAAGGAAGGTATAAGAACAGAAAGCAAGCCATTACCACTAACATGCTAGGTGTTGTTGATTGAAACATGAAGTTTCTTTATGTGTTACCTAGCTGGGAGGGTTCGGTTTCAGACTCGAGAGTTTTGCGTGATGCAATGAGGACAAACCGCCAAGATGCTTTTGTTATGCCTAAGGGTATGACTCTTACTCTTGGCATGTAGTTTCTTTGATTTGATTGTTAGCTAACTAACTTAGTGATATAGGGAAATATTATTTAGTTGATGCTAGTTATACCAATGGAGAAGGATTTTTAGCTCTATTCAGGTCCACTCGGTATCATCTAAAAGAATGGGCTGCAAGTGCACAACAGCCTCAAACAGCTAAAGAGTTATATAACTTGCGCCATTCTCGTGCTAGGAATGTAGTGGAGCGAACATTTGGCTTGTTCAAGAAAAAATGGGCTATCTTGCGTTCCCAAACCTTCTTTGACATAAAGGATCAGGTACAAAAAGTAAATATGTTGTTAAATAAAATTAGTATGTGAGATGACAATTGCTTACTATGAACTAAAATATCATTGCAGATTCGAATTATTAGTGCTTGTTGTGTGTTGCACAACTTTGCAAGGGATAGGCAGCATGTCATGGATGATTTGTTATTGCCTGAAGTGGATAGTGAATTAGCAAATGCGCCAAATGATGATCCAGATGATGACAACTTCATTAGAAGTGTGCAAGTCACTACTGAATGGTCCAACTTTAGGCAACAACTAGCTGATGGTATGTTTGCTGAGTACCTTGTGGCGCAAGGAGAACAAGAGATGGAATATGATGAGAGTATGATATGTAGCTGTGGCGGTGGTCTTCTTTTGTGTAGCTAGCTGCGGTGGTGGTCTTCTTTTGTATAGCTAGCTGCGGTGGTGGTCTTCTTTTGTATAGCTAGTTGCAGTGGTCTTCTTTTGTATAGCTAGCTACTGGCTAATGTGATGATGCATGTGGCATTTTGTATATGCATCGTCTTTATGCAACTAATGAATGACATTATCTTTCATGTTGTTTCTCAAACTTAATATTGTATTTGTTTTTTCTATTATGTACAATTTTTATTTCTTTGTAGAACCATGGCCGAAGAAGTAAGT
This sequence comes from Aegilops tauschii subsp. strangulata, assembly GCF_002575655.3. Taxonomy (NCBI): domain Eukaryota; kingdom Viridiplantae; phylum Streptophyta; class Magnoliopsida; order Poales; family Poaceae; genus Aegilops; species Aegilops tauschii. The sequence goes on from NC_053038.3 coordinate 393,488,853, forward strand.
ACAAGGAGGAGGAATTACTGCACATGGGATGATGAGATGGATGATGCATTGCTTGAAGTCTTAGTTGAGCAACAAGGGTGACCATGCCCAAAATGGATGGAAACCACATGTGTACACGCATGCCATAAGGAATGTGAAGGACAAGTGCAATAAGGATATCACAAAGGATAACATAAGTGGAAGGATGAGGACTTTGGATCATCACTATGAGGTCATTAGCAAAATCCTTTCTCAAAGTGGTTTCGGCTGGGATTGGACCAATAATAGGCTATCAATGGATAGTGATGATGTTTGGGCTAAATATGTGGAGGTAACCATGCATCATGAATACACATTCTGTATGTAGTTTGCATATGTAGAATAACAAGGCAGTAGTTTTACAAGTTTGTGTTTATTGTGCAGGCTAACAAGGCAAGCAAGAAGATAAAGTCTTACAAGACCAAAGTAATCAAGAACTGGGAGTCCATATGTATCGTATATTCAAAAGATCATTCTAATGGCGAGGGTGCGAAGACAGGTGCTGAGATTGCTGCAGAGCCATTAGAAGAACCAATTGAGGTCTCTCCAGAAGTAGCGCCAAAGAGGCAGCGAACAGGTGATACTATTCTTTGCATGCTTGGAGATATGAAGAAGGACTTAGTTGATGCTTTCAAGACAACTGAGCCCATTCCTCTACCAAAGGTTACCACACCCGCTGAAATACTTGATGCACTTAGGTTGATACCTGATTTAGATGAGTAGGATATGCTTCGATGTTACGGGAAGTTGGTACTCAATGATCGCCTATTTCAAGCTCTGAAGGACCTGCCCATTACCATGAGGAAGACATGGCTGCTAATGTTGCCTTGAAAATCAATGCTTTTATGTGCTGTTGGACTTTGAACCATCTATTTTATGTCATGTTGAACTTGGAACTATGTATGTACTGCCTTGTTGAACTTGAAACTATGTATGTACTGCCATGCACTATTTATGTCAAGCACTTGGACCTATCTTCTAAATTGTTGTGATTTATGTCATGTACGAGACCATATTTAAGAGTACGTGTTATTTGTTATTGTTTCTAATTTTGTGTTATGTTATCGTAAAAAAATATTGTTGTCATTGTATCACCATTTGTGTTTCCTGATGCATTTCTAGAATATTTAATTATTTTATTGCTATATATTCATTCATAGTCAGATTTCATTTTTGAGTGATGTAGAACAAGGTATAACCTGGTAATGTAGCTATGCAATTCCAAAGTTTGTCATCCAAACAAGATTCTGTGAAATCTCAGAGGCATTTCAAGGGACAATTCACTGGATAACCAAACAGGTGAATTCGTATTCGTTCCATTTTAGTTTCCTCACCGATTTGGAATTCAGGCCAATTCAATACAGAGCTCTCCAATGGAGACATCCAAACGAAGCCTAACACTTCGGGGCGGTTTCTTCGTCATACGGATCAAAGTCTGGCACGCACAATTACAGCGTGCCACCCCAAGGAAAGGAACCCTTAACGAAACTATTCTCCCTGGAAATGTTTCTTACATATGTAATATAACATACACCCCAAACTAAAAAAATTGTCAGTTCGAGCGTTATGACTGGGTTGCCTGGTTTCCGGACATACTGAATGCTTCCTTCCGTTCTGAATGGTGTCCAGAAACACTCCACCATATTGGTTCGGAGGATAAAGCCGAAAGCCTGCGATGACAAATTTTCCGTATGTTCGGATAGAGGTACAGGTTGATCTTCAAGTACGTTATACATTAAATCAACTACCTATTCCTTATCTATTCCATCTATAATACTGTCTAAACTACAGTCTTCATGCGAATACTTCGCAGCGACCATTACTTGCTCATACACCAAATTCATTGGAATTTCTTTTCCGTCTGGTCCATGTGGTCCCACTCGGGCCAGATGATTCAGGTCTAGCTTGGTGAAGCACGTTTTCACTATGGCCCAGGCTTCTCATGCGCCTTCACGGCAGGCGGATGTCTTCCATAGCTCAAACCGGCGTCGGGCACCTCTGAATAGGTTTGTCAGGCCCTCCATACTCTCTGGAGGGGTATCGGCTGGCCATAATGCCTTGACCATACTACTCATGGCTTTCCAGGCTCGAGCATGTACCATGGACAGTTCCTTTAGCACGTCGCCTTGAAATCTGGATACTTCTTCCTCCGGTCGACCAGTCAACAGGCCTGTCGCAATAGAGTCAAGACATTCCAAATTATGGACTAAATATGAGCCCTCAGGGTGATTTTAATAAAAATCAAGGAAAACATACCGAACATGCCGCCCTTCAACTTCTCATTTTCTTTCTGCACGGCTAATAACTGAGCCTTTAAGCTCTCTATTTCTTCGGATTGTTTGTCTTTCTCCTCCTCGTGGTTTTTCTTCCCAGAAGCGCTCAGTGCGTCCTTTTTCATCTCTGCCAGTTCGGCGGTGACAACATTCAGCTGCATCCGGTTTACCTGTAGCTCCTGGGATAGCGTTGTATTTTTCTCTTCGAGAATCTGTGAGTCATATCGATCCTTAAATCGGTTAGCTGCACCGCTTCAAGTCTCGAGGGATGTCGGATCTCGGGTTCCGGCAAAACCCTTAAGGTTCGAACTCTGGGGTGCGCGCGAAGTTCTTTCCCTCCTACCGATCTACGCCCTAGCTCGCTAGGATCTCGCGGACGAACTCGCAACACAGAAAGACATGAGATTTATACTGGTTCAGGCCACCGTTGTGGTGTAATACCCTACTCCAGTGTGGTGGTGGTGGATTGCCTCTTGGGCTGATGATGAACAGTACAAGGGGAAGAACAGCCTCCTGAGGTTGAGGTGCTCTTGTGCTCTGCGAACTTGTGGATGAGGACTTGATGAGCTATCCAATGAGTTCAACTCCCTCCCTCTACTGTGGTGGCTTGTTCTACTTATATAGGCCCTGGTCCTCTCCCCAAATATTGAGCGGGAAGGGAGCCAACAACGGCGGGCAATTTGAAAGGGGACAGCTAGTACAAGCTATCCTGACAAAAGTGGTCTTCACCTTCAAAAGGCCCTGGTGGTGACGGTGTCTTGGGATCCACGATGACCTCCGTCTTTCCGTCCTTCTGGTCTTGGTCTTGTTGCACCGATATGGCAACCTTTTCCTGATGCCTCAGTACTCCTCGCCTGTGCTTGCCTCCTTAGCACCAAAGAGGAAACAAGGACGCTGCGCGCGCTGGCGCCCGCCTGGCGTCGATCGTCATGGCTCACGTCACTTGAGCCTCGCGAGGTTTGCCCCGCCTTGTTATCTCCGCTCCTCGTGAGCCCGCCTGGAGGGGCCGCTCCTGAGGAGGTCTTGCGTCGTACGCCTCGCGAGGGTCTTGGATGCCTTGTTGATGAAGATGGGCCGTACAGGCCTGCTAGCACAGCCACACCGTGGGCCGCAGGCAGGCATGTCTGGGGACCCCCGTTCCCAAAACACCGACAGTAGCCCCCGGGCCCAAGCTGCGTTCGGGCTTGGCTTCGAGGCGAAGCCAAAGGTCAAGTACGGAGCGCCGCGGGCCCCAAAAGCCGGCGGCCTCGGTCGACGCGCGGCAGTTTATTGGTCGTGGGCGTCTCCGCTTCCCCGCGCGGCCTCGGCAACTGCTCGACTTGACAAGTCCCTTCGACATGCAAGGAAAACCATCATTACCTGTGATCGTGGGAGGCGTCGGTTAGCCTTCTTCCGCTATAAATGGGGAGGGGGGGCGGAGCCCCCATCGCCCATATCTTCCCGGTTCACTTGCTTCTTCCTCCTTGCTTCTCCGCTTGCAACAATGGCGCCCATCCGAAGGTTTTCCGCGGACGAGAAAGGAAAGGCCGCCCGCGACGATCCAGGGCCACTCCCGCCGAAGAAGAGGCCGGTCCATCGCCGCGGCGAAGTGGCGATGCAGGCGGTGATGAGTAGGGCTGCAAACGAGTCGAGCTCGAGCGAGTTGGAGTTGGCTCAGCTCAACTCATATGAAAATTCGAGCAAGCTCAAACTGAGTGAAGCTCATGATCGAGCTGTAGAACATGAATCGTGCTCAGCTTGTAACGATCTCGAGCTAGTTTCGAGCTAAATGAGATGGTAAAAAAATATGAATCTATGGATGAAAAACTAAAAAATTAAGGTGAATATGCTGGAAACTTTGCCAAAAATATAGGTTATTTAACACATAGTCGACCACGTGCCATAACGAGGCCTAAATCTTCTCTGCACTTAGTTAAGTTTGCATGTTCATTGGTAAATAAAATGGAGAAAAATTATGGACAACATAGATGGTAATAAATTATCGTATTTCCATTTAATACAAGGCATGATTATTTAACATAATGATATTCTATTGAGCTATCGAGCTAAAATCGAGCGAGCCAACATTGGCTCAAGATCGGCTCATTTCTTGGTCGAGCTACATAAAGTGTTCAAACTCAGTTCGTTTCTTTTCGAGTTGATCTCGAGTCGAGTCAAAAAATGAGTCGATCTCGAGCGGCTCACGAGCCTCGAGCTTTTCTTGCAGCCCTAGTGACGAGGCCTTGGTGCGAGCGGCCTCCTCCAGGGTATCCGCTACCCTTGTACGCCCGAGCCGAGGGCTCAAGAGGGCGGAGCGACGAGCGGCGCCACCCGCGCCGAGCCCGTGGTCGCTGTGCGACGGCGACGCGTGCGGTTGCTCCGGGAGTCCATGCTGCGGACTCCCCACGCGAGCTTGTGTTATGGGCATCGATGCCTCCAAGCTCTTGGATCCGCTTCCCGTGGTTCTTCTCTGATGTGGTGCCACCGAGGGGGCCTCTCGAGCTCTGGCTCCAGCACGCTGACTGCAACGCTCCGGCGACCGGAGCAGAGATCGAAGCGGTCCCCGCCGGCAAGATCTTCATGACCCGCGGCTGGGGCGAGGTCGTGCGGGTTTGCCGTGCGAGGGGTGCCCTCGCAATCCACTTCGAGTACGACGGTGCAGCTACGCTCTTCTTCAAGGTCTTCGATGCGGAGGGCCGCCGCCTGGAGTGTTGCCCTGGAGGGGAGCGCCAGGCTGACGTGCGCTCCACTCACGGCTACTCCAACAGCAGCAGCCCCTGGGAGTCCAGTAGCTTTCCTGAGCCTTACGAGACTCCGGAGACGAGCGACGACAGCTACGTGTCCCCGAGCTCTCGCCGGGCTCGGAGCAGGGCTGCGGCGTCCAGCCGCCGCCGCCGCTGATCTGGATGAGGTTGGCGCCGGCCTCGCGTGGCCCACTGTTGATGACGACGTCCGCCACGGGGGGGGTGTAGATAGGATTCCTCTTAGTTCTCGTTTCTGTGTCCTGCGGAAAATCATGAAGTACCCCATGGGGGTGTGTAAGGATCTGTGATGCCCTTTTGTGTATATCTTCCTTATTATGAAAATTTGCGAACGCATGTCCTGTCAAGGCTCGGTCTCCCCTTTCCAACCTCGCGATAGCTTGTTGCTCTACGCTGACAGGTCCCAGTCCCCAGGCAGGCTACAACCATCGCTGGTATGCCAGGTCGCGTGCCGTGGTCAAGGTCAGGAGGTGTGCGGCCCGAGGTCCAGTAAGAGCCCCTGAGGCGCGATGCTCAGGAGGTCCCCCTTAGCGCCCAAGCAGCTATGGTAAGGAAGGAAAGGGATGCGACATGGCTGCAATAGGAATGCAGCGAGCACGGCCCTTAGGTCCTATCAATTAGCCGGTCTGAGCACGAGACTTATCTCAGTAGTTCAGGATCGATTCCTCGTGTTGGGCCAGGCCTGTGCGCAACCACTCACAGTGTAGCTAGGTTAGGCCCGTACGGGTCCTTCCCCTTCTGATGCTTTCCTTCGTGCTCTACGTCCTCAGGTCCCGGCCCCCGAGCGAGCTCAGCCACCGCTGGTATGCCAGGTCGCGATGCCGTGGTCAAGGCCAGGGGTGAGGGCTGGAGAGCCAGTAAGAGCTCCTGAGTCGCGATGCACAGGAGCCCCCCTTTTAATGCGCAAGCGGATTACATGTAAGAGGAGGGAGCCCGCGGTACCGCCCGCTACTATCCTTGGGAGGTTCCTGTAGGTCATCACAAGGAGAAACACGGTTTTTCCGTTACGGTTGCCAGCCCGCCGCTGGTCGCTCTGAGACGAGATGAAGGCAGTGAGGGCCTGGTGAGGTGACGTGCGCGGGGCGTGCCGCGAGCCAGAGCTCGACCGCTCAGGTTTGTCGACGTGGCAGGGACGGACCCATGCACCAGCGCCGTGCCTGTGCGAGGAGGCCCCGTGGGAGGCGACGATCGAGCAGGTGATAACCATAGGCAGGTTAAGCATGGAAGGCAAATCAGCTTGGGTAAATGCAGAAACATACGTGCCACTGGGTCAGGCCCGAGCGGCTCGAGGATGATGCAGCCCGAGGGGCACCCCCAACAAAGTAAACTGAAGACATAAGCAAAAGGGATACATGCCACAGGGACGGACCCACGCGGCCTGGGAATGATGTAGCCCGAGGGGCGCTCCCAGCTAAATGAACTTGGAAAATGTCACCTGGTTCTGTCGACAAAGAAGGGTTGGTGCAGCTGAAGGCGTGCAGCGAAGGGGCGGCTCCTCACGAGCCACTTGGGTCCTAAGCCTCGGGAGGCTCTGGGGGCTCAGGTGGTTCCTTGAAGACCGTCTCAATCTCCGCCAGGACCGCGCGGTGCCTGGCCTCCTGCGCCGCCAGGTCATGCCGCAAGTTGCGCTGGTAGACGAACGACATGCTCGGCAGGCCGAAAGGCATGCGAACATAGCTGTGTGGTGGACCTTCACAACGGCCCGCGCGCGAGGGCCAGAAATGCTCCTGAGAAGCGGCCCTGTTGAGCCCTGGTACGTCGATGCAGACGCGCAGCCCGACATCCTCGCCTGGATGGGGAGCTGCACCTCGTGAGCGGCTGTTGCCGCGCATAGCCCTTCGTCTTGTAGTTCCTGAGTGGTCTTGGTGATGAACTCCTGAGCGGTGGGCAATCCTTGCCCTGTGTTCTCCTGAGGGAAACATGCCTTGAAGCACGCCTCCAAGTGGTGCCCAAGCGCCTCCCTCGTGAGGTTGGCGAGGTCTGAGGCCCTCCAGAAGAGAGCCCCCAAGCCCTGCCCGAGGAGGGCGCCGGGCGCGCCTTCCTATGCGATGGAGGGAGGCGCCCCTGGAGCGGGCGCTGATCCTGACGAGGCTCCAGCTGCGACGCCATCCTCCTGAGATTCTACATGGTGCAGCTGCTTCTTCTTCTTGGGGAGGGCCTCATGAGGGCCCTCGCTCTTGCTGTCGGGGTCGTCGATTGCTGCAGCTTGGAAGACGCGCTCGAGGGAGCACACCGCATCTCTCTCTTCACATGGGACCGTGATGATTCCACCGCTTCCCAGCATCTTGAGGACGTTGTAGCCGTGGTGGGTCACTGCCATGAACTTGGCCAGGGCTGGATACCCGAGGATGGCGTTGTATGGCAGGCGATGTGCGCGATGTCGAAATCGATGAGCTTGGTGCGGTAGTTCTTGTGCTCCCCGAAGGTGACAGGGAGGCGGCTCTGCCCTATCGGTGTGGTGGAACCGTCGGTCACTCCTGAGAAAGGCTTGGTAGGCTGGAGCTGCTCATATGGCACTTGGAGGTTGTCGAACGTGTCAACGGACAGGACGTTGAGCCTTGCGCCGCCGTCGATGAGGGTCTTGGTAACCTGCGCGTTGCTGATGACTGGGGAGCACAGCATCGGGAGGGCGCCGGCGGTGGCCGCGCACTTGAGCTGATTGATACGTCCATTTTGCATCATGCTTTTATATCGATATTTATTGCATTATGGGCTGTTATTACACATTTTGTCACAATACTTATGCCTATTCTCTCTTATTTTACAAGGTTTACATAAGGAGGGAGAATGCCGGCAGCTGGAATTCTGGGCTGGAAAAGGAGCAAATATTAGAGGCCCATTCTGCACAACGCCAAAAGTCCTGAAACTCCACGAAAGTTGTTTTTGGAAATAATAAAAAATACTGCGCGAAAGAAATACCAGAGGGGGCCACACCTTGGCCACGAGGGTGGGGGCACGCCCCTGCCTCGTGGGCCCCCTGTTGGCCCTCCGGTGCCCATCTTCTGATATATGAAGTGTTTCGTCCGAAGAAAAATCATAAGCAAGCTTTCGGGACGAGACTCCGCCACCACGAGGCGGAACCTTGGCGGAACCAATCTAGGGCTCCGGCAGAGCTGGTCTACCGGGGACACTTCCCTCCGGGAGGGGGAAATCATCGCCATCATCATCACCAATGCTCCTCTCATCGGGAGAGGGCCAATCTCCATCAACATCTTCACCAGCACCATCTCCTCTCAAACCCTAGTTCATCTCTTGTATCCAATTCTTGTCTCTAAGTCTGGAATTGGTACCTGTAGGTTCTAGTAGTGTTGATTACTCCTTGTAGTTGATGCTAGTTGGTTTATTTGGTGGAAGATCATATGTTCAGATCCTATATGCATATTAATACCCCTCTGATTATGAACATGAATATGCTTTGTGAGTAGTTACGTTTGTTCCTGAGGACATGGGAGAAGTCTTGCCATTGGTAGTCATGTGAATTTGGTATTCGTTCGATATTTTGATGAGATGTATGTTATCTCTCCTCTAGTGGTTTTATGTGAACGTCGACTACATGACACTTAACCATTATTTGGGCCTAGAGGAAGGCATTGGGAAGTAATAAGTAGATGATGGGTTGCTAGAGTGACAGAAGCTTAAACCCTACTTTATGCGTTGCTTCGTGAGGGGCTGATTTGGATCCATATGTTTCATGCTATGGTTAGGTTTACCTTAATACTTCTTTTTTTGTTGCGGATGCTTGCAATAGGGGTTAATCATAAGTGGGATGCTTGTTCAAGTAAGAACAGCACCCAAGCACCGGTCCACCCACATATCAAATTATCAAAGTACCGAACGCAAGTCATATGAACGTGATGAAAACTAGCTTGACGATAATTCCCATGTGTCCTCGGGAGCGCTTTTCTCTATATAAGAGTTTGTCCAGGCTTGTCCTTTGCTACAAAAAGGATTGGGCCACCTTGCTGCACTTTATTTACTTTTGTTACTTGTTGTTCGTTACAAATTATCTTATCACAAAACTATCTGATACCTATAATTTCAGTGCTTGCAGAGATTACCTTGCTGAAAACCGCTTATCATTTCCTTCTGCTCCTCGTTGGGTTCGACACTCTTACTTATCGAAAGGACTACAATAGATCCCCTATACTTGTGGGTCATCAAGACTCTTTTCTGGCGCCGTTGCCGGGGAGTGTAGCGCCTTTGGTAGGTGGAATTTGGTAAGGAAAAATTTATATAGTGTGCTGAAATTTACTGTCACTTGTTACTATGGAAAGTAATCCTCTGAGGGGCTTGTTCGGGGTATCTTCACCCCGACCAGTAGAGCAAGGAGTTGCTCCTCAACCTACTTAAAATGAAAATGTCTACTTTGAAATTCCTTCGGGTATGGTAGAAAAACTGCTAGCTAATCCTTTTGTAGGAGATGGAACATTACATCATGATGAGCACCTAATATATGTGGATGAAGTTTGTGGATTATTTAAGCTTGCAGTTATGCCCGATGATGTTATCAAGAAGAAGGTCTTCGTGCGCACCCTGATACGTCCATTTTGCATCGTGCTTTTATATCAATATTTATTGCATTATGGGCTGTTATTACACATCATGTCACAATACGTATGCCTATTCTCTCTTATTTTACAAGGTTTACATAAGGAGGGAGAATGCCGGCAGCTGGAATTCTGGGCTGGAAAAAGAGCAAATATTAGAGACCTATTCTGCACAACTCCAAAAGTCCTGAAACTCCATGAAAGTTATTTTTGGAAATAATAAAAAATATTGAGTGGAAGAAATACCCGAGGGGGCCCACACCCTGACCACGAGGGTGGGGGGCGCCCCCTACCCCCTGGGCGCGCCCCCTGCCTCGTGGGCCCCCTGTTGACCATCCGGTGCCCATCGTCTACTATATGAAGTCTTTCGTCCGAAGAAAAATCATAAGCAAGCTTTCGGGACGAGACTCCTCCGCCACGAGGCGGAACCAGTCTAGGGCTCCGGCAGAGCTGTTCTGCTGGGGACACTTCCCTCCGGGAGGGGGAAATCATCGCCATCGGCATCACCAATGCTCCTCTCATCGGGAGAGGGCAATCTCCATCAACATCTTCACCAGCACCATCTCCTCTCAAACCCTAGTTCATCTCTTGTATCCAATTCTTGTCTCTAAGTCTGGTATTGGTACCTGTAGGTTGCTAGTAGTGTTGATTACTCCTTGTAGTTGATGCTAGTTGGTTTATTTGGTGCAAGATCATATGTTCAGGTCCTATATGCATATTAATACTCCTCTGATTATGAACATGAATATGCTTTGTGAGTAGTTACGTTTGTTCCTGATGACATGGGAGAAGTCTTCTATTAGTAGTCATGTGAATTTGGTATTCATTCGATATTTTGATGAGATGTATGTTGTCTATCCTCTAGTGGTGTTATGTGAACGTTGACTACATGACACTTCACCATTATTTGGGCCTAGAGGAAGGCATTGGGAAGTAATAAGTAGATGATGGGTTGCTAGAGTGACAGAATCTTAAACCCTAGTTTATACGTTGCTTCGTAAGGGGCTGATTTGGATCCACATGTTTCATGCTATGGTTAGGTTTACCTTAATACTTCTTTTGTAGTTGCGGATGCTTGCAATAGGGGTTAATCATAAGTGGTATGCTTGTCCAAGTAAGGACAGCACCCAAGCACCGGTCCACCCACATATCAAATTATCAAAGTACCGAACGCGAATCATATGAACGTGATGAAAACTAGCTTGACGATAATTCCCATGTGTCCTCGGGAGCGCTTTTCTCTATATAAGAGTTTTTCCAGGCTTGTCCTTTGCTACAAAAATGATTGGGCCACCTTGCTGCACTTTATTTACTTTTGTTACTTGTTGCTCATTACGAATTATCCTATCACAAAACTATCCGTTACCTATAATTTCAGTGCTTGCAGAGAATACCTTGCTAAAAACCGCTTATCATTTCCTTCTGCTCCTCGTTGGGTTCGACACTCTTACTTATCGAAAGGACTACGATAGATCCCCTATACTTGTGGGTCATCAAGACTCTTTTCTGGCGCCGTTGCCGGGGAGTGAAGCGCCTTTGGTAGGTGGAATTTGGTAAGGAAAAATCTATATAGTGTGCTGAAATTTACTGTCACTTGTTACTATGGAAAGGAATCCTCTGAGGGGCTTGTTCGGGGTATCTTCACCCCGAACAGTAGAGCAAAGAGTTTCTCCTCAACCTACTGAAGATGAAAATGTCTACTTTGAGATTCCTTTGGGTATGTTAGAAAAACTACTAGCTAATCCTTATGCAGGAGACGGAACAATGCATCCTGATGAGCACCTAATATATGTGGATGAAGTTTGTGGATTATTTAAGCTTGCAGGTATACCCGATGATGTTATTAAGAAGAAGGTCTTCCCTTTATCTTTGAAGGGAGATGCATTGACATGGTATAGGCTATGTGATGATATGGGGTCATGGAACTACAAACGATTGAAATTGGAATTTCATCAGAAGTTTTATCCTATGCATCTTGTTCATCGTGATCGTAATTATATATATAATTTTTGGCCTCGCGAAGGATAAAGCATCGCTCAAGCTTGGGGGAGGCTTAAATCAATGTTATATTCATGCCCCAATCATGAGCTCTCAAGAGAAATGATTATTCAAAAAATTTATGCTCGGCTTTCTGATAACAATTGCACCATGCTCGATACTTCTTGTGCTGGCTCTTTTATGATGAAGACTATTGAATTCAAATGGGATTTATTGGAAAGAATTAAACACAACTCTGAAGATTGGGATCTCAACGAAGGTAAGGAGTGAGGTATGACACTTGTTTGATTGTGTTAAATCTTTTATGGATACCGATGTTTTCCGTAAATTTAGCACTAAATATGGACTTGACTCTGAGATAGTAGCTTCTTTTTGTGAATCTTTTCCTACTCATGTAGATCTCCCTAAGGAAAAGTGGTTTAAATATCATCCTCCCATAGAAGTAAAAGTAGTTGCACCTATTAAAGTTGAAGAAAAGACTATCACTTATAATGATCCTATTGTTCCTACTGCTTATGTAGAGAAACCACCTTTCCCTGTTAGAATAAAGGATCATGCTAAAGCTTCAACTGTGGTTCGTAAAAGCAATATTAGAACTTACACACCTCCTGATCAAGTTAAAGTTGAACCTAATATTGCTATTGTTAAAGATCTCTTGGCTGATAATATTGATGGGCATGTTATTTATTTCTGTGATGAAACTGCTAGAATTGCTAAACCTTGTGCTAAAGATAAACATAGACCTGTGGTAGGCATGCATTTTATTTATGTTAAAATAGGAGATCATTGTTATCATGGCTTATGTGATATGGGTGCTAGTGCTAGTGCAATACCTATTGACTTATACAAAGAAATTATGCATGATATTGCACCTACTGAGTTAGAAGAAATTGATGTTACGATTAAGCTTGCCAATAGAGATACTATTTCACCCATGGGAATTGTTAGAGATGTTGAAGTCTTGTGTGGGAAAACTAAATATCCTGCTGATTTTCTTGTTCTTGGTTCCCCACAAGATAGCTTTTATCCCATTATATTTGGTAGACCCTTCTTAAACACTGTTAATGCTAAGATAGACTGCAAAAAGGATGTTGTTACTATTTGTCTAGGTGATATGTCTCATGAGTTCAACTTCGCTAAATTTCGTAGACAACACCTCGAAGAGGAATTACCTAGTAAAGATGAAATTATTGGTCTTGCTTCTATTGCCGTACCTCCTAGTGATCCTTTAGAATAATATTTGCTAGACCATGAAAATGATATGTTTATGAATGAAAGAAGGGAAATATATGAAGTGTTCTTTAAACAGGGACCTATTCTGAAACACAACTTGCCTGTTGAAATCCTAGGGGATCCTCCTCCACCCAAGGGTGATCCCGTGTTTGAGCTTAAACCATTGCCTGATACTCTTAAATATGCTTATCTTGATGAAAAGAGGATATATCCTGTTATTATTAGTGCTAACCTTTCAGAGAAGGAGGAAGAAAAATTATTGAAACATCTGAAGAAGCACCGTGCTGCTATTGGATATACTCTTGATGATCTTAAGGGCATTAGTCCCACTTTATGTCAACACAAAATAAATTTGGAGAAAGATGCCAAACCAGTTATTGATCATCAACGACGGCTGAATCCTAAAATGAAAGAAGTGGTAAGGAAGGAAATACTAAAGCTCCTTGAGGCAGGTATAATTTATCCCGTTGCTGATAGTCAGTGGGTAAGTCATGTCCATTGTGTTCCTAAGAGGGGAGGTATTACTGTCGTTCCTAATGATAAAGATGAATTGATTCCATAAAGAATTATTACAGGTTATAGGATGGTAATTGATTTCCGCAAATTAAATAAAGCTACTAAAAAAGATCATTACCCCTTACCTTTTATTGATCAAATGCTAGAAATATTATCCAAACATACACATTTTTGCTTTCTAGATGGTTATTCTGGTTTCTCTCAAATACCTGTATCAGCTGATGATCAAGCTAAGACCACTTTTACTTGCCCTTTTGATACTTTTGCTTATAGAAGTATGCCTTTTGGTTTATGTAATGCACCTGCTGCCTTTCAAAGATGCATGATGGCTATATTCTCTTATTTTTGTGAAAAGATTTGTGATGTTTTCATGGACGATTTCTCCGTCTATGGATCTTCTTTTGATGATTGCTTGAGCAACCTTGATCGAGTTTTGCAGAGATGTGAAGAAACTAACCTTGTCTTGAATTGGTAGAAGTGCCACTTTATGGTCAATGAAGGCATTGTCTTGGGGCATAAAATTTCAGAAAGAGGCATTGAAGTTGATAAAGCTAAAGTTGATGCTATTGAAAAGATGCCGTGTCCCAAGGACATCAAAGGTATAAGAAGTTTCCTTGGTCATGCCGGCTTTTATAGGAGGTTCATTAAGGACTTCTCAAAAATTTCTCGGCCTCTGACTAATTTATTACAAAAAGATATACCATTTGTCTTTGATGATGATTGTGTAGAAGCATTTGAAATACTTAAGAAAGCATTGATTTCTGCACCTATTGTTCAGCCACCTGATTGGAATTTACCCTTTGAAGTCATGTGTGATGCTAGTGATTATGCTGTAGGTGCTGTTCTAGGGCAAAGAGTTGATAAGAAATTAAATGTTATTCAATATGCTAGTAAAACTCTAGACAATGCTCAGAGAAATTATGTTACTACTGAAAAAGAATTCTTAGCAGTTGTATTTTCTTGTGATAAGTTCAGACCTTATATTGTTGATTCTAAAGTAACTATTCACACGGATCATGCTGCTATTAAATATCTCATGGAAAAGAAAGATGCTAAACCTAGACTTATTAGATGGGTTCTCTTGCTACAAGAATTTGATTTGCATATTATTGATAGAAAGGGAGCTGAGAACCCCGTTGCAGACAACTTGTCTAGGTTAGAAATGTTCTTGATGACCCACTACCTATTGATGATAGCTTTCCTGATGAGCAATTAAATGTCATAAATGCTTCTCATACTGCTCCATGGTATGCTGATTATGCTAATTACATTGTTGCTAAATTTGTACCACCTAGTTTCACATACCAGCAAGAGAAAAAGTTTTTCTATGATTTAAGACATTACTTCTGGGATGATCCACATCTTTATAAAGAAGGAGTAGATGGTGTTATTAGACGTTGTGTACCTAAGCATGAACAGGAACAGATCCTACGCAAGTGTCACTCCGAGGCGTATGGAGGACATGAAGGAAATATGCCCTAGAGGCAATAATAAAGTTATTATTTATTTCCTTATATCATGATAAATGTTTATTATTCATGCTAGAATTGTATTAACCGGAAACATAATACTTGTGTGAATACATAGACAAACAGAGTGTCACTAGTATGCCTCTACTTGACTAGCTCGTTGATCAAAGATGGTTATGTTTCCTAGCCATAGACATGAGTTGTCATTTGATTAACGGGATCACATCATTACGAGAATGATTTGATTGACTTGACCCATTCCGTTAGCTTAGCACTCGATCGTTTAGTATGTTGCTATTGCTTTCTTCATGACTTATACATGTTCCTATGACTATGAGATTATGCAACTCCCGTTTACCGGAGGAACACTTTGTGTGCTACCAAACGTCACAACGTAACTGGGTGATTATAAAGGTGCTCTACAGGTGCTTCCAAAGGTACTTGTTGGGTTGGCGTATTTCGAGATTAGGATTTGTCACTCCGATTGTCGGAGAGGTATCTCTGGGCCCACTCAGTAATGCACATCACTATAAGCCTTGCAAGCATTGTAACTAATGAGTTAGTTGCGGGATGATGTATTACGGAACGAGTAAAGAGACTTGCCGGTAACGAGATTGAACTAGGTATCGAGATACCGACGATCGAATCTCGGGCAAGTAACATACCGATGACAAAGGGAACAACGTATGTTGTTATGCGGTCTGACCGATAAAGATCTTCGTAGAATATGTGGGAGCCAATATGAGCATCCAGGTTCCGCTATTGGTTATTGACCGGAGAGGTGTCTCGGTCATGTCTACATAGTTCTCGAACCCGTAGGGTCCGCACGCTTAACGTTACGATGACGGTTATATTATGAGTTTATGTGTTTTGATGTACCGAAGGAGTTCGGAGTCCCGGATAAGATCGGGGACATGACGAGGAGTCTCGAAATGGCCGAGACGTAAAGATCGATATATTGGACGACTATATTCGGACATCGGAAAGGTTCCGAGTGATTTGGGTATTTTTCGGAGTACCGGAGAGTTACGGGAATTCGTATTGGGCCTTAATGGGCCATACGGGAAAGGAGAGAAAGGCCCCAAAGGGTGGCCGCACCCCTCCCCATGGACTAGTCCGAATTGGACTAGGGAGGGGGGCGCCCCCTTCCTTCTTTCTCCTTCTCCCTTCCCTTTTTGCTACTCCAAGAAGGAAAGGAGGAGTCCTACTCCCGGTGGGAGTAGGACTCCTCCCTTGGCGCGCCCTCCTCCTAGGCCGGCCGCCTCCCCCTTGCTCCTTTATATACGGGGGCAGGGGGGCACCCCATAGACACACAATTGATCATTGATCTCTTAGCCGTGTGCGGTGCCCCCCTCCACCATATTACACCTCGATAATATCGTAGCGGTGCTTAGGCGAAGCCCTGCATCGGTAGAACATCAACATTGTCACCACGCCGTTGTGCCGACGAAACTCTCCCTCAACACTCGGCTGGATCGGAGTTTGAGGGACGTCATCGAGCTAAACGTGTGCTGAACTCGGAGGTGCCGTGTGTTCGGTACTTGATCGGTCGGATCGTGAAGACGTACGACTACATCAACCGCGTTGTGTTAACGCTTCCGCTTTCGGTCTACGAGGGTACGTGGACAACACTCTCCCCTCTCGTTGCTATACATCACTATGATCTTGCGTGTGCGTAGAATTTTTTTGAACTTACTACGTTCCCCAACAGTGGCATCCGAGCCTGGTTTTTATGCGTTGATGTTATGCACGAGTAGAACACAAGTGAGTTGTGGGCGATATAAGTCATACTGCTTACCAGCATGTCATACTTTGGTTCGGCGGTATTGTGAGATGAAGCGGCCCGGACCGACATTACGCGTACGCTTACGCGAGACTGGTTTCACCGCTGCGAGCACTCGTTGCTTAAAGGTGACTGGCGGGTGTCTGTCTCTCTCACTTTAGTTGAACCGAGTGTGGCTACGCCCGGTCCTTGCGAAGGTTAAAACAGCACCAACTTGAGAAACTATCGTTGTGGTTTTCATGCGTAGGTAAGAACGGTTCTTGCTAAGCCCGTAGCATCCACGTAAAACTTGCAACAACAAAGTAGAGGACGTCTAACTTGTTTTTGCAGGGCATGTTGTGATGTGATATGGTCAAGACATGATGCTATATTTTATTGTATGAGATGATCATGTTTTGTAACCGAGTTATCGGCAACTGGCAGGAGCCATATGGTTGTCGCTTTATTGTATGCAATGCAATCGCCATGTAATTGTTTTACTTTATCACTAAGCGGTAGCGATAGTCGTAAAAGCAATAGTTGGCGAGACGACAACGATGCTACGATGGAGATCAGCGTGTCGCACCGGTGACGATGGTGATCATGATGGTGCTTCGGAGATGGAGATCACAAGCACAAGATGATGATGGCCATATCATATCACTTATATTGATTGCATGTGATGTTTATCTTTTATGCATCTTATATTGCTTTGATTGACGGTAGCATTATAAGATGATCTCTCACTAAATTTCAAGATAAAAGTGCTCTCCCTGAGTATGCACCGTTGCCAAAGTTCGTCGTGCCCAGACACCACGTGATGATCGGGTGTGATAAGCTCTACGTCCATCTACAACGGGTGCAAGCCAGTTTGCACACGCAGAATACTCAGGTTAAACTTGACGAGCCTAGCATATGCAGATATGGCCTCGGAACACTGAGACCGAAAGGTCGAGCGTGAATCATATAGTAGATATGATCAACATAGTGATGTTCACCATTGAAAGCTACTCCATATCACGTGATGATCGGTTATGGTTTAGTTGATATGGATCACGTGATCACTTAGAGGATTAGAGGGATGTCTATCTAAGTGGGAGTTCTTAAGTAATATGATTAATTGAACTTAAATTTATCATGAACTTAGTCCTGATAGTATTTTGCAAATTATGTTGTAGATCAATAGCTCGCGTTGTTGCTTCCCTGTGTTTATTTTTGATATGTTCCTAGAGAAAAATTATGTTGAAAGATGTTAGTAGCAAAGATGCGGATTGGATCCGTGATCTGAGGATTATCCTCATTGCTGCACAGAAGAATTATGTCCTTGATGCACCGCTAGGTGACAGACCTATTACATGAGCAGATGCAGACGTTATGAACGTTTGGCTAGCTCAATATGATGACTACTTGATAGTTTAGTGCACCATGCTTAACGGCTTAGAATCGGGACTTCAAAGACGTTTTGAATGTCATGGACCATATGAGATGTTCCAGGAGTTGAAGTTAATATTTCAAGAAAATACCCGAGTTGAGAGATATGAAGTCTCCAACAAGTTCTATAGCTAAAAGATGGAGGACAATAGCTCAAGCAGTGAGCATGTGCTCAGATTGTCTGGGTACTACAATCGCTTGAATCAAGTGGGAGTTAATCTTCCAGATAAAATAGTGATTGACAGAATTCTCTAGTCACCATCACCAAGTTAGTAGAACTTCATGATGAACTATAGTATGCAAGGGATGACGAAAGTAATTCCCGAGCTCTTCGTGATGCTGAAATCGACGAAGGTAGAAATCAAGAAAAAACATCAAGTGTTGATGGTTGACGAGACCACTAGTTTCAAGAAAAGGGCAAAGGGAAGAAGGGGAACTTCAAGAAGAACGGCAAGCAAGTTGCTGCTCAAGTGAAGAAGCCTAAGTCTGGTCCTAAGCCTGAGACTAAGTGCTTCTACTGCAAAGGGACTGGTCACTGGAAGCGGAACTACCCCAACTATTTGGTGGATAAGAAGGATGGCAAAGTGAACAAAGGTATATTGGATATACATGTTATTGATGTGTACTTTACTAGTGTTTATAGCAACCCCTCAACATTTGATACTGGTTCAGTTGCTAAGAGTAGTAACTCGAAACGGGAGCTGCAGAATAAACAGAGACTAGTAAAAGGCGAAGTGACGATGTGTTGGAAGTAGTTCCAAGATTGATATGATCATCATCGCACACTCCCTATACTTTCGAGGTTAGTGTTGAAACTAAATAAGTGTTATTTGGTGTTTGCGTTGAGCATGAATATGATTTGATCATGTTTGTTGCAATACGGTTATTCATTTAAATTAGAGAATAATTGTTGTTCTGTTTACATGAATAAAACCTTCTATGGTCATACACCCAATAAAATAGTTTGTTGGATCTCGATCATAGTGATACACATATTCATAATAATGAAGCCAAAAGATGCAAAGTTAATAATGATAGTGCAACTTATTTGTGGCACTGCCGTTTAGGTCATATTGGTGTAAAGCACATGAAGAAACTCCATACTGATGGGATTTTGGAATCACTTGATTATGAATCACTTGATGCTTGCGAACCGTGCCTCATGGGCAAGATGACTAAAACGCCGTTCTCAGGAACTATGGAGAGAGCAACAGATTTGTTGGAAATCATACATAACAGATGTATGTGGTCCGATGAATATTGAGGCTCGTAGCAGGTATCATTATTTTCTGACCTTCACAGATGATTTGAGCAGATATGGGTATATCTACTTAATGAAACAGAAGTCTGAAACATTTGAAAAGTTCATATAATTTCAGAGTGAAGCGGAAAATCATTGTAACAAGAAAATGAAGTTTCTACGATCTGATCGTGGAGAAGAGTATTTGAGTTACGAGTTTGGCCTTCAGTTAAAACAATGTGAAATAGTTTCACTACTCACGCTACCTGGAACACCACGGTGTAATGGTGTGTCCGAACATCGTAACCGTACTTTATTAGATATGGTGCGATATATGATGTCTCTTACCGATCTACCACTATCGTTTTGGGGTTATGCATTAGAGACAGCTGCATTCACGTTAAATAGGGTACCATCTAAATCCGTTGAGACGACATCTTATGAACTGTGGTTTGGCAAGAAACCAAAGTTGTCATTTCTTAAAGTTTGGGGTTGCAATGCTTATGTGAAAAGGTTTCATCCTGATAAGCTCAAACCCAAATCGGAGAAATGGGTCATCATAGGATACCCAAAGGAGACAGTTGGGTACACCTTCTATCACAGATCCGAAGGCAAGACATTCGTTGCTAAGAATGGATCCTTTCTAGAGAAGGAGTTTCTCTCGAAAGAAGTGAGTGGGAGGAAAGTAGAACTTGATGAGGTAACTGTACCTCATCGCTTATTGGAAAGTAGTTCATCACAGAAACCGATTCCTGTGACACCTACACCAATTAGTGAGGAAGTTAATGATGATGATCATGAAACTTCAGATCAAGTTGTTACTGAACCTCGTAGGTCAACCAGAGTAAGATCCGCACCAGAGTGGTACGGTAATCGTGTTCTGGAGGTTATGTTACTAGACCATGACGAACCTACGAACTATGAAGAAGCGCTGGTGAGCCCAGATTCCGCAAAATGGCTTGAGGCCATGAAATCTGAGATGGGATCCATGTATGAGAACAAAGTATGGACTTTGATTGACTTGCCCAATGATCGGCGAGCCATAAAAAATAAATGGATCTTCAAGAGGAAGACGGACGCTGATAGTAGTGTTACTATCTACAAAGCTAGAATTGTCGCAAAAGGTTTTCGACAAGTTTAAGGTGTTGATTACGATGAGAGTTTCTCACTCGTATCTATGCTTAAGTCTGTCCGAATCATGTTAGCAATTGCCGCATTCTATGAAATCTGGCAAATGGATAAACAAAACTGCATTCCTTAATGGATTTATTAAAGAAGAGTTGTATATGATGCAACCAGAAGGTTTTGTCAATCCTAAAGGTGCTAACAAAATATGCAAGCTCCAGCGATCCATCTATGGACTGGTGCAAGCATCTCGGAGTTGGAATATACGCTTTGATAAGTTGATCAAAGCATATAGTTTTATACAGACTTGCGGTGACGCCTGTATTTACAAGAAAGTGAGTGGGAGCACTACAACATTTCTGATAAGTATATGTGAATGACATATTGTTGATCGGAAATAATGTAGAATTATTCTGCGAAGCATAAAGGAGTGTTTGAAAGGAGTTTTTCAAAGAAAGACCTCGGTGAAGCTGCTTACATATTGAGCATCAAGATCTATAGAGATAGATCAAGACGCTTGATAAGTTTTTTCAATGAGTACATACCTTAATAAGATTTTGAAGTAGTTCAAAATGGAACAGTCAAAGAAAGAGTTTCTTGCCTGTGTTACAAGGTGTGAAATTGAGTAAGACTCAAAGCCCGACCACGGCAGAAGATAGAAAAAGAATGAAAGTCATTCCCTATGCCTCAGCCATAGGATTATATAAAGTATGCCATGCTGTGTACCAGATCTATTGTATACCCTACACTGATTTTGGCAAGGGAGTACAATAGTGATCTAGGAGTAGATCACTGGACATCGGTCAAAATTATCCTTACTGGAATAAGGATATGTTTCTCGATTATGGAAGTGACAAAAGGTTCGTCGTAAAGGGTTACGTCGATACAAGTTTTTGACACTAATCTAGATGACTCTAGGTCTCGGTCTAGATACATATTGAAAGTGGGAGCAATTAGCTAGAGTAGCTCCGTGCAGAGCATTGTAGACATAGAAATTTGCAAAATACTTACGGATCTGAATGTGGCAGACCCGTTGACTAAAATTATCTCACAAGCAAAACATGATCACACCTTAGTACTCTTTGGATGTTAATCACATAGCGATGTGAACTAGATTACTGACTCTAGTAAACTGTAACGCCCCGGATCCGATGCGCCAGGTGTCTGCCAGTTATTCGCTGTCGTTGCCATGTCATTTGCTTGCGTGTTGCATTTTTCCATGTCATCATCTGCATTTCTTATCATGTCATCATGTGCATCGCATTTGCATACGTGTTCGTCTCTTGCATCCGAGCATTTTCCCCGTTGTCCGTTTTGCAATCCGGCACTCCGTTGTCACCCGGCGACCCCTCTTGTTTCTTTTCGTGTGCGGGTGTCAAACTTTCTTGAAATGGACCGAGGCTTGTCAAGTGGCCCTAGTATACCACCCGGAGACCACCGGTCAAGTTTCGTTCCATTTGGAGGTCGTTTGGTACTCCAACGGTTAACCGGGTAACCGCAAAGTCCGTTTGAGTGTCCAGCAAAACCCCCCTCCAAACAGTCCCAAAACCCCTCTAAGTCTCCGCCATGCTCTCGGTCGTTCGATCACGATCGCGTGGGCGAAAACCGCTCCCCGTTTGGACTCTCCTAGCTCCCTCTACCTATATATGTGTGTATCTCCCGAGATTTTCGCGCAGATGAACCCTAAAATCCTCCCCTCTCCCCGCCGGACATGTCCGCTCCGCCGCTGGACACGTCCAGCCGCCGCCCATCCACTCCGCGAGCGCCACGTGTCACCGCCGGAGCCTCCCGCCGCCGCGGCCCGCGGAGCCCATCCGGGGCCCGCGCGGGCCCGAGTCGCCGCCGCCCGAGGCGCCTGCCTCAGCCCCGAGCGCTCCGCCGCCCGGCCGAGCCTTCGCCTCCCGCCGGCCCCGGCCACCCGTGCCGCCGCCGCCGCCGCCGCGGGCACCCGAGCCCCGCCGCCCGCACCACCACGCCGGCGCCGCCGTGCGCCCTCCGCCGCCGCGCCGCCCCTCCGGCTTCCTCCCTCCTCTCCCCGCCGGCGCGCCTCTGCCGCCGTCCTCCGGCCCGAGCTCGAGCGTCGCCTCGGCCAGATCTCGATCCGGTAGCCCCCGTTGACTTTTCCCCTCCCCCTCGTTTTCACTAAGTCATTGTATTCTTCAGCATATTGCTCTGTTCGTAGCATCATAACTTCTTGCATGTAGCTCTGATTCACGCGTATAATATGTCAAATTGTTCGTCTCGTGATTTTCTTCATTTTGTTCTATTGCACCATATTCGTTAGAGGTCATCTTGATGCCCAAATCTCTGTTGGAAGAGGGCTAGTTGTTGTTATTCTCTGGTTCTTATCAGAATTGGAGATTTGTCATTTTTGTATCATTTAATCCGTGCTTCTTTTGAGTATGAGCTCTACATGTGTTTTGAAGTATGCCATGCCATCTTTCCAATGGTGTAGTCCATGTATTTTTGTGATCTCTGTGGTGACTAGCACAAGCATGCAAAGTAGGTACCGTAATGTTTCTGATTTCAGAGGCAGTGATTTCTCTTAAGTCCTTGTCTGCTGTAATTTTGTTGCCATGTAAACTTGATGTTATAGAGAGATCCATGCATATTTTGGAGATGTTCAGTAAGGATGTTTTGTAGTTATTATTGTAATGGATCCATTGCTGCCCTTGTTTGGAATTATGGAGTGCCATAGCATGACTCAATCTTGCTCTACTTTTGCTATAAAATATTTCTGGCAGATTCTTAACATGATATTCATTCTTGCCAAGCTTGTTATAGTTGATCCATACATGCTATGCTATTGTTCTTGCCATGGTTAGCTTCATAAACATGTCATCTTGCTGTAGGTGTGCTTTGTTTGTCATGCATTGCTGTGTAGTGAGTGCATCAAGCTCACAAAGAGGCCTACATATTATTATTTCTGCCATGCTCTGTTTTCTGCTAAGTCTGAAACCTGATAACGAAACTTGCTATGTTTACATGCTTGCCATCATATCTTCTGGTCCTTTTTGGCTTATGGTCCGTAAGGGACTTTTGTCATGTGCATTTAGTATAACACTTGCATGCTTTGTTTTTCCATGTTCAGTTCCCGTAGCATGTTGATTTCGTGCTCTGAACATTGCAACCTGATGTTATTTCTGCCATGTTCAGTAATTTCTCCAAGTCTGTGAACCTGTTATTATTTACAATCTTGCCATGTCCTTTTGAGCATGTTTTAGTGATTTCTGGAGATAGCTCAGTGTTCATGTTTTGTTGTGCTTTACCTGTACATCATGTCCATGCCTTTTGTTTTCATGTTGAGTTGATGTAGCATATTGTTTTGATGCTTGCATTATGCCTAGTTGCTGTTTTCGTCAGACTGTTGATATGTCTTGTTTGGAGTGTATGTGTTGCACCGTTGCTCCGTTTCGAGCATGCTCTATATGAAACTTGCTTAGTTTTGCATGTAGTTTCATATTATCATGTTGCATCCTTGTTTTGAGGTGTTTGCTTTATGTTTGTATACATTTTGCATCAATGCCATGTTTAACTTGTTTTGCTCATATCTTCTAGACCGTAGCTCCGAATCTAATGAACTTTATATGTAACTTGACTAGAATTTCGTGTAGATCATTATAGTGCTCTTTAACTTGCTGTTTAACAACTTGAACATAATGCTTATTCAGTTCTGGACCAATTTCGAAATATGTATATGAGGACTTACCGGAATTGGTATATGTTGATCCCGGCCTCATTTAAACTTGCCTTGATGTGTTGTTCTTGTATGCATCATCTCTTGTCATGAGTAGCTTCATATAGCCTCGTCTTGCATCATTCTTGTTTGAGCATCATGTCTTGTTCATGCGTGGTGTGTTTACCTTGTTGTGTGCTTCCTCTCGATAGTTCCCGTGTCGTTGCGATCGTGAGGATTCGTTCGTCTTCGTGGCTTCATCTTCTTCGTGGATTCGTTCTTCTTCCTAGCGGGATTTCAGGCAAGATGACCGTCACCCTGGATCTCATTACTATCATTGCTATGCTAGTTGCTTTGTTCTATCGCTTTGCTGCGCTACCTATTCACTTGTTCCTTAAGCCTCCCATTTTGCCATGAACCTCTAACCTTTGTCACCCTTCCTAGCAAACCATTGTTTGGCTATGTTACCGCTTTGCTCAGCCCCTCTTATAGCGTTGCTAGCTGCAGGTGAAGATCAAGATTGCTCCATATTGGATTATGTTTATGTTGGGATATCACAATATCTCTTATATTATTAATGCATCTATATATTGGTAAAGGGTGGAAGGCTCGGCCTTATGCCTGGTGTTTTGTTCCACTCTTGCCGCCCTAGTTTCTGTCATACCGGTGTTATGTTCCTTGATTTTGCGTCCCTCACACTGTTGGGTGATTTATGGGACCCCCTTGACAGTTCGCTTTGAATAAAACTCTTCCAGCAAGGCCCAACCTTGGTTTTACCATTTGTCCAGCCTATTTCTTTTCCCTAGGGAGTCGCTCTCTCGAGGGTCATCTTATTTTACCCCCCCCCCCCCCCGCGCCGGGCCAATGCTTGTCTAAGTGTTGGCCCGAACTAGAGCCACTTGCAGCGCCACCTCGGAGAAACTTGAGGTCTGGTTTTAGTTGTACGTAGTGCTCATCCGGTGTTGCCCTGAGACCGAGATATGTGCAGCTCCTATCAGGATGTCGGCGCATCGGGCGGCTTTGCTGGTTTTGTTTTACCATTGTCGAAATGTCTTGTAACCGGGTTTCCGAGACTGATCGGGTCTTCCCGGGAGAAGGAATATCCTTTGTTGACCGTGAGAGCTTATCATGGGCTAAGTTGGGACACCCCTGCAGGGTATTATCTTTCGAAAGCCGTGCCCGCGGTTATGTGGCAGATGGGAATTTGTTAATATCCGGTTGTAGAGAACTTGACACTTGACCTTAATTAAAATGCATCAACCGCGTGTGCAGCCGTGATGGTCTCTTCTCGGCGGAGTTCGAGAAGTGAACACGGTTTCTGGGTTATGTTTGCCGTAAGTAGGAGTTCAGGATCACTTCTTGATCATTGCTAGTTTCACGACCGTTCCTTTGCTTCTCTTCTCGCTCTTATTTGCGTAAGTTAGCCACCATATCATGCTTAGTCGCTGCTGCAACCTCACCACCTTATCCATTCCTTTCCCTTAAGCTTTGCTAGTCTTGATACCCATGGTAATGGGATTGCTGAGTCCTCGTGGCTCACAGATTACTACAACAACAGTTGCAGGTACAGGTTGTGCGATGATCATGATGCGAGAGCGATGTTTACTTGTTCGGAGTTCTACTTCTGCTTCTTCTTCGTTCAGGGGATAGGTTCCAGGTCGGCAGCCTGGGCTAGCAGGGTGGATGTCGTTTGATCTTCTGTTTGTGTTTCATCCGTAGTCGGATGTTGTTCTTATGTATGATGTATTGATGTATCCTTGCGGCATTTGTATGCCTTGTATGTATCCCCATATATTATGTAATGTTGATGTAATGATATCCACCTTGCAAAAGCGTTTCAATATGCGGTTCTATCCTTGGTGGGGCCTTCGAGTCTCTTTAGGATAGTATCGCATATTGGGCGTGACATAAACCCTTTGGGTGTTGGTCACATGACGATGTGAACTATGGGTGTTAATCACATGGTGATGTGAACTATTGATGTTAAATCACATGGCGATGTGAACTAGATTATTGACTCTAGTGCAAGTGAGAGACTGAAGGAAATATGCCCTAGAGGCAATAATAAAGTTATTATTTATTTCCTTATATCATGATAAATATTTATTATTCATGCTAGAATTGTATTAACCGGAAACATAATACTTGTGTGAATACATAGACAAACAGAGTGTCACTAGTATGCCTCTACTTGACTAGCTCGTTGATCAAAGATGGTTATGTTTCCTAGCCATAGACATGAGTTGTCATTTGATTAACGGGATCACATCATTAGGAGAATGATGTGATTGACTTGACCCATTCCGTTAGCTTAGCACTCGATCGAGTATGTTGCTATTGCTTTCTTCATGACTTATACATGTTCCTATGACTATGAGATTATGCAACTCCCGTTTACCGGAGGAACACTTTGTGTGCTACCAAACGTCACAACGTAACTGGGTGATTATAAAGGTGCTCTACAGGTGCTTCCAAAGGTACTTGTTGGGTTGGCGTATTTCGAGATTAGGATTTGTCACTCCGATTGTCGGAGAGGTATCTCTGGGCCCACTCAGTAATGCACATCACTATAAGCCTTGCAAGCATTGTAACTAATGAGTTAGTTGCGGGATGATGTATTACGGAACGAGTAAAGAGACTTGCCGGTAACGAGATTGAACTAGGTATCGAGATACCGACGATCGAATCTCGGGCAAGTAACATACCGATGACAAAGGGAACAACGTATGTTGTTATGCGGTCTGACCGATAAAGATCTTCGTAGAATATGTGGGAGCCAATATGAGCATCTAGGTTCCGCTATTGGTTATTGACCGGAGAGGTGTCTCGGTCATGTCTACATAGTTCTCGAACCCGTAGGGTCCGCACGCTTAATGTTACGATGACGGTTATATTATGAGTTTATGTGTTTTGATGTACCGAAGGAGTTCGGAGTCCCGGATGAGATCGGGGACATGACAAGGAGTCTCGAAATGGCCGAGACGTAAAGATCAATATATTGGACGACTATATTCGGACATCGGAAAGGTTCCGAGTGATTCGGGTATTTTTTGGAGTACCGGAGAGTTACGGGAATTCGTATTGGGCCTTAATGGGCCATACGGGAAAGGAGAGAAAGGCCCCAAAGGGTGGCCGCACCCCTCCCAATGGACTAGTCCGAATTGGACTAGGGAGGGGGGCGCCCCCTTCCTTCTTTCTCCTTCTCCCTTCCCTTTTTCCTACTCCAAGAAGGAAAGGAGGAGTCCTACTCCCGGTGGGAGTAGGACTCCCCCCTTGGCGCGCCCTCCTCCTAGGCCGGCCGCCTCCCCCCTTGCTCCTTTATATACGGGGGCAGGGGGCACCCCATAGACACACAATTGATCATTGATCTCTTAGCCGTGTGCGGTGCCCCCCTCCACCATATTACACCTCGATAATATCGTAGCGGTGCTTAGGCGAAGCCCTGCGTCGGTAGAACATCAACATTGTCACCACGCCGTCGTGCTGACGAAACTCTCCCTCAACACTCGGCTGGATCGGAGTTCGAGGGACGTCATCGAGCTGAACGTGTGCTGAACTCGGAGGTGCCGTGCGTTCGGTACTTTATTGGTCGGATCGTGAAGACGTACGACTACATCAACCGCGTTGTGTTAACGCTTCCGCTTTCGGTCTACGAGGGTACGTGGACAACACTCTCCCCTCTCGTTGCTATGCATCACCATGATCTTGCGTGTGCGTAGAATTTTTTTGAAATTACTACGTTCCCCAACAGGACACCATGCTGGAGATAGAACTGCACATAAGGTATTGCAATCCGGTTTTTATTGGCCTACTCTCTTTAAGGATGCCCGTAAGTTCGTCCTATCTTGTGATGAATGTCAAAGAATTGGTAATATTAGTATACGTCAAGAAATGCCTATGAATTATTCACTTGTTATTGAACCATTTGATGTTTGGGGCTTTGATTATATGGGACCGTTTCCTGCCTCTAATGGATATACACATATTTTAGTTGTTGTTGATTACATTACTAAGTGGGAAGAAGCTATTCCAACTAGTGGTGCTGATCATAACACTTCTATTAAGATGCTTAAAGAAGTTATTTTTCCGAGGTTTGGAGTCCTTAGATATTTAATGACTGATGGTGGTTCACATTTTATTCATGGTGCTTTCCATAAAATGCTTGCCAAGTATGATGTTAATCATAGAATTGCATCTCCTTATCACCCGTAGTCTAGTGGTCAAGTAGAATTGAGTAATAGAGAACTCAAATTAATTTTGCAAAAGACTGTTAATAGATCTAGAAAGAATTGGTCCAAGAAACTTGATGATGCATTATGGGCCTATAGAACTACATATAAAATTCCTATGGGTATGTCTCCGTATAAAATGGTTTATGGAAAAGCATATCACTTACCTCTCGAACTAGAACATAAGGCTTATTGGGCTATTAAAGAGCTCAATTATGATTTCAAACTTGCCGGTGAGAAGAGGTTATTTGACATTAGCTCGCTTGATGAATGGAGAACCCAAGCCTATGAGAATGCCAAATTGTTTAAAGAAAAAGTTAAAAGATGGCATGACAAAAGAATACAAAAGCGTGAGTTTAGTGTAGGTGATTATGTATTGCTATACAACTCTCGTTTAAGATTTTTTGCAGGGAAACTTCTCTCTAAATGGGAAGGTCCGTACATTATCGAGGAGGTCTATCGTTCCGATGCCATAAAAATCAACAACTTTGAAGGCACAAATCCGAAGGTGGTGAACGGTCAAAGAATCAAACATTATATCTCAGGTAATCCCATAAATGTTGAAACCAATGTTGTTGAAACCGTAACCCCGGAGGAATACATAAGAGACACTTTCCGGAACGTTTCAGACTCCGAAAAGGAATAGGTATATGGTACGGTAAGTAAACCGACTCCAAAACAGTTCTAATGGCAATTTTTCTCCGTTTTGGAATATGTAGAAAAATAGAAAAATAAGACGCAGTCCAGGAAGGACACGAGGGTGGAGGGCGCGCCCTATCCCCCTGGGCGCGCCTCCTGCCTCGTGGGCACCTCGTGTGCTCTTCGGACTCTGTTTTCTTCCACGATACGTATTTTGGTCGGTAAAAATTCATTATATAATCTCCCAAAGGTTTTGACTCCTGTATCACGCAAATATCCTCTATTTTTGTTTCGAGCTATTTCTGTAGCAAATTTGGAGCAAGATGTCATCTCAGGATTCCGACGGAGAGAGCTGTGTCTCACACCTCATTGCTGACCCAAAGACCTATGGGGATCTATCTCCTTGTGGTCGAACTACGGATGAGGAGGAGGATGGTCATTTGATGAGGATCAATGATTCGAGTTCGGAGGAGGAGGATGTCCCTCTACCTCAACCTGGGGATATGCACATGAAGTTTAAGAAATCTAGTCTCCCTAAGAGGGCTAAACTATCTAACAACCGATCTATTCCTTCTCGTTTTCGGCAGAAAAGCAAAGGAGATTTATGTGACAAGATCTTGAAGCTGGAATCGGAGGTCGATGATTTAAAGGAGGAAATTGCCCTTCTCAATTACAGTATGAAGAAGCTAAAGACACAACTGTCATCATCAACAACTCCATCATCGGCTCCTCCGAAAAAGGAAAACTAAGTATCTGGTATGGGCACTCCCCTTGGCAACTGCCAAGCTTGGGGGAGGTGCCCCGGTATCGTATCACCATCACGCTCCTATTTTTACCCTTTTTCTTAGTTCGATCTTTTTAGTATTATTTTAATCTAGTAGAATAAAAGTTTTAGTATGATCTAGTTTTGAGTTTTACTTTATGATCCCTCTATGTAATCGAGTCCGTGAGCTATATAATAAAAATTAGTGTTGAGTCAAGGGCTTGATTATTCTGCTTTGATCTTGAGTGAATAAAAGAAAAGGAAAGAGTAAAAAGAAACAAAGAGATCATATTGATCTTATTGAGAGTAATGACTTCACATAGAAAGGATATGATGATTAAAAGTTGTTGAGAGTTGACAAACATAGCTTTGGTCATCGTTGCAATTAATAGAAAGTAATAAAGAAAGAGAGGTTTCACATATAAATATACTATCTTGGACATCTTTTATGATTGTGAGCACTCATTAAAATATGACATGCTAAAGAGTTGATGTTGGACAAGGAAGACAACGTAATGGGTTATGTTTTCTTATATCTGAGATAAAGTATATTGTCATGGATCATCCAACATGTTGAGCTTGCCTTTCCCCCTCATGCTAGCCAAATTCTTTGCACCAAGTAGAGATACTACTTGTGCTTCCAAATACCCTTAAACCCAGTTTTGCCATGAGAGTCCACCATATCTACCTATGGATTGAGTAAGATCCTTCAAGTACGTTGTCATCGGTGCAAGCAATAAAAATTGCTCTCTAAATATGTATGATTGATTGGTGTGAAGGAAATAAGCTTTATACGATCTTGTGATGTGGAAGAAATAAAAGCGACGAACTGCATAATAAAGGTCCATATCACAAGTGGCAATATAAAGTGACGTTCTTTCGCATTAAGATTTTGTGCATCCAACCCTAAAAGCGCATGGCAACCTCTGCTTCCCTCTGCGAAGGGCCTATTTATTATTACCTTCTACCTTATGCAAGAGTCATGGTGATCTTCACCTTTCCTTTTTACATTTTATCCTTTGGCAAGCACAGTGTGTGCGAAAGATCCTGATACATATATCTAATTGGATGTAAGTTAGCATGAACTATTATTGTTGACATTACCCTTGAGGTAAAAGGTTGGGAGGCGAAACTATAAGCCCCTATCTTTCTCTGTGTCCGATTAAAACTCTATAACCACAAGTATTGCGTCAGTGTTAGCAATTGTGAAAGACTAAATGATAGTTGAGTATGTGGACTTGCTAGAAAGCTCTGACATAGACTCTTTCTGATGTTATGATAAATTGCAATTGCTTCAATGACTGAGATTATAGTTTGTTGGTTCTCAATGAAGTTTCTGATTCATACTTGACATTGTGAATAGATTATTACTTGAGCATAACAAATCATATGACAATATCCATATATGTTACTGTTATAAGAATGATCATGATGCCCTCATGTCCGTATTTTATTTTATCGACACCTCTACCTCTAAACATGTGAAAATATTTATCGTTATCGGCTTCCGCTTGAGGACAAGCGAGGTCTAAGCTTGGGGGAGTTGATACGTCCATTTTGCATCATGCTTTTATATCGATATTTATTGCATTATGGGCTGTTATTACACATTTTGTCACAATACTTATGCCTATTCTCTCTTATTTTACAAGGTTTACATAAGGAGGGAGAATGCCGGCAGCTGGAATTCTGGGCTGGAAAAGGAGCAAATATTAGAGACCTATTCTGCACAACTCCAAAAGTCCTGAAATTCCACGAAAGTTGTTTTTGGAAATAATAAAAAATACTGAGCGGAAGAAATACTAGAGGGGGGCCACACCCTGGCCACGAGGGTGGGGGCGCGCCCTACCCCCTAGGCGCGCCCCCTTGCCTTGTGGGCCCCCTGTTGGCCCTCCGGTGCCCATCTTCTGCTATATGACGTCTTTCGTCCGAAGAAAAATCATAAGCAAGCTTTCGGGTCGAGACTCCGCCGCCACGAGGCGGAACCAATCTAGGCCTCCGGCAGAGCTGTTCTGTCGGGGACACTTCCCTCCGAGAGGGGGAAATCATCGCCATCATCATCACCAACGCTCCTCTCATCGGGAGAGGGCCAATCTCCATCAACATCTTCACCAGCACCATCTCCTCTCAAACCCTAGTTCATCTCTTGAATCCAATTCTTGTCTCTAAGTTTGGGATTGGTACCTCTAGGTTGCTAGTAGTGTTGATTACTCCTTGTAGTTGATGCTAGTTGGTTTATTTGGTGGAAGATCATATGTTCAGATCCTATATTCATATTAATACCCCTCTGATTATGAACATGAATATGCTTTGTGAGTAGTTACGTTTGTTCCTGAGGACATGGGAGAAGTCTTGCTATTAGTAGTCATGTGAATTTGGTATTTGTTCGATATTTTGATGAGATGTACGTTGTCTCTCCTCTAGTGGTGTTATGTGAACGTCGACTACATGACACTTCACCATTATTTGGGCCTAGAGGAAGGCATTGGGAAGTAATAAGTAGATGATGGGTTGCTAGAGTGACAGAAGCTTAAACCCTACTTTATGCGTTGCTTCGTGAGGGGCTGATTTGGATCCATATGTTTCATGCTATGGTTAGGTTTACATTAATACTTATTTTGTAGTTGCGGATGCTTGCAATAGGGGTTAATCATAAGTGGGATGCTTGTTCAAGTAAGAACAGCACCCAAGCACCGGTCCACCCACATATCAAATTATCAAAGTACCGAACGCGAATCATATGAACGTGATGAAAACTAGCTTGACGATAATTCCCGTGTGTCCTCGGGAGCGCTTTTCTCTATATAAGAGTTTGTCCAGGCTTGTCCTTTGCTACAAAAATGATTGGGCCACCTTGCTGCATTTTATTTACTTTTGTTACTTGTTGTTCGTTACAAATTATCTTATCACAAAACTATCTGTTACCTATAATTTCAGTGCTTGCAAAGATTACCTTGCTGAAAACCGCTTATCATTTCCTTCTGCTCCTCGTTGGGTTCGACACTCTTACTTATCGAAAGGACTACGATAGATCCCCTATACTTGTGGGTCATCACTGATTTTCAGAGTTGAAGGTGATGGCACACTGGGACCATCTGAGCGGGCGCGTGGCCTCAAGTTTGGGGAGAACTGCATTCACTTCACGAGCAAACTGCTTGAAGATACGGTGTGAAGCTGGGGCCTGGGCTCTGCCCAAGATGCAGGCGATTGCACGTGGCTCCTGGAAGCCCCCAGCCCCCTCGTCTTAATGGTGGTCGTTGTTCCTTCTTGGCGGCGGCGGCAGCAGAGGAAGATCGGCGTTGCCCTGAGGACGATCTTCGCAAGGCTGGTCCCTCCAAGCGCCCTCGCGAGGATGATCCTGCCAGTGGTCCTCGCGAGGACGGTCGCGCCACTCTTGGCGCGGGCCACGGTCGTCCTAGCATCCGCCACCATGTCCTCCTCCTCGGTCGTAGCTCCGGTCGCTGCGCTCGGGGCGTCGATCAAAGCGTCCTTCGCGAATGGCTCTGAGTTCTTGACAGTCACTGGTGTTGTGGGTGTTCAGGTTGTGGAAGGCGCAGAACGGCCGGTTGTTCTTGGATGACTCGGGCTGGTCCCTGCCTCGCTTGGTGTCCGGCTCCGCTGCGAGCACGGTTGCTTCCTTGCGCTTCACGTCCTTGGCCTTGGCCTTCTTCTCCTCTGCACCCGCAGCTGGCAGCTCGAGGAGGGAAAGGCGCCCCTCCTCAGCTCTTGCGCACTTGGTTGCCAGGTTGAACAGCTCCTCGTGGATAGCCAGCTCTTCCTTCATCTTGACGTCGCGGACGCCGTCGGAGAATGCGGAGATGATGGCCTCGTCCGTGACCTTGGGGATCTTGAGGCGAGTGTTGTTGAAGCGTTGGATGTACTTCTGGAGGGTCTCTCCTAGTTGTTGCTTGATGTGGCACAGGTCACCCGCGGCCGGCCGGCGGTCGCGGGTGCCCTGGAAGTTGGCGACGAAGCGGTCGCGCATCTCATCTCAGGAGGAGATCGAGCCGTGCTGCCGGTTCAAGAGCCAGGAGCGGGCACCATCCTTGAGAGCCATGGGAAACCAGTTCGCCATGACTTTCTTGTCACCGTTGGCCGCTTCGATGGTCAGCTCGTAGAGCTGCAGGAACTCCGCGGGGTCGGCGGTGCCGTCGTAGCGAGGAGGCAGATCCGGCTTGAACTTGCGTGGCCAGGCGACGCTACGCAGCTCGGGGGTGAAGGCGCGACAGCCGGCCGTGGTTGCCGGGGCCCGTCTTGGAGGTGGAGCTTGGTCTTGGTGAGGCCCGCGTGCTGCTACCGCAGGTAGCGCACGGTCTTGGCGAGGTGGCGCGGGGAGCGCAGGTGCAGCTTCTCGCGGCCGATGAATTTCTTGGCAGCTTCTCTCTTCGCGCGCAGGCACCGGGCGTGGTGGATCGCGCTGTGGGGCCGCGTGCCTTGTAGCCAAGGCGCAGTCTTGGGGCAGAGGTGGTGGAGGCGCGCCATGAGCCACGTCGCCCGTGGCTGGCGGAGGGTGAGGCAGAGAAAGGGACGGCATCGGAGAGCCTCCTGCGGCGCGGACAAGCTCGACGACGCGGTCGAGCCAGTCCTCGTAGAGGTCGACGATGGGGCGGTAGCGCAGGAGCTCGTTCGCCATGAAGAGCGCGGCCCGCGCGTCCATGGGAATGCGACGTGCATGGGACGAGGAACCGGCTGGGGTCAGCGACGGAGTGGCGGTGCGGCCGTCCTGTCGCACCGACAGGTGCAGCGAAGATGCTTGCTACTCGTTCCCTGACGGGCCGATGGCGGCGTTGGCGGCGGGAGACGGAGAATGATGGGGTGGCCCGCCGACGGGAGCCGTCTGAGCAACGCGGGCGGTGAGAGCAGCCCGACGCTCAGCTCTTGCACGGCGAGCGTCTGCCATGGAGATGACGGAGCGACAGAGCGCCGATCGACGGAAGGGAAGCTACGGCACACCCCTACCTGGCGCGCCAAATGTCGGATCTCGGGTTCCGGCAAAACCCTTAAGGTTCGAACTCTGGGGTGAGCGCGAAGTTCTTTCCCTCCTGCCGATCTACGCCCTAGCTCTCTAGGATCTCGTGGACGAACTCGCAACACAGAAAGACACGAGATTTATACTGGTTCGGGCCACCATTGTGGTGTAATACCCTACTCCAGTTTGGTGGTGGTGGATTGCCTCTTGGGCTGATGATGAACAGTACAAGGGGAAGAACAGCCTCCTGAGGTTGAGGTGCTCTTGTGCTCTGCGAACTTGTGGATGAGGACTCGATGAGCTATCCGATGAGTTCAACTCCCTCCCTCTACTATGGTGGCTAGTTCTACTTATATAGGCCCTGGTCCTCTCCCCAAATATTGAGCGGGAAGGGAGCCAACAATGGCGGGCAATTTGAAAGGGGACAGCTAGTACAAGCTATCCTGACAAAAGTGGTCTTCGCCTGCAAAAGGCCCTGGCGGTAACGCCGTCTTGGGCCCCACGATGACCTCCATCTTGCCGTCCTTCTGGTCTTGGTCTCGTTGCACCGATATGGCAACCTTTGCCTGATGCCTCGGTACTCCTCGCCTGCGCTTGCCTCCTTAGCACCAAAGAGGAAACAAGGACGCTGCGCGCGCTGGCGCCCGCCTGGCATCGATCGTCATGGCTCACGTCACTTGAGCCTCGCGGGGTTTGCCCCGCCTTGATATCTCCGCTCCTCGTGAGCCTGCCTGGAGGAGCCGCTCCTGAGGAGGTCTTGCGTCGTCCGCCTCGCGAGGCTTGGCCCCTCGCGAGGGTCTTGGATGCCTTGTTGATGAAGATGGGCCGTACAGGCCTGCTAGCACAACCACGCCGTGGGCCGCAGGAAGGCAAGTCTGGGGACCCCCGTTCCCAGAACGCCGACAGGGGCTACTGGCATATTACTATCAAATTTGCTTAAACGTTTACCTGTATATCCTTTGAGAATAACTGGGTGACTCCGGCAAGTCCATCTCGAGCGGCTCGGATATATGCATCCACCGAGCTGAGTGCGGTAAATTCTTGCTCGAAAAAGGCCGGAGCGCGCATGGCCTCTTTCAATCGACGGTGATTCATCACGCTCTCCATTTCGGAATTCGTGACAGATACGTCGTCCGAATCCTAATGAGGCGGCGGAGCTGGCATTGCATCCGCTCTCGTTGGCGGGTCCGGCACCAGATTGGTGGACATTCGGCTAACAGGGCGTTTTCCCACCGTCTACCGCGTGTTTATCCTGACATCAAGGATAAAAGGAGACTTTAAACAATCCTGACTCATACCCAGGCATGTATTGAGCGTACATACCTCTTGGAAGACTGTGAGGTTTTGATGTCTACTACACAACCTTCTTCTTGTAGACGTTGTTGGGCCTCCAAGTGCAGAGGTTTGTAGGACATCAGCAAATTTCCCTCAAGTGGATGACCTAAGGTTTATCAATCCGTGGGAGGCGTAGGATGAAGATGGTCTCTCTCAAACAACCATGCAACCAAATAACAAAGAGTCTCTTGTGTCCCCAACACACCCAATACAATGGTAAATTGTATAGGTGCACTAGTTCGGCGAAGAGATGGTGATACAAGTGCAATATGGATGGTAGATATAGGTTTTTGTAATCTGAAAATATAAAAACAGCAAGGTAACTAATGATAAAAGTGAGCACAAACGGTATTGCAATGCGTTGAAACAAGGCCTAGGGTTCATACTTTCACTAGTGCAAGTTCTCTCAACAATAATAACATAACTAGATCATATAACTATCCCTCAACATGCAACAAAGAGTCACTCCAAAGTCACTAATAGCGGAGAACAAACGAAGAGATTATGGTAGGGTAGGAAACCACCTCAAAGTTATTCTTTCTAATCGATCTATTCAAGAGTCCGTAGTAAAATAACATGAAGCTATTCTTTCCGTTTGATCTATCATAGAGTTTGTACTAAAATAACACCTTAAGACACAAATCAACCAAAAACCAAATGTCACTGATAACCCACAAGTGTAGGGGATCACAACAGTTTTCGAGGGTAGAGTATTCAACCCAAATTTATTGATTCGACACAAGGGGAGCCAAAGAATATTCTCAAGTATTAGCAGCTGAGTTGTCAATTCAACCACACCTGGATAACTTAGTATCTGCAGCAAAGTATTTAGTAGCAAAGTAATATGGAAGTAACGGTAACGGTAGCAAAAGTAATATTTTTGGGTTTTGTAGTGATTGTAACAGTAGCAATGGAAAAGTAAATAAGCGGAGAACAATATGTGAAAAGCTCGTAGGCATTGGATCGGTGATGGAGAATTATGCCGGATGCGGTTCATCATGTAACAGTCATAACATAGGGTGACACAGAACTAGCTCCAATTCATCAATGTAATGTAGGCATGTATTCCGAATATAGTCATACATGCTTATGGAAAAGAACTTGCATGACATCTTTTGTCCTACCCTCCCGTGGCAGCGGGGTCCTAGCGGAAACTAGGGGATATTAAGGCCTCCTTTTAATAGAGTACCGGACCAAAGCATTAACACATAGTGAATACATGAACTCCTCAAACTATGGTCATCACCGGGAGTGGTCCCGATTATTGTCACTTCGGGGTTGCCCGATCATAACACATAGTAGGTGACTATAGACTTGCAAGATAGGATCAAGAACTCACATATATTCATGAAAACATACTAGGTTCAGATCTGAAATCATGGCACTCGGGCCCTAGTGACAAGCATTAAGCATAGCAAAGTCATAGCAACATCAATCTCAGAACATAGTGGATACTAGGGATCAAACCCTAACAAAACTAACTCGATTACATGATAGATCTCATCCAACCCATCACTGTCCAGCAAGCCTACGATGGAATTACTCACGCACGGCGGTGAGCATCATGAAATTGGTGATGGAGGATGGTTGATGATGACGACGGCGACGGATTCCCCTCTCCGGAGCCCCGAACGGACTCCAGATCAGCCCTCCCGAGAGGTTTTAGGGCTTGGCGGCGGCTCCGTATCGTAAAACGCGATGAATCCTTCCCTCCAATTTTTCCCTCCCCGAAAGTGAATATATGGAGTTGGAGTTGAGGTAGGTGGAGCGTCAGGGGGCCCACGAGGCAGGGGCGCGCCCAGGGGGGAAGGCGCGCCCCCCACCCTCGTGGACAGGGTGTGGGCCCCCTGACGTGGATTTTTCTTCCAGTATTTTTAATATTTTCCAAAAAGATGTTCCGTGGAGTTTCAGGTCATTCCGAGAACTTTTGTTTCAGCACATAAATAACACCATGGAAAGTCTGCTGAAAACAGCGTCAGTCCGGGTTAGTTCCATTCAAATCATGCAAGTTAGAGTCCAAAACAAGGGCAAAAGTGTTTGGAAAAGTAGATACGATGGAGACGTATCAACTCCCCCAAGCTTAAACCTTTGCTTGTCCTCAAGCAATTCGGTTGATAAACTGAAAGTGATAAAGAAAAACTTTTACAAACTCTGTTTGCTCTTGTTGTTGTAAATATGTAAAGCCAGCATTCAAGTTTTCAGCAAAGATTATGACTCACCACATTCACAATAACTATTAGGTCTCATGTTTACTCATATCAATGGCATAATCAACTAGCGAGCAATAATAATAAATCTCGGATGACAACGCTTTCTCAAAACAATCATGATATGATATAATAGGATGGTATCTCGCTAGCCCTTTCTGAGACCGCAAAACATAAATGCAGAGCACCTTTAGAGATCAAGGACTGACTAAACATTGTAATTCATGGTAAAAGAGATCCAATCATAGTCATACCCAATATAAATTAATAGTAATGGATGCAAATGACAGCTGCGCTCTCCAGCTAGTGCTCTTTAATAAGAGGGTGATGACTCAACATAAAAGTAAATAGATAGGCCCTTCGGAGAGGGAAGCAGGGATTTGTAGAGGTGTCAGAGCTCGATTTTAAAGCAGAGATAAATAATATTTTGAGCGGCATACTTTCATTGTCAACATAACAACCAAGAGATGGCGATATCTTCCATGCTACACACATTATAGGCGGTTCCCAAACAGAATGGTAAAGTTTATACTCCCCCTCCGCCAACAAGCATCAATCCATGGCTTGCTCGAAACAACGAGTGCCTCCAACTAGCAACAGTCCCAGTGGGAGTTTTTTTTGCAATTATTTTGATTTAGTTTGCATAAAGCATGGGACTGGGCATCCCGGTGACCAGCCATTTTCTCGTGAGTGAGGAGCGGAGTCCACTCCTCTTGAGAATAACCCGCCTAGCATGGAAGATACGGACAGCCCTTGTTGATACATGAGCTATTCGAGCATACAAAACAGAATTTCATTTGAAGGTTTAGAGTTTGGCACATACAAATTTACTTGGAACGGCAGGTAGATACCGCATATAGGAAGGTATAGTTGACTCATATGGCATAACTTTGGGGTTTAAGGGATTGGATGCACAAGCAGTATTCCCGCTTAGTACAAGTGAAGGCTAGCAAAAGACTGGGAAGCGACCAACTAGAGAGCGACAACAGTCATGAACATGCATTAAAATTAATGGACATTGAGTGCAAGCATGAGTAGGATATAATCCACCATGAACATAAATATCGTGAAGGCTATGTTGATTTGTTTCAACTACATGCGTGAACATGTGCCAAGTCGAGTCACTTAAATCATTCAAAGGAGGATACCACCCCACTATACCACATCACAACCATTTTAATAGCATGTTGGCACGCAAGGTAAACCATTATAACTCATAGCTAATCAAGCATGGCATAAGAAACTATGATATCTAATTGTCATTGCAGACATGTTTATTCATAATAGGCTGAATCAGGAACGATGAACTAATCATATTTACAAAAACAAGAGAGGTCGAGTTCATACCAGCTTCCCTCATCTCAATCAGTCCATCTTATATCGTCATAATTACCTTTCACTTGCACGACAGAACGATGTGAAAATAATAAGAGTGCACGTGCATTGGACTAAGCTGGAATCTGCGAGCATTCAATGAACAGGAGAAGACAAGGCAATATGGGATCTTGGTTAAATCAACAATAATGCATATAAGAGCCACTTCAACAATTTTAATTATGGTCTTCTCCTATCGACCCCCAAAGAAAAGAAAAGAAATAAAACTATTTACACGGGAAAGCTCCCAACAAGCAAAAGAAGAACGGGAAATCTTTTTGGGTTTTGTTTTTAATTATTACTACTATAGCAAGAAAAATAAACTAGATAAAAGCTACACTAATTTTTTTTGGTTTTTTTCTTAAGGTTTATCAAACACACAAGAAGAAAGCAAGAAAAAGGAAAATAAACTAGCATGGATATTACAGTGAAAGAGTGTGAGCACCGACATCTAGCAATGAGTGTGTGAACATGAATGTAATGTCGGTGAGAGATACGTACTCCCCCAAGCTTAGGCTTTTGGCCTAAGTTGGTTTATTGCCACGGATGGCCTGGCGGATATCCATAGTTGTAGCCGGGGTCGTACTGCGCTGCGGCAGTTATTGCCTCCTGAGCTGCAGCGTGGCGGCGAGCTGCCTCCGCCCTCCTCTCGTACTCATCTGCCTCCTCTCTGGTAATGAAATGTCTTCCTTTTGCCTGATAATCAAAGAAGGCAGGAGCAGGGAGAGTAATACGGACAGCACGACGTCTGTCAAAGATTAAGCGATACCGGAGAGGTGATTCATTCCTCTCGACAAACTGGTGGTGAACCATAGCATTAAAGTCTAAATAAGTAGGAGGCAACTCAATATCATCCTCACGTATGTCCACACCAAGAAAATTAGCTAAGCGGGTTGCATAAATTCCTCCAAAGAAATCTCCATTAAATCTATTATGATGCAACCTACGTGCAACAATGGCTCCCAAATTATAAGATTTGTCTCCTAACACATCACTCCTAAGAATACTGAGGCCAGGGACACACATGTGACATGCTTCATCTTTACCATTTATGCACCTACCTATGAAGAGAGCAAAATAATGTATAGCAGGAAAATGAATGCTCCCTATGGTAGCTTGTGCTATATCTCTAGATTCCCCCACAGTTATACTAGCAAGAAAATTTCTAAATTCAGATTTTCGAGGTTCACTAGCACTACCCCATTGTGGAAGTTTGCAAGCAGTGGTAAAATCCTCTAAGTCCATCGTATAAGATTTTTCATAAAGATCAAACAGGACAGTTGGAGAATTACGTGAAGATAAAAATTCAAACCTCCTCACAAATGAACTAGTGAGATAGTGGTACTGGCGGCACTTTTCCTCCTCGAAGCTCACAAGATCAGCATTACACAAATATGCGTTAAATTCTTCCTTGATTCCCGCTCGATCCATAAAGTTTTCTGAAGGCCATTCACAAGGCCGCACTGGAGCGTCCCTTGGTGGCTCATCGTCAGCATCACGCATTGCAAGCCTGGGTCCTTGCTTCCTTGAAGAACCACCTTGGTACATTTTCCTAAGCATATTTCTTCCTCTG
Source organism: Aegilops tauschii subsp. strangulata (assembly GCF_002575655.3). Lineage (NCBI taxonomy): Eukaryota > Viridiplantae > Streptophyta > Magnoliopsida > Poales > Poaceae > Aegilops > Aegilops tauschii. Next base: position 393,529,971 of record NC_053038.3, read on the forward strand.
AAAAATTTCTGAAATTTTTAGTAACTTCAAATAAAAGTGAACAAAGCTTCAACAAAATTGATAGCAACTACTCCTACAAGTGCCTAGAGACTATATCATGCATTAGAACTACTTGGAACCATATAAATTTGACATGCAAGCTCAAGAACATGGTCACCTAGGCAACACAAATTTGCACTGAATAAAGCACTAGAACAAAAACTAATTGGGCCAATGGAGGAGTCACATACCAAGGAACAATCCCCCCAAGCAGTTTTGTGAGAGGTGCTTTGAGCAAGGAGATCGAAAATCGCAGCAAAATGAGCTAGAACTCGTGCTTGAGCTGGATGGTGATTTTTTTGGAAGGAATAACAAGTGTGTGGGTGCAGGATAAGTGGAGGGGAGCCACCATGGGCCCACGAGGCAAGGGGCGCGCCCTGGACCCTCGTGGGCAGGTGCTTGCTCCCCCTGCTGTGTTCTCAGTGCCAGATATTCTCAAATATTCCAGAAAAAATCTTATTCCATTTTCAGGGCATTTGGAGAAATTTATTTTCGGGGTATTTTTATATTGCATGGATAAATCAGAAAACTCACAAAAAAATACTATTTTTACTTTATTTCAACTAAATAACAGAAAGTAGAGAGAGAGTACAGAAGGTTGTGCCTTCTAGTTTCATCCATCTCATGCTCATCAAAAGGAGTCCACTAACAAGGTTGATCAAGTCCTGTTAACAAACTCATTCCGAATAACATGGAACCGGAGAAATTTCGAATAACACTATGTTACCTCAACGGGGATATGCACATCCCCAATAATAAGAATATCATATTTCTTCTTGACGGTAGGAAGAGCAAATTCAAAACCTCCAAAAATAATCGATGGAATTTTTCCAATAGAATTTATACTGTGGACCTGAGGTTGTTTCCTCGGAAAGTGTACCGTATGCTCATTACCATTAACATGAAAAGTGACATTGCCTTTGTTGCAATCAATAACAGCCCCTGCAGTATTCAAAAAGGGTCTTCCAAGAATAATAGACATACTATCTCCCTCGGGAATATCAAGAATAACAAAGTCTGTTAAAATAGTAACGTTTGCAACCACAACAGGCACATCCTCACAAATACCGACAGGTATAGCAGTTGATTTATCGGCCATTTGCAAAGATATTTCAGTAGGTGTCAACTTATTCAAGTCAAGTCTACGATATAAAGAGAGAGGCATAACACTAACACCGGCTCCAAGATCACATAAAGCAGTTCTAACATAGTTTCTCTTAATGGAGCATGGTATAGTGGGTACTCCTGGATCTCCTAGTTTCTTAGGTATTCCACCCTTAAAAGTGTAATTAGCAAGCATGGTGGAAATTTCAGCTTTCGGTATCTTTCTCTTATTAGTAACAATTTTCTTTCATATACTTAGCATAAGGATTCATTTTGAGCATATCAGTTAATCGCATACGTAAAAAGATAGGTCTAATCATTTCAGCAAAGCGCTCAAAATCCTCATCATCCTTTTTCTTGGATGGTTTGGGAGGAAAAGGCATGGGTTTGTGAACCCATGGTTCCCTTTCTTTGCCATGTTTCCTAGCAACAAAGTCTCTCTTATCATAATGTTGATTCTTTGATTGTGGGTTATCAAGATCAACAGCAGGTTCAATTTCTACATCATTATCATTGCTAGGTGGAGCATCAACATGAACATCATCATTAATATTATCACTAGGTTCATGTTCGTTACCAGATTGCGTTTCAGCATCAGAAATAGAAATATCATTTGGATTCTCAGGTGTTTCAGCAATAGGTTCACTAGAAGCATGCAAAGTCCTATCATTTTTCTTTTTCTTCTTCTTAGAATGACTAGGTGCATCTATATTATTTCTCTGAGAATCTTGCTCAATTCTCTTAGGATGGCCTTCAGGATACAAAGGTTCCTGAGTCATTTTACCAGTTCTAGTGGCCACTCTAACAGCATAATCATTATTCTTACTATTTAATTCATTGAGCAAATCATTTTGAGCTTTAAGTACTTGTTCTACTTGAGTGGTAACCATAGAAGCATGTTTACTAATGAGTTTAAGTTCACCTTTAACATTAGCCATGTAATTACTCAAGTGTTCAAGCATATCGGAATTGTATTTCAATTGTCTACCGAAATAAGCATTGAAGTTTTCTTGTTTGACAATAAAATTATCAAACTCTTCTAAGCATTGTCTAGCAGACTTATACTGAGGAATATCACCTTCATCAAATCTATAGAGAGAATTTACCTTTACTACCTGTGTCGGGTTATCAAGACCATGAATTTATTCTATAGGTGATGGATTAAGATCATATGTTTCTTCAACAGGCGGTAAATTAAGACCATGTATTTCTTCAATAGGAGGTAAATTCTTAACGTCTTCAGCTTTTATACCCTTTTCTTTCATAGATTTCTTTGCCTCTTGCATATCTTCAGGACTGAGAAATAGAACACCTCTCTTCTTCGGAGTTGGTTTAGGAATAGGCTCAGGAATTGGCTCAGGAGCTGGCTCAGGAAGTGTCCAATTATTTTCATTTGTCAACATATTATTCAATAGAATTTCAGCTTCATCCGGTGTTCTTTCCCTGAAAACAGAACCAGCACAACATCCAGGTAATCTCTGGAAGCATCGGTTAGTCCATTATAAAAGATATCAAGTATTTCATTTTTCTTAAGAAGATGATCAGGCAAAGCATTAAGTAATTGGAGAAGCCTCCCCCAAGCTTGTGGGAGACTCTCTTCTTCAATTTGCACAAAATTATATATTTCCCTTAAAGCAGCTTGTTTCTTATGAGCAGGGAAATATTTAGCAGAGAAGTAATAAATCATATCCTGGGGACTACGTACACAACCAGGATCAAGAGAATTAAACCATATTTTAGCATCACCCTTTAATGAGAACGGAAATATTTTAAGGATATAAAGGTAGCGAGATTTCTCATCATTAGTGAACAGGGTGGCTATATCATTTAATTTAGTAAGATGTGCCACAACAGTTTCAGATTCATAGCCATGAAAAGGATCAGATTCAACCAAAGTAATTATATCAGGATCAACAGAAAATTCATAATCCTCATCAGTAACACAGATAGGTGAAGTAGCAAAAGTAGGGTTAGGTTTCATTCTAGCATTAAGAGATTGCTGCTTCCATTTAGCTAATAACCTCTTGAGCTCGTATCTATCGTTGCAAGCTAAAATAGCTCTAGCAGCTTCTTTTTCCAGAACATAAACCTCAGGAACAACAGGCAATTCATATTTATTAGGGGGAGAGTCTTCATCATCACTTTCATCAATATTATCAGTTTCAATAATTTCATTCTCTCTAATCCTAGCAAGTTGTTCATCAAGAAATTCACCAAGTGGCACAGTAGTATCAAGCATAGTAGTAGTTTCATCATAAGTATCATGCATAGCAGAAGTGGCATCATCAATAACATGCGACATATCAGAACGAGTAGCAGAAGCAGGTTTGGGTGTCGCAAGCTTACTCAAAACAGAAGGTGAATCAAGTGTAGACCTAGATGGCAGTTCCTTACCTCCCCTCGTAGTTGAGGGATAAATTGTTGTCTTAGCATCTTTCAAGTTCTTCATAGTGACCAGCAGATATAAATCCCAAGTGACTCAAAGAATAGAGCTATGCTCCCCGGCAACAGTGCCAGAAAATAGTCTTGATAACCCACAAGTGTAGGGGATCGCAACAGTTTTTGAGGGTAGAGTATTCAACCCAAATTTATTGATTCGACACAAGGGGAGCCAAAGAATATTCTCAAGTATTAGCACCTGAGTTGTCAATTCAACCACACCTGGATAACTTAGTATCTGCAGCAAAGTATTTAGTAGCAAAGTAATATGGAAGTAACGGTAACGGTAGCAAAAGTAATATTTTTGGGTTTTGTAGTGATTGTAATAGTAGCAACAGAAAAGTAAATAAGCGGAGAACAATATGTGAAAAGCTCGTAGGCATTGGATTGGTGATGGAGAATTATGCCGGATGCGGTTCATCATGTAACAGTCATAACATAGGGTGACACAGAACTAGCTCCAATTCATCAATGTAATGTAGGCATGTATTCCGAATATAGTCATACGTGCTTATGGAAAAGAACTTGCATGACATCTTTTGTCCTACCCTACCGTGGCAGCGGGGTCCTAGCGGAAACTAAGGGATATTAAGGCCTCCTTTTAATAGAGTACCGGACCAAAGCATTAACACATAGTGAATACATGAACTCCTCAAACTATGGTCATCATCGGGAGTGGTCCCGATTATTGTCACTTCGGGGTTGCCGGATCATAACACATAGTAGGTGACTATAGACTTGCAAGATAGGATCAAGAACTCACATATATTCATGAAAACATAATAGGTTCAGATCTGAAATCATGGCACTCGGGCCCTAGTGACAAGCATTAAGCATACCAAAGTCATAGCAACATCAATCTCAGAACATAGTGGATATTAGGGATCAAACCCTAACAAAACTAACTTGATTACATGATAGATCTCATCCAACCCATCACCGTCCAGCAAGCCTACGATGGAATTACTCACGCACGGCGGTGAGCGTCATGAAATTGGTGATGGAGGATGGTTGATGATGACGACGACGACGGATTCCCCTCTCCGGAGCCCCGAACGGACTCTAGATCATCCCTCCCGAGAGGTTTGAGGGCTTGGCGGCGGCTCCGTATCGTAAAACGCGATGAATCCTTCCTTCTGATTTTTTTCTCCCCGAAAGTGAATATATGGAGTTGGAGTTGAGGTCGGTGGAGCGTCAGGGGGCCCACGAGGCAGGGGGTGCGCCCAGGGGGGCAGGCACGCCCCCACCCTCGTGGACAGGGTGTGGGCCCCCTGACGTGGATTTTTCTTCCAGTATTTTAATATTTTCCAAAAAGATGTTCCGTGGAGTTTCAGGTCATTCCGAGAACTTTTGTTTCTGCACATAAATAACACCATGGAAAGTCTGCTGAAAACGGCGTCAGTCTGGGTTAGTTCCATTCAAATCATGCAAGTTAGAGTCCAAAATAAGGGCAAAAGTGTTTGGAAAAGTAGATACGACAGAGACGTATCAGTCACCTAGATACTCCAATGTCACCTCAAGTATCCATGGGTATGATTATACGATATGCATCACACAATCTCAGATTCATCTATTCAACCAACACAAAGAACTTCCAAGAGTGCCCCAAAGTTTCTACCGGAGAGTCAAGACGAAAATGTGTGCCAACCCCTATGCATAAGTTCACGGAACTCGCAAGTTGATCACCAAAACATACATCAAGTAGATCATGTGAATATCCCATTGTCACCACAGATAAGCACGGCAAGACATACATCAAGTGTTCTCAAATCCTTAAAGACTCAATCCAATAAGATAACTTCAAAGGGAAAACTCAATCCATTACAAGAGAGTAGAGGGGGAGAAACATCATAAGATCCAACTATAATAGCAAAGCTCGCGATACATCAAGATCGTATCACCTCAAGAACACGAGAGAGAGATCAAACACATAGCTACTAGTACATACCCTCAGCCCCGAGGGTGAACTACTCCCTCCTCGTCATGGAGAGCGCCGGGATGATGAAGATGGCCACCGGTGAGGGATCCCCCCTCCGGCAGGGTGCCGGAACAGGGTCCCGATTGGTTTTGGTGGCTACAGAGGCTTGCGGCTGCGGAACTCCCGATCTATTCTATCCCCCAATGGTTTTAGGGTATATGGATATATATAGGCGAAAGAAGTCGGTCAGGGGAGCCACGAGGGTGGGGGCGCGCCCAGGGGGCAGGCGCGCCTCCCTGCCTCGTGGCCACCTCGTTGCTTCCCTGACGTACACTCCAAGTCTCCTGGATTGCTTCCATTCCAAAAATAACTCTCCTCAAGGTTTCATTCCATTTGGACTCCCTTTGATATTCCTTTTCTTCGAAACACTAAAACAAGGAGAAAACAGGAACTGGCACTGGGCTTTGGGTTAATAGGTTAGTCCCAAAAATAATATAAAAGTGTTTAATAAAGCCCATAAACATCCAAAACAGATAATATAATAGCATGGAACAATAAAAAATTATAGATACGTTGGAGACGTATCAGGTTTCTGCAGTACTCCTGGTCCCTTTCCGTTTTGAACGACTACCCTGCGTAGGGGCAGCCCTTGAGGAGGTACGGTCTGCCGAGCGCCGATCCTATTAAAATCCGTATCAGTATATTAGACAAAGATACACACATGATCTTCCTTTTAAAGAGTCCTCCGAACACTTACGATACAGAAGGGATAGAGGCGGGGGTAGTCGGCGGTGATAGCCACTTCCAAGCCGTCAAGGCTCGCTTGATAAAATACCCCATCATCGAACTCTATATATATCTCTGGATCCTTGCAAAAGCCAGAGTCTCCATCGCGGTTATGATCCTCTAGCTGTGGAGCGGGACAGTGGACGTCCTTGGCCATCTTCCTCCATGACTGTTTGTGGTAACAAAGGGAAAATTTGATTAGTACCTGTAACAGCAATAAAATAATGCAGACAATCGAAATCTTACCCATTCAATGGGGCTGTACATGGAATAGCCTTCCCGGCAGTTTAAGCGGAGGAAATCTTCTTTCTCACCCTTTTACAGATCGGCCAAGATTGTGGCTAGTTCGTCTGGGGTATCCGGGCCCTTCCGTCTGTAATGGGACGCATCATCTTCTCTATTGTAACACCATAAGGGAGTTACTCTGGATTGGAGAGGCTGGACACACCTCTTTATTGCAATAGCCATGACCTTGACAATCGAGAGCTCGGTATGGGCTAGCAACCTGACCTTGCTGACCAACCTCTTTATCTCCGCACTGTCTTCTTCCTTGGGACTTCGAGGACGCCAGTTAAGGCGCTTCTTTAAAGGAGCACTGGAAAATTCAGGAAGACCGCGCCGAACTGGGTCCGGTAGTGGGACGTCGTCCATATAGAACCATTCCGAAGACCACTGTGAGTAAACTTCTTTGGGAGTTCCTATGATGTATCCGGATCCGGCTATACGCCATACTTCGGCACCGCCCACTTCAAATATGGAGCCTCCTCGATGGCGGGGAACGAGGCAAAAGGACTTCCTCCCTAGTTAAAAATGGGCCTCGATGCCTAAAAACAACTCGCAGAGGGCAACGAAACTGAGATGTGCAAGATCGAACCTGGGGTAAGGTTGTGCAGTTGGATGCCATAAAATTCGAATAGACCCCTAAGAAAGGGATGGATTGGAAATCCTAGGCCCCGCAATAGAAATGGGACGAAGCACACCCTCTCCTCCTTATTGGGGTTGGGGAAATTTTCAACCATCACATCGTTGTCGATTGAGGCTAATCCCGCTTGAGCAGGGACTAGATCTGCGAGGGGAAGATAACCCTGCGTCTGGAGTCGGCTCGGCTGAAGATGAGGCACGGAGCAACTCTGCCAATCACCCTCTTGAGGGCCATGGGGGCGCGAAGAGGAGCCTGGGGCGCTGGCCATGTTGGAAAGCTTTGTTCGTGGCTAATCTTGACGGTTTTCCTTTTGCATGATGTGAGATGGCATTTGGGGATCTACATCTCCTTATATAGATGTCGTCCGAGAGTGGTGAGGGGCTTATTTGCAAAAAAGCCTGGACCGTTCGTATTCACCCGACGCGCAGAAATCGAAGCGACAACGGGGAGGAAACATAAAAGACAGAAACATCAAGGTCACAGCCAGACTGTCGTTGAGAGCGTGTGGATAACACCATAGGGTTAGTTTTATGTTGATATGGCTATGCATATGGGGGTAGGAGTGACTGAAACCTTGCCGGGCCATGGAAATTGATATATACAGGATTGAAAGGGGACCAATATGATGCTATGGTCTGGTTTACCTTAGTGAAGTTGTTAGTTGTTGCGGATGCTTGCTAATAGTTTCAATCATAAGTACATAAAATTCTAGGGGTAGTATGTTAGCAGAGGCCTCTCGCACATATAAACTTGCAATGATGACCAGTTTAATAACTTAGCTGATTGCCTAGGGACAATTTCGCACATCATACCACCACTATTTCACACTCGCTATGTGTATTATATTGTATTGTTACTTATCAGCACCTAATTTTTATGTTTAAGTTCGCCGTTATTTTGCAAAGCTACCACTTTATACTCGCAATGTAGTTTTATTTCTTGTTTCTTAGATAAAGCAAACACTCGGTGTACGTAGGGTTGTATCAATGGCAGATAGGACCTGACAGAATATTCATCTGACCTTTAGCTCCTTATGGATTCAACACTCCATCCTTATCGCCTCCATCTTTGGGAAATGCTACGACAATTCCTTGCACATGGGGATTATCAGAAACATAGAGAAAGAAGCCACACCGATTTAGAGCATTAATTATTGTTTTACACAGTAAAATTCCGATCTATTAATCATTTGTCATGACGGTACAAGGAACACTAGAAGTAATAAAAATACATTTAGGTTCGTAGACTACCTAGTGACGATTACAAGCACTGGAGTGAGTCGAAGGCGTGCCGCCGTCATCGCCCCTCCCTCTCTGAATTTAGACAAAACTTGTTGTAGTATACAGTCGAGAAGCAATCATGCGAAGGCCTCACAAGACCAGCGCACACATCTCCGATGAAGAGAAGTGTAGATCAGAAGGATCCAAGCTGTAGACACATGAACGAAGACTAGATCCATGTCGACTAATACCGACCGAATCCGGCGAGATCCGCCAGAGATACACCTCCACACGCCCTCCAACGACGCTAGACCCATCGCCTGAACGGGGGCTAGGCGGGGAGAACCTTATTACATCCTCAAGGAGCTGCCACCATACCTTTCCAAGCAGTACATAAACCCTAATCGACCTAAAGAAAAGACCTTAAATCAAAGCAAGAATCCTCCCATTGGCAAGGTCCAGGATCCACCGTGCCACCATGGCCATAAGGACACCGAAGATGAGGCAGACTGATGGCAACGCTGGTGGGGGTCAAGAAACCCTAATCGCCTGTGCACTCAGGTCAGAAGGCGAAGGGGGGCGTAGATACTTTTTTAGGGGCATTAATTATGGGCAGCGCTACGCGTCCGCCGGCGGATAATCTGAAAAGATCCACCACCTCAGCAGTCGTTAGATTTGGTCCATCTAGTCCAGCCACATCCTTATTATTGCAACAAAGTCAGTGTTGCATAACCTTTTGCAACATAGCTCATCTTGCAGAAATATTCAACAGAGTTTGTGTTGAGGAGCTTTTGTCTTCACTTTTTTCCAACATAGATAATATTGCAGAAGGACTTTTGCAACATAGATGATGTTGCAGAAATTCAGAGGTAGAACGTCATGTAGAACGTGGCATGCACGTGGTCCACGTCAGTGTGCTTGCCGCCAGCAAGCGTTGGTGGCGGCGATGGGAGCAACGCGGGGAGGCGCGCAACTCGACAAGTAGCTTGGGAGCAACATGGGAGGGTGCTAGAGATAATGCTAGGGATCCGGATCCAGATCCTGCAACAAACAAGTTGTTGCGATGGGGAGATAGCAACAAGGGCTCAATTGCAAAACCGCTAGAGATAATGCCAGGTGAGCCCACGTAGGACACACATCGCACGGAAGAGACGGCAGATGCCCGCATGTGATCCATCGGGTGATTAGAAACCTTTCCCATTAATTATTAATAATGTCAAAAATCTGAAGTCGGACTTTTAAGCATGGAAAATCAAATGTTTTTTGGCAAATATATGTGTTGCGAGGATGGTAATCTGCTTTAGAAAGCCTGGTAAATCCTCGCAAAAAAATGATGACGACAAGGATTTTCCATGCTTTCTAAAAACATTGCCATCCCCGCGACACATAATCTACCATAAAAAATGTTTGATTTATCATACTAAAAAAATTGTACCATTCTATTTCTTATTTAATTGACTTACTTCTTTAATTGATGTGCCACATCGGCATTTGACCTATAAAATTATGCTAAGAGACTATTAATATTGTGACTATATTATGTTTCATTATTCCCGAAGCATAATTATTTAATAAAGATCTGGCTCGGCTAAATTCATGAATAATTTAGGTGGGGCAGCAGCCGATCGAACGGTTCCTCATGCTAAAGAGAGCGAAAATGTGAGCGAGTTATCTCCATCCCGCTTCCTGTCGTTACCTTTCTAATGGATAGATGCACATTTCAAATGTGAGATTCTAGATCAAGATACTCCGTTTTGTTCAAATAATTATGGGCAAATGGTCCAATGTGCAGTTCAAAGGATCCCTGTGTGCTAGGGTTTTGACGGATTGATCGGATTGATCTGATCCCCTATTTGCACTGGCATAAACTTGAAACACGGAAACTTGTAGACCCAAAATTATACAAAAAAATTATACTTCCTATACTACTATGTTAAAGAGTATTATTTTGATTACTTATTTGACATACTTAACAATAACAAAAGTTATATAGTTGTATGATTTATTTATTATATATTTGAAACGTATATCATTGGAAAATACTCGTATGTTGCGTTGAATTCAATTTCTACTATGTACCATGTTGTTAATGTTTTTGATACTTGTGTAAATTTTATAGTTTATACTTTATACTCCCTCCGTTCCTAAATATAAGTCTTTTTAGAGATTTCAATATGGACTACATACGAAGCAAAATGAGTGAATCTACACTCTAAAATATGTCTATATACATCCGTATATAGTTCATATTGAAATCTCTAAAAAGATTTATATTTAGGAACGGAGGGAGTACATATTTATGTTAGATATCTCTAAAACATAAGATTTAACAAAAATCGTAACAGTGCATATTTAATCATATGTGAGGGATTGCACAATGTATACATTTCACCATATATTTGTTCAATGATGTTCCCACATACTCTTTCTTTAAAGAAAATAATGGATATTCATCTGTACATGTACTCATCTGAGTATGATCCTAACAACATTGGGCTCATGGGTGTGCGGGAACTGTCCAGAACGGCGGTGACTGGGATTGCTCCCGGGCAATCTCACCGAGCTCGTGTATTTCCTCCGTATTGGATCCAACTTGGTACACGTACATGCGGCCGTCGTAGGGGTGTATCCAGTACACGCTGTTGGGCAGCAGCCCAAACTCGTTGGCCGGGCACCAGCCTGCGAAAGCGTAGCTCGAGCCGCCGGCGAGGATGGCCCGGTCGCCGATGCTGTCCACCTTGATAAACCTCTTGCCCGCGAGATCCACCCTGTAGACGGCGATGTCAGCGATGGCTCCGGTTTGGGCGGAGGTGAAGATCCACACCATATGCACCTCGCCATCAAGGTCCAGCGAGTAGGCGAACGCCTGCGCGTACTCCTTGTTGGAATTTTGTTAGTAGGTCTTTGGCCCAAAGCCCAACTAAAACTTTGAAATTCTCTTGGCCCATTCATACACACATGTGAGTGGAGTGAGTGAGGTTAAAGTTTAGTCCCATCTTATAAGTTGAGAGAGAGTTGTACCTCTTTATAAGGTGAGCTCTTCTACCACTTGTATGAACATGACAAGAGGAGGCCTACACGCGCGCTCCTCCTCCTCGCCACGCCTCGTCACGACGCGCCGCGCCGCGGGTTGCGGGATTGAGCCGAGCCGAGGACAGAGCTATGCACGTTGTTTATATTTTTGCTGCTCGAGAAAAATTAATGAGTCATTAATTAATAATTAACGGATGCGTTAATTACTGAACCGTTTCCGATTCTTTTGGATCGTGACGACTCGGACGTGGGGTTTACTCCCACGACCTGCCCGGCCCGCACTATATAGTCAGGCAGACGTCTACCCTAGCCGCCGCCGCTTCGTATGGTTTCTCACCACCGTTGCAGATCATTGCGCCGCCAAGCAAGTCTTCTCCATCCCTCCTTTCGGCGTGCACCGACAGAAGGGACAGCAGGCCTCCGGAACCCCGCCTCTCGTGATCCTGTACGGGAGAGGGGAGATCAGAATTTTGGGGAGCGCACTCGCGCGACTGCTGGCAGCGACGACTTCACGAACGACGACTTCTTCCCCGACCTCGGCAACCTCATCCTCGACGACATGGGCAACAACGTCAACGCCGGCGGTGCTGCTCCCGCTGCACCGTATGTGATTCTATCCTTTCTGTTCGAGCTCGTGGTAGAATTCATGTTTCTAGTATGTGCCCTAGATGTGATCTGTTCATCTGCTATGCTAGTTCACATGATTAGTTTAATCTCTGCTGTTGTAGTCATGATTTATCTTCTGTTTATTCGGATTAAATCTCGTAGTAATTTGCTCATATTTCCAACAATCCAAAAACCTGATTATAGGCAATTTACTCCGAGTGGTTTTGCTGCGCATCTGAAGCCGCCTGCCTTTAAGGGGCGCAATATAAGAGGTGGCGCACGAGAGCAGTCTACTGGTTTCAGACCATGGGCTGCTATGACGCCACCAAGGGCAAGCCTGAGGGCGATCTTAATCCAGCACAGCTGGAAGCTTTTGAGAAGATCGATACTCTCTTTAAAGGCGCTCTTCTGAGTGTTCTTGATGACTCCATTGTGGATTCGTATATGTCGTTTGATGACGGCAAGGACATGTGGGCTGCGCTCGAGGCCAAGTTTGGTGCCTCGGACGCCGGCAGCGAGTTGTACGTCATGGAGCAATTCTATGACTACAAGATGACTGATGAGCGCCCTGTTGTACAACAGGCTCATGAGATACAGTCGCTCGCAAAAGAACTTGAGTACTTCAAGTGTGTGTTGCCGGACAAATTTGTTGCCGGAGGCATCATTGCCAAGCTTCCACCTTCGTGGAACAATTTTGCTACTTCTCTGAAACACAAGAGACAGGAATTTTCCGTTGCGGATCTCATTGGTACTCTTGATGTTGAAGAGAAGGCGAGAGCAAAGGACACACGTGCTCGAGTTGCTGAGGGAGGTTCTAGTGCCCACATGGTACAGAAGAAGAACTTCCAGCCCAACAAGTTCAAAAACAATAAGAACAAAACTCAGGGCAAAGGCAAGTTTGATACAAAGAACAAGCCATCACATTCTACCAACTTCAAGAAGAATTCTCATAAGAAGGGGAAGGGACTTTGCCATGTCTGCGGTGATCCTAATCACTGGGCTCCGAAGTGTCCTAACCGCTTTGAGGAGCGCGAACATGAGAAGAGCGGCAAGTCCGCTAATGTTGTCATCGGTGATACTGATATGAAGGAATCAGGGTACGTTATTTTTCCTACCATCCTTTCAGTATTTCAATCCCCTGATTGGTTAATTGACACCGGTGCCAATGTACATGTTTGTGCTGACGCCTCCATGTTTTCTTCTTACCAGGCAACAGGGACTTCTCCCGTGCTGATGGGGAACGGGTCACATGCCATCGTTCGAGGTGTTGGTACGGTCGATCTGAAGTTTACTTCGGGGAAGACTGTGCGTCTGAAGAACGTTCATCATGTGCCGTCCATCAATAAAAATCTCGTTAGCGGTTCCCATTTATGTCGAGATGGTTTTAAGTTGGTTTTCGAATCCAATAAAGTTATAATTTCTAAGTATGGACAATTTGTTGGAAAAGGCTATGAGAGCGGAGGCTTGTTCCGCCTGTCTTTGTCAGATATTTGCACTAAAGTTATTAATAATGTTTGCCACAATAATGAGTCTGATATTTGGCATTCACGACTTTGTCACATTAACTTTGGTTGCATGACGCGGCTGGCCAATATGAATTTAATTCCGAAAATCTCTACTGTCAAAGGCTCTAAGTGCCAAGTATGTGTGCAAGCTAAGCAACCTCGCAAAGACTGCAGAGGCAAGAGACTTGGCGCCACCAGAGCTTATACATTCTGATCTTTGTGAGATGAATGGCGTGTTGACAAAAGGTGGAAAGAGATACTTCATGACGTTGATTGAGGACTCCACTAGATATTGTTATGTGTATCTTCTGAAATCAAAAGATGAGGCTTTAACTTTCTTCAAAAACTATAAAGCCGAGGCAGAGAACCAACTTGATCGAAAAATTAAACGGCTTAGGTCCGATCGTGGTGGAGAGTATTTTTCCAATGAATTTGATCTATTTTGTGCGGAACATGGTATAATCCATGAGAGGACGCCTCCCTACTCACCTCAGTCAAATGGGGTAGCCGAAAGAAAGAACCGAACTCTAACTGATATGGTTAACACCATGTTAGACACATCGGGTCTTTCCAAGGAATGGTGGGGGGAGGCGCTAATGACTGCGTGTCATGTCCTAAACCGAGTTCCCAGAAAGCATAAGACCATGACTCCATTTGAGGAATGGGAAAGGAAAAGATTGAAACTCCCTTACCTACGTACTTGGGGTTGTTTGGCGAAGGTCAATATACCAATTTCCAAGAAGCGCAAGCTTGGACCAAAAACCGTGGATTGTGTTCTTTTGGGCTATGCTTTTCATAGCATCGGCTATAGATTTTTGATAATAAAATCTAAGGTATCCGACATGCATTTTGGTACGATTATGGAGTCGAATGATGCAACTTTCTTTGAGGACATATTTCCTATGAAGGATATGTTGAGTTCATCAAATCAGGAGATACCTACTCCATCTAGTGAGGAATTCGCTGTAATTCCTGAACCCACCATTGCGATGGAACACGTTGAGAATCCTGTTGAGGGTGACAATGAAACTCCTGTGAGGAGTAAGAGACAGAGGACTGCAAAGTCTTTTGGTGATGATTTCATTGTGTATCTTGTGGATGACACACCCAGGACTATTTCAGAAGCCTATGCATCTCCTGATGCTGACTACTGGAAGGAAGCTGTTCGTAGCGAGATGGATTCCATCTTAGCTAACGGTACCTAGGAGATCACTGACCGTCCTTATGGGTGCAAACCTGTAGGATGTAAGTGGGTGTTCAAGAAGAAGCTTAGACCTGATGGTACGATTGAAAAGTACAAGGCACGACTTGTGGCCAAGGGTTATACCCAGAAAGAAGGTGAAGACTTCTTTGATACTTACTCACCCGTGGCTAGACTGACCACAATTCGGGTGCTACTATCACTGGCTGCCTCACATGGTCTTCTCGTTCATCAAATGGACGTTAAGACGGCTTTCCTCAATGGAGAATTGAAGGAGGAAATTTACATGGATCAGGCAGATGGTTTTGTAGTACCTGGTCGGGAAGGAAAGGTGTGCAAGTTATTAAAGTCTTTATATGGCCTTAAACAAGCTCCTAAGGAGTGGCATGAGAAGTTCGAAAGAACATTAACTGCTGTCGGCTTTGTAGTAAACGATGGTGACAAGTGTGTGTACTATCGCTATGGTGGGGGCGAAGGAGTTATTCTTTGTCTGTATGTCGACGACATATTGATCTTTGGAACCAAACTTGATTTAATCAAGGAGGTTAAGGATTTCTTATCTCGCTGTTTTGAGATGAAGGATCTAGGAGTAGCTGATGTTATCTTAAACATCAAGCTGTTGAGAGATGAGAATGGTGGGATCACACTGCTTCAGTCTCACTATGTGAAAAAGGTCTTGAGTCGTTTTGGGTATAGCGACTGCACACCTTCTCCAACTCCATATGATGCTAGTGTGTTGCTTCGAAAGAATCGATGGATTGCTAGAGATCAACTGAGGTATTCTCAGATTATTGGCTCGCTTATGTATTTGGCGAGTGCCACGAGGCCTGACATCTCTTTTGCTGTGAGCAAGCTGAGTCGGTTTGTGTCAAAACTGGGAGCTGATCATTGGCATGCGCTTGAGAGAGTTATGCGCTATTTGAAAGGCACCGCGAGCTATGGGATTCACTACACCGGGTATCCAAGGGTACTGGAGGGTTACAGTGACTCAAACTGGATTTCTGATGCTGATGAGATAAAGGCCACAAGTGGTTATGTTTTTACACTTGGTGGTGGCGCTATTTCCTGGAAGTCTTGCAAGCAGACCATCTTAACGAGGTCAACTATGGAAGCAGAACTCACAGCATTGGACACTGCCACTGTTGAAGCAGAGTGGCTTCATGAACTCTTGATGGACTTACCTATGGTTGAAAAACCAATACCCCCTATCCTGATGAACTGTGATAATCAAACTGTGATAGTCAAGATAAACAGTTCGAAGGACAATATGAAGTCCTCAAGACATGTGAAGAGGAGACTAAAATCTGTCAGAAAATTGAGGAACTCCGGAGTTATTACGTTGGATTATATCCAAACGTCGAAAAACTTGGCAGATCCCTTCACAAAGGGTCTATCACGTAATGTGATAGATAATGCATCGATGGAGATGGGTTTGAGACCCACCGCATGAGTTGTCCATAGTGGTAACCCACTCTATGTGATCGGAGATCCCGTGAAGTATAAGTGGGAGACAAGCTGTTGGTCAGCTGGGAGGAGAGTATCCCTATATTAACTATCCCACTCCGTGAAGATGCAATACTCTCGATCTGCATGGCAGGTTGATACTTATCTTAATGTGTTCCAAGTGGCTTATTCGGGTAAGCAGAGATATTGTCCTGCAGAACATCTTCTAAGGAACACACCTATATGAATTTGACTGTTAACGTCGCAGTCTGTGAGAATTGGGTGTTCTCTAATAAATTCATGAAAAGGCCCTGGAGTACGACGTATACACTCCACCCGCGGGGAAGCCTTGCGGCAGCCCAGTATCGGTCAAGAATTTGTGTGAAACTAGTCTCACAGAAAACTTGTAGTTCAAGGCATAGTCCACTATTCAAGTTGTGATCTAGTGTAGCATAAATCTCTAAGTGAAAGTTCAACTTCACAGTCTCCACTAAGCACCGGTATATAAACAATGTTTTGGAACTAAATGCTGAGATGTGCCAATGAGACTTTGTGGGGGATTGTTGAAATTTTGCTAGTAGGCCTTTGGCCCAAAGCCCAACTAAAATTCTGAAATTCTCTTGGCCCATTCATGCACACATGTGAGTGGAATGAGTGAGGCTAAAGTTTAGTCCCACCTCATAAGTTGAGAGAGAGTTGCACCTCTTTATAAGGTGAGCTCTTCTACCATTTGTATGAGCATGACAAGAGGAGACCTACACGCGCGCTCCTCCTCCTTGCTCGCCTCGCCACGCCTCGTCACGACGCGCCGCGCCGCGGGTTGCGGGATTGAGCCGAGCCGAGGACAGAGCTATGCACGTTGTCTATATTTTTGCTGCTCGGGAAAAATTAATGAGTCATTAATTAATAATTAACGGACGCATTAATTACTGAACCGTTTCCGATTATTTTGGATCGTGACGACTCGGACGTGGGGTTTACTCCCACGACCTGCCCGACCCGCACTATATAGTCAGGCAGACCTCTACCCTAGCCGCCGCCGCTTCGTATGGTTTCTCACCACCGTTACAGATCATTGCGCCGCCAAGCAAGTCTTCTCCATCCCTCCTTTCGGCGTGCACCGGCAGAAGGGACAGCAGACCTCCGGAACCCCGCCTCTCGTGATCCTGTACGGGAGAGGGGCAATCAAGTTTTTGGGGAGCGCACTCGCGCGACTGCTGGCAGCGACGACTTCGCGAACGACGACTTCTTCCCCGACCTCGACAACCTCATCCTCAACGACATGGGCGACAACGTCAACGCCGGCGGTGCTGCTCCCGCTGCACCGTATGTGATTCTATCCTTCCTGTTTGAGATCGTGGTAGAATTAATGTTTCTAGTATGTGCCCTAGATGTGATCTGTTCATCTGCTATATTAGTTCACATAATTAGTTTAATCTCTGCTGCTATAGTCATGATTTATCTTCTGTTTATTCGGATTAAATCTCGTAGTAATTTGCTCATACTTCCAACACTCCTCCCCAGGCGGGACGATGACCTCGACCGCCTCCTTCATCATCATGGTTGTCAAGGTCGGCTCCGGTGAGAACTCGAGCACGCCGTACTCGGCCGCCCTGACCGACCAGTAGAACTTGCCGCCGCATGCCGCGAGGCCAGACACGAACCGCTTTGCGAATTTGCCCCACGGGGTCCGCACGCCGCCCAGGTCGTACACGTACCTGGCCCACGGCGTCGGCGTGCCGCCGGCGTGGCAGTACCACATGGACGTTTCATCCGAGCTCGACCTATACCGCTCGAGAACGACCACCGTGCAGCCGCCGGGGTCCGTGGGCTCACCGGACAGCGCACAGTCGGTGCCTGACGCCGGCGGCGAAGCCCACGGCGGCAGCGCGATCTTGTCACCATCCGAGGCGGCAGCCCGCGGGTTCCACAGGAAGGTGGCGAGCGTCGCCGGGTCCCAGAGGAGCAGCCAGCCGCGCGATGTCACCCAGCTCCGCTTGCCGCGCAGCACCTCCTCCATCTCCTCGCAGGGGCGGCGCGCGCCATCCGAAACACTATACAACGTGGTGGTATGTTGGTCGTCGCTGTGCCCGAAGACGAGGCACGGCAATGATGACGCCGTCGCCATGGATGTGCGCCTGCTTGCGGCTGTGATCCCACGGACGTTGTTATCTGTCGCGCGCGCGTCACCCGCCGATGCGATCGGTAAATCCCCGTCGTGTGTCACATTATATAGGCACGCGCGTGACGGGGCGTGGGCCGATCGATGCCGTGCCCCTCAAGGATTCAATCCACCGCAAGTACGCACAATTATGCCGCTACTAAATCCACGTGATACTCGGAATCAATTTTAAGAACACATTAGCTAAACGTCAGTCGACTGACTTTAGCTAATGGATCAGTCGATTTTGGGAGGAAGGAGAAGGAAGAGGCTCACCGGAGGGCTAGCCCATTATCTATCTTAGGGTTTAGGATGGGGACGGTGCCGGATGATGGCGGTGGGGGCGTTTCAAGGGAGGGCAATGCGGTGAGGCGGTTGTGGGAGCGCCGCCAACCGCACGCGGCGGCAGCAGGCGGTCCAGCCAGTGGTAGCAAAACCATCTGCCGATTCGAGCTCGGCGTCGGTCGGTGACAGCAAAATTGTTTGCTAGTTGTAGCAAAACCACCTGCTGGTTCTAGCTCCGGCGTCAGCCAGTGGCAGCAAAATTTCTCGCTGGTTATAGCAAAATTATCCCCCGGTGGTAGCATTTCCTGTTGCCAGTTGCAGCAAAAAACACAACACCATCGTCGCCCTTGCAGCATATCTCGTTCTCGGTGGTAGCTTTTCTGTTGCCGGTTGTAGCAAAAATCACACACCGTCATCGCCATCACAACCTTGCCGTCGACGGTTGCGACATATTCAATCGCCGGTTGTAGCACGTGCTAATGTTGGAAAACATAGTAGAAAACAAAAAAATCATATATACGCACACTCAAGATAAATATGAAGATTCATTACGGGTTGGGATCACGATCATCGCTGACTCCGAGTTGCAGCGGAAGAAAACGAGTCGGTGTAGATCGTACTTGAAGTCCCTCGAGCCGTAGATGAACGATTCCTCGAACTGCTCATGAACCGTCCCTCGACCGAAAGACCGAAAGCACGTCCTCTCCATAGATTGCAAGTATACGGTCTTCATGATCCGGCAGTGCTTCGCCATCCAGCGCTAATCGTCACCAAAAAATTAGAGGGAGAAGACCCGCACAGGGCTTCTCTATTATGAGGTTTAGAGAAAACTATTCGTTCGTTCAATGACCGACAGCGGGACCGTGGACGTCCATATTGGTCCCTATGAGTACACGAATGGTATTTGAGTGAACCTTTGGTTATAATGTGATGTTCCCTTTGCTTCGCGATACTTCACAAAACCCGGGATGCATTGGTATCCTCCTGGATCATCACATGCTCACTATACCGTTATCCTCATTACCGGTTTTATTCTTCTTTCTCGTTGTCGTGTTCTGGCTCAGGCAAAGACCAGTGATTGTGCCCGGATTCCAAAAGAGCTCGATTACCAACGGCAAGTTGAGGACTAGAATTGGGAGGTGAAGAGGCAACTTGCAATTTATCCACTTTAAACCAACAATTAGCTTCAATGTGGCCCCATCTATGACAAGCCCGCCAACGGATTCTATTGGTGCAACTGGTCCTCCTGTGGCCTGAAACTGGACACCGGACACAGAAGGCCTCACCTGAATTCTAGACGCGCCCACCGTACTCCTAGGCCTAGACTCATTCTGGTCAAGAGTGAACCGCCGAAGATCCCGCCCTCCCTAGAGCGACATTATTGGGGGAAGTTAGCATAGGAGAAACTGACTGATAAACTGAATCAATGCGTTCGAACACATAACGTGATTGAGGGGGGATACCACCTGAAGAACGACCGGGATCAAAGAAACGGGGCTCACGAACCACAGAGGCATAAGATGGGTGATTTCTGGATCGGGAAACAACAGACCAACCCTCCTCCAAAGAACCAATGAAAGAACGGTAGTCTGCGAGCGGATCAAGGCTTGTAGATCCCAACAACAGGAAATCCACACTAAAGAGATCGTTTGATATAGTAACACCCCAAATGATTCCAAACCAACTTCTTTAGAACAGACACAAAATTTGAATGGCCAATTGTGAAGAGCAGATACCTTGAAGAGGGCTGCAGATTCACTCATTTTGATCCGTATGTAATCACTTGTTGAAATACCTAAAAAACTTATATTTGGAAACGGAGGGAGTATAATTTAGTAACCACTACCCACATATGCGACGATATGTGTCAGCGGAGGTAGAAGCCCGAAACAACAAGTGCGGGCAGTACAGCGTGCCACCGGCCACTCACATACAGACACTACCAGTGTCATATCTGAACGGTGATGTGCCTGGTCTCGTCCCCTGGGGACAGCGAGAAGGTGGACTGCTTCGAGGAGTTGCCGGCGTTCACGGTGACCACGTACTCGCCGAGGTAGCCGCTGAAGCTGTATGCGCCGTGCGCGTCCGTCGGCCCGGCGACCTGCCCCGTCTGCCACTCCTGGAGCAGCCGGTCGACGACGTCCCCGACGGGCAGGTTCTTGAGGTTCCAGTCCGTGAGGCACATCTGGTAGCACCCGCCCTCGTGCAGCGCCGTCCAGAGCATGACGCCGCTCACGGCCGGGTGCGCGTACGCCTCCCGCAGCACCTGCTCCAGGTACACGGCCTGCGTCTGCGCGTCGAACTTGTTGTTGATGTCGATCTCGGTGAACCAGATGGGCAGGTTGAGGGTGGCCAGCTTGTCGAGCACGGCCCTCATGTAGGGGATGTTGGGCTTGGAGAAGTGGCCCTCGAGGCCGATCCCCTCCAGCACGGCGCCGCCGGCCCGGAGGTCCTTGAGCCGGGCCACGTACGCGTCCACGGTGGAGGAGGCGTCGTCGCAGGTCTCCACCACGTTGTACTCGTTCATGAAGAGCGTGGCGAGCGGGTCGGCGTCCTGCGCCACGCTGAAGAACTCCATGGTGGCGTTGGCGCCCAGCCGCTGCTCGTAGAAGTTGAAGTGCAGCATCTCGTTGTTGACGTCCCAGTGCGCGAACTCGCCGCGGTAGCGGGTCATGAGGCTCTGGATGCGCGTGTTCACGGCGGAGCGGAGGTCGTCCGGCGACAGGCCCTTCACCCACCGGGGCGTGGCGTCCTGGTTCTCCCAGAAGATGTTGTGCCCGCGCACCATCACCCGGTGCGACCGCACGAACGCCAGCATCTGGTCCGGCACGTCGAACCGGAGCAGCCCCGACGCCGGCTCCGTCGAGTACCACTTGAGCTCGTCCTCGAACACCGCCGCGTTGAACCGGTCCACGAACCACTTCTGGTACGCGTCGTTGCCCAGGATGGTGGACGCGATCGCCGACCCGAGCGGGAAGTCCTTGGACGTCTGCTGCACGGACACCGACGCGCCGACCACGCGGGTGCCGTGCGGGTCGGCGACGTGGATGGTGGCCATCCTCTTCCTCCTCTGCTTATACAAACCAAAAACAGATCAAATTACCCGCAAACTGCCAGGGAAGATCAAGTTGGCGCAACACAACACCAAAAGCAGCTACCTTCCGGATCGTATCTTTCTGGTGCATCGACCACTGCTCCGTCGTGAACGGCTGGAGCGAGGCGCTCGCAGTGGTGATCTTCATAGGGGTCCTATCAGCATTCTGAAATGCAAAATCAACAAGGTGACACGCTTCAGCAAACAGTTTCGTTCGAGAGGCAAATCTCTGGGATTTATCATATATGTGCACCTGGAAGAAGATGACGGAGGTCTGAGTTGGCCAGTCGAGGACGAAGCCACCCTTGAGGAACGCCCAGCAGTCGCTCCTCGCGAGGACCGTCCCGATGCACCTCGTGCCGGAGTTGTCCGGGGCCAGCCTCGCGGTGATCAGAGCCGAGGGAGAGCCCTCCAGCTTCACCCAGCCTGAGAAGGTGTACATTGTGGACTTGTTGAGGTTGTAGACCACGAACGCCGGGGACAGCACGCCGGTCTCCGTCGTCTTGTACCCGTTTGGGTCGTCGCCGTTGCCGTACTTGAGAATCCCGCCGTTGTACTGCGCCGGCTCCGGGCGGCCTCTGCACTGAACGCCACGCACATTACACAGATTTAATCACCACTATTCCACGAGCGATGCATGGGAGTGAACTATGCTGCTCCAGTTTACTCGTCGTCAGGGCTACCATGCAGACGCACTGAAACTTCCATCAGTGCACTGTATAAGGACAGGACAGCGACAGCGTGACACGAGACTAAAGTTCAGCTAAGCGTATACTAATTTATGTACAACTAATAAGAAGTAAGAAGATCATTTGGTCGGCCTGAAAACGCATGTGAGCAGTAGGCGTGTGCTGTGCTTGCTTCCAAATAAGAGCATCGAGCAGACAGACTGAACTAACTCGTCATGATACTTGTAGCCATTTCAGAACATACCGTAGGCTAATATAATACTTCAATTATGCCACGAAAAGCGTGGTACTTACAAATTACAATAGTTGGCATTTGTTTCTGTGTGATAATTTCTATTGTTTAGCAGGTTGGTGCGGGTGGGCTCGTGGTCTCCCAGCACACACATGGGAACAAAACTGAAATAACTGAAGAAAACGTCAGGTGCACACTGTGGGAGGAAAGAAACGTTGGTGGTCCAGTGGATTTGGGCGTCGTCATTTTGCCTGCCCCCATTCTCTTCCTAGCTAGTTCTAACTGAACCCCATGACATGAGTTCCCCAAGAGCAATGGCCGCGCTGCTAAACAATGCAAGAACAGTTGACAAAGGCCAGCTCTGTCAAACTACCACACTCTCACCAAAGGAACTCGCAGCTACTACTGGAAACTACTTCGAGAAAAGAACGCAGAACAGAGGATCGTTCAGTAAGACTTACGTCCGTGTGGGCAGTGTAATCGTACCAACCATCTGCATGCAAACAGAACATATAGTTCAGAGAGTGTTACATGCAACACACTCGGACAGTAAAAGAGACTGGAAGAGGAACAGAAGCAAAGAAAGAAACTGACCAGGAGGCATGGCGGCGACAAGCCCGCCGCCGCAATGCGCCATCCACCACACGAGAAACACCACCGCATGGCCTGGAGCAAAGCTACCACGGCTCCTCATCTCGCACCAGCTAGCTAGCTAGCGCCGTGCTCTGCTCCCCCAGCTTCGTCTGCTCAAACACAGAGCTTCCCCTCACAAGCTAGCTAGCAATGAGTGGATGCTGAAGAAGAATGTATGTATGAATGTGTGTACCAGCTACCGGTATGATCAGGGCAAGGAGAGCTACTCCGTCCGGGGCTATATATAGCCGCCAGGTAGAAGACGGCCGAGGCGGGGCACTTCGGCGCACCGTCGCTTGTGCGCGCCCGGGTGGCCGCCTGCGTTCCCCGCACCTGGCGGGCCGCCATTGGCCAGCACCGGGTCACGGGCCGCCGGCCGTGGGCGCCCACCACGTCGGTACGCGCGCCCTGGCCCGGAGGAAGCGGTGCGTGCGCGCCTTCCTTCCTTCCCGGTTTGGTTTGGTGCAGTGAGTGAATGCCCTTGTGGTGCTCTCCAGGGCCGCGCCGGGCCTAGCCAGCATGCCCTGTTCGCCCAGTGCCAGTGGGTTGGTTCACATGCGTGCGGTAAGATCGTATCAATCACAGGTCCTGCCTGTGAACAACCCCCGTCTCATTCCGCTGTCTCGTACCGGTCCCGTCCGTGCCCGGCGCCACGGGAGGGAATTGTACCGCTGCGACAGTGCTGGCCTGGAACTTTCTCATGTCGTTTCGTTCTTGCGTTTCACGGCCCGTGCGCGGGTTAAATTCTAGGGGTGGCGGTGTGGTGAGTTCACGGTCGCGGATGGGTTGTCACGTCTGTCGTGCTGCGTGGTGCCGTGTCCGGGAGTCCGGCGAGTTTAATAGCGCTAGGATTGTTGCACTGTACTCGTCCAGAGTTCATCGTTCGTGATGATACGAGATCGCGTTCCCTGCAGGGTACAGCTAGGGTCGACGTTGCATTAACTAACCAGCAAGCATGTGACGCAATTGAGATGGAAAACAACATGTGACACGCCCGTCTAAGGAAGGGAAGCTGATCATTAGTACTACTGCTCTAGATAGCAGCCAGTTGGTGGTTAGAGGTGGTTTATTACGAATTTACATTTGACAACATTGGTATTCTGCCACAACCAATACTTGTATTTGAAAAAAAAACAAGTAGCCGGTAAAACAAAAGCCTACTGTCCCAGCATAAGATTACACAAATAAGTTGCACCCGCCAACCCTAATTTAGCTCGCATCGGATTTTGGTCATAATTATAGTAGACGTAGCAAACTTACCGTTGAAGATTCTTGCGTTTTGCTCGTTCCACAACTCACCGGGCAAAAGCATTGTAATAGAAACCATAGCCTTACGAGAGACAAAGCCATCATGAACCATGGCGAACCACAATGACTTGACGTCCTCAGACCCATGCCAAGCATTCCGGTATAATCCTTCTAGTTGAAGTCAGTCGCACACCATACACCACACCCTAATGGAGAATCTGCATTGTAAGAGGAGATGTGGCACTGACTCCGGAACTAGGTTGCATAGCGGACAGTTGCCATAATTTGGCCAACCATGTTTAGCTAGGCAGTCGGCCGTCCAAACTCATTTCTGAGTGATCAATCAGGCAAAGAACTTGCGCTTTGGGGGTGCCCAGCTCTTCTAAATCGTGCTCTTAAAGCTATTACCACCGTTTGAAAAATGAGTGACGCTATTTTACTTCAAATTTTGAACTAAAACAACGGTTTGTTTTTGAACGGAGGGCACTCTTTGAGTTTAGGACGAACAAAATGCATGACTGAACAACTTTGCCGGACAACGGGAAAGTAGGGCTAGGTTAATTTTTTTGAAAGACAGCAGGGCCAGAAAAATGTTTTGGTCACGACTTCATCATAATAATCTTAGCCTTCTCTTTCCTCCTCCATAAGAAAACATCACAAGCTTTCCTCTTCTTCCGTCGGCGTTGCCGCCGGTCCGCCCCATCTCCTATTGGAAATATGCCCTAGAGGCAATAATATTTATATTATTATATTTCCATATTCATAATTAAGAGTTTATATTTCATGATATAACTGCTATGATCCTGACATATGTGATTCAATGGAAAACTCATACGCATGTGTGGAATGATAAACGGTTAAATAAAAAGGTTCCTAGTCTTGCCTCTAGGACTAGCTCAAGTATTGTTGGTGATCATGTTTTCTGGATCTTAGGATATCGTTAAGTGTAATGATAGTCCTAAAACAACATTGAGATTATGACGTTGTAAGAACGATCATATTGAATCGGCCCAAACTTGTTTGTTATGAATTGGATTAATATCGTTTGTATTCAATTGTAGTAAGACAGAGTGTTAACATGTGATCTTGCTTCTTAGACCATGAGAGTATCGTGGTCATTTCTTACCATGCGGTGGACTTTGGGGTTGCTCAAACATCACCTGTAACACGGTGATCATAACAACAACTTACAGGTTCATCGGAAAGTTTGACAAGTAGCCGGATAGCTCAAGAGTGGGATTTGCTCATTCGACGATGGAGAGATATTCTTAGGGCCCCCTCAGTGTGACATTATCAATCATCGTCTGGCTAGACACAGGTGACTTCGTCATGGGGATGCCAAAACACAATAACAAGAAAGAAGAACTAAACCAGTAACGAGGATTTCGGTATAGTGATCATAGTGATGACTCAGGAGGATACTGATGCATCCCGGGTTTTGTGAAGTATCGCGAAGCAAAGGGAACATCACATGAGAACCAAAGGTTCACTCGAATATCATTCGTGCGCTTATAGGGATTGATATGGACGTCCACGGTCCCGCTGTTGGTCATTGAACGGATGGTTTCATTCATGTCTATGAGTTACCGAACCTACGGGGTCACAAGCTTAAGGCAATCATGATATGTTGAGTGTTAGTAGGACCCCAGTGATGAGAATATATTTTTTGAATTGTTTCATTAATATTCAGAATAGTTCCGAGAGGATCCCGAAGCGTTTCGGGGTCACCGGAAGGGTTTCGGTGAATATCGAGTAATATCGGGTATTATTGATAAAATATATATATGTGGGAAAAGTTTTCGGAGATGTTAAAATATATATAATGGTCTAGAAATATTTAGAACATTTTATATAGGTAGGTATGGTGGTTGTTTTGAGGAAGATATAAGGAGGCTTATGTGTGATAGAGCATATCATATCACGCCGTTTGGATGCACCAGCGAAGTTTGCATCGACTCTCGAGGTGAGAAAGGGCAATGCACGGTACCGAATAGGCTAGCAAATTGCGGAAAGATGAGAGTGCGTATAATCGGGTTGAAATCCTCTACAGTACTGTATAGTGCTGTAGTGCGAATGACACATGGGACCGGGTCCACACGATAGCGACCATACTGCACGGTGCACTACAGCAGAGGATCCTAACCCGTATATTCCATGGACTCACATTAGTCATAAAGAACTCACATAATTATTGTGAAAGTTCATTAGCCCTCGAAGAAAAGTACTACTACGCATGCCCCCAGGGGGTAGATTGGTAGGGAAATACCATCGCTCATCCCGAACCGCCACTCATAAGGAAGACAAACAATAATAAATCATGCTCCAACTTCTTAGCATAATGCTTGGGGAATCATGAACCTTAATACCAATATTCTTATAAAACCACAATCATTCACTAGTACCTCCCACATATTACCATCTTAATATCGCAAAACCATTGTAAGGAATCAAACTTATCATATTCAGTAATCTACATGAAAGTTTTTATTATATCCCTCTTGAATACGTATCATATGAGGACCAATTTCACAACCCGTGCATATTGCCATTACTATTTATTAAACTCTCAAAAAGATATAAATGAAGCATGAGAGTGCACCTATTTCTTTAAAATATAACCATCACCATGCTCTAAACGATATAAGATAAGCACTAGAGCAACTGCCTAGCTAAAAAGATATAAGTGAAGCACATAGAGTATTCTAACAAATCGCGAATAAATATGGGTACCTCTCAAAAGGTGTGTCCAGTAAAAGATGATTGTGGCAAAGTAAAAAAGCAAACAAAGCAAAGACCACTATAATACACGATGCTCCAAGCAAAACTCATATCACGTGATGAATAAAAATATAGCTCCAAGTAATATACCGACGGTTTGTAGACGAAAGAGGGGATGCCATCCGGGGCATCCACAAGCTTAGACGCTTGGGTCTTCCTTGAATATTACCTCAGGGGTGCATTGTGCATCCCCAAACTTAGGGTCTTGCCCCTCCTTATTCCTTCATCCATCGTGATCTCACTCAAAACTTGAAAACTTCAGCACACAAAATTCAACAGAAACCTCGTGAGATCATAAACTTTAGGTACTATTATGAACCCATTCATATTTTATTATTGCATAATACTTACTGTATTCTAACTTTCTAACTTATCCATGACTTATAACCCCTCCTCTGATATAATCCATGGATTCATCAAAACAAGCAAACTATGCAACGAAACAGAATCCGTCTAAAGCAGAACAGTTTGTAAAGATCTGAATAATGATCATACCTCTGGAACTCTAAAAATTCTGAAAAATTAGGACAACGCGGGAAATTTTTATATCAATCATTTGTAAAAAATCAGATCAAAATCACGCTCCAGTGATTTTTAAGGATTCCCGGAGTGAGCGCAAAAGTTTCTGTGTTTTCACAGAATCAAGTCCACTATCATCCAAATCATCCCAAAGGATTTACTTGGCACAAACACAAACATAATAGTAGCATAATTGTGTGAACACTCAAAAATAGAAAAATAAAACAAGAAAAATAAGATAACTATGTGGGTTGCCTCCCAACAAGCGCTATTGTTTTACGCCCCTAGCTAAGCGTAAGGCATTGTTTCAAATATTGTCATCTTTAGTTTCCAAGTCCTCAATTACACAACCATGGTTCCTAGGAGGCTTAGCATACATGTTTTTAATGACCACACTCCTTGGGACAAAGTTGAGGAATTTATTTTCATAGATAGGTTTCTTTATTAAATCAATGAAGTTGGGGTCAATACTAATCATTTTAAGATCTTCACTTCCATTGCTGGAGGTGGCTGAAGGAAATATGCCCTAGAGAAAATAATAAAGTTATTATTTATATTTCCTTATATCATGATAAATGTTTATTATTCATGCTAGAACTGTATTAACCGGAAACTTAGTACATGTGTGAATACATAGACAAAACAGAGTGTCCCTAGTATGCCTCTACTTGACTAGCTCGTTAATCAAAGATGGTTACGTTTCCTGACCATAGACATGTGTTATCATTTGATAAATGGGATCACATCATTAGAGAATGATGTGATGGACAAGACCCATCCGTTAGCTTAGCATTATGATCGTTGAGTTTTATTGCTATTGCTTTCTTCATGACTTATACATGTTCCTCTGACTATGAGATTATGCAACCCCCGAATACCGGAGGAACACCTTGTGTGCTATCAAACGTCACAACGTAACTAGGTGATTATAAAGATGCTCTACAGGTGTCTCCGATGGTGTTTGTTGAGTTGGCATAGATCAAGATTAGGATTTGTCACTCCGATTGTCGGAGAGGTATCTCTGGGCCCTCTCGGTAATGCACATCACTATAAGCCTTGCAAGCAATGTGACTAATGAGTTAGTTATGGGATGATGCATTACAGAACGAGTAAAGAGACTTGCCGGTAACGAGATTGAACTAGGTGTTGAGATACCGACGATCGAATCTCGAGCAAGTAACATACCAATGACAAAGGGAACAACGTATGTTGTTATGCGGTTTGACTGATAAAGATCTTCGTAGAATATGTGGGAGCCAATATGAGCGTCCAGGTTCCGCTATTGGTTATTGACCGGAGATGAGTCTCGGTCATGTCTACATAGTTCTCGAACCCGTAGGGTCCGCACACTTAACGTTCAGTGACGATCGATATTATGAGTCTATGTGTTTTGATGTACCGAAGGTTGTTCGGAGTCCCGGATGTGATCACGGACATGACGAGGAGTCTTGAAATGGTCGAGACATGAAGATTGATATATTGGAAGGTTATGTTTGGACACCGGAAAGGTTTCGGATGAGTTCGGGCATTTTCCGGAGTACCGGGGGGTTATCGGAACCCCGGGGGAGTTAATGGGCCTTAATGGGCCATGGTGGAAGAAAGGAGGAGGCAGCGCCCCCCCCCCCCAAGCCCAATCCGAATTGTGGGGGGAGGCCCTTTCCTCCTCTTCCTCTTCCTTCTTCTCCTACTCCAACTAGGGAAGGGGGGAAACCTACTCCTACTAGGAGTAGGAATCCCCCCCTTGGGCGCGCCCCATGAGGCCGGCCCTGCCCCTCCTCCACTCCTTTATATACGGGGAAGGGGGGCACCCCATAGACACACAAGTTGATTGTTTAGCCGTGTGCGGTGCCCCCTCCACAGATTTCCACCTCGGTCATATCGTTGTAGTGCTTAGGCGAAGCCCTGCGTCGGTAACTTCATCATCACCGTCATCACGCCATCGTGCTGATGAAACTCTCTCTCGGCCTCAGCTAGATCAAGAGTTCGAGGGACGTCACCGAGCTGAACGTGTGCAGATCGCGGAGGTGCCATGCGTTTGGTACTTGATTGGTTGGATCGCGAAGACGTTCGACTAAATCAACCGCGTTACTTAACGCTCCCGCTTTCGGTCTACGAGGGTACGTGGACACACTCTCCCCGCTCGTTGCTATGCATCTCCTAGATAGATCTTGCGTGATCGTAGGGATTTTTTTGAAATACTGCGTTCCCCAACAGTGGCATCCGAGCCAGATCTATGCGTAGATGTTATATGCACGAGTAGAACACAAAGAGTTGTGGGCGATAATAGTCATATTGCTTACCAGCATGTCATACTTTGATTCAGCGGTATTGTTGGATGAAGCGGCCTAGACCGACATTACATGACCGCATTCATGAGACTAGTTCTACCGCCGTGCTTCGCACACAGGTGGCTAGTGGGTGTGTGTTTCTCCAACTTTAGTTGAATCGAGTGTGACTACACCTGGTCCTTGTTGAAGGTTAAAACAGCACACTTGACGAAAAATCGTTATGGTTTTTGATGCATAGGTAAGAACGGTTCTTGCTAAATCCGTAGCAGCCACGTAAAATTTGCAACAACAAGTAGAGGACGTCTAACTTGTTTTTGCAGGGTATGTTGTGATGTGATATGGTCAAGACGTGATGATATATAAATTGTTGTATGAGATGACCATGTTTTGTAACAATTATCGGCAACTGGCAGGAGCCTTATGGTTGTCGCTTTATTGTATGAAATGCAATCGCCATGTAATTGCTTTACTTTATCACTAAGCGATAGCGATAGTCGTAGAAGCAATAATTGGCGAGACAACAACGATGCTTCGATGGAGATCAAAGTGTCAAGCCGGTGACGATGGTGATCATGACGATGCTTTGGAGATGGAGATCAAAGTCACGAGATGATGATGGCCATATCATATCACTTATATTGATTGCATGTGATGTTTATCCTTTATGCATCTTATTTTGCTTAGTTCGGCGGTAGCATTATAAGATGATCTCTCACTAAATTTCAAGGTACAAGTGTTCTCCCTAAGTATGCACCGTTGCTACAGTTCGTCGTGCTGAAACACCACGTGATGATCGGGTGTGATAAGCTCTACGTTCACATACAATGGGTGCAAGCCAGTTTTGCACACGCAGAATACTCGGGTTAAACTTGACGAGCCTAGCATATGCAGATATGGCCTCAGAACACTAAGACCGAAGGTCGAGCGTGAATCATATAGTAGATATGATCAACATAGTGATGTTCACCATTGAAAACTACTCCATCTCACGTGATGATCAGACATGGTTTAGTTGATTTGGATCACGTGATCACTTAGATGATTAGAGGGATGTCTATCTAAGTGGGAGTTCTTAAGTAACATGATTAATTGAACTTTAATTTATCATGAACTTAGTACCTGATAGTATTTTGCATGTCTATGTTGTATTGTTGTTCTAGATCAATGGCCCGTGCTACTGTTCCTTTGAATTTTAACGCGTTCCTAGAGAAAGCTAAGTTGAAAGACGATGGTAGCAACTACACGGACTGGGTCCGTAACTTGACGATTATCCTCATTGCTGCACAGAAGAATTACGTCCTGGAAGCACCGCTAGGTGCAAGACCCGCTGTAGGAGCAACGCCGGACGTTGTGAACGCATGGCAGAGCAAAGCTGATGACTACTCGATAGTTCAGTGTGCCATGCTTTACGGCTTAGAACCGGGACTTCAACAACGTTTTGAACGTCATGTAGCATATGAGATGTTCCAGGAGTTGAAGTTAATATTTCAAGCAAATGCCCGGATTGAGAGATATGAAGTCTCCAATAAGTTCTACAGCTGTAAGATGGAGGAGAATAGTTCTGTCAGTGAACATATACTCAGAATGTCTGGGTATAACAATCACTCTATTCAACTGGGAGTTAATCTTCCGGATGATTGCGTCATTGACAGAATTCTTCAATCACTGCCACCAAGCTACAAGAGCTTCGTGATGAACTATAACATGCAAGGATGGATAAGACGATTCCCGAGCTCTTCGCAATGCTAAAGGCTGCGGAGGTAGAAATCAAAAAGGAGCATCAAGTATTGATGGTCAACAAGACTAGCAGTTTCAAGAAAAAGGGCAATGGGAAGAAGAAGGGGAACTTCAAGAAGAATAGCAAACAAGTTGCTGCCCAGGAGAAGAAACCCAAGTCTGGACCTAAGCCTGAGACTGAGTACTTCTACTGCAAACAGACTGGTCACTGGAAGCGGAACTGCCCCAAGTATTTGGCGGATAAGAATGATGGCAAGGTGAACAAAGGTATATGTGATATACATGTTATTGATGTGTACCTTACTAATGCTCGCAATAGCACCTGGGTATTTGATACTGGTTCTATTGCTAATATTTGCAACTCGAAACAGGGACTACAAATTAAGCGAAGATTGGCTAAGGACGAGGTGACGATGCGCGTGGGAAATGGTTCCAAAGTCGATGTGATCGCGGTCGGCACGCTACCTCTACATCTACCTTAGAAACGGGACATCAACGATGTTTTGAATGTCATGGAGCATATGAGATGTTCCGGGAGTTGAAGTTAATATTTCAAGCAAATGCCCGGATTGAGAGATATGTAGTCTCCAATAAGTTCTACAGCTGTAAAATGGAGGAGAATAGTTATGTCAGTGAACATATACTCAAAATGTCTGGGTATCATATAATCACTTGACTCAGCTGGGAGTTAATCTTCCAGTTGATAGTGTCATTGACAGAGTTCTTCAATCACTGCCACCAAGCTACAAAAGCTTCGTGATGAACTATCATATGCAAGGGATGGATAAGACAATTCCCGAGCTCTTCGCAATGCTAAAGGTTGCGGAGGTAGAAATCAAGAAGGAGCATCAAGTGTTGATGGTCAACAAGACCACCAGTTTCAAGAAGAAGGGTAAAGGGAAGAAGGGGAACTTCAAGAAGAGCGGCAAGCAAGTTGCTGCTCAGGTGAAGAAACCCAAGTCTGGACCTAAGCCTGAGACTGGGTGCTTCTACTGCAAACAGACTGGTCACTGGAAGCGGAACTGCCCCAAGTATTTGGCGGATAAGAAGGATGGCAAAGTGAACAAAGGTATATGTGATATACATGTTATTGATGTGTACCTTACTAATGCTCGCAGTAGTACCTGGGTATTTGATACTGGTTCTGTTGCTAATATTTGCAACTCGAAACAGGGACTACGGATTAAGTGAAGATTGGCTAAGGACGAGGTGACGATGTGCATGGGAAATGGTTCCAAAGTCGATGTGATCACCGTCGGCACGCTACCTCTACATCTAGCTTCGGGATTAGTTTTAGACCTGCATAATTGTTATTTGGTGCCAGCGTTAAGCATGAATATTATATCTGCATCTTGTTTGATGCGAGACGGTTATTCATTTAAATATGAGAATAATGGTTGTTCTATTTATATGAGTAATATCTTTTATGGTCATGCACCCTTGAAGAGTGGTCTATATTTTTATTAGAAACAATTGTATTCGTGCCCCTAGTTGGGTCACGCTCGACTGATTTGCCCCTATTTTTTCAATAATTGCGGTTTTGCCCAGCTCACTTCACTCGCCTTGTGTTTTTGCCCTTCCAGGGCGGTTCCGACCAGTGAGCAGAAGGGCAAAAACACAAGGCGAGTGAAGTGAGCTGGGCAAAACCGCAATTATTGAAAAAATAGGGGCAAATTAGTCGAGCGTGACCCAACTAGGGGCACGAATGCAAATATCCCTTTTTATTAAATCTCGATAGTAGTGATACACATATTCATAATATTGAAGCCAAAAGATGCAGAGTTGATAATCATAGTGCAACTTATTTGTGGCACTGCCGTTTGGGTCATATTGGTGTAAAGCGCATGAAGAAACTCCATATTGATGAACTTTTGGAATCACTTGATTATGAATCACTTGGTACTTGCGAACCATGCCTCATGGGCAAGATGACTAAAACTCCGTTCTCTGGAACAATGGAGAGAGCAACAGATTTATTGGAAATAATACATACTGATGTATGCGGTCCGATGAATATTGAGGCTCGCGGCGGGTATCGTTATTTTCTGACCTTCACAGATGATCTAAGCAGATATGGATATATCTACTTGATGAAACAAAGTTTGAAACATTTGAAAAGTTCAAAGAATTTCAGAGTGAAGTGGAAAATCATCGTAACAAGAAAATAAAGTTTCTACGATCTAATCACGAAGACGAATATTTGAGTTACGAGTTTGGTCTTCATTTGAAATGATGTGGAATAGTTTCGCAACTCACACCACCTGGAACACCACAGCGTAATGGTGTGTCCGAACGTTATAACCGTACTTTATTAGATATGGTGCAATCTATGATGTTTCTTACCG
Source organism: Aegilops tauschii subsp. strangulata (assembly GCF_002575655.3). Lineage (NCBI taxonomy): Eukaryota > Viridiplantae > Streptophyta > Magnoliopsida > Poales > Poaceae > Aegilops > Aegilops tauschii. The sequence continues at coordinate 393,564,196 of NC_053038.3, forward strand.
ATTTATCACTATTGTTTTGGGGTTATGCATTAGAGACAGCTGCATTCACGTTAAATAGGGCACCATCTAAATCCGTTGAGACGACACCATATGAATTGTGGTTTGGCAAGAAACCCAAGTTGTCGTTTCTTAAAGTTTGGGGTTGCAATGCTTATGTGAAAAAAGTTTCAGCCTGATAAGCTGAAACCCAAATCGGAGAAGTGCGTCTTCATAGAATACCCAAAAGAAACTGTTGGGTACACCTTCTATCACAGATCCGAAGGCAAGATATTCATTGCTAAATGGATGCTTTCTTGAGAAGAAGTTTCTCTCGAAAGAAGTGAGTGGGAGGAAAGTAGAACTTGATGAGGTAATTGTACATGCTCCCTTATTGGAAAGTAGTTCATCACATAAATCAGTTCGAGTGATTCCTACACCAATTAGTGAGGAAGCTAATGATGATGATCATGAAACTTCAGATCAAGTTACTGCCGAACCTCGTAGGTCAACCAGAGTAAGATCCGCACCAGAGTGGTACGATAATCCTGTTCTGGAAGTCATGTTACTTGACCATGAGGAACCTACAGAACTATGAGGAAGCGATGATGAGCCCAGATTCTACGAAATGGCTTGATGCCATGAAATCTGAGATGGGATCCATGTATGAGAACAAAGTGTGGACTTTGGTTGACTTGCCTGATGATCAGCAAGCCATTGAGAATAAATGGATCTTCAAGAGGAAGACGGACGCTAATAGTAGTGTTACTATCTACAAAGCTCGAATTGTCGCAAAAAGTTTTTGACAAGTTTAAGGTGTTGACTACGATGAGATTTTCTCACTCACAGCGATGCTTAAGTCTGTCCGAATCATGTTAGAAATTGCCACATTTTATGAAATCTGGCAAATGGATGTCAAAACTGCATTTCTTAATGGATTTCTTAAAGAAGAGTTGTATATGATACAACAAGAAGGTTTTGTCAATCCTAAAGGTGCTAGCAAAGTATGCAAGCTCCAGCGATCCATCTATGGACTAGTGCAAGCATCTCAGAGTTGGAATATACGCTATGATAAGTTGATGAAAGCATATAGTTTTATACAGACTTGCGGTGAAGCCTGTATTTACAAGAAAGTGAGTGGGAGCACTACAACATTTCTGATAAGTATATGTGAATGACATATTGTTGATCGGAAATAATGTAGAATTTTCTGGAAAGCATAAAGGAGTGTTTGAAAGGAGTTTTTCAATGAAAGACCTCCGTGAAGCTACTTACATATTGGGCATCAAGATCTATAAAGATAGATCAAGACGCTTGATAAGACTTTGAATGAGTACATACCTTGATAAGATTTTGAAGGAGTTCAAAATGGATCACTCAAAGAAGGAGTTATTGTCTGAGTTATAAGGTGTGAAGTTGAGTAAAGACTCAAAACCCGACCACGGTAGAAAATAGAAAGAGAATGAAAAGTCATTCCCTATGCCTCAGCCATAGGTTCTATAAAGTATGCTATGTTGTGTACCAAACATTTTGTGTACCTTGCCATGAGTTTGGCAAACGATATTGATCCAGGAGTGGATCACTTGACAGCGGTCAAAATTATCCTTAAGTGACTAAGGAGATATTTCTCGGTTATGGAGGTGATAAAGAGTTCGTCGTAAATAGTTACGCCGATGCAAGTTTTTACACCGATCCGGATGACTCTGAGTCTCAATCGGGATACATATTGAAAGTGGAAGCAATCAGCTAGAGTAGCTCCATGCAGAGCATTGCAGACATAGAAAATTTGCAAAGATACATATGGCTCTGAATGTGACAGACCCATTGACTAAGCTTCTCTCACAAGCAAAACATGATCACACCTTACTACTCTTTGGTGTTAAATCACATAGCAATGTGAACTAGATTATTGACTCTAGTAAAACCCTTTGGATATTAGTCACATGGCGATGTGAACTAATCACATGGTGATGTGAACTATTGGTGTTAAATCACATGGCGATGTGAACTAGGTTATTGACTCTAGTGCAAGTGGGAGACTGAAGGAAATATGCCCTATAGAGGCAATAATAAAGTTGTTATATATTTCCTTATATCTTGATAAATGTTTATTATTCATGCTAGAATTGTATTAACCAGAAACTTAGTACATGTGTGAATACATAGACAAAAGATTGTCCCTAGTATGCCTCTACTTGACTAGCTCGTTAATCAAAGATGGTTATGTTTCCTGACCATAGACATGTGTTAACATTTGATGAACGGGATCACATCATTAGAGAATAATGTGATGGACAAGACCCATTCATTAGCTTAGCATTATGATCGTTGAGTTTTATTGCTATTCTTTCTTCATGACTTATACATGTTCCTCTGACTATGAGATTATGCAACTCCCGAATACCGGAGGAACACCTTGTGTGCTATCAAACGTCACAATGTAACTAGTGATTATAAAGATGCTCTATAGGTGTCTCCGATGGTGTTTGTTGAGTTGGCATAGATCAAGATTAGGATTTGTTACTCCGATTGTCGGAGAGGTATCTCTGGGCCCTCTCGGTAATGCACATCACTATAAGCCTTGCAAGCAATGTGACTAATGAGTTAGTTATGGGATGATGCATTATGGAATGAGTAAAGAGACTTGCTAGTAACGAGATTGAACTAGGTATTGAGATACCGACAATCGAATCTCGGGCAAGTAACATACCGATGACAAAGGGAACAACGTATGTTGTTATGCGGTTTGACCGATAAAGATCTTCATAGAATATGTGGGAGCCAATATGAGCATCCAGGTTCCGCTATTGGTTATTGACCGGAGATGAGTCTCAGTCATGTCTACATAGTTCTCGTACCCATGGGGTCCGCACGCTTAACGTTCGGTGACGATCGGTATTATGAGTTTATGTGTTTTGATGTACCGAAGGTTGTTTGGAGTCCCAGATGTGATCACGGATATGATGAGGAGTCTCGAAATGGTCGAGACATGAAGATTGATATATTGTAAGGTTATGTTTGGACACTAGAAAGGTTTCGGATGAGTTCGGGCATTTTCCAGAGTACCGGGGGCTTACCGAAACCCCCGGGGGGTTAATGGGCCTTAATGGGCCATGGTGGAAGAGAGGAGGAGGCGGCCAAGTGGGAGGCGCGCCCCCTTCCCTCCTCTTCGTCTTCCTTCTTCTCCTACTCCAACTAGGGAAGGGGGGAAACCTACTCCTACTAGGAGTAGGAATCCCCCCTTGGGCGCGCCCCATGAGGCCGGCCCTCCCCCTCCTCCACTCCTTTATATATGGGGGAGGGGGGCACCCCATAGACGCACAAGTTGATTGTTTAGCCGTGTGCGATGCCCCACTCCACAGATTTCCACCTCGGTCATATCGTTGTAGTGCTTAGGCGAAGCCCTGCGTCGGTAACTTCATCATCACAATCATCACGCCGTCGTGCTGACGAAACTTTCCCTCGGCTTCAGCTGGATCAAGAGTTCGAGGGACGTCACTGAGCTGAACGTGTGCAGATCGCGGAGGTGCCGTGCATTCGGTACTTGATTGGTTGGATCGCGAAGACGTTCGACTAAATCAACCGCGTTACTTAACGCTTCCGCTTTTGGTCTACGAGGGTACGTGGACTCACTCTCCCCGCTCGTTGATATGCATCTCCTAGATAGATCTTGCGTGATCGTAGGAATTTTTTTGAAATACTGCGTTCCCCAACAGTGGCACCCTTATTCTTAGGGACATACATAAGCTTGCAATTCTTATTAGGAGGAGCCCTTTCAATAATTTTAACGGAAGAAGCAGAACCCAAATTATTAATAACTTCTTCCAAGTTATCAATCTAGAAGGGCTTTGTTCTATTCTCTCATCAATTACCGGTTTCTTCTCTTTCAACACTTTCAATGAAATTCCTACCTTTGATCCAAATTGAGTAATATGATTATGAATCTTCTTATGTAGATTTTCAATATGTTTTATAGTATAGACATTTTATTTTCAATAACTTCTAGCCTTTGCATAACATGTTCCAAAGTCAACGATGCTTCACTAATAGTAATAGGTGGCGATCCCACTACATTTCCCATAGCATTGAAAGCATCCATAGGGTGACTACTCAAGAAATTCCTCTGGTAATAGTGTCAAACACAATCTATACAAAGTAGTAACACCCACATAAAAATTGCGAAGAAGAAAGGTAGTAGATTGCTTACGAGTTGATCTATTTTGAGCATCGCAAATTCTATACCAAGCATCTTTTAAATTTTCTCCTCCCCTTTGTTCAAAATTAACCACTTCATTTTCAGGGGTACAAGTAACAAGCGAAGAACTAGCCATCGTGGCAAAGCAAGCAAACTAGCAAATAGGAATATTTTTGTATTTTTGTAAAATTGTTTTAGAAGTGGGGGAGATGAGAACGAGAGGCAAAGGCAAAAAAATAAGAGCAAGTAGATGATAGTTTATGCGAAGGTACTTGATATGTTTTGGTGATGTCTCCCCGGCAATGGCGCTAGAAATTCTTCCTTCTACTTGTGAGCTGCGTTGGGATTTTTCCTCGAAGAGGAGAGGAGATGCAGTATAGTAGTGGCAAGTCTTTCCCTCAGTTAAGAACCAAGGTTATCAATCCAGTAGGAGAACCACACAGAACCTCGTTAGCAGCACCTACACAAAAAAACAAATACTTGCACCCAACGCAAACAAGAGGGTTGTCAATCCCCTTGGCGATTACTTGCAAGGATTAAATTCTGTAGCGGTAGATAGACAAAATAAAAACAAAAAATGTAGCAAGGTATTTTTGCATTTTTATATATGATAAAAGTAGACCCGGGGCTCATCGTATTCACTAGAGGCTTCTCTCTCTCTCGAACACATAGCATATGGTGGGTAAACAAATTATTGTTGGGCAATTGATAGAAAAGCGCATATTTATGACGATATTCAAGGCAATGATCATGTATATGAAGGAAATATGCCCTAGAGGCAATAATAAAGTTGTTATTTTATATTTCCTTGTATCATGATAAATGTTTATTATCCATGCTAGAATTGTATTAACCAAAAACTTGATACATGTGTAGTGATACGTCTCCAACGTATCTATAATTTTTGATTGTTCCATGCTATTATATTTTCTGTTTTGGATGTTTTATTTGCATTAATATGCTATTTTATATGATTTTTCCTTGCTTTAGAGTTTCACGGAAAAGGAATACCAAACGGAATAAAACTTTCGCCATGATTTTTCTTGGACCAGAAGACACCCAGGAGACTTGGAGTACAAGTCAGAGAAGCTTCGAGGCGGCCACAAGGGTGGAGGGCGGGCCCCCCAACCTTGTGGGCCCCTCGTATCCCCTCTGACCTAGATCTCTTGCCTAATATACTCTTATACCCTAAAAACATCCAGGGGAGCCACGAAACCACTTTTCCACCACCGCAACCTTCTGTACCCGTGAGATCCCATCTTGGGGCCTTTTCCGGCATCCTGCCAGAGGGGGAATCGATCACGGAGGGCTTCTACATCAACACCATTGCCTCTCCGATGAAGCGTAAGTAGTTTACCACAGACCTACGGGTCCATAGCTAGTAGCTAGATGGCTTCTTCTCTCTCTCTTTGATTCTCAATACAAAGTTCTCCTCGATGTTCTTGGAGATCTATTCGATGTAATACTCTTTTGCGGTGTGTTTGCCGAGATTCGATGAATTGTGGATTTATGATCAAGTTTATCTATGAATATTATTTGAATCTCCTCTGAATTCTTATATGCATGATTTGATATCTTTGCAAGTCTCTTCGAATTATCGATTTGGTTTGGCCAACTAGATTGGTTTTTCTTGCTAAGAGAGAAGTGCTTAACTTTGGGTTCACTCTTGCGTTGTCCTTTCCCAGTGACAGTAGGGGCAGCAAGGCATGTATTGTATTGTTGCCATCGAGGATAAAAAGATGGGGTTTTCATCATATTACTAGAGTTAATCCCGCTACATCATGTCATCTTGCTTAATGTGTTACTCTGTTCTTATGAACTTAATACTCTAGATGCAGGCAGGGGTCGGTCGATGTGTGGAGTAATAGTAGTAGATGCAGAATCGTTTCGGTCTACTTGACACAGACATGATGCCTATATTCATGATAATTGCCTTAGATATCGTCATAATTATGCGCTTTTCTATCAATTGCTCGGCAGTAATTTGTTCACCCACCGTAATAATTTCTATCTCGAGAGAAGCCTCTAGTGAAACCTATGGCCCCCAGGTCGATTTTCCATCATATAAGTTTCCGATCTACAATTCTAGTTTACTATTTACTTCTTTGGAATCTTTTACTTTTCGTTCCATATACCCAAAAAATACCAAAAATATTACTTTACCGTTTATCATCTCTATCAGATCTCACTTTGCAAATAACCGTGAAGGGATTGACAACCCCTTATCGTGTTGGGTGCAAGTTGGTGTTTGTTTGTGCAGGTACTCGGTGACTTGAGTGTTGTCTCCTACTGGATTGATACCTTGGTTCTCAAAAGCTGAGGGAAATACTTACTCTGCTTTGCTGCTTCACCCTTTCCTCTTCAAGGGAAAAACCAACGCAAGCTCAAGAGGTACTAGGAAGAATTTCTGGTGCCGTTGCCGGGGAGATCTACATCAAGTCTAGACATACCAAGTACCCATCATAAACTCTCATCTCTCGCATTACATTATTTTCCATTCGCCTCTCGTTTTCCTCTCCCCCACTTCTAAAACGATTTTTGAAAAGATTTGCCTTTTCTTCGCCCCTCTTTCGTTTGTCTTTTCCGTTTGCTCGTTTGTCGCCATCATGCCTAAAACTGGGGAGGTTATTGTTGAAAAACATAGTAGTAACGATGGGGGAAACCTTGATGCTTTTGTTAATTCTAATCCTCATGAAGAATCTACTATCTTGCGCACAAAGAAAATCCGCATAGGTAGCGGAAATATTATTGGAAAGGGGGTTATTCAAGATTTCTTTACTTGTGCCGGTGCACTCCCCACTATGGGTGGATCTATCCTCCATAAAACTAGTAGCCTTGCGGATGCTATATCTTTGCTTGTTGTTGAACTTGAAAGACAATTTGTTCACATGCATCCATCTATACAAAGGATTTTTCTAGAGTTTTCTAATATTGAGCATTCTTCCGTTAAGCACGCCGCCACTATATTCCTAGCTCATGAGTTTAGATTTATTATGAAAGAAGCTAGTGAAATTTTTGCTCATTATAAAGTGGATGGTGGTCGCCCTCCCATATAGGGAATTCTCTTTAATCAAGAGGATATAATGCGTTTACGGTCTTTAGATAATGTCGCTTATAACAAAAATTAAAGAAAAAGGGTTCCTACCGATGTTTTAGTCAATAAGATTTCTGAGCTTAATGATGATTTTGCTATTCAAAACAATGGGTTAGGTTTCTCTCTTGGACACAAGCTCATGACTTTTTGCCAAAAGAATGCTTATAATGATGAGTTGGCCATACAATATGAAGGGCCGAAGGAGGAACCAATTCCTCCCGAGATCGATCTTGGGGATTCTTATCCCACTAAATTTAACCCTTTTGATTACTTTTGCTTGCCTCAAAGAATACTTGCTGCTGAAAGAAGAGAATATGAGATGAGTTATCGAGACTTGCCTTATCATTATTACGATTACATCTAGATTTATTCGTGTTGTATGCCTAGCTAAGGGCGTTAAATGATAGCGCTTGTTGGGAGGCAAGCCAATTTTATTTCATGTTTTTGCTTTTTAGGCCCTGTCTTGCTTTGAATAAATCATCTAGCCTCTGGTTAGATGTGGTTTTGTGTTTTAATTAGTGTTTGTGCCAAGTAAGACCTATGGGATAGCCTACGATGATAGTTAATTTGATCTTGCTGAAAAACAGAAACTTTGCGCTCAGTCCCAGAATTATTAAAAATCACAAAAACGTGATAAAATACTGATTCGTTTTGAAGAAGATTAATAAACAAATTATCTAGGATTTCCTATTTTCCCAGGATTTTTGGAGTTACATAAGTATTCTAAATATTCAGATTGCTACAGACTGTTCTGTTTTTGACAGATTCTGTTTTTTCGCGTGTTGTGTTTGCTTATTTTGATGAATCTATGGCTAGTATCGAGGGGTATGAACCATGGAAAAGTTGGAATACACTAGATATTACACCAATATAAATAAATAATGAGTTCACAACAGTACCAAAAGTGGTGATTTGTTTTCTTATACTAACGCAGCTTACGAGATTTTCTGTTGAGTTTTGTGTTGTGAAGTTTTCAAGTTTTGGGTAAGGATTTGATGGACTATGGAATAAGGAGTGGCAAGAGCCTAAGCTTGGGGATGCCCAAGGCACCCCAAGGTAATATTCAAGGATGTAAAAAATCCTAAGCTTGGGGATGCCCCGGGAAGGCATCCCCTCTTTCATCTTCGTCTATCGGTAACTTTACTTGAGGCTATATTTTTATTCACCACATGATATGTGTTTTGCTTGGAGCGTCTTGTATGATTTGAGTCTTTGCTTTTTAGTTTTCCACTATCATCCTTGCTGTACAAACCATTTGAGAGAGACACGCATGAATCGTGATTTATTAGAATTGCTCTATGTGCTTTACTTATATCTTTTGAGCTAGGCAAATTTGCTCTAGTACTTCACTTATATCTTTTTAGAGCACGGTGGTGGCTTTATTTTATAGAAACTGATGAACTATCGTACTTCACTTATATTATTTTGAGAGTCTCTAAACAGCAAGGTAATTCACTTTGGTTATAAAATTAGTCCTAATATGATAGGCATCCAAAAGGGATATAATAAAAGCTTTCATATATAGTGCATTGAATACTATGAGAAGTTTGATTCCTTACGATTGTTTTGAGATATGAATATGGTGATATTAGAGTCATGCTAGTGAGTAGTTGTGAATTTTAGAAATACTTGTGTTAAAGTTTGTGAGTCCCGTAGTATGCACGTATGGTGAACCGTTATGTAACGAAGTTGGAGCATGAGATGTTTTTTGATTGTCTTCCTTATGAGTGGCGGTCGGGGACGAGCGATGGTCTTTTCCTACCAGTCTATTCCCCTAGGAGCATGCGCGTAGTACTTTGTTTCGATGACTAATAGATTTTTGCAATAAGTATATGAGTCCTTTATGACTAATGTTGAGTCCATGGATTATACGCACTCTCACCTCTCCGCCATTGCTAGCCTCTCTAGTACCGCGCAACTTTTGCCGATATCATAAACCCACCACATATCGTTCCTCAAAACAGCCACCATACCTACCTATTATGGCATTTCCATAGCCATTCCGAGATATATTGCCATGCAAGTTTCCACCGTTCCGTTATTATGACACGCATCATCATTGTCATATTGCTTTGCATGATCATGTAGTTGACATCGTATTTGTGGCAAAGCCACCGTTCTTCATATTTTTTATACATGTCACTCTTGATTCATTGCACATCCCGGTACACCGCCGGAGGCATACACATAGAGTCATATTTTTGTTCTAGTATCGAGTTGTAATTCTTGAGTTGTAAGTAAATAGAAGTGTGATGATTTTTGTTATTAGAGCATTGTCCCATGTGAGGAAATAAAAAAAGAGAGAAAGGCCAAATAAAAAAAGGAAGGCCCCAAAAAAATGAGAGATGAGAGAGAAGGGACAATGTTACTATCCTTTTTGCCACACTTGTGTTCAAAGTAGCACCATGATCTTCATGATAGAGAGTCTCTTATGTTGTCATTTTCATATGCTAGTAAGAATTTTTCATTATAGAACTTGGCTTGTATATTCCAACGATGGGCTTCCTCAAACGCCCTAGGTCTTCATGAGCAAGCAAGTTGGATGCACACCCACTTAGTTTTCTTTTTTGAGCTTTCATAAACTTATAGCTCTAGTGCATCCGTTGCATGGCAATCCCTACTCACTCACATTGATATCTATTAATGGGCATCTCCATAGCCCGTTGATACGCCTAGTTGATGTGAGACTATCTCCTCTTGTTTGTCTTCTCCACAACCACTGTCTATTCCACCTATAGTGCTATGTCCATGGCTCACGCTCATGTATTGCGTGAAAGTTGAAAAGGTTTGAGAACTTCAAAAGTATGAAACAATTGCTTGGCTTGTCATCGGGGTTGTGCATGATTTGAATATTTTGTGTGATGAAGATGGAGCATAGCCAGACTATATGATTTTGAAGGGATAAGCTTTCTTTGGCCATGTTATTTTGAGAAGACATAATTATTTGTTAGTATGCTTGAAGTATTATTGTTTTATGTCAATATTAAATTTTTGTTTTGAATCTTACGGATCTGAACATTCATGCCACAATAAAGAGAATTGCATGGATAAATATGTTAGGTAGCATTCCACATCAAAAATTCTGTTTTTATCATTTACCTACTCGAGGACGAGCATGAATTAAGCTTGGGGGATGCTTGATACGTCTCCAATGGATCTATAATTTTTTATTGTTCCATGCTATTATATTATCTGTTTTGGAGGTTTTATAAGCATTAATATGCTATTTTATATGATTTTTGGGACTAACCTATTGACCTAGAGCCTAGTGCCAGTTTCTGTTTTTTTCCTTGTTTTAGAGTTTCGCAGAAAAGGAATACCAAACGGAGTCCAAACGGAATAAAACTTTCGCCATGATTTTTCTTGGACCAGAAGACACCCAGGAGACTTGGAGTACAAGTTAGAGAAGCTTCGAGGCGGCCACAAGGGTGGAGGGCGCGCCCAGGGGGTGGGGCATGCCCCCAACCTTGTGGGCCCCTCGTAGCCCCTCTGACCTAGATCTTTCACCTATATATACTCTTATACCCCAAAAACATCCAGGGGAGCCACGAAACCACTTTTCCACCACCGCAACCTTCTGTACCCGTGAGATCCCATCTTGGGGCCTTTTCCGGCATCCTGTCGGAGGGGGGAATGAATCACAGAGGGCTTCTACATCAACCCCATTGCCTCTCCAATGAAGCGTGAGTAGTTTACCACAGACCTACGGGTCCATAGCTAGTAGCTAGATGGCTTCTTCTCTCTCTTTGATTATCAATACAAAGTTCTCCTCGATGTTCTTGGAGATCTATTCGATGTAATACTCTTTTGCGGTGTATTTGCCGAGATTCGATGAATTGTGGATTTATGATCAAGTTTACCTATGAATATTATTTGAATCTCCTCTGAATACTTATATGCATGATTTGATATCTTTGCAAGTCTCTTCGAATTATCGATTTGGTTTGGCCAACTAGATTGGTTTTTCTTGCAATGGGAGAAGTGCTTAGCTTTGGGTTCAATCTTGCGGTGTCCTTTCCCAGTGATAGTAGGGGCAGCAAGGCACGTATTGTATTGTTACCATCGAGGATAAAAAGATGGGGTTTTCATCATATTGCTTGAGTTAATCCCGCTACATCATGTCATCTTGCTTAATGCGTTACTCTGTTCTTATGAACTTAATACTCTAGATGCAGGCATGAGTCAGTCGATATGTGGAGTAATAGTAGTAGATGCAGAATCGTTTCGGTCTACTTGACACGGACGTGATGCCTATATTCATGATCATTGCCTTATATATCGTCCTAATTATGCACTTTTCTATCAATTGCTCGGCAGTAATTTGTTCACCCACCGTAATAATTTCTATCTCGAGATAAGCCTCTAGTGAAACCTATGGCCCTCGGATCTATTTTCCATCATATAGGTTTCCGATCTACAATTCTAGTTTCCTATTTAGTTTCTTTGCAATCTTTTACTTTCCGTTCCATAAACCAAAAAAATACCAAAAATATTACTTTACCGTTTATCATCTCTATCAGATATCACTTTGCAAATAACCGGGAAGGGATTGACAACCCCTTATCGCGTTGGGTGCAAGTTGGTGTTTGTTTGTGCAGGTATTCGGTGACTTGAGTGTTGTCTCCTACTGGATTGATACCTTGGTTTTCAAAAGCTGAGGGAAATACTTACTCTACTTTGCTGCTTCACCCTGTCCTCTTCAAGGGAAAAACCAACGCAAGCTCAAGAGGTAGCATGTGGATACATAGACAAAACATTGTGTCCCTATTAAGCCTCTACTAGACTAGCTCCTTAATCAAAGATGGTTAAGTTTCCTAACCATCCACATGTGTTGTCATTTGATGAACAGGGTCACATCATTAGGAGAATGATGTGATGGACATGACCCATTCGTTAGCTTAGCATAATGATCGTTTAGTTTTATTGCTATTGCACTGGTGCGCGTCGGTCCTAAACAAATGGTTTTAACCCCTTTCCGCGACGGCCTTCGGAATCGTCGCCAAGTGAGTGTGTGCGATAGGGGGTCTTTCCCACACGACCCAGAAACCGTCGGGGATATGGAACAGTGATCCAGAGGCCTTCCAAAATGTAATCGTGGTCGATGCAGCACACACTAAATTCTTTCGCACGTGTGGTATTGGTGATTAAGCATTTCTAATGACGCAGTGAAACCATACGGTTGTCGGCGTTCTGGGAATGGGGGTCCCCAGACTTGCCTGCCTGCGGCCCACGGCATGGCTAAGCCAGCAGGCCGTACGGCCCATCTTCATCAACAAGGCACCCAAGACTCTCGCGAGGGGCCAAGCCTCACGAGGCGGACAACGCAAGACCTCCTCAGCAGTGGCCTAGTCAGGCAGGCTCACGAGGAGCGGAGATATCAAGGCGGGGCAAACCTCACGAGGTCCTCATGACGTGAGCCGTGACGATCGACACCAGGCGGGCGCTAGGCGGGCGCCAGCGCGCGCAGCGTCCTTGTTTCCTCTTTGGTGCTAAGAAGGCCAGCGCAGGCGAGGAGTACCGAGGCATCAGGCAAAGGTTGCTATATCGGTGCAACGAGACCAAGACCAGGAGGACGGCAAGATGGAGGTCATCGTGGAGCCCAAGACGGCATCACCACGAGAGCCTTTCGCAGGCGAAGACCACTTTTGTCAGGATAGCTTGTACTAGCTGCCCCCTTCAAATTAGCCCGCCGTTGTTCGCTCCCTTCCCGCTCTATATTTGGGAAGAGGACCAGGGCCTATATAAGTAGAGCTAGCCACCACAGTAGGGGCATCGAGCAGTTCACCCAGCTCTCGCCCGCTAAGACACCAAGCACAAGAACACCTCAACCTCAGGAGGTTGTTCTTCCCTCTGTACTGTTCATCATCAGCCCAAGAGGCAATCCACCACCACCACACTGGAGTAGGGTATTACACCACAACGGTGGCTTGAACCAGTATAAATCTTGTGTCTCTTTGTGTTGCGAGTTCGTTGAGTTCGTCCGCGAGATCTTAGTGAGCTAGGGCGTAGATCGGTAGGACGGAAAGACTACGTGCGCACCCTGATACGTCCATTTTGCATCATGCTTTTATATCAATATTTATTGCATTATGGGCTGTTATTACACATCATGTCACAATACTTATGCCTATTCTCTCTTATTTTACAAGGTTTACATAAGGAGGGAGAATGCCGGCAGCTGGAATTCTGGGCTGGAAAAGGAGCAAATATTAGAGACCTATTCTGCACAACTCCAAAAGTCCTGAAACTCCATGAAAGCTATTTTTGGAAATAATAAAAAATATTGAGTGGAAGAAATACCTGAGGGGGCCCACACCCTGGCCACGAGGGTGGGGGGGCGCGCCCTACCCCCCTGGGCGCGCCCCCTGCCTCGTGGGCCCCCTGTTGGCCATCCGGTGCCCATCTTCTGCTATATGAAGTCTTTCGTCCGAAGAAAAATCATAAGCAAGCTTTCGGGACGAGACTCCGCCGCCACGAGGCGGAACCTTGGCGGAACCAGTCTAGGGCTCCGGCAGAGCTGTTCTGCTGGGGACACTTCCCTCCGGGAGGGGGAAATCATCGCCATCGTCATCACGAACGCTCCTCTCATCGGGAGAGGGCAATCTCCATCAACATCTTCACCAGCACCATCTCCTCTCAAACCCTAGTTCATCTCTTGTATCCAATTCTTGTCTCTAAGTCTGGGATTGGTACCTGTAGGTTGCTAGTAGTGTTGATTACTCCTTGTAGTTGATGCTAGTTGGTTTATTTGGTGGAAGATCATATGTTCAGGTCCTATATGCATATTAATACTCCTCTGATTATGAACATGAATATGCTTTGTGAGTAGTTACGTTTGTTCCTGAGGACATGGGAGAAGTCTTATATTAGTAGTCATGTGAATTTGGTATTCATTCGATATTTTGATGAGATGTATGTTGTCTATCCTCTAGTGGTGTTATGTGAACGTCGACTACATGACACTTCACCATTATTTGGGCCTAGAGGAAGGCATTGGGAAGTAGATGATGGGTTGCTAGAGTGACAGAATCTTAAACCCTAGTTTATACGTTGCTTCGTAAGGGGCTGATTTGGATCCACATGTTTCATGCTATGGTTAGGTTTACCTTAATACTTCTTTTGTAGTTGCGGATGCTTGCAATAGGGGTTAATCATAAGTGGGATGCTTGTCCAAGTAAGGACAGCACCCAAGCACCGGTCCACCCACATATCAAATTATCAAAGTACCGAACGCGAATCATATGAACGTGATGAAAACTAGCTTGACGATAATTCCCATGTGTCCTCGGGAGCGCTTTTCTCTATATAAGAGTTTGTCCAGGCTTGTCCTTTGCTACAAAAAGGATTGGGCCACCTTGCTGCACTTTATTTACTCTTGTTACTTGTTGCTCGTTACAAATTATCCTATCACAAAACTATCTGTTACCTATAATTTCAGTTCTTGCAGAGAATACCTTGCTAAAAACCGCTTATCATTTCCTTCTGCTCCTCGTTGGGTTCGACACTCTTGCTTATCGAAAGGACTACGATAGATCCCCTATACTTGTGGGTCATCAAGACTCTTTTCTGGCGCCGTTGCCGGGGAGTGAAGCGCCTTTGGTAGGTGGAATTTGGTAAGGAAAAATCTATATAGTGTGCTGAAATTTACTGTCACTTGTTACTATGGAAAGTAATCCTCTAAGGGGCTTGTTCGGGGTATCTTCACCCCGAACAGTAGAGCAAAGAGTTGCTCCTCAACCTACTGAAGATGAAAATGTCTACTTTGAGATTCCTTTGGGTATGTTAGAAAAATACTAGCTAATCCTTATGCAGGAGACGGAGCAATGCATCCTGATGAGCACCTAATATATGTGGATGAAGTTTGTGGATTATTTAAGCTTGCAGGTATACCCGATGATGTTATTAAGAAGAAGGTCTTCCCTTTATCTTTGAAGGGAGATGCATTGATATGGTATAGGCTATGTGATGATATGGGATCATGGAACTACAAACGATTGAAATTGGAATTTCATCAGAAGTTTTATCCTATGCATCTTGTTCATCGTGATCGCAATTATATATATAATTTTTGGCCTCGCGAAGGAGAAAGCACCGCTCAAGCTTGGGGGAGGCTTAAATCAATGATATATTCATGCCCCAATCATGAGCTCCCAAGAGAAATAATTATTCAAAAATTTTATGCTCGGCTTTCTGATAACAATCGCACCATGCTCGATACTTCTTGTGCTGGCTCTTTTATGATGAAGACTATTGAATTCAAATGGGATTTATTGGAAAGAATTAAACGCAACTCTGAAGATTGGGATCTCGACGAAGGTAAGGAGTCAGGTATGACACCTAAGTTTTATTGTGTTAAATCTTTTATGGATACCGATGTTATCCGTAAATTTAGCACTAAATATGGACTTGATTCTGAGATAGTAGCTTCTTTCTGTGAATCTTTTGCTACTCATGTTGATCTCCCTAAGGAGAAGTGGTTTAAATATGATCCTCCCATAGAAGTAAAAGTAGCTGCACCTATTAAAGTTGAAGAAAATACTATCACTTATAATGATCCTATTGTTCCTACTACTTATGTTGAGAAACCACCTTTCCCTGTTAGAATAAAGGATCATGATAAAGCTTCAACTGTGGTTCGTAAAAGCAATATTAGAACCTATACACCTCCTGAGCAAGTTAAATTTGAACCTAATATTGCTATTGTTAAAGATCTCTTGGATGATAATATTGATGGCCATGTTATTTATTTCCGTGAAGAGACTGCTAGAATTGCTAAACCTTGTGCTAAAGATAAACATAGACCTGTGGTAGGCATGCCTGTTATTTCTGTTAAAATAGGAGATCATTGTTATCATGGCTTATGTGACATGGGTGCTAGTGCTAGTGCAATACCTATTGACTTATACAAAGAAATTATGCATGATATTGCACCTACTGAGTTAGAAGATATTGATGTCACAATTAAACTTGCCAATAGAGATACTATTTCACCCATGGGAATTGTTAGAGATGTTGAAGTCTTGTGTGGGAAAACTAAATATCCTGCTGATTTTCTTGTTCTTGGTTCCCCACAAGATAGCTTTTGTCCCATTATATTTGGTAGACCCTTCTTGAACACTGTTAATGCTAAGATAGACTGCGAAAAGGATGTTGTTACTATTGGTTTGGGTGATATGTCCCATGAGTTTAATTTTTCTAAATTTTGTAGACAACACCGTGAAGAGGAATTGCCTAGTAAGGATGAAATTATTGGTCTTGCTTCTATTGCCGTACCTCCTAGTGATCCTTTAGAACAATATTTGCTAGACCATGAAAATTATATGTTTATGAATGAAAGAAGGGAAATAGATGAAGTATTCTTTAAACAGGAACCTATCCTGAAACACAATTTGCCTGTTGAAATCCTAGGGGATCCTCCTCCACCCAAGGGTGATCCCGTGTTTGAGCTTAAACCGTTGCCTGATACTCTTAAATATGCTTATCTTGATGAGAAAAAGATATATCCTGTTATTATTAGTGCTAACCTTTCAGAGCATGAAGAAAAGAGATTATTGAAAACTCTGAAGAAGCACCGTGCTGCTATTGGTTATACTCTTGATGATCTTAAGGGCATTAGTCCCACTCTATGTCAGCACAAAATAAATTTGGAGAAAGATGCCAAACCAGTTCATGATCATCAACGACAGCTGAATCCTAAGATGAAAGAAGTGGTAAGAAAGGAAATACTAAAGCTTCTTGAGGCATGTATTATTTATCCCGTTGCTGATAGTCAGTGGGTAAGTCCCGTCCATTATGTTCCTAAGAAAGGAGGTATTACTATCGTTCCTAATGATAAAGATGAATTGATCCCGCAAAGAATTATTACAGGTTATAGGATGGTAATTGATTTCCGCAAATTAAATAAGGCTACTAAAAAGGATCATTACCTCTTACCTTTTATTGATCAAATGCTAGAAAGATTATCCAAACATACACATTTTTGCTTTCTAGATGGTTATTCTGGTTTCTCTCAAATACCTGTGTCAGCCGATGATCAATCAAAGTCCACTTTCACTTGTCCTTTCGGTACTTTTGCTTATAGACGTATGCCCTTTGGTTTATGTAATGCACCTGCTACCTTTCAAAGATGCATGATGGCTATATTCTCTGACTTTTGTGAAAAGATTTGTGAGGTTTTCATGGACGATTTCTCCGTCTATGGATCCTCTTTTGATGATTGCTTGAGCAACCTTGATCGAGTTTTGCAGAGATGTGAAGAAACTAATCTTGTCTTGAATTGGGAGAAGTGCCCCTTTATGGTTAATGAAGGTATTGTCTTGGGGCATAAAGTTTCTGAAAGAGGTATTGAAGTTGATAAAGCCAAGGTTGATGCTATTGAAAAGATGCCATGTCCCAAGGACATCAAAGGTATAAGAAGTTTCCTTGGTCATGCCGGTTTTTATAGGAGGTTCATTAAAGACTTCTCAAAAATCTCTCGGCCTCTGACTAATTTATTGCAAAAAGATATACCATTTGTCTTTGATGATGATTGTGTAGAAGCATTTGAAATACTTAAGAAAGCATTGATCTCTGCACCTATTGTTCAGCCACCTGATTGGAATTTACCTTTTGAAATCATGTGTGATGCTAGTGATTATGCTGTAGGTGCTGTTCTAGGCCAAAGATTTGATAAGAAATTAAATGTTATCCAATATGCTAGTAAAACTCTAGACAATGCTCAAAGAAATTATGCTACTACTGAAAAAGAATTCTTAGCAGTTGTATTTGCGTGTGATAAGTTCAGGCCTTATATTGTTGATTCTAAAGTAACTATTCACACTGATCATGCTGCTATTAAATATCTTATGGAAAAGAAATATGCTAAACCTAGACTTATTAGATGGGTTCTCTTGTTACAAGAATTTGATTTACATATTATTGATAGAAAGGGAGCTGAGAACCCCGTTGCACACAACTTGTCTAGGTTAGAGAATGTTCTTGATGACCCACTACCTATTGATGATAGCTTTCCTGATGAACAATTAAATGTCATAAATGCCTCTCGTGCTACTCCATGGTATGCTGATTTTGCTAATTACATTGTTGCTAAATTTATACCACCTAGTTTCACATACCAACAAAAGAAAAAGTTTTTCTATGATTTGAGACATTACTTTTGGGATGACCCACATCTTTATAAAGAAGGAGTAGATGGTGTTATTAGACGTTGTGTACCTGAGCATGAACAGGAACAGATCCTACGCAAGTGTCACTCCGAGGCTTATGGAGGACACCACGCTGGAGATAGAACTGCACATAAGGTATTGCAATCCGGTTTTATTGGCCTACTCTCTTCAAGGATGCCCGTAAGCTTGTCTTATCTTGTGATGAATGTCAAAGAATTGGTAATATTAGTAGAC
Source organism: Aegilops tauschii subsp. strangulata (assembly GCF_002575655.3). NCBI lineage: Eukaryota > Viridiplantae > Streptophyta > Magnoliopsida > Poales > Poaceae > Aegilops > Aegilops tauschii. The sequence goes on from NC_053038.3 coordinate 393,582,860, forward strand.
ATCAAGAAATGCCTATGAATTATTCACTTGTTATTGAACCATTTGATGTTTGGGGCTTTGATTATATGGGACCTTTTCCTGCCTCCAATGGATACACACATATTTTAGTTGCTGTTGATTACGTTACTAAGTGGGTAGAAGCTATTCCAACTAGTAGTGCTGATCATAACACTACTATTAAAATTCTTAAAGAAGTTATTTTCCGAGGTATGGAGTCCCTAGATATTTAATGACTGATGGTGGTTCACATTTTATTCATGGTGCTTTCCAAAAAATGCTTGCTAAGTATGATGTTAATCATAGAATTGCATCCCCTTATCACCCACAGTCTAGTGGTCAAGTAGAATTGAGCAATAGAGAGCTCAAATTAATTTTGCAAAAGACTATTAATAGATCTAGAAAGAATTGGTCCAAGAAACTGGATGATGCATTATGGGCTTATAGAACTGCATATAAAAATCCTATGGGTATGTCTCCGTATAAAATGGTTTATGGAAAAGCATGTCACTTACCTCTAGAACTAGACCATAAGGCTTATTGGGCTATTAAGGAGCTCAACTACGATTTCAAACTTGCCGGTGAGAAGAGGTTATTTGACATTAGCTCACTTGATGAATGGAGAACCCAAGCCTATGAGAATGCCAAATTGTTTAAAGAAAAAGTTAAAAGATGGCATGACAAAAGGATACAAAAGCGTGAGTTTAATGTAGGTGATTATGTATTGCTATACAACCCTCGTTTAAGATTTTTTGCACGAAAACTTCTTTTTAAATGGGAAGGCCCTTACGTTATCGAGGAGGTCTATCGTTCCGGTGCCATAAAAATCAATAACTTCGAAGGCACAAATCCGAAGGTGGTGAACGGTCAAAGAATTAAACATTATATCTCAGGTAATCCTATAAATGTTGAAACCAATGTTATTGAAACCGTAACCCCGGAGGAATACATAAGGGACACTTTCCGGAACGTTTCAGACTCCGAAAAGGAATAGGTATGTGGTACGGTAAGTAAACCGACTCCAAAACAGTTCTAATGGCAATTTTTCTCCGTTTTGGAATATTTAGAAAAATAGAAAAATAAGAAGCAGTCCGGGAAGGACACGAGGCCTCCACGAGGGTGGAGGGCGCGCCCTACCCTACTGGGCGCGCCCCCTGCCTCGTGGGCACCTCATGCGCTCTCCGGACTCCGTTTTCTTGCACGATACGTATTTTGGTCGGTAAAAATTCATTATATATTCTCCCGGAGGTTTTGACTCCTGTATCACGTAATTATCCTCTGTTTGTGTTTTGAGTTGTTGCTGCTGCAGATTAGAGCAAGATGTCTTCTCAAGAGTCAGTCGGGGAGAGCCGGGTGTCTCATCCGGCATCGAGATCAAGGACAAACAGCGATGCTGACCACTTTGGGCCAGCAACGGAGGAAGAGATGGAGGCTGATTTGAAGAGGATAGATGCCATGGAGGAGGATCGAGAAGTCACTTCTCGCTTCCGAGCTGGATTCACAATGGGGGAACTACATAGCTCAGCTATTCCAAACTCGGTTATCCCTTCCAATGTTAGATTTCTTTCTTATGAAAATATGAAGAAGAGTGTCACTTGTTCTCCCACAGCTATGCAACACCCTTGGGTGCAAGGAGCTTTAGCCGTTACAGGAAAGCTTCGTAAGGAAATAATGGACCTCAAGCAGCAAGTCAATAAGCTCGAGGAGGAGAATCGAATCCTGAGGGGCATCATCGCCAAGAATATTACACCATCACCGAAAAAGGAGACATAATCACATGGGTATGGGCACTCCCCTTGGCAACTGCCAAGCTTGGGGGAGGTGCCCCGGTATCGTATCACCATCACACTCCCATCTTTACCGTTTTTCTTAGTTCGTTCCTTTTAGTAATATCTTGATCTAGTAGAATAAAGTTTTGGTATGATCTAGTTTTGAGTTTTGCTTTATGATCCCTCTATGTAATCGAGTCCGTGAGCTATATATAATAAAGATTAGTGTTGAGTCAAGGGCTTGATTATCTTGCTATGATCTTGAGGGAATAAAAGAATAGAAAAAAAAAGAATAAAAATAAACAAAGATATCATATTGATCTTATGGAGAGTAATGACTTCACATAGAAAGAGTATGATGATTAAAAGTTGTTGAGAGTTGACAAACATAGCTTTCGTCATCGTTGCAATTAATAGGAAGTAATAAAGAAAGAGAGGTTTCACATATAAATATACTATCTTGGACATCTTTTATGATTGTGAGCACTCATTAAAATATGACATGCTAAAGAGTTGATGTTGGACAAGGAAGACAACGTAATGGGTTATGTTTTCTTATATCTGAGATAAAGTATATTGTCATGGATCATCCAACATGTTGAGCTTGCCTTTCCCCCTCATGCTAGCCAAATTCTTTGCACCAAGTAGAGATACTACCTGTGCTTCCAAATACCCTTAAACCCAGTTTTGCCATAAGAGTCCACCATATCTACCTATGGATTGAGTAAGATCCTTCAAGTAAGTTGTCATCGGTGCAAGCAATAAAAATTGCTCTCTAAATATGTATGATTGATTAGTGTGGAGGAAATAAGCTTTATACGATCTTGTGATGTGGAAGAAATAAAAGCGACGGACTGCATAATAAAGGTTCATATCACAAGTGGCAATATAAAGTGACGTTCTTTCGCATTAAGATTTTGTGCATCCAACCTTGAAAGCGCATGGCAACCTCTGCTTCCCTCTGCGAAGGGCCTATCTTTTGTGTTTATCTTCTACCTTATGCAAGAGTCATGGTGATCTTCACCTTTCCTTTTTACATTTTATCCTTTGGCAAGCATACTATGTTGGAAAGATCCTGATATATATACCTAATTGGATGTAAGTTAGCATGAGTTATTATTGTTGACATTACCCTTGAGGTAAAAGGTTGGGAGGCGAAACTATAAGCCCCTATCTTTCTCTGTGTCTGATTAAAACTCCGTAACCACAAATATTGCGTGAGTGTTAGCAATTATGAAAGACTAAATGATAGTTGAGTATGTGGGCTTGCTAAAAGGCTCTGACATAGACTCTTTCTGATGTTGTGATAAATTGCAATTGCTTCAATGACTGAGATTATAGTTTGTTAGTTTTCAATAAAGTTTCTGATTCATACTTGACATTGTGGATAGATTATTACTTGAGCATAAGAAATCATATGACAATATCCATATATGTTGCTGTTATGAGAATAATCATGATGCCCTCATGTCCGTATTTTATTTTATCGACACCTCTATCTCTAAACATGTGGACATATTTATCATTATCGGCTTCCGCTTGAGGACAAGCGAGGTCTAAGCTTGGGGGAGTTGATACGTCCATTTTGCATCATGCTTTTATATCAACATTTATTGCATTATGGGCTGTCATTACACATTATGTCACAATACTTATGCCTATTCTCTCTTATTTTACAAGGTTTACATAAGGAGGGAGAATGCCGGCAGCTGGAATTCTAGGCTGGAAAAGGAGCAAATATTAGAGACCTATTCTGCACAACTCCAAAAGTCCTGAAACTCCATGAAAGTTTTGGAAATAATAAAAAATACTGAGCGGAAGAAATACCTGAGGGGGCCCACACCCTGGCCACGAGGGTGGGGGCGCGCCCTACCCCCTGGGCGCGCCCCCTGCCTCGTGGGCCCCCTGTTGGTCCTCCGGTGCCCATCTTCTGCTATATGAAGTCTTTCGTCCGAAGAAAAATCATAAGCAAGCTTTCGGGACGAGACTCCGCCGCCACGAGGCGGAACCTTGGCGGAACCAATCTAGGGCTCCGGCAGAGCTGTTCTGCTGGGGACACTTCCCTCCGGGAGGGGGAAATCATCGCCATCGTCATCACCAACGCTCCTCTCATATGGAGAGGGCAACCTCCATCAACATCTTCACCAGCACCATCTCCTCTCAAACCCTAGTTCATCTCTTGTATCCAATTCTTGTCTCTAAGTCTGGGATTGGTACCTGTAGGTTGCTAGTAGTGTTGATTACTCCTTGTAGTTGATGCTAGTTGGTTTATTTGGTGGAAGATCATATGTTCAGATCCTATATGCATATTAATACTCCTCTGATTATGAACATGAATATGCTTTGTGAGTAGTTACGTTTGTTCCTGAGGACATGGGAGAAGTCTTGCTATTAGTAGTCATGTGAATTTGGTATTCGTTCGATATTTTGATGAGATGTATGTTGTCTATCCTCTAGTGGTGTTATGTGAACGTCGACTACATGACACTTCACCATTATTTGGGCCTAGAGGAAGGCATTGGGAAGTAATAAGTAGATGATGGGTTGCTAGTGTGACAGAAGCTTAAACCCTAGTTTATGCGTTGCGTCGTAAGGGGCTGATTTGGATCCACATGTTTCATGCTATGGTTAGGTTTACCTTAATACTTCTTTTGTAGTTGCAGATGCTTGCAATAGGGGTTAATCATAAGTGGGATGCTTGTCCAAGTAAGGACAACACCCAAGCACCAGTCCACCCACATATCAAATTATCAAAGTACCGAACGCGAATCATATGAACGTGATGAAAACTAGCTTGACGATAATTCCCATGTGTCCTCGGGAGCGCTTTTCTCTATATAAGAGTTTGTCCAGGCTTGTCCTTTGCTACAAAAAGGATTGGGCCACCTTGCTGCACTTTATTTACTTTTGTTACTTGTTGCTCGTTACAAATTATCCTATCACAAAACTATCTGTTACCTATAATTTCAGTGCTTGCAGAGATTACCTTGCTGAAAACCGCTTATCATTTCCTTCTGCTCCTCGTTGGGTTCGACACTCTTACTTATCGAAAGGACTACGATAGATCCCCTATACTTGTGGGTCATCACACCCCAGTGTTTGAACCTTAAGGGTTTGCGGGAACCCCACATCCGACATTTGGCGCGCCAGGTAGTTGTGCGCCGGAGCTTCTTCTCCGCCGACCAGCTCGCCGACGCTCCACAGCCACGATGTCCGGTGACTCAAGGGCCGGCTCCGACCGCTGGGCAGCCTGGCCAGCCCGGGCAGCGCCGCCTGCCCATGAAGACCTTGACCCCGCGCTCCAGGCGGCGCGAGCGCCGCCAAACTCCACCGGGCGCGGGCAGCGCGGCCAGGCGTCGTCCACCCTCACCCCCCGGCAAGTACGAGCCGCTGCAAGAGCAGCGAGCCATGCCGCAGCAACGGCGGCGCACTCGCGGCGGGAGCAAGCAAACATGCGGGCAACACTCACCGTGGCAAGGGAGCTGCTGTGATGCAGGCTGATGGAGAGCAGCCGGGATGCACTGCTGGAGCGTGTTGCCGAGCTACTGGATGCAGCGGCGTCGGGAGCACCACCTTTCTGCTATCGACTTTCCCCTCAGGCCACTGCAGGGCCACACGGCGGGCCTCACCACAACCGCGCACCATCGGCTACGCCCGGGGGCTTCATCAACATCAGCACGGCCAGCCGCGTAGGGGGCTCCGCCGCCCCCATGCCCCCCGCGACAAGCATGGGCGCAAGCGTCGCCCCCATGGTCCTAGCCGGATGCCCGCTATCATCCTCAGGACGCCACCCTGGGCCGAGCAACATGGAGCGTGGGGCACTACGGCGAGGTGTTCGGGGTAACGGCCCCGGAGGCCTACGTGCCCCGCATGATGGACCAAGAGTACGCACCGGAGGACGACCACGGCTCATTCGTCGGAGAAGATTGGGGAGAGGGGGCGCTAGGAGCCTAAGCTTTCCAAGAACCAACGGAGAACCACGACGATCGCGCCGGCAACGGCAACTACAGGGTACCGCTAATCTCTCAGGAACAGGCTTACGCTAACCATGGGCTACAGATGAATCAGGTTGCAGCGTCAATCGACGACCCTGGCACGGCAGCACCCCTTCCAACAAGGGAAACACGCTGGGGGGCGCCAGGAGGGAGCCAAGAGCAAGGCCCCTCCCCGCGTCGCGCGACGCCTGGCGACACCCAGAGGTAGGCCCTCTAACGGGGAGGCCTCGACGACCCTTCCCCCGGCAGAGGACCTGTGGTCGCCGAGGGCACCGCTGGCGTCCTCTTTCCCTCTTTTGTGTCGTCCCGGTGACCGATCGGCTCAAAGGAGGTCAAGGGTGGCGCAAGGCGGGGCCCTCGTCTGGCGATATGAAGCAAGGTCGGTACCTGTGAAGAAGGCCCAGTGCCTGTGAAGCTCGCCGCCCGTGACACTCTCACGTAATAATGAGTTGGGGCTGTACACGCCCCGGAGTCTCAGGGTTGCCGGCCTCACGCCCTGGGGCTCCCTCCCACGCCTAGTGGGAGCACTTAGCTCCGCGCTGGTGAGAAGACTTGAAGACCAGAAGACTAGACTAGGTGCCGGACGCGGCCTTTCGCTTTGGATCTCTCTTTCTGTAGCTTTGCTTTCTGGATCTGGATTTAAGTTGAAGCCGAATTTTTATCGATGCACGCGGGGGGGACCTTTTCTCGTTTGAGCAATTTTTTGCCTTCTGGATCTCATTTTGTCTGGGACTCATGTCCATCGCCTTCCCCTCACGAGCTCCTCGCGAGCGGGACTGCACGAAGCACGCGCACGCCAAGCGCGCGCTAGCACTGCAACTGGTGCTCACCTCTTGTGGGGCCCCTTCTGACGGGGCGACAAGCTCCGCGGGATTCTCAGAAACTCGACGCCTCGCGACCCAGCTCAAAGCTGGCGCTGGCTAAGGTAAACCATGACAGAAAACTCGCACCTGGATTCATGAGTCCACGAAGACACAAACTCACACTACATAGGAAAGTAAAAACTGCAATTTGCTTACATGAGGGGCTCCCCCTCTCAAAATGCTCTTACAAGTTTTCCAAGGGCCACGCCCGAGTTTTGTGTGCAGGGTGAAACGACAGGAGAACAATGGATCAGCCAGAAATGTCGCTCGCTGCATCACCCGCGGACGCGTCACTCGCGTCGTCGTCGTCTTCGTCGGCATCGTCGCCGCCATCGGCGACGCCCCTGTCGCCGTCGTCAACCACGTCGCCTTCGTCTGCGACGACCACCACCGCGTCATCCTCCGAAGTGAAGGCCCTGACCAACGCGTCCACATTCTCCTCAACCCAACGCGCCAGGTCGCCCCGGATAGCCGTGGGTACGGGGGCGATGGCGGCATCGAAATCAAAGTTGGGGTCGGCATTCAGGAGATGGCTGAAGACACGGGAGAAAGCGTGCTCAAGCAGGCCACGACCCCTTTCCTCCACAAGCTAGCGAGCTCTGGCAGACCGAGCCTCCAAGCGCGCCACCACCTCGGTGAAGAAGGTCAGGTGGCTGGCATAGTCATTCGAGTGAGGGGCCGGCACCTCCACGTCGCAAATATGGCCCAGGGCGATATTGGCCCTGTTCCGGAGGTCCTGAAGCATAGGGCCATGCTCGCGCTCCAGCGTTCGTCGTTGGAGCACTTCCTCCGTGTTTTGCCGTGCGACGGCCTCAGCGTCATCAACCCGTCCTTGAAGGGAACGCAACTCGGTGCGGGCGGAGGCCGAGTCCGCCTGCGCCGTAACCAGGGCGGCGGCCGTGGCTTCCGCGCGCCTCTCAGCCTCATCCAACCTGGGCCTGAGGGCAGCGGCCCTGCCCGCATCCTCCGTACCCGCGAGCTTCAGCTTCAGGTCGTACCTACCCTCCAGGTCTTCGCGAACCTTGGCCACCCGGCGATTGACCTCCTCCTCGACTCTGGCCTCGCGAGCCCCGACGGCATCTTCTGCTTGAGTAACTTGACGCTCCCTCGTCTCCAGTTGCTCGAGCTCGAGGCTGCGCTCCACGGCTTCCAGGGCCAGCGCCTCATCACGCTTCCGGACCTCCTCATCATCGACGGGCGTCCCCCTCAGTGATGTAAGAGCGAACCTGCGCGCCTCCACCTGCTGCTCAAGGGACGCGCTCCAGGCCTGGAGCTCCCACGCGCGCTCCTCCGTAGCCTCGCGACGGCGGTCAGCCTCGCGGACCTCTTCCAAGGCTTGCGAGCGGGCTTCATGGGCGATCTTGAGGGATGCCTCGGCCTACGCATTCTCAAGGTCGCGCTGATAGCGACCGAGGTTGATGGCCACCCTCAGCTTGCGCCGCTCCTCCACCAGCCGGAGACCTTCAGCCTCAAGGCGCGAGTCGACACCCGCGAGCTCTTCACCGAGTCGGTTCATCGTGCCCATCGCCTCCTGGAAGAGCTCATGGCGAACTATGCTCCGCCCGCGCTCAAGCTCGAATGCTCGACCCACCTCCTCCTCCTCAGGGGCTGCGGGCGGGGCGCCAAGTGGCGCGCCACCTCCCGGCAGGGGGCTGGGGGCTGACGCCGCACCTGACGTCAGCCCCCCACCCCCCCGAGGAGCCCCAGCCGATTGGGGCTCGCTGCTTGAAGAGGAACCGAAGATCGAAGCCAACCAGCTGTTGTCCATGAGCAAAGGAGGGGTCTTGGGCACGCCCGCCAGGCTCCGCGCCAGACCATGGGGGAGGGGTGACCAAGCCGCGGGCTCAGCGCGCCATGAAGGCGGAGATGCTCCCCCAACCGACCCTACTCCAGGGGCGGTAGGCAGACCAGGAACGCTCAAGGCCGATGGGGGAGTTGATGAAGGAGGAGGCCGTTTCTCAGGAGGCGCAGCCGCCTCGACGGAAGGAGCCCTGAAGAACTGACGTCAGGAGATGGAAAACAGCACACAAGGAGCCACAGCGATACGATACGTACACGTCAACGGCGATGTACTTCCTCCACTTCAGCGGTCCAAAGATGTTGTTGCCGCTCGGGGATCCTCTCCTCTTGTGGAGCTCCGCGAAATCAACACAGAGCCGACCGTATCGCTGGACGTGGCGGCCTGCACGGGGCGAAGAGCTTGGAGAGACAACTTCCGGGGTGCCCTGATGCGGCAAACAGCCAGGCGCCGCCTCACCACCAACTCCCGAGGCTTCCGGGGCCCTAGCCTCGGGAGCCGCACGCTGCATCTCCTCAGCGACCAGCGTTTCAGGAGGGGGGTCGCAAGCTCCCGAGGATGACGTCCCAGGATCATCGCGCGGCATGTGCTCCTCAGCACTTGGGCCACCAGCCTCGGTCAGAGCTCGCCCTCCTGCACCCCCACTTGGGGTGAGCTCAGCACCAGCGGAAAGGAAGGGAACCACGACGACGGGGTTCTCGCAGGGCCCCACCAGACCGATCGGCCGCAGCCCACATTCGTCAAAGGAAGGCATGCTCGCTGCAAACTCGCCTTGTTCTTGCAGCGATACAGCAGGCAATTCTTCCCAGGCATTTTGGTCGGCAAAGGGACACCCGTCAGGACCTTGAGCATTGTTTGCCGCGTCCCAAGAGGGAGCCCAGACTCCTGGAACCTCATGTGGTCCTGACTGTTGAGCAAGGTCCACATTGGGCGAGAGTGGCGCTGAAGCGGAGCAACCTGGCGTTTGACGAACTCCTTCACCACCATAGGCGCGGTCACGCCATGGTCCTTCAGCAGCCTCAGCCTGGCCCAGACGAGAGCAAGGCGGGGGCTCGAGAGCTTCTGGTGGCCCCAGCCGGAGTTTGGAACAGCAGGCCCCGCCGGAACTTGGAGCAGAGGGCTGAGCACGCCGGCATCAACAAACACCCATCGTATGCGGAACTCACTCGTGGATGGAGGAAGCTCGAAGTCAATCCCCGCAGACGCGGCCACGGCCTGGAAGCCCACTATGACAGCCTGATTTTTGCCCTCTCCTATTTGCCTGATTTTCATTTGGCTTTATTTTGAAATTTGGAGTTTTTTAATCTTTTCATATGGACTTAAACACTTGGGTACCCTTGGCTTTCACCCAAGTGCATCATTCCCCTCTCTAATCATCATTCCCCTTCTGATCCACCTCAAAATAATTTTGGGAATATTTTTCTTAAATGAAAAATATTCATTTTTCCTCTCTAAAACCCTAGCTAGTTCAATGAGCTCCAAAGCAACCCTAATTTTTCTTGCCCACAAAAATCTGAGAAAATTCACAAATATTCTTTGAACCCTAGGGCACCTTCCTGAGCAAAAATATTTCATCACTTTTTGGAATATTTTTGCTACAGAAAATATTTTCTGTTCTAGACAAAAATGGTGGTTTCTACAGCAACTACCATTTTACTTGCTCCATTGTGCCTGGATTTTCTTGTGCATCATCACCTTAGTAGATGATGGCTAGCCTCCAAAGCACAGCCCCCAACTCCCAGCCATTTGACCTCAGTAACCTCTCAAAGTTACTGACCAGAAACTTACCTGGCTTGTAAAATCTTCTCTACTGCATCTGGAGCCAAACCAAAGCGTGATAATCTTCAAAACTACCATGAACAACAAGCCAGACATGATCTCTGGACGTTGGTTGACCTGAGGGGAGAGTTCACGCGGTGACCACGCGTGTCCACGATGCCAGCATGCGTGTCGACGCACTCTGAGTCCCACCGAGCGCTCTGTTCGCGCGTGCTCGCTTCCCCCGCCTGCCCGAGCGTGCCAAACTTCGCCACCATCCTCGTCTCAACGCCATTAACTCCCCACTGGCGCTCGCCGACGCCGGAGCTCGCCGTAGCGAGTACGGGCGCGGTCCGGCCAACGCCACAGTACGCTCTACACTGTGCTCGTCGCCTTCCTCTTGATCCTGTACTCGTCCCCATTCGCCCACAGTCCCCGCGTGAGCTGCGTCGCCTTCTCCCCCTCTCACCGATGCCGCTCGTCGCCGGGCGCAGTGTCCAGGTGTCGCCGGCGGAGCCCCGATCCACCCCCGACACTCGCCTATAAAAGGGGCCACCCCCAGCCTCCTCAAGCACCATCCTCCACTCCCACACACTCCACAAGCGCGTAGATAGCCGTAGCCCGGCCGGGCAGGCCGCGGGCCGCCGTCCCCGAGCTCGAGCTCGTCGGCGATCCCCTCGGGTCGTCGCGGTAGCTCCAGCCCCTCCCAGGCCAGGGCGACCCTTCCAGGGCCTCCGCCTCTCTCCGGTGAAGCCATCCCGTCCCCTTGGAGCCCCTGAAGTTGCCTCTGCTCGCCGTCTTCCTCATCTCCGGCGACCACCGCCCTCTGCCTCCGCTTGCGAGGTCGATTTCGACGCCGTCCGACCACCCCTAGCTACGCTACGAGTACGGGCAGGTGCGCCTCCGTCCCCTCTCTCAATCCATCCCTCTCGTTCTGGCCAAGGAGCCCTCGTCGCCGGCGAGAGCTCCGGCGAAGCCGCGACCCCCTTTGTTTCCTTCTCCCCCTCCACCTCACCTGACTAGCGGGCCCCGCTAGTCAGCCACTCTGTACGCGCACGAAGCGGTACGAGTGGTGGCGCCCTGAGGCTTTACGCCTTCGACGTCACCCCCCTAGTCTGTTTTATTTAAATTCAAATTCAATTAATTTCCAGAGAGCTTCAAACAGCTATAACTCTTCAACCATAAGTCCAAATGAATTGATTCTTTTTGCATTATGTTCTTTGCAAAGAAATCTAGCAGCTCACCAAAAATGAGATTTTTCTGAGCTGTCCAGAATTTCTAGTGATTTTCAGAAGTGTTCTTGATATTTTCTTCTTGTGCTTAAAATTATTTTCAGAGGGTGAGGCTTGTCTTGAGGATCACCAGAAGGCTTGTGAACCTCATCTGCACTAAGGCAAGCCACAACAACATTTTCATGGTGTCATTTCAATATTTATGATTTTCTTACTTGAATGAAATGATTAATCCATGCATTTAAATAAATATTATGTTATTTATATTCTGTTAAGTGTTTGTTAGTTATTATGCTTGATTTACAGAATGTTGAAACTAGTTTAGTTGGTAAAGCAAAGTTAAGATCTACTTGTGGAAATGATAAAATGATTTGTTATGCATATGAGTAATTACTTAAAGTTATTTTCTTGCACAAATAAAATAGTAAAATTTGATAGAAAATATTCTGTTAAGTGCTTGTTTAGCCATTTTACTTGACTTACAGAATGTTTGAACCTAACTTGGTTGGTAAAGAAATTTGGATTTGCTTGTGGTGATGATAGTATAATTTTTGCTATGCATATGAGAAATTAATCGAAGTTATTTTCTTGCATGAGAAAATAATAAAACTTGTTACAAAATATCTTGTTAAAGTAAGAGTTACCCTGACCAGGAAAGTAATATAAGTTGTTGATGTTTATGCTTAGTGTGAATATGGTTGACATCAGTCATTTTCGTTAATATGTGATGCATGTGTAGTAGTGCATTTCATGGCATGCTATGACACCGGTCATTTTCATTTTAAGTTGAACCTGAATATAACTCAACTTTAATATATCGTTGATTGGGTCATGGTGCCGCTGAATCGAGTTTTTCCCAGTGCAACCACATTTGCCTTTGTGGGAAGGCCTTGATTCGGTTCATTGACATGCCTCTGGTGGGTGCCTCCAACTAGGGAAGGTTATGGCATGCTTACCCTGGCCCGGTAAGCAGGCATAATCTTGTGTGCCCGTTGTTGAGATTATGGTACCGGGTCCCCGAGTGGGATCGTTTTGGCCACGACGGTGGTCGTTGTGTCTTTGGTAGACACGGGGCCACCCAGGACTAGCCCGTTGGGATTGGGTCGGAGTGGCCGAGAGAGTGTCATGGCAATGGAAGGGTTTTGTCGGAATGCCATTGGTCCACCCGAATGGGAGTTCGAGGCCATGGGTTCAGTGGTGTGGGTACAGTGTGCTACCTTTGCAGAGTGTATAATCTATCGATAGCCGAGTCCACGGTCACGGACGCCTCGTAGTAGGTCCCACCATGAGTCAACATTTAATTAACTTGCACACTAAGTTATGAACTTTTCACTGTCGATGATGGCGGAAAGGCCATCGAGATGTTCGAGACCGAATATTGGTCGTGGTTGTGATCGCCGTAAGGATCACGAGTTACTCTGGTCAAGACCACGATGGTGGTTTGTTTGTGATCCGAGAACGATCACGGTTGGTAAGTCGGTCCCGAGGGACGTTTATCACGAGAGCATGAGCACAACATGTTGGAACATTATTGCATTATTAATTGGTTAATTATCATGATATTGCTTGTCATTATGATTATGCCTGTTGTGAGCTTGCAAATACATTCAGTGTACTAACCTGGCGTGTCATGCCAGATTTCAGGAAAGTCTCGTTGGAAAGGAGTGTTGCTCGAGTCTAGATCGTGTCCACATCGGTGTCCCTGTGCTATGGAGTTTCTGCTACGACGTTGTTCCGCTGCCGCGTAGTTGTTATGATCGAGGCCCCCTTTATGTTCACTAAATAATGTACATATTGTTCAGCCGCACCGTGTCTGCCGCTTCGCCTCGACCCCTGTTGTAATATAAACTCTGATCCGCTAGCATCAATAAAGCGGTTGTTTTCTGTACCAAGATGTTGTGTGTTGCCAGAAGACATGGTCTCTGGGCTGGCAATGCATGGTAAACCGGTCGCTCTGAGCCGGGGTGCCACACCCACGCACCCTGAGCTCTGTCGGGGACCGGTCAGATGCAATGAGAAGAAATGGCAGAGGAGGGCCACCGAAGGAGTGATACCCACCATGGCCTCGCACAAGAAGGCGAAGACGGCAAGAAGGGTCACAGATTGAGGGTCGAGATGAAGCATGTGGATCTGATAATGCTCGAGCACCGCGTTGAAGAAGGCGGAGACGGGAGGAATTAAGCCAGCCCAGAGGGCATCAATGAAGATCGGGACCTCAGTGGCTGCCCGATCCATGCGAGTGCGGGACGCGGGCCAAGCCAACGTTTCTCCCCACTCGTTGAAGCTGGAGGCAAGCATGGGGCGCACCTTGTCCATGGCCTCGTCGTTGAGCACCCGAGGCCGGCCGAGCGCAGGCTCAAAGGGCGGAGGCGCAGTTGGAAAAGATAGAGGTTTCTTCCCCTTTTCAGCTTGTTTCGGCGCCATGGCGATGAAGCAGGCGGAGCGCAAGTCAGATTGGAAGGGCAAAGCAGGGCCTCAAGGAAGCAGGGAGATTGGAGGAGCCGGGTGTGGGCAAAGGAAGAATAACTGTGCAAGAGGCGGGGGCCGCATAGCCAGGTGGATTCAAGAGCAGCGTGGGGAAGCGAAGACGCCCACGTCTAATCAACCGTCATGCGTCAATCGAGGCCGCAGGCTTTTGGGGCCCGCGGTGCTCCGTACTTGACCCTTGGCTTCGCCGCGAAGCCAAGCCCGAGCGCGCCTTGGGCCCGGGGGCTACTGTCGGCGTTCTGGGAACAGGGGTCCCCAGACTTGCCTGCCTGCGGCCCACGGCGTGGCTAAGCTAGCAGGCCGTACGACCCATCTTCATCAACAAGGCACCCAAGACCCTCGCGAGGGGCCAAGCCTTGCGAGGCGGACAACGCAAGACCTCCTCAGGAGTGGCCTAGTCAGGCACGCTCACGAGGAGCGGAGATAGCAAGGCGGGGCAAACCTCACGAGGTCCTCGTGATGTGAGCCGTGACGATCGACACCAGGCGGGTGCCAGGCGGGCGCCAGCGCGCGCAGCGTCCTTGTTTCCTCTTTGGTGCTAAGAAGGCCAACGCAGGCGAGGAGTACGGAGGCATGAGGCAAAGGTTGCTATATCGGTGCAACGAGACCAAGACCAGGAGGACGGCAAGACGGAGGTCATCGTGGAGCCCAAGACGGCGTCACCACCAGAGCCTTTCGCAGGCGAAGACCACTTTTGTCAGGATAGCTTGTACTAGCTGTCCCCCTTCAAATTTGCCCGCCGTTGTTGGCTCCCTTCCCACTCAATATTTGGGAAGAGGACCAGGGCCTATATAAGTAGAGCTAGCCACCACAGTAGGGGCATCGAGCAGTTCACCCAGCTCCCGCCCGCTAAGACACCAAGCACAAGAACACCTCAACCTCAGGAGGCTGTTCTTCCCTCTGTACTGTTCATCATCAGCCCAAGAGGCAATCCACCACCACCACACTGGAGTAGGGTATTACACCACAACGGTGGCCCGAACTAGTATAAATCTCGTGTCTCTTTGTGTTGCGAGTTCGTCGAGTTCGTCCGCGAGATCTTAGCGAGCTAGGGCGTAGATCAGTAGGAGGGAAAGACTTCGCGCGCACCCCAGTGTTTGAACCTTAAGGGTTTGCCGGAACCCCACATCCGACAACGGTCTATCGTAACAAACCGTTTGGGAAACAGTGTGTAAGGCACACGGGCAAACATATGAACTGTGTGTGATTTGTGCCCTATCGCACACGAGTTTTCTGCGTAACCCGTCTGCCATGCTAGACTCCATCACACACGTTTTCCAACAATTACCGTCTTTGATAATGTTCTATCACAAACGGTTCAGGAGCCCATTCGCACACATACAAGTGCTGCAGACCTTTTGTGATTTGTTAGGTATCACTGACGGTTGCCGCAAGAGTGACGTGTGCTTTTCGTTTGGGGTCCCACACGTTTCCTGAAAAAAATACGACTGGGAATATATTTTGCATTGGGCATGGTTTACTCCCAGTTCTTGTGTGCGACAACGCGATATCACAAACGGTTCCGGACAACCTACGCACACGTAGTAGCAATGCGAATCGTTTGCGATCTGCTGTGTATCACCGACGGTTCCAATACGATTGACGTATGCTTTCCGATGTGGATCGCACACACTCATTTAGTTGAACCGTGTGCGGAGCAATTGCCAGGTTAAAACAAAAATATCCCATTTTGAATCGGCATGCAAAAAGCAAATTCGCCACAATATTCAATTGAACAAATAAACAAAAATATCCCATTTTGAATTGGCACGCAAAAAGCAAATTCGCCACAATATTCCGTTGAACAAATAGTGTCCACGGGAAGAACATTCATCAGATTTCGCAACAATTGCAATTGAACATATGGTAGCTAAATTCCAATGATTTGTCCACACATATATGCATTACATAATTAATCATAGTGTACGAAATACGAAGACCTCATCAGATGGAAAACAATGGATCCATGCGTTATATGTTTAGCGGCTAACTCTTACTCAATGTTTCAGGAGAACGCATGCTGAAATCTTCATTATCACCAGTGGGATTGATGTAGTGATCCAGGAAGAAGTCACTGATAAATCTCCGAACCATCAGCAATTCACCAGCCGGGAGCGGTTTAGGTGTCTCGGTTTTAAGATGAGCTGCAGTATTTTTAAGATCAGAATGTGCCATATGAGTGGAGTAGAAGATATTAATGAAGATAGACTTACTGGTACTAATTTGCGAGGATCGTCACAACTATCAGCAGATTTGCAAATGGAGATCATGTGTCTGCAAACATAGTATCCACAAAGGTTGGTCCCTTCTTCTTACTGAGGACACTGAAATTTTTTGTACAAAATTAGTCATGTATTTGTCCTGTTAGGAACAACCCAACCGGTGTTAGATGTATTATTTTTTCTTTGGACAAAATAGAAAGAGGTTTATTTAGAAGCTTGAACATTTGACTAGCGTAAGGAAAGGTATTTGCAGACTGTTGGATAAATTTTCCAAAAATAATGGATTTTGGTGTGTTACCGAAGAAACGGTCACGTGCTACAGAGGTAGTTTCCTCTTGAACAGGTTCCCTGTTTTAGTTTCCCACAATGCGAGCACACTGCAAATGATGATGAATTTTGACAACATCAATTATTGAACCAGATATGAATGCAAATTAATTTCAACATCATAGAATTCAATACATATCCAAGAATTGCTGAAGATGCGTCAGATCCTGAGCGTTTGTTGACTCTCTGAGAGAATCGATGTAGTAAACTGTGTTCTTGTTTGGAACAATGAATACCAATATCCAGTGATTGCTACATATTAAGAAAGCCATGAACTTACGAATGATGTCGAAATCTGAAAGACAATCAGTGTATGCGTGGTTGTTTACTTGACTTACCCTTCATGATATGGCCAGAGAAATGATTCTGCATGGGACGTGTTTTCGAAGATACAGATGACCGTGTTAACGGCCCAGTCCCGTCGGTCCTTTTCATGTAATGTTGTGCCATTTGCTAATGCAGGATCTATGAAATACACACTCTCACTTTGTCTTCTCTGCGCGTTCAATCCCCTGAGAGGAATAAAATGCAGTTAGCTGTTTATCATTTACAACCTTGTATGGAGAAGTTGATCAAAGTTTGTTAAGTACTTACAAAATCACGCATCTAACAAGAGTGGCATCGAGCACGTTGAAGTTGAAGAAGAGATATAAGTCCTCGAAACTCACAATGATGGAACCAGCATCGTGTCGAAAATGATCTCTGTTGTAGTGGACTAGCAAATTGTGATGACCTTCTGACATTTGATCCATGCAATATTCATGTAACTCGCGGCAACTGGAGCTGCACTCATCAAAGTATTCGCCAACAAGAAATGGCTGGCCATGGACATAATTGCGTGCTTCAAGTACTTCTGCTTTTCTTTTAGCAAGCAACAATTCTACTTGTTCATCATCCATGGCGTCAGAAATAATATTACTCCCCTATTCGAACAAACTGCTGTAAATTTGGTTCTGGGCGATGAGTGCTTTAAGTAAGAGGCAATCGTTCTCTTTCCTCTTCACTTTCCCGCTGCACTTCCTCGTGGTCGTGGGTGTAGCCTTTTTGGCCACTTCCTTGTTGGTACTTGAAGCATTTCTGGCAGAACGTCTGGTTGCCTGCACGATAGACTGCCGAGCAGATGGTGAAGCTTGGACAGACTTCTTAGCAGACTGTTAATCTATGCCGGACCGCTTAGTTGGCGGTGCTGCAGTGACGGACTGCTGGGCTGTAGGAGCAGAGGCATCAGACTACTGACCATGCATTGAAGCTATGTCGGGTTTCTGCGCAGGTGGTGCCAACTTGTTGGTGTGCTGAGGAGGCCGTGCCAACGCGTTGATTTGCTGAGTAGGAAGTGCTAACGCATTGGTATGTTGATCACGCGCCTGCGGACCGATGGACTGATGAGCAGTCGGTTCTGGACCTACAGACTGCTTAGCAGGAGGTTCCGAAGCATCAGACTGCTTAGCAGTCTGTTCCACCAGGTTGGTCTGCTGAGCATGTGCTGCAGCTGGGTCTCCTCCCGCTGCTTCAGCGGCCGGCATCTGAACTGGTGGTGCGTCATTAGCAGTTGTAGGCCTTGCCACTGGCTGCTTTGGGGCGGAGGATGACATGCCATGTACGCCACAAAGTTGGTCCGGTTGATCACAGGTTGATGCATCAGCCCGCGAGAGCTGCTCTGGCAAGGAGAGCGTCACCGGTTGATGGGCGATAGTGGTTGCTCTTGGCGGGGCTTCAGTAATCTCATCGATGAACTCTATTTCCTTTCATGGCCACTGGATGTGATGTAACAGTGTTTCTTCCAAGGTCCTTTGCTCATCGAAGTCTCCTAGGACATTCTTCAGGGCAAATTCATTGAATCCAGGCTTTACTTCAATCACGTAGCACTTCACATAGCCCGGCTTCAATGGCACATTGTCCAAGAAGAGGCCATCTTCCAAGAAGGGTGGGCAAACCCAGGCTGTTGCACATGTTAATGTACCTTCATAATGTGTAAGCACGCCCTTCAGTCTATCTTTCATTCTAGATAGATCAAATATAGCATCATCACGAGCCGCTGCAGTCTCAGTGTCGCTGGGGTCAGCTGATGCACAGCTACTCTTGTGCAGTGTTGTCGCGCAATAAGCAGCATCATCCATGCCCGCCTCCCCTCCCATCTGTTGGCTATCTGTCAGTGTTAGATTCTTCTGCATCATCATCATTAACTCCTCAACATCCTTTCGAACAGCCGGATAAATCTCCTTCTTCAACTTTTCAAACAATGCATTCTGCTTCATTTCACTCATCACTTTTTTCATGCTGAGCCTCTCTTCTTTGCTGAGTGTGAAAGCCCTCTTGTGTGGGACATTAACACCTATACCCCTTGCATGGCCAAGGGGCTCTCTTGTGTCCAGAGCAATGGACAGAATGTCACATGGCCCTGAGTTCCTATAGAACCTTCCAGGGATCTTGGAAGCCTCTACCATCACTTCATACAGTTTGGCGTCACGTGCGTTTTCAAAGTAATAAGTTTCGTCATCACGCCTCTTTGCACGTGCCCGCAAGTAGTCTCTGGCGCGTTTGCCCTTGATTTCACTAAAGGCCGGACTCCCACCCGCCGCTACTGCTTCTTTGTCCTCCTGTTCCCATATCAGTTTCGTGCCATAGTATCCTGCCACACCCATACGGTGGGGGTGTATGTTCTTCTTCTGAAGTTCCGATTGCTTGAAACTCTTCGCAGGAAACTCTGGAGTTGCCCTGGCCCTTTTGAATTCTGCCCAGTCTGCCTTTGTAATTTGGGGGTATGCGGGGATTGGGTCCTTGCCTTCACTCAAGTACTTCTTGTACAGCACATGCTTCCAGTTTCGCCAAGCATCCCTAGCCTTCTTCAGTGCAGCGTGTTCCACCTGCATTCTCCACTGCTCTGGAACGTTGAAGTGATCCATGATCTCCCGGACTATCCTTCGTTGTGTTTCTGTGTCAGCCTTCCGAAACCCTGGCAGATTAATGTTGAGCCTTGCCCTGCCAACAAATCCACACACACTACTGAACCTCATGCGTGCTTTATCTGGTTTAGTTGGAGCCTAGGACTTTAAATCAATCTCGGTTACTTCATATACACCTTTAGGCTGGTGTGTGGGCTTTCTTGGAGCGTTCCTCCGTGTCCTGGCCGGAAGGGTAATTGCTGCAGCTCTATCCCGTTCAAGACTACTTGATCCCTCACAATCTGCTGAAGACCTAAGGTTGTCCGAATCAGATGAAGATACATGGCCTGAATGAGTGTTGTCGCTACTACTCGGCATCTACAGAGAACACATGCGAAACTCAGGAAAGGAGGATAAGCATAAAACTAACAACTTGGTATCAAGCTTTCTAAACATGTCATGCAATAATTTAGAAAATGTACGGCTAATTTGTTAAGTTTGTGTGACTCGGGCGCCCGCGATATGTAAATAGCCAGTAACTTATTAGAACAAATACAACTTATATGTAGTAAGGAAGGTAGATAATGAACACATATACGCTCTCCATTATTTTATAGCCAATTTGGGAACATACGGAACGAAATTGGAAGAGGGATTGCAAGGAAATATGCCTCACCGAGATGGAGAGCAGTAACTAACAGGCTTCTTAATGCAAACCTGGACGGACCACAGGAGAGGCGAGGGTTACTGCATTGATATGCTCGAGGGTGGCTGGCGAGCAAACGAAGACGGTGAGGCGCGGGCCGCCGCGTGTTGGGAACGGCAGTGGAGGTAGGTTTGACGCCAAAGTGCGGGCACACGGCCGGGGTGAGCACGGCGGCGCCGGAGAGGGTTCTGCTATGAATCTGGGGGAGGGGGAGCTGGCGAAGTAGATTAGGTGGACCAGTTGAGTGAAACGCGGGCGGACGGTGGGGGTTGTTGGCGGCCTAGGTGAAAAGGGTGAAAAATATCCCTGGTCGCCACGCACGCGGAAAGGCCTATGCAAACGGTTGCCTCTAAACGCTCGTGTGCACAAACAGAATAATTTCGTTTCAAATGAAGATGTACTAATTTTGAAATGAAGACATGAGTTCATCGTTTCTCATCTAATTTTTTTGCACGTAAACCAATCACAATTTTACCACGGGTTTGATTTGCTGGCGCATTTCAGGTCTCGTGTGCTATATGTAAGACATTTTTGGCATTTACCGTGCATGTTTGCATATAAATCAATTCCTAGCCGGACTGCATTTCCTGTCGAAAGGGACGAGGATTGCCGTTCGATCTGGGAGCATCCAACGGTGCAGACGTACGATCCGTGGGGTTTGGGTTCTGGCCAATCAGAATGCACGACTCAGATCGCACGCGCAGCGAGGGGGGCATCGGCCACGGTTTGGTAGGCACACGGATTTCGTGTGTGAACCGTGCGCTATTTGAAAACATTTTTTTGGGAGGGGCTATTTGAAAACATGTACATGTGTTGTCGAAAGGGATGAGGATCACCGTTCGATCTAGGAGAATCCAACGGTGTAGACGTACGATCCGTGGGGTTTGGGTTTTGGCCAATCAGAACGCACGACTTAGATCGCGCGCGTGGCAGAGGGGTGGGGGGTGCATCGGCCACGGTTTAGTGGACACATGGCTTTCGTGAGTGAACCGTGTGCTCTTTGAAAACATTTACATTACCTAACATCATATTTTTGTTCGAATGAAAACATGAGTTCATCGTTTCGCCTCCAATTTTTTCCACGGTAAGAAATCATGAGTATAGTGGAGAGTGTCATATACTAGTATCATGAATATACAGTATATATGATACTACCTTTAATTAATTATAGCGCATAGTATAATACATAGAGTATAGTATCATATATAGATAATATTTATTGCCATGCATGACACAAATTAGCATCGCATTTAACATGATACGCTATCTACCTACTATATGTTACTCTAACCCTCTTTATATATATTTAATTCTTTGCCACATCAGCATACTTGCTATTTTTGAGTGTATGACATCGTCGGCTATGATACCACCACTATGGCCAGCCTTATATAGTGGGGAGTATCATATAGTACTATATATATAGTATCATGCATATGATACTACTGTATGATACTACGTACGTACCTTCATAGTGCATATATAGTATCATAGAGTAGTACTAGCTCCCTCTATAAACTAATATAAGAGCGTTTAGATTACTAAATAGTGACCTAAACGCTCTTATATTAGTTTACGGAGGGAGTATGTTACAGTATCTACCTATGTTACTGCTTCTTTGCCACATCATCATATTTTCTATTCCCGGGTGCATGATACCGGCTATGATACCCCCACTATGGCCACCCTAATAAGGCTGGTCATAATATGGGAGTATCAAGCGGTATGATGCATGCCAACTAGACTTTTTGGATGATGTGGCACATAGTTAAATGATGAAAGAGAGGTTGTGTGGTATCATATCATGATACCGTATCATATTAAATGTTGTACTACTTTGTGCCATGCATGGTAATTAATAAGGAACCTAAGATACTAACTCATGATACTATGCATGCGCGCATTACGGAGGTATTGCCGATCATATACTAGTATCATGCATATATACTCCCTCCTTTCCGGTTTATAGGCTTATCTCAAAATTTTAGTTTTTCCATTTTATAAGGCTCAATTTGGTTGTTCCCCATCACATGTCCAGATTCCAAGGTGCATTAAATCATTGCATGCAAGTATTAAGAAAAAGTTGACCAATGCATGTACTTTATATATGCATGCATGTATTGCAATTAATACATTGGAAAACATAAATTTTTGAGGAAAACAAAAGCATTAATTGGGTGTTCTTGCAAACTACAAAAGGTATTCCACCACTCACCATCTACCTTGGTTGGTGAGATTTTTGAATTGAGCCCTATAAGGCTGGTTGTAATGGGGAGTATCATATATACTAGTAGTATCATGCATATATATGATAGTGTAGCTAGGATACTAGCTACTTCCGTAATGCATAGTATCATATATAAGTTAACATCTTAGGTTGCCTTACTAATCACACAAAGTAGTAGTACAACATTTAATATGGCACGGTATCATGATATGATACCACATCCTCTCTTGTGTGCCACATCATCCAGAAAGTCTAGTTGGCATGCATGATACCGCTTATGATAATACCATTACAACCAGCCTAGCTAAACCGGAAAGGAGGGAGTATGATACTAGCTAGCCACAATGGAGAGTAGTACACTCGTAACATACACATATCCCTAGACTATATATGTTACTACCTTCATACTCGGTAGTCACATAAGTGTAGTGTCATGCAAAGCTTCATTTCTTAGGTTACAGACTCATATTGCATTGGGACATGTGATGCTACAGTAACTAAGTTACTAAAACTATCTCTCTCCTCATTAACTTATTGCCACATAAGCAAGTTTGCTGAGTTGGAGTCGGTGTTACTGCTGAAGTTACTCCCACTATGGCTAGTCTGATACTAGCTAGTCGTCTATGATATACTAGTTACCTCACTAAGAGCATGGTTAATAATACAGCCAAGGGTCGGCTATAAGAAGTTGTCATGTCATATACAGCCAACCTCTTAGCGGGTATGTACAATAATAAGTTTTATATACGTACTAGTTTATCAATAGTTGGCCCACATTACATCCTCACAAAGTGTCTTGGGTCTCCTGTTGCAGCTGGTCTACTAACCAAGAGCCCGCTTCTCTTCTCTTTCCTCGAACTAATAAGCACATATATATATATATATATATTATTCTATTCCTTATAGCCAGACTACCCACAGTGGGAGTAACATAGGTAGTAACATCACACATATCTAGATAAAATAGATGATGGCAAGCAATAAATGAAGAAATGGAGGAAAGTGGATATGTGTGATGTTACTACCTATGTTACTCCCACTGTGGGTATAGTCTTACTATAGTATGAGACTACCCACAGTGGGAGTAACATAGGTAGTAACATCACACATATCTAGATAAAGTAGATGATGTGGCAAGCAATAAATGAAGAAAGAGAGGAAAGTAGTAACATAGCTAGTTACTAGTAGTATGAGTAACATCACATGTACATATCAAGGCAAGATGTGTCTATAGCCTAATAAATGAAGTGTTGCATGTTACCACACATATATGTTACTCCCCACTATATAGGTAGTAACATAGACTAGTAACACAGTTACTACCCATTGTGGCTAGTCTGAGTAACATCACACATCTCAAGGCAAGATGAGTCTATAGCCTAATAAATGAAGTGTTGCATGTTACTACACATATGTTACTCCCCACTATAGAGGTAGTAACATAGACTAGTAACATTCTATGTTACTACCCATTGTGGCTAGTCTTATGTCACTCTATTGTGTACTTACTTGCTCTAATAATGCATAGTATCATAGAGTAGCTAGTATCATATGTAGTACTTTATTTATATTGTCATGCATGACACATAGTAGCATAACATTTATTATGATACGGTTTCATGATATGATACTTAACCCTCTCTTTCTTCATTTAATTAATTCTATGAAAGCTCATCAAAATTGCCTAGTTGGCATGCATGATACTAGCTATGATACCCCCTTACTATCAGCCTAGCAAAAGTGTACATATCATTTGTGCATCACTTTGTGAGTTTTCATCCATTTGTTTGAGAAGCGGGGAGAAGTTTCAAACATTTCGGCCGCGAGGTGCGGCCACTGGCGTAGGCCTAGTTGGTATTTTAATTACAGAAAATTCAGATGGAGTTCGGACATCATCAAAATCGATGTGTGCCTGTGGCGTGCTCTCACGACCCCGTGGAAAAAAATTGGTAAAGTTTGGCACAAGTTTTGATGACCGCTCCTTCCAAACTGGAGCATCTCACATGAAGGATCATGGTTTTCCAAAAGGAGACGTGTCAATTCAAACTCCTGTGGCCGGTGACTTCATCGTTTGGCCTCATAAATATTTCCACGGTACGCAATCACCATTATACCACGGGTTTGATTTTCTGGCGCATTTCAGGTATCGTTGGCTATATTTAACACATTTTTTGAGATTAACGTGCATTTTGTGCATAAAAATAAAATTACAACCGGAACTGCATGTGTTGTCGAAAGGGATGAGGATCGCCGTTCGATCTGGGAGCATCCAACGGTGCAGACGTACGATCCGTGGGGTTTGGGTTCTAGCCAATCAGAAAGCACGACTCAGATCGTGGGCGGGGTGGCGGGGTTTGGTCGGCACACGGCTTTCATCAACGAACCGTGTGCTATTCGCAAACCAGATTGCATATTTTTGTTCACACATACTGTAGTGAGATCGATTGAGTGTGCTACCTCTATGATATAATAATAATAATAATTATTATTATTATTATTATAACAAAAAACAGTTCATATTCATTGCCTGAGCTGACAGCATATCAAGGTCAACATATTAATGGTTCTTACAACAACAGAAAACTGGGCATAGCTCACAAATTCAGTACACGCGACAGTTCTAAATTGAACGAATTAAGTTGCAGGGTAGGCATAAAGACTAGTCTTACAGCTTAATTCCCATGTACATGGGGGAACTGGGATCATTAAGTTGACCCCGAATGAACTTGGGGTTTTTGATGATTTTAAACGTCTTCTCTGTTGCACTGGTGCGTGATCCCTTGGCCGGCACATCAAATTCATCATACTCGTCCTGATCGGCAACATCGTCGACACCCAGTACCCTTCTCTTCCCATGCATCACTAAATGGCCGTTCTTATGCAAGGGGTCTTCCACAAAGAAAATCTGGGTAGCATCGCTGGCAAGAATGAATGGGTCCGCGTGATATGCCATCGTTGTCCTGTTAATACAGGTCTGCCTGTACTCATCAATCCTTACCTGACCAAGAGGGATCCATGCGCACTTGAATAATGCCACCTTAACTTTCACAAAGTCAAGCTCCCAAATCTCTTTGATGGTTCCACAATATACCCTTTTATCAGCTTCATTTACAGTCATGCATTCTATTTGAACAGAGTTGTTCTGATACGAGGTCTTCTTATCACGTTCCTTAGTGTAGAACGTGTATCCATTTATGTCATATGCTTAGTACGTCAGCACCGTAGGTGATGGCTTTTGTGCCAACCACGTAGCAATGTCATCGATGGATCCTTGCGCCAAACGATTCTTCATCCATTCGGTGTAGTTCTTAGTGTGCTCCTTCATCTCCACATCTGATGAAGGCACCATTGGTAAGAATCTTTGGCGTACCTCCGCCAAGTGTTCTTCGGCATAAGTGATGAGAACTGGGCTGTTAAGCAGTACCGTCAAATGGGCTTTCTCTGCCAATTCTCCGGGTGCAGCCATTTGCGTGCCAGCAAGGACTGGCTTACCTTTCAGCCTTCCCTCATGGCGAGAGAGGGGCAAACCTATAGGTATTTGTTTCATGTATTCGGTGCAAAACTCAACCACCTCCTCCGCGGTATAACCTTGTAGGATGCTTGCCTCTAGATGGTTTCGGTTCCGACAAAAGCGCTTCAGGATTCCCATGAACCGCTCGAAGGCATACATGTTGCAAAGAAACACAGGACCACAATACTTTATCTCGTCGACAAGGTGCACAGTGAGATGGACCATGATATCAAAGAATGACGGTGGGAAAAACATATCTAGGTTGGACAATATTCTTGCAATATCATCTTGCATATGATCCAATTCTTCGGGATCTACAACTTTCTGCCATAGTTGGTTGAAGAAATCACAGAGGTCAATGAGTGTGTTCCTTATATCTTTGTCCATCAGATTCCTGATGGCCACCGGGAGGATTTATGTCAACATTACGTGGCAATCATGTGACTTCATGTGTCCCAACTTCATTTTACCTGAGCTCACATCCACGAGACTTCTGATGTTTGCGCAGTAGTAAGAGGGTGTCTTAACTGACAACAAATAGGTGAAGAACTGTGTTGCTTATTTTTTACTGAAATTGTAACTCTGGTGAGCTTTGATGAATTTGTCATCATCTTCTGCTTCACTCTTGCGTTGTGATTGATCAGCAAGCATATCGAGCCGTGAACCGTCACCATCCTTTCTTTTACCTTTAATCTTGAGCAGAGTACCAAGGATGCTTTCACATACATTCTTCTCTACGTGCATGACATCGATGCAGTGACGTACACATAGAATCTCCCAGTAAGGTAATTTCCAGAACACCGACTTCTTCTTAAACACTTGATCCTTGGGTGTTAGTTTCACCGTCAAAGGGTGGTTCTTGCCAAGCACAACATTAATTTTTTTAGTCATGTTGTGGACCACCTCCCCTTCATAGGGTCTTGGGGCTGCAGCTGCCTCTGCCGTACCATCAAATTCAGCTTTCATCTTTTGGTATGGGTGATTTTTCCGTAAGAACCTACGATGATGCAAATACACTCTTTTGTGCGAGTTGGGAAGTCTTCTGCCAGCTGTCCTATCCATGCATGTGACACACCCTACTTCTCCCCTTGTTTTATGCCCCGATGTGTTGCCTAATGCCGGCATATCTTGAATGGTGTGCACCAGCATCGCATGTAGATCGAAAATCTCCTTTCTGTAAGCATCATAACATTTTACAGCAGGCGCATCTATCCACACTGTCAGCAGTTCTTCTACCAGTAGCTGAAAGTAAATGTCGATGTCATTTCCAGGTTTGCTTCGGGCATTGGATAATCATTGACATCATAATGTATTTTTTCTTCATACACAACCAAGGAGCTAGGTTATATATGCATAGAAGCACCGACCATGTGCTGTGATTGGTGCTCATATCGCCAAAAGGATTCTGTAGCGACCAGACCTCAAACAGTCTAGTCTCCGTGCATCAGTGTCATCCCTGGATCGGTAATGCTGACACGCACAGTACTTTGAAGGATTTATAACAGAGTAGCAATCACACACTTATTACATCGAATAGTTCAAGAGAACTCAATACAAATAAATATGGCTTAAGGCCATCTAAATACAATAACAGCAGAAGGCTTGGAAGATAAAGTGAGTCCATCAACTCCAACGGCATCACTGAGTATAAGACCACGATCTAAGGCTCCTTACTCGTCGTCTGAAAAGTCTGGAACATGATACGTTGTAGCCCGAAAACAGGTCAGCACATGGAATATGCTGGCAAAGTAACACATAGAGAGTAATGAACAGAATAATGCTATCACTACATGCATATTTGGCTGGTGGAAAGCTCTATGGTTACAGTTTTGCGAAAAGCTAATTTTTCCCTACCACAAAGGAATAAATTTTATTTAACTATCATGGTGGTTGTTAAACATTGAGAAGGTACCTCCAACTCAATCCCAATTAAGAACGTGATTAACCCAATCAAATTAAATTAAGTAACATGATGATGAGATTCACATGATAATCCAAGAACTAGATACTCAAGATTGTCCATAACCGGGGACACGGCTAATCATGATTAGATTGTACACTCTGCAGAGGTTTGCGCACTTTTCCCCACAAGACTCGATCGCCTCCGCTTGATTTCTCGCACTACAAGGTGTTTGAGAAATGGATGACCGAGACACGGTCTTTCAGAAACACTACTCTTTACTCCGGGTGGACAGTTACACCTACTTTCCCCTACATCTGCTAGCCCACCTCTTCAAGAGGTCATGTAACCTACTCAACTATGCTAGAGCCCATAATAGCTTGTGGCTGCACACGGAAGTTTCTAGCATGAATAATCTCATGATCCCTTTGAGCCTGGGTGGCGGTCCATAGGATGATCACACGGGTACTCCGGGATATCCAAAAATACAGGCAACACTGGATTCTCCAGGTGCCTCAATCCACCCAGATGTTTATTTAAGTAGCCACCTTAAGTTGAACCATTAATTAACCATCCCACATCTTTCATGGAAAAATTCACTTAAACCCAATCCACGTCTACGAGCATAGCATAGCAATATAAGCAAACGTAGAAGTAACTCCCAAGGTTTGTTGATAAACATGGCAATAGGTACTACCTCTTCTACTTCCCAAAACCCACATATTAATCAGATCCTAATCATACAATTGTTTGAGGATTGATCTAATGCAATAAAACTGGGTGGTAAAGAGGTATGATCAAAGTGTTACTTGCCTTGCTGATCGTCCGTGAAACCTAGAGACTCGTAGTAGCACGCTTCGCACTCCGGGTACTCCATCGCAAACAAACAATACATACATAAGCAATCAAGCAAGGGTGCACGAGTAAAACTCAAAATAAGAAATCTAACCAGAAAGTTCAACTTAAGAACTCCGGTTTACAAAAATAATCAAATTGAACGAAGCAACGAAACTCAAACGGCGAAAGAAACAAGCTTCGTTTACTAATCTGGACCTAAGTCAAATTTTACAGTAGCAAAAACTTGTTTGAGTTGGTTAAACGGAAAGAGGGTTTCGAGACGAAACTCTAGGCGCTTGAATCGCCTGATTCCGATAAACGAGCGAAAAGTTATACTAAAACGAAAAACAGATCGGAAATCGCGATCAGAAATAATCGCGGAAAATCCGAGAAAAAGAAAACTAACGAACAGTCTAACGAACGAACGTTCGCTGTCTGTGAAAAAAAATGAAAACCGTTTGTTAAAACAAACGAACGAACGAGTGTTCGCTAAATAAACTAAACCGGATAAAAACAGATCTAGGGTTTTTTTATATATAAAACCGATCGAAGAACCGGACAGGAAAAATCGAACGGTTTTCTCGAGGAAAACCACCGGCGGCGGGGCGGCGGCTACCTCCGGCGAGGGGTGGCGGGGCGGCTCCGGCGAGGCGGCGGATCGGGCAACGGCGGCGGCGTCGCGCGGCGGCGGCGGATCGGGCTTAGGGTTAGGGTTTCGGCGGCTCGGGCGACTTGGGCTATCGGGGCCGGGGCGGCGGCTTATAAAGGCCTAGCCAGGGGAGTCCTGGCCGAACACGGCCCAAAGTCGGTTTCGCGATTTTCTTTTTAAATAATTTCGCGCAGAAAAACAAATAAAAGAAATACTAAACGGACTCCAAAAATCCCGGGTTGAATTTTCCCCGACTTCTAAAATCAAGCCGGACAAGGTGAACATTTATTTGGGGCCTAAATGCAATTTTTCCTAGTTCAAATAAAATCAAATAAAATCCAAATAAAATCAAATGATTGTTTTTTAATATTTTTCCTCCAATATTTCATTATTTGTGGAGAAGTCATTTTATCCCCTCTCATATATTTTGATATGAAATATTTTCGGAGAGAAAAATAATAAAAACAAATGATCCTATTTTCAAAGTTTGAGAAAACCCAAATATGAAAATAACGAAATCCCCAACTCTCTCCGTGGGTCCTTGAGTTGCGTGGAATTTCTAGGATCGCAAATCAAAATGCAATAAAGTATGATATGCATGATGATCTAATGTATAACATTCCAAATTGAAAATTTGGGATGTTACAAACCTACCCCCCTTAAGATGAATCTCGCCCTCGAGATTCGGGCTGGCTAGAAAATAGGTGAGAGTGGTCCTTCCATAGATCTTCCTCTCGCTCCCAGGTGGCTTCCTCCTCGGTATGGTGACTCCACTGAACTTTGCAAAACTTAATAACCTTGTTGCGGGTGACTCGGCTGGCAAACTCAAGAATCTTAACTGGTTTCTCCTCGTAGGTCAGATCACTATCCAACTGAATCGCTTCCAGTGGCACTGTATCTCTCAATGGTATCTCAGCCATCTCCGCGTGGCACTTCTTCAACTGGGATACGTGGAACACATCGTGAACTCCTGACAATCCTTCGGGCAATTCCAACTTGTAAGCAACTTCTCCCATACGCTCCAAAACTTTGTATGGTCCTACAAAACCTGGCGCTAACTTTCCCTTAACTCCGAAGTGCTTCACTCCTCGAAGTGGTGATACTCGAAGATAAACTCTGTCTCCGACTTCGTAAACTGTCTCCTTGCGTTTAGAATCCGCATAACTCTTCTGCCTGGACTGGTCTACCTTGAGCCTATCGTGAATCAACTTCACCTTCTGTTCAGACTCTTTAATCAAATTTGGTCCAAACAACTGGCGGTCTCCAACTTCGTCCCACAACAACGGTGTCCTGCACCTCCTTCCGTACAGAGCTTCGAAAGGGGCCATCTTCAAACTGGATTGATAGCTATTGTTGTAAGAAAACTCTGCATATGGCAAATTGTCTTCCCAACTAGATCCATAATCTAGCGCACAAGCTCTCAGCATGTCCTCCAAAATCTGATTGACTCTCTCGGTCTGTCCGTCTGTCTGTGGATGAAAGGCGGTACTGAACTCTAGCCTGGTACCCAAAGTTTCGTGCAACTGATTCCAAAACTTTGAGGTAAACTGGGTTCCTCTATCTGATACAATGGTCCTCGGAACTCCATGCAGACATACGATCCTGGTCATGTATATCTTTGCCAACTTAGCACTGGTATAAGTGGTCTTTACTGGGATGAAATGAGCTACCTTCGTCAAACGATCGACTACAACCCATATCGAGTCATAGCCTGAACGAGTCCTGGGAAATCCCGTGATAAAATCCATGCCTAGCTTATCCCACTTCCATTCGGGTATCGGCAATGGTTGTAGCAATCCTGCTGGCTTCTGATGCTTTGCCTTCACTCTCTGACATACATCACAAACAGCCACATACTCTACAATATCCTTCTTCATTCCGGTCCACCAGAAACTATCCTTTAAATCCAGGTACATCTTGGTATTTCCTGGGTGAATCGAATATGGTGAATCATGGGCCTCTTGCAGAATCAACTTCCTGATCTCCGGATCATTGGGCAGATAAACACGGTCCTCAAACCATAAGGTGTCATGCTCGTCCTCACGAAATCCCTTGGCTTTTCCTTTACCCAACCTTTCCTTTATCTCAGCAATCTCCTTGTCTGTCTTCTGAGCTTCTCTGATCTTATCCATCAAAGTAGACTGAATCTCCAATGCTGCTACAAAGCCTCTTGGAACTATTTCCAAACATAGTTCACAAAGACTCTCGGCTAACTCCTTGGGTAACTCTCCGGTCATGAGCATGTTGACATGGCTCTTGTGGCTCAACGCATCAGCTACTACGTTAGCCTTTCCTGGGTGATAATGCAATCTCATATCGTAATCCTTAATGAGCTCCAACCATCTCCTTTGCCTGAGATTCAACTCCTTCTGCGTGAAAATGTACTTCAAACTCTTGTGATCCGTGTACACCTCACAATGGTTTCCGATGAGAAAATGTCTCCATGCCTTCAACGCATGCACTACGGCTGCTAACTCCAAATCATGTGTAGCATAATTCAACCCATGGGGTTTAAGTTGTCGGGAGGCATACGAAACAACTCTTCCCTCCTGCATTAGCACTGCTCCAAGTCCTCGACGAGAAGCGTCGCAATATACTTCATAATCCTTGCGTTGCTCTGGCAGAATCAACACTGGCGATGTAACCAAACGTTTCTTCAACTCCTGGAAACTAGCCTCACATTCCTCAGTCCAATTGAATTTGGTGTCCTTCTTCAACAACTCGGTCATCAGTTTTGCAATCTTTGAGAAATTCTCAATGAATCTCCGGTAGTATCCTGCGAGTCCAAGAAAACTCCGGATCTCTCCAACTGTCGTGGGTGCTTCCCAATTTGTCACAGTGTTAACCTTGGTGGGATCTACTGCTATTCCTTCTCCGGATATAACATGTCCAAGGAATCCAACTTCCTTTAACCAAAACTCGCACTTGCTGAACTTGGCATATAACTGATGTTCTCTGAGCTTTCCAAGTACTAAACGCAAATGCTCCTTATGCTCTTCTTCATTCTTCGAATAGACCAGAATATCATCAAACACTACGACGAACTTATCCAAAAACTCCATAAACACTTTGTTCATCATGTTCATGAAATAGGCAGGTGCGTTAGTCAGGCCAAATGACATAACGGTGTACTCATATAGCCCATACCTTGTGGTAAAAGCTGTCTTGGGTATATCCTGCTCTCGAATCTTCAACTGGTGGTATCCTGACCGCAAATCAATCTTGGAAAATACTTTAGCTCCTTGTAGTCGGTCAAACAGATCATTGATCATCGGTAGTGGGTACTTGTTCTTGATGGTTACTTCATTCAAACCATGATAATCAACAACCATCCTCAACGATCCATCTTTCTTCTCCACTAGAAGTACGGGTGATCCCCAAGGTGACGAACTTGGGCGAATATATCCTTTATCCAGTAACTCCTTAATCTACTTCTTAATTTCTTCCAAATCCTTAGTGGGCATCCTGTACGGTCTCTTAGATATTGGCCCTGTGCGTGCCAAAAGCTCAATCAAAAACTCAATGACTCTATCCGGTGGCATGCCTGGC
The DNA here is from genome assembly GCF_002575655.3 of Aegilops tauschii subsp. strangulata. Classification (NCBI taxonomy): domain Eukaryota; kingdom Viridiplantae; phylum Streptophyta; class Magnoliopsida; order Poales; family Poaceae; genus Aegilops; species Aegilops tauschii. The sequence goes on from NC_053038.3 coordinate 393,615,569, forward strand.
AACTCCTCTGGAAATACGTCAGGGAAATCCTTCACCACTGGTACTTCCTCCTGTACAACTCATGCTAAGGAATTTACTTGAGTCCTCTTCGGCACATGCCGGGATACATACTTAATCCTTCTTCCTTCTGGGGTGGTAAGCAAGATCGTCTTGCTGGCGCAATCGATGTTTCCTCCATACATCGATAGCCAATCCATTCCCAAAATCACATCCAAACCTTGCGACTCCAAAACTATTAGGTCTGAGGGGAAAACATGCCTACCTATGGCCAATGGCAACTGAAAACATCCTTGGCTTGCCATATACTCTGCTCCTGGCGAGGTTACTAACATAGGTGTTCTAAGAACTTTGGTGGACAACTCAAACTTATCCACAAATCCCCTTGATATGTATGAATGCGATGAACCAGTATCAAAAAGAACGATTGCAGTAAATGACTTAACCAAAAACTTACCTATTGATGGGTTCGTACGATTCTGTCCGTTGCTTCCTCTGTACCCATTGCCATTCTTGGGGCCACTATGATTGTGCGAGTTCCCTCCATTGTGATTGTGACCTCCATGGTTATGCTGAAGGTGTCCTCCCGAGTTCGGGGTAAAATGAGGCTTCTAATGAGCTCCTGTACTGTACTTTCCTTGTCCATACTTCCTCTTACGGCTCTCAATCTGCTATTGCTTCCCTTCAATCATGAGAGCTCTGTCTACCAACTCCTGGTAGTTGTTAAAAGTTGCCACCATCAACTGCATGCTCAGCTCATCATTCAGTCCTTCCAGAAACTTCTCCTGCTTAGCTGCATCCGTAGCAACGTCATCTAGGGAATAACGTGCTAACTTACTAAAATCCTCCACATACTGGCCAACGGTACGTCCTCCTTGGCGTAAGTTGCGAAACTCACGCTTCTTCATGGCCATAGCTCCTGCTGAAACATGGGCAGTACGGAAAGCTTGCTGAAACTGGTCCCATGTGACAGTGTCAATGGGGTGAGTGGCTGTGTAATTCTCCTACCATGATGCTGCGGGTCCATCAAGCTGATGTGCGGCAAAACGCACTCTCTCCGCATCTGTGCATCCTGCAGTGGTCAGCTCCCTTCCAACCTTGCGGAGCCAATCATCTGCCACAATCGGCTCGGTGCTACTGGAGAACACCGGCGGATTTAGCCTAAGAAAACGGGCTAAGTGATCAACAGGTAGTGGGGGTGGTGGGTTGTTGTTGTTGTTGTTGCCTTGGTTCTGAACTAGCACTTGCATCAGGGCATTCTGCTGCTGAATCAACTAGTGATCCCCGGTGGGAAAACAAATCCGGTGTCGCGTCTCGGAGGCATCTGATGGGTTTAGAAAATATGAGAAAATATAATAGAATGAGGTCTAGAGGGAAAACACTACCCATATGCACAAGAGACAAACACAATCATATCACTTCAATCAATTCACACAAGGCATACAATCGATCTAACTATCGTTACAAAGTGCTTGGACTATACTATATATATATGGTGGAATACTACTACTAATTTGGTGGTCTACTAGAAAAATTGCTCAGTCGAAGACTCCATGATATCTGCTCCGGCTTCATCCTCCAAATCATCATCACTGGGGTCCGAGTCGGTGTCGTCGATGATGATGTAATTCTCCGGCAAGTAGAATCGTCGTCATCTCCTCCTGGTGTTGGGTCTCCCATGAAAACTTCTAGCTTATTTGTCAGGTCGCCATTCTTCTCTACTAGTGCGACGATTTCCTCCATATAATCCTCGCGTGTAGCCTTGAGTTCTTCCTCCAATTCCATGATCCTAGTCTTTGCCTTCTTCAGATCTATCATGTCTGTGCACATCTGGTTCTCCTGGCGACGAATGTGCTGGTTTAACTCCTGGATGAAAGCTGCAATAGATCTATCCTTCCTGGTACTGATCATCTCCCATTGCTCGTCTCAGCGCCCACAAATCTGATAGATAGTATCCTTGAGATTATTGTGGTACACTTCAATGCGTCCCATGGTGATGTGGGCTGCCATGCTCTTTCCTAGACTCCAGGTTGGTGCATCAAAGGAAAACTCTATGGGCTCAGTGACTGGCGTGAACGTCCTTCCTGGAACTTGAACTTGAATCATCCAGCGCTCCTCTTCTGGTAGTGTGGCGTTGTAGGTACCGGTGAAGCTTGGTACTCCAATGTTCAGGTACTTAGTAACTTCCTTCAAGTGTCGTCCAAAAGGTGTATCCTCATCTGGTTGCGAACTTGTTCCTTGCATCCGCCATCCAAAAAACAGTGGAAGAAAGGAGAGGAGTCAGAAATGAGAAGAGAGTAGTGATCTAGGGCTTTAGCTTAGTGGTCGTGTCCTACAGTCAGCGTGTGCTCTGATACCATCTCTGTAGCGACCAGACCTCAAACAGTCTAGTCTCCGTGCATCAGTGTCATCCCTGGATCGGTAATGCTAACACGCACAGTACTTTGAAGGATTTATAACAGAGTAGCAATCACACATTTATTACATCGAATAGTTCAAGAGAACTCAATACAAATAAATATGGCTTAAGGCCATCTAAATACGATAACAGCGGAAGGCTTGGAAGATAAAGTGAGTCCATCAACTCCAACGGCATCACTGAGTATAAGACCATGACCTAAGGCTCCTTACTCGTCGTTTGAAAAGTCTGCAACATGATACGTTGCAGCCCGAAAACAGGTCAGCACATGGAATATGCTGGCAAAGTAACACATAGAGAGTAATGAACAGAATAATGCTATCACTACATGCATATTTGGCGGGTGGAAAGCTCTATGGTTAGAGTTTTGCGAAAAGCCAATTTTTCCCTACCACAAAGAAATAAATTTTATTTAACTATCATGGTGGTTGTTAAACATTGAGAAGGTACCTCCAACTCAATCCCAATTAAGAACGTGATTAACCCAATCAAATTAAATTAAGTAACATGATGATGAGATTCACATGATAATCCAAGAACTAGATACTCAAGATTGTCCATAACCTAAGACAAGGCTAATCATGATTAGATTGTACACTCTGCAGAGGTTTGCGCACTTTTCCCCACAAGACTCGATCGCCTCCGCTTGATTTCTCGCACTACAAGGTGTTTGAGAAACGGAGGACCGAGACACAGTCTTTCAGAAACACTACTCTTTACTCCGGGTGGACAGTTACACCTACTTTCCCCTACATCTGCTAGCCCACCTCTTCAAGAGGTCATGTAACCTACTCAACTATGCTAGAGACCATAATAGCTGGTGGCTGCACACGGAAGTTTCTAGCATGAATAATCTCATGATCCCTTTGAGCCTAGGTGGCGGTCCATAGGATGATCACACGGGTACTCCGGGATATCCAAAAATACAGGCAACACTAGATTCTCCAGGTGCCTCAATCCACCCAGATGTTTATTTAAGTAGCCACCTTAAGTTGAACCATTAATTAACCATCTCACATCTGTCATGGAAGAATTCACTCAAACCCAATCCACGTCTACGAGCATAGCATAGCAATATAAGCAAACGTAGAAGTAACTCCCAAGGTTTGATGATAAACATGGCAATAGGTACTACCTCTTCTACTTCCCAAAACCCACATATTAATCAGATCCTAATCATACAATTGTTTGAGGATTGATCTAATGCAATAAAACTGGGTGGTAAAGAGGTATGATCAAAGTGTTACTTGCCTTGCTGATCGTCCGTGAAACCTAGAGACTCGTAGTAGCACGCTTCGCACTCCGGGTACTCTATCGCAAACAAACAATACATACATAAGCAATCAAGCAAGGGTGCACGAGTAAAACTCAAAATAAGAAATCTAACCAGAAAGTTCAACTTAAGAACTCCGGTTTACAAAAATAATCAAATTGAACGAAGCAACGAAACTCAAACAGCGAAAGAAACAAGCTTCGTTTACTAATCTGGACCTAAGTCAAATTTTACAGTAGCAAAAACTTGTTTGAGTTGGTTAAACGGAAAGAGGGTTTCGACACGAAACTCTAGGCGCTTGAATCGCCTGATTCCGATAAACGAGCGAAAAGTTATACTAAAACGAAAAACAGATCGGAAATCGCGATCAGAAATAATCGCAGAAAATCCGAGAAAAAGAAAACTGAGGAACAGTCTAACGAACGAGCGTTCGCTGTCTGTGAAAAAAAAGCGAAAACCGTTCGTTAAAACGAACGAACGAACAAGTGTTCGCTAAATAAACTAAACCGAAAAAAACAGATATAGGTTTTTTTATATATATAAAACCGAACGAAGAACCGGACGGGAAAAACCGAACGGTTTTCTCGAGGAAAACCGCCGGCGGCGGGGCGGCGGCTACCTCCGGCGAGGGGCGGCGGGGCGGCTCCGGCGGGGCGGCTCCGGCGAGGCGACGGGTCGGCGGGCGGCGGCGGATCGGGCAACGGCGGCGGCGGCGGATCGGGCTTAGGGTTAGGGTTTCGGCGGCTCGGGTGACTTGGGCTATCGAGGCCGGGGTGGCGGCTTATAAAGTCTTGGCCAGGGGAGTTCCTCTCCGAACACGGCCCAAAGTCGGTTTCGCGATTTTTTTTAAAATAATTTCACGCAGAAAAACAAATAAAATAAATACTAAACTGACTCCAAAAATCCCGAATTAAATTTTCCCCGACTTCTAAAATCAAGCTGGACAAGGTGAACATTTATTTGGGTCCTAAATGCAATTTTGAAAAACGCGTATTTTCCTAGTTCAAATAAAATCAAATAAAATCCAAATAAAATCAAATAATTGTTTTTTAATATTTTCCTCCAATATTTCATTATTTGTGGAGAAGTCATTTTATCCCCTCTCATATATTTTGATATGAAGTATTTTCGGAGAGAAAAATAATAAAAACAAATGATCCTATTTTCAAAATTTGAGAAAACCCAAATATGAAAATAACGAAATCCCCAACTCTCTCCGTGGGTCCTTGAGTTGCGTGGAATTTCTAGGATCGCCTGATTTCTAGGATCTCGTCGTCCAATTTGTACTTTTCCTTTGCTCTTCTGCGCTTGTATTGTGCATGCTTGCATGTGGGACATGCACCAAAATCTTTGTACTCACCACGGTACAATATACAATCCTTCACACAAGCGTGCATCTTCTGTACTTCAAGTTCCAATGGGCAAACAATTTTCTTCGCTTCATTCGTGCTTCTAGGGAGCACATTATCTTCAGGAAGAATTTCTTTCAAAAGACCTAACATCTCTGTGAATCCCTTGTTTGATAGACCGTTTGTTGCTTTAAATCTGAGAAGCGCCAGGATGGCACTCAACCTGGAATATTTCTTTTTGCAACCTGGATACAATTCTTTCTTGGAATCCGCATCAATGGTTGGCAGATCCTTGTACCCAATCATATGCTTATCTGGGCCCTTGAAATCTGCAATCATAGCAGCAAAATCTGCAATCATAGCCGCCACCGCCCATCGACCGAGGATTGGCCTCTTCTCCGGTAGCCGCTGCCTAGGCCGCCGCCGCCATCTCTATATGCAGAGCGGCTGTTTTTTTACGGATATCCGCGGAGTGGCTGTTTACACGGTATCTCACTGTAACTCAATTATATGGACAGGGTAGTACATCACATACGGTTATGTAACGACAACCGTGTCTAACCTACGTTGTCTTCTCACACGGTTTGGTGCGGAAATCGTGTGTGACATTGTAATACCTAACACAAACGACATGTACAAACAGTGTGCCGTATACAACATATATATAGTGCCATTAGTAGTTCCCGACCGTTAGCTTATCTCCACAGTTTCCCCATTTCCCCCAAATCCCTACATAGCCTCCAAATTCCCTCGCGTGGCGCTGACATTGGGGGAATGCGGACGAGTGGTGCTGATGGTTTCGGTGCGGCTGCTCCTGCTCGTATCGCCGCCACGACGGCAGTCGCCGCCGAGCACTTGCCTAAGGTCATCAGAAGGCAGGTGTACTACGGATCTGAATCGTCCTGTCAGGTTCCAATCTACCCCGATCTTTTTTAGCATGTCCAAAGTATGGCTCCTTGCTGAATCCGTCCTGAATGACCCCCCCCCTAGGAAAGCGGTCTGCCGCCGGATCCGGAGCTTGACTCCAGACTCCCGCAACACAAGTTTGACTCCGAGTTTTGCGCCACCGAGAAGTACCAAAAGCTCAGTTGTGTGCACGGGCACACTCCCGCTCGACGTGTATGCACGGAGGGATTCGACATTGGTAGGCGGTTTCTCAGTTGCCCCTTAGAGGTTAGTGCTAATTAAGTTCATCATTTTACTTCAGTTAATGCCACCACTCATCCAGAATACTATTTAACATTGGCATGGATATGAGGCTTGTGCCTTTGTTAACTGGCTGGATGAAGAATGGCATGGCAGGGCTCGGAGTGTTATCACCAAGCTCGCAGAAGAAACCGGCTGATCTGGAATGTACAATCAGTACGATGAAGCAAGAAAGAATCAATCACAGGCAACAGATGAAAGCAAGAGACAAGGAGCTAGCATGTGTAGTTGTGGTTGTCGCATTAGCCATGTTCTATGCGCTGTTTGCAATGATGATTAGGGGTTTTGTTTGACAGTATTGCTAAAGCACATCTAGATGTGCTCTAAGTAATGCACATCTAGGTCCTATATATGCCATTGATGTTACGCGAAGATCGTGCAGATATTTTTCTTTGTCTTTTTTCTTTTCCTTTCTAGTTTGATTATTACTGGCTTTATCAATAAGAAGAGCTCAATGTATTGCTTGCCAACTGTCCTACTCCGTTCGTACCGGTATCGGGACATAATCCCAAAACTTGTTCCTTGTTTTTGTCCTGAAAAAGGAAACCAGCCAAATAGCCAATAGGAGTCCTGCGCAACCCCGGGAATTTGGAGCGACTGGGTACAAATAATTACAGTTGATTATATCAGCGGTTAGATAATACGTCAACCCCCGCTTCAATCCCTGCTTCAATTGGCAGTTCCTCTTCTCTGCATACCCCGCTTAAGTGTGCACCATCTTCATCGTCCCCAGCAGGCCGCGCTACACACTGGCACACACTCTGCAGCCATGTCGAGCGATAGCGAGGATGACAGTTCGGCCAGCAGTCTGGCGCCCGATGATAGATCAACTCGGAATCATCCCGCTCGTCTTCCATGAGTCCGGCGTCGAGCCCAGACCTCAATTATATCTGGTTCATGGAAGGGACGCCGCCTCCAGAGTCGTCAAACGACAACCAGATGGACGAGGAGCCGTCGGAGGACGAAGAAGAGGACGACGATGATGATGAGGAGGAATGGTCGAACGAGGAGGGGGACGACGATGACAGCAATGACGATGACGACGACGGCGGCGATGAAAAGCCAACGGTCAGCGGCAAGAAGCGTCCTCGCCAAGACGATGTCGCGGGGCCATCCAACAAGAACAACAAGAAGAAGGACTAAATTAAGCATACTGTATATATCTCTGTTTATCCTGTCAATCTCATCGCAGACGGTTAGTAATATGTATTCGACAGAGATCTTCTACATTATCGCCAACAGGTTGGTTTGCTAAACTGTGTGCCCTGACGAGCACACAATTCACAAAAAAAGACCGTATGGGCTGTCTATAATGATCGCACACAATTCTGATTACCGACCAGTTTGTCGGGTATCACACACATCTTGTTACGCCGAATCGTTTGTGTTCACCTCACTCATCGCAAAAGGTTCATCAGAGTGAACTGTATGCCGTATATCGCACACACCTTGATCTGGCTGCCCGTTTCTGTTGTTCTGTCTCATCGCAAACAGTTCGTACAGATCAACCGTATGCCCCTCATCGCACGCGCAACTATAATCTGAACCGTGTTTGATGTATCATTCATCGCAAACGTTTTGCATCATTTCTGACGGTTTTCATACAGCACCGTTTGTAATTATTGCATCGCACACAGTTTCTCGAAGGGTCTCTGATCGTAGTGTCGCGTTAGCAGCATCCTGTAGCAGTGTTGCTTTCTTCATGTCATATACATATTCCTTTGACTATGAGATTATGCAACTCCCGGATACCAGAGGAATACCTTGTGTGCTATCAAACATCACAACATAACTGGGTGATTATAAAGATGCTCTATAGGTATCTCCAAAGGTGTTTGTTGGGTTGGCATAGATCGAGATTAGGATTTGTCACTCCGAGTATCGGAGAGGTATCTCTGGGCCCACTCGGTAATGCACATCATAATAAGCCTTGCAAGCAATGTGACTAATGAGTTAGTTGCGGGATGATGCATTACGGAGCGAGTAAAGAGACTTGCCGGTGATGAGATTGAACTAGGTATGAAGATACCGACGATCGAATCTCAGGCAAGTAACATACCGATGACGAAGGGAATAACGTGTGTAGCCATTACGGTACGACCGATAAAGATCTTCGTAGAATATGTGGGAACCAATATGAGCATCCAGGTTCCGCTATTGGTTATTGACCGGAGAGGTGTCTCGGTCATGTCTACATAGTTCTCGAACCCGTAGGGTCCACACGCTTAACGTTCGATGACGATTTTGTATTATATGAGTTATGTGATTTGGTGACCGAATGTTGTTCGGAGTCCCGGATGAGATAACGGACATGACAAGGAGTCTCGAAGTGGTTGAGAGGTAAATATTCATATATAGGACGATGATATTCGGACACCGGAAGTGTTTTGGGGGTATCGGGTACATATCGGGTCACCGGAAGGGGTTCCGGGCATCCCCCCGGAACCTACATGGGCCTAATGGGCCAAGAAGGGGACAGACCAGCCCCTAGGGGGCTGGTGCGCCCCATGTAGGCCAAAATAAGGGGGAAGGAAAGAGGGGAAGAGAGAAAGGAAGGGGAGCAATTCGGCCTCCCCCTTCCTTCTCTCCTCCCTCCTCCTTCCTTTCCCCTTCGGATGAATATGGAAGGGGGAGGCCGAATTGGGAGGCGCCCAAGTAGGATTCCTCCTACTTGGGGCGCCCCTTGGCTGCCTCTCCTCCCCTCCAACCTATATATATGAGGGGGGCACCGCTAGAACACACAACAACGATTGTTAGCCGTGTGCGGCGCCCCCTCCACAGTTTACGCCTCCGGTCATATTGTCATAGTGTTTAGGCAAAGCCCTGCGCGGATCACTTCACCATCACCGTCACCACGCCGTCGTGCTGATGAAACTCTCCCTTGACACTTTGCTGGATCAAGAGTTCGACGGACGTCATCGAGCTGAACGTGTGCAGAACTCGGAGGTGTCATACGTTCAGTGCTTGATCAGTCGGAACGAGAAGAAGTTCGACTACATCAACCACGTTGTCAAACGCTTCCGCTTTCTGTCTATGAGGGTACGTGGACACACTCTCCCCCTCTCTTGCTACATCTCCTAGATAGATCTTGTGTGAGCGTAGGAATTATTTTTTAAATTGCATGCGACATTTCCCAACAGTGGTATCAGAGCCAGGTCTATGCGTAGATGATATGCACGAGTAGAACACAAAGAGTTGTGGGCGGTGATCATCATACTGCTTACCACCAATGTCTTATTTTGATTCGGCAGTATTCTTGGATGAAGCGGCCCGGACCAACCTTACATGACCACGTTCATGAGACCGGTTCCACCGACAGACGTGCAACTAGTTTTGCATAAAGGTGGCTGGCGGGTGTCTGTTTCTCCAACTTTAGTTGAATCAAATTTGACTGCGGCCAGTCCTTGCTGAAGGTTAAAACAACAAACTTGATGAATCACCATTGTGGTTTTGATGCGTAGGTAAGTACGATTCTTACTAGAAGCCCATAGCAGCCACGTAAAACTTGCAACAACAAAGTAGAGGACGTCTAACTTGTTTTTGTAGGGCATGTTGTGATGTGACATGGTCAAGACATGATGTGATATACGTTGTTGTATGAGATGATCATGTTTTGTAAAAGTTATCGGCAACTGGCAGGAGCCTTATGGTTGTCGCTTTATTGTATGAAATGCAAACGCCATGTAATTGCTTTACTTTATCACTACGCGTTAGCGATAGTTGTAGAAGCAATAGTTGGCGAGACGACCATGACGCTACGATGGATATCAAGGTGTCAAGCCGGTGACGATGGAGATCATGACGGTGCTTTGGAGATGGAGATCAAAGGCACAAGATGATGATGGCCATATAATGTCACATATTTTGATTGCATGTGATGTTTATCTTTTATGCATCTTATTTTTCTTAGTATGGCGGTTGCATTATAAGATGATCCCTTACTAAAATTTCAAGGTATAAGTGTTCTCCCTGAGTATGCACCGTTGCGACAGTTCGTCGTGCTGAGACACCACGTGATGATCGGGTGTGATAAGCTCTACGTTCACATACAACGGGTGCAAGACAGTTTTGCACATGCGGAATACTCGGGTTAAACTTGACGAGCCTAGCATTTACAAACATGGCCTCGGAACACTGGAGACCGAAAGGTCGAATGTGAATCATATAGTAGATATGATCAACATAGAGATGTTCACCATTGAAGACTACTCCATCTCACGTGATGATCAGACATGGTTTAGTTGATATGGATCACGTGATCATTTAGATGACTTGAGGGATGTATATATAAGTGGGAGTTCTTAATTAATATGATTAATAGAACTTAATTTATCATGAACTTAGTCCTGATAGTTTTTGCAAATTATGTTGTAGATCAATAGCTCGCGTTGTAGCTCCCCTATGTTTTTGATATGTTCCTAGAGAAAACTAAGTTGAAAGATGATAGTAGCAATGATGTGGACTAGGTTCGTGATCTGAGGATTATCCTCATTGTTGCACAGAAGAATTATGTCCTTGATGCACCGCTAGGTGACAGACCTGTTGCAGGAGCTGATGTAGACATTATGAACGTTTGACAAGCTCGGTATGATGACTACTTGATAGTTTAGTGTGCCATGCCTTACGGCTTAGAACCGGGACTTCAAAAACTTTTTGAACGCCACAGAGCATATGAGATGTTCCGAGAGTTGAAATTGGTATTTCAGAGTCATGCCCATCTCGAGAGGCATGAGACCTCTGACAAGTACTTTGCCTACAATATGGAGGAGAATAGCTCAGCCAGTGAGCATGTGCTCAGAATGTCTGGGTACTAAAATCGCTTGAATCAAGTGGGAGTTAATCTTCTAGATAAAATAGTGATTGACAGAGTTCTCTAGTCACTATCACCAAGCTACTAGAACTTCGTGATGAACTATATTATGCAAGGGATAATGAAAACGATTCCCGAGCTCATCGGGATGCTGAAATCGGTGAAGGTAGAAATAGAGAAAGAACATCAAGTGTTGATGGTTAACAAAACCACTAGTTTCAACAAAAATGGCAAAGGGAAAGGAAGGGAACTTCAAGAAGAATGGCAAGTTGTCACTCCCGGGAAGAAGCCCAAAGCTGGACCAAAGCCTGAAACTGAGTGCTTCTACTGCAAAGGGACTAGTCACTGGAAGCGGAACTGCCCCAAGTATTTGGCGGATAAGAAGGATGGCAAAGTGAACAAAGGTATATTTGATATATATGTTATTAATGTGTACTTTACTAGTGTTCATTGTAGTTCATGGGTATTTGATACCGGTTCAGTTGCTAAGATTAGTAACTCGAAACAGGAGTTACAAAAATGAACAGAGACTATTTGAGGGCGAGGTAACGATGTGTGTCAGAAGTGATTCCAAGGTTGATAAGATCACCATCGCATACTCCCTCTACCTTCGGGATTAGTGTTGAACCTAAATAAATGTTATTTGGTGTTTGCGTTGAGCATGAATACGATTGGATCATGTTTATTGCAAAACGGTTATTCATTTAAGTCAGAGAATAATTGTTGTTCTGTTTACATGAATAAAACCTTCAATGGTCATACACCCAATGTGAATGGTTTGTTGAATCTCGATCGTGGTTATATACATATTCATAATATTGATGCCAAAAGATGCAAAGTCGATAATAATAGTGCAACATATTTGTGGCACTGCCGTTTAGGTCATATTGGTGTAAAGCGCATGAAGAAACTCCATGCAGATGGGCTTTTGGAATCACTTGATTATGAATCATTTGATACTTGTGAACCATGCCTCATGGGCAAGATGACTAAAACTCCGTTCTCCGAAACAATGGAGCGAGCTAATGACTTATTGGAAATAACACATACCGATGTATGTGGTCTAATGAGTGTTGAAGCTCACGGCGGGTATCGTTATTTTCTTACCCCACAGATGATTTGAGCAGATATGGGTATATCTACTTAATGAAACACAAGTCTGAAACATTTGAAAAGTTCAAAGAATTTCAGAGTGAAGTGGAGAATCATCGTAACAAGAAAATAAAGTTTCTGCGATCTGATTGCGGAGGCGAATATTTGAGTTACAAGTTTGGCCTTCATTTAAAACAATGTGGAATTGTTTCACAACTCACGCCACCTGGAACGCCACAACGTAATGGTGTGTCCCAACGTCGTAACCGTAATCTATTGGATATGGTGCGTTCTATGATGTCTCTAACCGATTTGCTTTTATCATTTTGGGGTTATGCATTAGAGACAGCTGCATTCACGTTAAATAGGGCACCGTCTAAATCCGTTGAGATGACACTGTATGAATTGTGGTTCGGCAAGAAACCTAAGTTGTCGTTTCTTAAAGTTTGGGGTTGCGATGCTTATGTAAAAAAAAAAATTAGCCTGATAAGCTCGAACCCAAATCGGAGAAGTGCGTCTTCATAGGATACCCAAAAGAAACTGTTGGGTACACCTTCTATCACAGATCCGAAGGCAAGATATTTGTTGCTAAGAATGGATCCTTTCTAGAGAAGGAGTTTCTCTCGAAAGAAGTGAGTGGGAGGAAAGTAGAACTTGATAAGGTAATTGTACCTTCTCTCGAATTGGATAGTAGCTCATCACAGAAAACCGTTCCCGCGATGCCTACACCAACTAGAGAGGAAGCTAATGGTAATGATCATGAAACTTCAGATCAAGTTACTACCAAACCTCGTAGGTCAACCAGAGCACGTTTCGCACTAGAGTGGTACGGTAATCCTGTTCTGGAAGTCATGTTACTAGACCATGACGAACCTACGAACTATGAGGAAGAGATGATGAGCCCAGATTCCGATAAATGGCTTGAGGCCATGAAATCTGAGATAGGATCCATGTATGAGAACAAAGTGTGGACTTTGGTGGACTTGCCCGATGATTGGCAAGCCATTGAGAATAAATGAATCTTCAAGAGGAAGACGGACGCTGATGGTAGTGTTACTATCTATAAAGCTCGACTTGTCGCAAAAGTTTTTTGACAAGTTCAAGGTGTTGACTACGATGAGATTTTCTCACTCGTAGCGATGCTTAAGTCTGTCCGAATCATGTTAGCAATGGCCACATTTTATGAAATCTAGCAAACGGATGTCAAAACTGCATTCCTTAATGGATTTCTTAAAGAAGAGTTGTATATGATGCAACCAGAATGTTTTGTCGATCCTAAAGGTGCTAACAAAGTATGCAAACTCCAGCGATCCATCTATGGACTGGTGCAAGCGTCTCAGAGTTGGAATATACGCTTTGATAAGGTGATCAAAGCATATGGTTTTATACAGAATTATGGTGAAGCCTGTATTTACAAGAAAGTGAGTGGGAGCTTTGTAGCATTTCTGATATTATATGTGGATGACATATTGTTGATTGGAAATGATATAGAATTTCTAGATAGCATAAAAGGATACTTGAATAAGAATTTTTCAATGAAAGACCTCGGTGAAGCTACTTATATATTGGGCATCAAGATCTATAGGGATAGATCAAGACGCTTAATAGGACTTTCACAAAGCACATACCTTGACAACATCTTCAAGAAGTTCAAAATGGATCAGTCAAAGAAAGGGTTCTTGCCTGTGTTGCAAGGTGTGAAGTTGAGTAAGACTCAAAGCCCAACCACGGCAGAAGATAGAGAGAGAATGAAAGTCATTCCCTATGCCTCAGCCGTAGGTTCTATAAAGTATGTCATGCTGTGTACCAAACCTATTGTATAGCTTACCACGAGTTTGGCAAGCGGGTACAATAGTGGTCCAGGAGTAGATCACTGGACAACGGTCAAAATTATCCTTAGTTACCTTAAAGAGGACTAAGGAAATATTTCTCGGTTATGGAGGTGATAAAGAGTTCATCGTAAAGAGTTACGTCGATGTAAGCTTTGACACTGATCTGGATGACTCTAAGTCTCAATCTAGATATGTATTAAATGTCGGAGCAATTAGCTAGAGTAGCTCCATACAGAGCATTGTAGACATAGAAATTTGCAAAATACATACGGATCTGAATGTGGCAGACCCGTTGACTAAACTTCTCTCACAAGCAAAACATGATCACACCTTAGTACTCTTTGGGTGTTAATCACATGGCGATGTGAACTAAATTATTGACTCTAGTAAACCCTTTGGGTATTGGTCACATGGCAATGTGAACTATAGGGTGTTAATCACATGACAATGTGAACTATTGGTGTTAAATCACATGGCGATGTGAACTAGAGTATTGACTCTGGTGCAAGTGGGAGACTGGAGGAAATATGCCCTAGAGGCAATAATAAGTGTTATTTTATATTTCCTTATATCATGATAAATGTTTATTATCCATGCTAGAATTGTATTAACCGGAAACTTGATACGTGTGTGGATACATAGACAAAACATCGTGTCCCTAGTAAGCCTCTACTAGACTAGCTCGTTAATCAAAGATGGATAAGTTTCCCAACCATAGACATGTGTTGTCATTTGATGAACGGGGTCACATCATTAGGAGAATGATGTGATGGACATGACCCATCCGTTAGCTTAGCATAATGATCGTTAAGTTTTATTGCTATTGCTTTCTTCGTGTCATATACATATTGCTTTGACTATGAGATTATGCAACTCCCGGATACCGGAGGAATACCTTGTGTGCTATCAAACTTCACAACGTAACTGGGTGATTATAAAGATGCTCTACAGGTACCTCCAAAGGTGTTTGTTGGGTTGGCATAGATCGAGATTAGGATTTGTCACTCCGAGTATCGGAGAGGTATCTTTGGGCCCTCTCGGTAATGCACATCATAATAAGCCTTGCAAGCAATGTGACTAATGAGTTAGTTGCGGGATGATGCATTACGGAACGAGTAAAGAGACTTGCTGGTAACGAGATTGAACTAGGTATGAAGATACCGACGATCGAATCTCGGGCAAGTAACATACCGATGACAAAGGGAATAATGTATGTTGTCATTACGGTACGACCGATAAAGATCTCCGTAGAATATGTGGGAACCAATATGAGCATCCAGGTTCCGTTGTTGGTTATTGACCGGAGAGGTGTCTCGGTCATGTCTACATAGTTCTCGAACCCGTAGGGTCCGCACGCTTAACTTTCGATGACGATTTTGTATTATATGAGTTATGTGATTTGGTGACCGAATGTTGTTCGGAGTCCCGGATGAGATTACGGACATGATGAGGAGTCTCGAAATGGTTGAGAGGTAAAGATTCATATATAGTACGATGATATTCGGACACCGGAAGTGTTCTGGGGGTACCGGGTACATATCGGGTCACCGGAAGGGGTTCCAGGCATCCCCCCGGCAACTACATGAGCCTAATGGGCCAAGAAGGGGACAGACCAGCCCCTAGGGGGCTGGTGCGCCCCATGTAGGCCAAAATAATGGGGAAGGGAAGAGGGGAAGAGAGAAAGGAAGGGGAGCAATTTGCCCCCCCCTTCCTTCTCTCCTCCCTCCTCCTTCCTTTCCCCTCCAGATGAATATGGAAGGGGGGAGGCCGAATTGGGAGGTGCCCAAGTAGGATTCCTCCTACTTGGGTCGCCCCCTTGGCTGCCTCTCCTCCTCTCCAACCTATATATATGAGGGGGGCACCGCTAGAACACACAACAACGATTGTTAGCCGTGTGCGGCGCCCCCCTCCACAGTTTACGCCTCCGGACATATTATCGTAGTGCTTAGGCGAAGCCTTGCGCGGATCACTTCACCATCACTGTCACCACGCCGTCGTGCTGACGAAACTCTCCCTCGACACTTGGCTGGATTAAGAGTTCGAGGGACGTCATCGAGCTGAACGTGTGCAGAACTCGGAGGTGCCGTACGTTCGGCGCTTGATCGGTCGGAACGATAAGAAGTTCGACTACATCAACCGCGTTGTCAAACGCTTCCGCTTTTGGTCTACGAGGGTACATGGACACACTATCCCCCTCTCGTTGCTATGCATCTCCTAGATAGATCTTGCGTGAGCGTAGGATTTTTTTGAAATTGCATGCTACGTTTCCCAACAGTATATAGGCATCACATCAAGTAGACCAACTCATGCCTGCATCTACTACTATTACTCCACCCATCGACCGCTATCCAGCATGCATCTAGGGTATTAAGTTAATAAAAACAGAGTAACGCCTTAAGCAAGATGACATGATGTACACAAAGTACGCTCAACTAATATGAATAAACCCCAACAGTTTATCCTTAATGGAAACAATACATATACGTGCCTTGTCCCTTTCTGACACTGGGATAGAGCACCACAAGATTGAACCCATCACAAAGCACCTCTCCCATTGCAAGACAAATCAATCTAGTTGGCCAAACCAAACTGATAGATCGGAGAGAAATACAAAGCTATAACAATCATGCATAAATAAGTTTAGAGAAGGCTCAAATATTTCTCATGAATATTCAGATCATAAACCCGCAATTCATTTAATCGCAACAAACACGCCGCAAAAGAAGATTACATCTGATAGAACTCCAAGAAGATCGAGGAGAACATGGTATTAAATCTCAAAGAGAAATAAGAAGCCATCTGGCTACTAGCTATGGACTCGTAGGTCTGTGGTAAACTACTCACGCATTATCGGTAGGGTAGCAAGGTTGATGTAGAAACCCTCTGTGATCAATTCCCCCTTGGACACAGTACCGAAAAAGGCCTCCAGATGGGATCACGGAAGAACAGAGACTTGCGGCGGCGGAAAAAGTGTTTCGGATGGCTCTCTGGTATTGGGAATATTTGAGAATTTATAAAGGCAGAGTTAGGTCAAGAGGTACCACGAGGGGCCCACAAGCTCAGTGGGCGCCCCCCCAGGCGCACCTAGAGAGCTTGTCGCTCCCTCGTGACTCTTCTGGTCTTCTCCCGAACCTTCGTGGGTCCCTTCTGGTCCAGAAAAAATTAATCCAAAGTTTTTTCTTCGTTTGGACTCTGTTTGATTTTAATTTTCTGAAAAGCTAAAAATAAGCAAAAAACAACAACTAGCACTGGGCACTAGGTTAATAGGTTAGTCCCAAAAAATTAATTTTATATATATATATAGTTGCATATAAAACATCCAAGATTGATAATATAATAACATGGAACAATCTAAAATTATAGATACGTTGGAGATGTATCAGACGACATCAATCATCGTCTGGTCAAACACAGCTGACTTCGTCACGGGGATGCTAAAACACAATAACGAGAAAGAAGAACAAAACCGGTAATGAGGATCTTGGTGTAGTGAGCATGGGGATGACTTAGGAGGATATCGATGCATCCTGAATTTTATGAAGTGTCGCGAAGCAAAGAGAACATCACATGATAACCAAATATTCGCTCGAATATCATTCATGTGCTTATAGGGGTCGATATGGACGTCCACGGTCCCGCTGTCGGTCATTGAATGAACGGTTTCGTTCATGTCTATGAGTTACCGAACCTACGGGGTCACAAGTTTAAGGCAATCACGATATGCTTAGTGTTAGTAGGATGGGAGTGATGAGAATATATTTGTGAAATTATTTCATTAATATTTTGAATAGTTCCGAGAGGATTCGGAAGCGTTTCGGGGTCACCGGAAGGGTTTTGGTGAATATGGGTAATACCGGGTATTACTGATAAAATATATATAGGTAAAAAAAGTTTCCAGAGATGTTAAAAATATATATAATGGTCTAGAAGTATTTATAATATTTTATATTTAATTTAAATATAAACGGGGCTAAAAAGGCCAAGAGGTGAAAGGCAACTTGGGCCAAAAAAGCCCAAGTGGGAAAGTACCTCCTTCCCTAAGGAAGGAGGTCCCTAAGGAAGGAGGTCGAATTGGGAGTGGGAAAGTGCCGACGCCCCAAGGAGGCTTTCCCTCCTTGGTGGCAGCCCTCCTCTTCCCCTCAAACCTATATATACTTGACATATTGGCCACAATTGAATATAGAAGTTTTGGAACCTCCTCTAGTTCTTCTAGCCTTAGTTCTAGTTGGTCTAGTCCCTCTAATCCTTATAATTAGAAGCCCAATGTGGTTCTAATCTCCTCCCTCTAATTCTCTGGCAACGATTAGCTCTGGACGGCGAAGCTCTACCGGATCGTGAAGGCTGCACGCTTGCAATCAAGTAGAGAGGTCGTGCTTTCGGTCTTCGGTTTGAGGAACTGTTCATGGGCGGTTCGAGGGACTCCAAGTACGATCTACACTGACACGATCTTTTTTCGCTACAACTCGGTGATGGTAACGATCGTGATCACTACTCGTTTTGCATCTCCATATTGATCTTGGGTGCGCGTAGGCACGGAATTTTTGTTTTCTATCCCCGTCTCGATGATGTGTCTAGCGTTGTCGGAGGGCGTGTGGAGGTGTGTCTCCGTCGGATCTCGCGGGATTCAGTCGGTAATGGTCTTCAGTGGATCTGTTTGGATCCGGTCTTTTTTTTTACAAATGATGATTTTATTGACTCAAAATGAACCATCAAGCGTTCGTCTTGGTTTGGGTGTTTACAAATTTGATGCTTTTGATCTACGACTTTCTTCATCGGCGATGGTTGCTGCTCTGGGGCACTGCTCCTACGAGACTTTAGCACGACGACTACACGACTGTCTACTAGAACAAGGTTTTCCCGACTCCAGCGAGGGAGGGGCGATGACGGCGGCGCGCCTTCGTCTTGCCCCAGTGCTTGTAGTCGTCGCTAGGTGGTTCATGGACCTGGTTGTAATTTTATTACCTCTGATGTTTTTTGCACTAACATGATTGATGTTATTTGCACTAACATGATTGGCGATGAATAGATTAAAAGTTTCTCACGTAAAAAAAAAGAAGAAATGTATTAGTCCTTTCGCACAGTTGCCATGATGCCGTGAAACTGATCCTTTGTATGCCGAGGCCGCCAAATAGTGACCCGGGGTGGTAAGCTTCCAAATGATGGTGTCATGTTGATCATCATGAAGATGCACTTGCAATACTTGAACTTGTATTTTGTACTTGCCAGACAGAAATAAAGTACAACCCTGTGCTTATTCAGCTAGTACCACCAGTGTCTTTTGCCTGCGGTGTATCCGTGATTGATCCTTGTGTTACCCGAGAATCTTTCACACTATCCCCATTTGCTTCTTCTTCACCAAAAGAAACGTAGAAAAACAAACAAGGGAGGATTTGAACCCAGCCCAGCTAGCTGTTCCACACGAAGAAATGGTCCAAAGTCGAAAAGCACCGCACGCCACATATCGGTTGGTAGACTGGAACTCGATCGACGGACCGAATAATGTCCGCAGTTTCCCTGCGAGCCGAAATTATTGTCGCGCTTTCCGGAGTGGCTTGCCAAAAAGGAGAGCCCGCCGTATGCATCCATGCATGCACGAACGCACGCTACGACACCCATCGCCCAAAACTACTGTACATGCCACGGACACGAACACTGTTCATCCAACCATGATCCATCTACTCGCCAGCGTTATCCTTGCGGTTTCTGCCGCCACGGCCATGCACACGCCACGGAGTGGGGCGCTCGCATGCGGTGGCGCGCGCGCAAAAGTAGCCCGACCGGGCGCCACCACAAGCGAAAGGAGAAGCACAACCCTTGGCGGCACCATATAATCTGCGTGGTCTGTCCACCGCCTCTCGATGAGCCCGTGCCCTGTACCGGTAGCTCCCCGGGCTTGGCGGTTGCCGGGTCGTGGCGCGCCTGTCCGTTCTGGCACTGCGCCGGCCTTGTTCGGCGCGGCGGGTTCACGGGCGCGCATCGGCCGGACGAGGCCACGGGGCACGCTTGACTCGCCGTGCCGCGGTGGGCTCCCTTGTCTCTCGCCCTGTGGGTCATGTGACTCGTATCATATGGATCCTTTGGTGCTGCGGCATACGGCCAGCGTACCGCAGAGTGTGGTGCATGCGTGTTCCCTGGACGTGTCGAAGCTCCGGTTAGCCACGCCGATTCGCGCGGTCCTTGTGTCTGTCCCAAGGGTTGTCGCGAGCCATGTCAAGCGCACGGTCCGTGTCAGGCATTTATTTGGGAGAGAGATATGGGTTCACGTGATCCATGAAGGGCCATCGTTGCAATCTGGCCACTTCTCCGTCAGACGAAGGCGCAAAAATCCAACCCTCTGGTCTAGGCGTGCAGCCAAAGCCCTCGGGACCTTGGTGGACATGCGGGAGCCCATTCCGCTTCGGAAAATGATGGAATGCCACGACCACGACACATAACCTGCAGCATCGTTATCCACCACACAAGGAACTGAACTATTCAACTGAAGAAGATAGGGTGAAAGTCATGGGGAGAATCAACTGAAGAAAGGGTGAAAGTCATTGGAACTCCATTGGTGTTCGCCGGAGCACGCGCTCCCGCGCTTGAAAATATTTTTTGAAACATCAAAAAAGTTCCAACAAAAATTGTAGGTTGTCTTTGTCACATTCACATGCTACATACAAATTTATAGGCAAAAATACTAAACATTTTGGCCTGTGCAAAAAAAAACACACCAAATGTTACCCCAAAATGTCACTCTAAATTTGTTTTTTCCATCAGCAAAACACCATTGCTCCGTTTCGCATAAAAAAATTCAAGGATGCTTGCGCCACTAACACGAACATCTATAAACAAAATTCAGAATATTTTTAAACATTTACTATATTTTTTGTTTACTATTCACGCGGGAGCGCGCGCTCCCGGAAGCCAAAACGCCTTTCTCTGAAAGTCATGGAGAAAAGCATGCATGTCCTACAAATGAGATGATTTCAGTGCGAGATGGGTAGATTTTTTGCTTCAACCACTTAATTTCTCGTCCCAAACAGCGAGATGGCATACAATTACCCCTTACCATAGATACTGTTACACAGACTAAACCTGACGATAAGGTTGATACTGGCCGATACATAGGCGGCAGGCGGTCGTTGTGGGATATATATACAGTCATATACATTACACGTACCAACACCCATTACAGCACTAATATTTGCACAACCACAAGCACTGTACAAACCTAATCTTATGAGGAAGGCATCAGCAACGATCTCAGCAATGCGCTGATATCACCGATGCAAGAAATACTTGATGACCGTTACGTTCATTCAGCAGGGACGTCAGAACTCTGCCCTGAAAATTTACAGGGTCGACTGAATTGATAAAACGTAATTGAGTGGCAAGACGGAAAAGTAAACTGATTGAGAAACTAAAGGTCCAAATTCAGTTAGTTGGGTTGGTTAGGGTTACAATGAATTTAAAATCAACAGCCAGAAACAGTACATATCACTACAAACAGCTGTCATAAAATTTAACTTCATTCGAACAAAATGCAGCTTATTTTATTTCCTAGGAGCAAGTGAACCAATGCAAAATATATGTGAAGCATGTACCTTTTTCTGGGTTAGGAGGACTTGTTAGTGGACCTTCATCTATGCTAGTACTACCTTCATTCCTGTCAAGAAATTCATCGACGCCAGCAAGTCAGGGTCATAATCAATTGATAAAAGTCATAAAACAGGGTTACCATACCAGATCATTGTACATACTGCCATTGGAAACTGGTACAACTACAGTGCTGGAAATTTCATCCGAAATATTCTTGTACCAGCACCATACATACCAGTCAAAATGGCAAATACAACACCGATATGTAACCCTGTTGTCATTTTGCTACGCTCCACAAGTCCACAATTCAGTAATTAGTAATTTACCCTTGACTGATCTGTGGGTCGCTTGTATGAGTAGTCATTGTTAAAACGGCCCCTTCAGAATCAACATCAACTTTGTGTTTCTCTGTGCTCTATATTATGATATTCACAAATCATTAGCTCTGTTCTCAAGCAAAAAAATTACGCTGCGGTAAACCTAAGTTATACATTTTAACAAAAGAAAAACTTACCGGGGTTGTGTCTCCCATCCATCCAGGAACAAATTCTGACAAAAGATTCATGTATTTTTCCATAGCAATCTCAGGATGCATGTTTCCTAGCTTTTGCCAAGAGACCCTGACAGAACAACGAGTGGCTATTACCAGCTAAGCATGGTGCACATACACAGAACCCCTAAGAATACAGAAGTATAAAATTTATTACCAACAACTGGTAGCACATCATTGTCAAATAATGGCACCAATAGACGTTATCTAACCATTTTTTCTTTAAGGTGTTCCGCATCAACACTAAAAGTCCAAAATAGTAGAATGATTGTCAAGTCAAAATCGTTACAAGATTTTATATCATTTACCGGATATCGTGTGCGTATTTTCCTCATGTCATTTTCTTACTCATACTTTCCAAGTACTTTGATACATTCAACAGAATTATTGGAAATAAAAAACATGTATGTAGCACACTCATAATTATTGCAAGTACAACTCCAGAATCAGTTCTTTGTAAATAAATATGATTGACAGATCACACATCAGAAATAGCTGCAAGATATCTGCCATGACCATGTCATGTCATGTATATCAGTTAGGTGTGTGTTAGTACGTCAACATTTCAGTAGTACACTTTTGACCAGCATTCCATATTTTAACATCTATGAAACCTTCTCGTTCCAAAATAGGTAAGTTTGGTCGTTAGATGTGTACCACCACTGGTTGGCAGTGGTCTGTTTAATTAATCAATATATAAGGCTTATAAGATTTGGCCAACAAGGCTCTAAAGACAAATCTACCAGTTTCTTTTCTAACATTTTTAAGCATATGCTTGCATTACAAGAATATCACTCTGCAGTATACAGTTTATTGCTCGTAACTCGTAAGATCAGAACTTATGATCTCAGGCAGTATTTGCAGCTCCAAAACAGGGTGTTTGTGTCGCGTTAACAGGTAAGGACAGGTATCGTCCCCTTGAAATGGACTAAATCACAGCAGTACACTCTAGGTTTAAATATAAGATATGCATGTTTGCGGACAGGCTTCTCATATTATGACACCATTCTGAAGATATGACCACAGGGCCACCAGCTAAATTTGCACAAGAATCTATAAGGTATACATTAAAATTCTTTGCTACTGCTGTACCTTACCCCAAAGAAACTTGCGCAAGAGAGGTTGTTCAGTGCCTACTTACTGTCAATTATGCCAAATTAGAGAACAAATCGACAGAAGGCAGATCGACAGAAGGTAAATCACTTGATGTGGAATTGTCAATTCAGTTTACAGTGGAAATTGCACCAGACCAACCTATAACATTGAGTTTAGGCAAAGCCCAACAGTACTTGTCATAATGGCACAAGATTTACAATTTCGTACACGGCCCCAAACTAAAAGGTGGTAAAATAGTTTTTTATTAAGAATATGTTTTGTTGCCAAAATTTGAAAACACGTGTGGTAAAATGACGAATTTTGGAGTACAGGTGGATATCTATAAGCAATGGGTATCTCCAGTGGGATTTCCTCCACTTTGCAGGTAAGGGCTATAATCCTTTTATTACCTATTCCTTAGCACCAAATGCGATCTGAGGATGTCTGGGAGGATAAAATACTGTACAAGGTAATTCCTATGAACACAGAACACTATGATTTCAATTGTTCTATTACGCACTCACTTGCAAGTGGGTCCCACGTGCCAATTACAAGAAAGGTGAAGAAGATAGATGGGTACACTAACAGGTGAGTCCCGCCTGCCAGTCCATCATTTCAAATTTCAAATGGTTTCTAACTGATGAGGTCTATAGAGTTATAACAAACAATTTATATGCCAACATATTAATTAAATGTGTTATGCGTACGATGTTAAAGTTTTAGCAATTTATTCAGAACATATTAACAATGTCAACCTAGCTGCAAAATGTATCCCGAGAACTGCTTCTATTAGTTTCATTATGCCCATTTTTGGTTTCTTGACTTCCTAATAACAGACAAGAATCCTCTCAGAATTAGCTACAAAACCTTTGAGGCAATTACTGATCATATATCGACTATGATGACACTATCTTGATAAATATGCTTTGGTTGCTATGCTTGATTCATGTTGTGCATACACATACAGAAAGTGTTTCGTCTGCTTCTATTAATGATTAAATCGCACTCTCTCAAATAATATTGGGTTCATCTGTTCATGTATAGTTTATTCAAATTCAAAAAACTCAAAAAGATTCCTGTAAATCATGCAGCCTTATCCATTGACGAAAGAACAGTGTAGGAGACATCCTTACACACTACACATTTACTTACTTGATTTAAGTGCACCATGTTTCCCCATTAGAAGTAATAGCCACGGTACCAGACAAATTTGATTGCCATTATGGTGTAGCTACCTTTTTGGTCTTTTGCCAACTTGCAACAGCCAAGCACCAAACAATTCAGTTGTCCATGTTATTTCAGCCTTATGCATTGACAGATCAATGTAGCAGGAGACATCCTTACACACTACAAAGTTAGTTACCTGGTTTAAGTGCACAGCTTTTATCATAGTCCCCATTAGAAGAAATAGACAAGGTACCAGATAAATTTGATTGCCATTATGGTGTAGCAACCTTTTTGGTCTTTTTCCAAGCACAAAACCATTCAGTTGTTCATATAGAAAGGATTCAATGTTATTACCACTGGCAGGGGGGTTGGGTACTCAAACGTGTTCTGTAAAATATCATTGACTAATATGACTTGCTGCATCATAAGAAAGATAAGTGGAACGAGTATCAAAGATAGATGAAACACGTACCATTTTGCACGAGAAGAAGGTCTCAGTGTAAGTGGTTGTGCAGCGTCATAACAGGGACCATCAACTGCAACCTTGAGAAGTCCCTGCAGCTGCAGCTGCACATCGCTATTCAGCTTCGACAGAGCAGCCGCCCCGGCGTCACTAGCTGCAAATGCCGCTGCTGCACCAAATCTCTTCTCCACTTCACTTCTCTCAATCCCTTCCCACTCTTCAAACTCCATGCTCGCTCTAGCCTCATCTTCCGGCATCCCTAGCAATGTGGTATCCTTCTCGGGTAACTGAACATCCACTTTGTCATTAGAGCTGTCTTCTTGGCTGACATTTAGATCATCAGATTTCTCAAGAGCCGGCTCGTCCTTAGGGACCAGTTTTTCTTGCTGATCATCCGTGCCGGCCTCACGCCGAGCTTCCTCCTTATTGTGAACTTGAACAACTTCTTCCACAGATTGTTCTTTCATTTCCTCATCCTTTGCTGCGGCATCGGGAATCACTCTTGGAGCCACAACGGGAGCCAATTCGTGCTGACTCGCTTCAATGACTTGCTCCTCCTGCTTCCCAATTACGACGTCAAGAACATCTGCAGGTGGAGTCTCGGAAGCCAATTCACGCGGAATCACTTCAGCAGCTTGCACTCCCTCCGCCTTCTCCTCCGGTCCTGCATCAATAACTTCTGCAGGAGCAGCCCCCACATCCAGATGGAGCTGCTTCACTTCAACAGCTTCCATAGCATGAACTTCCTGTTTCTGCACTCCCGCATCAGGGACTTCACTCGGGGCACCTTCAGCGCCCAGATCATGCTGCTGGGCTGTCTCTTCCTCCAACTCCACGTCAAGAACCTCGCTGGGAGCAGCTTCATCGCCCAAATCACGCGGCTTCGCTTCGACAGCCGCCTCCGCGGCGGCGGTCAAATCGCAGTGCTTCTTGCCAACTTCACCCTCCTCCTTCTGCTCCCGCGACACGGTGCCAAGGAACAGCTCCGGAGCAAGAAGCGTCGCCGGAACCCCCTCTTCTTCCGCGGCCACCCACTCGGTCATCCCCTCCGCGACGGTGGCGGGGGCCTTCTCCACCTCGACCCACCCCTCGGCGAGAGGCGGCGCCGCCACATCCGCCCACGCTCCCACCTCGTCGACCTCGATGGCCCTCTCCTCTTCCGCCTCCTCCGCTTTTTCCTCCGCGATCACGTCAGCGGGCCCCGCCGCGCGATCGCGCCGGGGGGGATCATTGGTCCCGGAGAGGAGCTTGGCGAGCAGGAAGGCGACGAGGAGGGTGGCCGCCGCCGTGAGGAGCAGCTCGAACAGCAGCTCCATGAATCCCGGGCGGGGAAGGGCGGGGCAGGAAGCGAGGCAGCGGATGCGGATGCGGCTTCTCGCTTGCTTTTCTTGTTCGGTTGGGTCGGCGAGGAGAAGGGGGAAAGAGAAAGCGGAAACAGGGGGGCTACAGGAGAAGGAGAAGGGGGAGCAGCAGAAGAGACGAGGGTGGAGACGGAGGTGGGTGCGTGGGGGGAGAGAGTAAAGGGGGTGGGGCGCCAAAAGGGAGAGGCATATTCGGGGGCGGATACGACCGCCACGAGGGAGGGAGGGCGGAAAAGGTCTCGTCCACCGCGAGCCGCTTGGGGCGACGCCGTCAGGGGGTTTTCGTTTCCTTGCGTCCGGCTACGCGACGAGGGAGGTCATCGGCGAGAAGGCGGCGACGGAGACAGCGAGCGCCGGACCGCCAACGTTTGGAGGTTTGGGTGGGGGGTTTCGGCCTTTTGCTCGCTTTGCGTGTGCTGCGCGCTTTCGGTGGGAAATTTCTCCGTGTTAGGCCAACTCCACCGCGCGACCCCTATCCTGTCCGTCCCCGTTCATTTGAGGTAAAAGGGACAAACCGGGCGGCCCAGCGCGCGGGAGCAAACGGACTTTTGTCCGTTTCGTGTCCGCTTTCGACCCATCCCCGGCCCAAATTTGCGCCGGTTTTGGGGTGAAACGGACAGCGCGCGGATGGGCGGGACGCGCGCGCTTGTCCTCCCCTGGCCCGTCTGTCGGTGGGAGAAACCAAAACCCCCCACGCCCCATTTGGCGCCATTTTCCCCAAACCCTCCCACGTCCCTCCCGCTGCCCCCTCTCTCCCCCGTTCATGGCCGACTCCCAGCCGAATTCCGGTGGCCTGGCCGTTGACCCGCCCGGAAAGGTGAAGAAGAAGGCGGCCAAGGCGGCAAGGAAGCCGCGGTCGGAGTGCACGCCGGAGGAGACGCCAGGTTGGACACGGAAGCGGCGAAGAAGAGGAGCCGGAGAGCGGTCGTCAGGGTCAATGCCGCCGCGGCCAAGTTCGCCGCCGAGCGCGATGCGAAGGAGGCCGCTCGGCGCAAGGCCGCGGCCGACGAGAAGGAGGACATCGTCAACAAAGCGCACGTCCTCCTCATGCTTGGCATGGGCCGTTCGGCCGGTTTCACTACAGCGGCCGTCGGCCCGGCGAGCACAGGCTCGTCGGTCGCCCGGCCTGCGCACTGCCAGTCGCGGACCACGCCCATGTCGCCCGGCTTTCCTCCGCCAAGGCACGACGGCCAGACCCGTTTCTCGGGGTCGCCGGACGTTGGCTTGTTCGCGCCGTCGACACCGCGCCCCGCGGCCGTCATCGACCTTAATGTCACGCCTGGGTCCAGCAGCGGCGACCGGCTGTCCGTCGAGATGCAGAGCAAGCAAGCACGGGCACCATGCCGGGCCCCCGCGTGTTGTTTGATGGAATGCCAACAGCAACGGCACCGGTCGACGACCCCTTCTACAACCAGTACATGGAGAACGTGATCTTCGAGGCTAGGCACGGACGTGCCTACGACCCCGAGGAGACCCAAAGTCAGGATGGCCGCGCCCAGTACGTCCCCGATGAAAAGGCCGACGACCGTGCAGACTACGACCTGAAGGAAATATGCCCTAGAGGCAATAATAAAGTATTATTTATTTCCTTATATCATGATAAATGTTTATTATTCATGCTAGAATTGTATTAACCGGAAACATAATACATGTGTGAATACATAGACAAACAGAGTGTCACTAGTATGCCTCTACTTGACTAGCTCGTTAATCAAAGATGGTTATGTTTCCTAGCCATAGACATGAGTTGTCATTTGATTAACGGGATCACCTCATTAGGAGAATGACGTGATTGACTTGACCCATTCCGTTAGCTTAGCACTCGATCGTTTAGTATGTTGCTATTGCTTTCTTCATGACTTATACATGTTCCTATGACTATGAAATTATGCAACTCCCGTTTACCGGAGGAACACTTTGTGTGCTAACAAACGTCACAACGTAACTGGGTGATTATAAAGGTGCTCTACAGGTGTCTCCAAAGGTACTTGTTGGGTTGGCGTATTTCGAGATTAGGATTTGTCACTCCGATTGTCGGAGAGGTATCTCTGGGCCCACTCGATAATGCACATCACTATAAGCCTTGCAAGCATTGTAACTAATGAGTTAGTTGCGGGATGATGTATTACGGAACGAGTAAAGAGACTTGCCGGTAACGAGATTGAACTAGGTATCGAGATACCGACGATCGAATCTTGGGCAAGTAACATACCGATGACAAAGGGAACAACGTATGTTGTTATGCGGTCTGACCGATAAAGATCTTCGTAGAATATGTGGGAGCCAATATGAGCATCCAGGTTCCGCTATTGGTTATTGACCGGAGAGGTGTCTCGGTCATGTCTACATAGTTCTCGAACCCGTAGGGTCTGCACACTTAAAGTTACGATGACAGTTATATTATGAGTTTATATGTTTTGATGTACCGAAGGTTGTTCGGAGTCCCGGATGTGATCACGGACATGACGAGGAGTCTCGAAATGGTCGAGACATAAAGATTGATATATTGGAAGCCTATGTTTGGACATCGGAAGTGTTACGGGTGAAATCGGGATTTTTCGGAGTACCGGGAGGTTACCGGAACCCCCCGGTAACTTAATGGGCCTTATTGGGCCTAGGTGGAAGAGAGGAGAGGAGGCTAGGGCAGGGCCGCGCCCCCTTCCCCCCAGTCCGAATAGGACAAGGAGAGGGGGGGCGCCCCCCCTTCCTTCCTCCCCTCCACCTCTTCCCCCTTCCACTCCTAGTCCAACATGGAAAAAGGGGGGAGTCCTACTCCCGGTAGGAGTAGGACTCCTCCTGGCGCGCCACACCTCCTTGGCCGGCGGCCTCCCCCTTGCTCCTTTATATACGGGGGCAGGGGGGCACCCCATAGACACAATTGATCAACGATCTTTTAGCCGTGTGCGGTGCCCCCCTCCACCATATTACACCTCGATAATATCGTAGCGGAGCTTAGGCGAAGCCCTGCGTCGGTGGAACATCATCATCGTCACCACGACGTCGTGCTGACGAAACTCTCCCTCAACACTCGGCTGGATCGGAGTTCGAGGGACGTCATCGAGCTGAACGTGTGCTGAACTCGGAGGTGCCGTGCGTTCGGTACTTGATCGGTCAGATCGTGAAGACGTACGACTACATCAACCGCGTTGTGTTAACGCTTCCGCTTTCGGTCTACGAGGGTACGTGGACAACACTCTCCCCTCTCGTTGCTATGTATCACCATGATCTTGCGTGTGCGTAGAATTTTTTTGAAATTACTACGTTCCCCAACACATGGTGACTCGTGGCATGAAGACGATGACATCTATGTCGAAGGTGATGGTGATGAAGAAGAAGAAGGCAATGACGTTGATATTAGTGGCGCGCCATTGTTCATCGACGAGCTGACCCAAAGAGCGGAAGCACAAAAGAAGAGGAAGAGCATTCGCACGGGTTCATACACACAAGATGAGGACAAGTTGATTTGCCAAGCTTGGATGGAGATTAGCCAAGATCCGAGGACCGGCGCGCAACAAAAGGGCATTGTTTTTTGGAGAGTCCACAAAAGATTCTATGAAAGGAAGATGTTCGAGCCCTACCAAATTTCAAGCAACCGTGGCATCGGCTCGAATCAAAAGAGATGGTTGTTCATCCAACAAGAGTGCAACAAGTATCAAGCCGCATTTGAGAGCGTTGAAGCACGGCCCGTGAGTGGTCTCGGCGTTGGGGACATGGTATGCTCTCCTCTTCCTAGCCCTTTCCTTGCTACGACCATGAGACTTCGGCCTTGTATATATTTGCATGTTCACTTCTTGTTGATCATGTGTTGTAGGCATTTCAATCTTTGGAGGCATTCAAGGCCCGGCACAATGACAAGCCATTCACTCTTACGCATTGTTGGACGCTCATCAACAATTGCCCTAAGTTCAAGGACCAATACCGTGAACTACAAAGGAAGAGAGGACTGAAGACGGCCAAGTTCGCCGGAGGTGGAGATTGCGAGGCGTTTAAGAGGCCGAGGGGCAAGACCAACTCCAAGGTTGATGACATACGTGATGCCTCATCCATGGCATTGCATGACACTTTGCATGGCATGATGTCTCAAAAGGATGTGAGGGACGAGAAGAAGCGTCAAAGCAAGGACGAGCAAATGAAGCAATACCTAGACCTTCAAAGAAAGAAGCTTGAGATGGAGGAGGCGGCCAAGAAGAGGAAGATCGACATGGAGGAGGCGGCCCGGCAAAGGCAGCTCGACATGGAAGAGGCCGCCGGGCAAAGGCAGCTCGACATCGAGGCCGACAACGTCAAGGCCAGGCAGAGGCAGCTCGACATCGAGGCCACCAATGCCGCCACCAAAGCGAAGGAGGTGGCCCTTGTGATCATGAGCGTGGACTTGTCGAAGATGAGCGACAAGACGAGGGCCTGGTTCGAGGCCAGGCAGAAGGAGATGCTCGACGCCGAAGGCCTGAACTAGGTCGTCCGATCGGCGTGGCCGTTCTTTTTGGAGGCTGGCATGGGTGCCGCCCGCCCGCTGGGCCGCTGGCAGTGTGCCAGCGAGAAAACATTCATTTTGGAGGCCGGCTGTGTTGCCGGCCGCTGGCTGTGTTGCCGGCGAGGACAACTATTCATTTTGGAGACTGGCTGTGTTGTCGGCCGCTGGCCGATGCCGGCGATGGACGTGTAGGCCGCTGGCTTTGTTGCCGGCGTGATGAACTGGGGCCGTGAACTAGGGCTTGGCATTTGAAACGTTGCTCTTTTTTTTAAATAGATGCGGACAGGATGGGTCAAACGGATGCGGCCGCGCGCTGGGCGCACGGCCACCGCATCCCAGGACACGCCCGGACACGACCCCAAATCCCTACCCAAATGGACAGAATCCGGACAAAACGGACGTCCTTTTGGGGTCGCGCGGTGGAGATGGCCTTATTGATGGCTTTCTTTCCTTCCTCCCCTTCATTCCCCTCTTCCTAACGCCACACATTATTTTTGGAATGAAGGCAAAAAAGTTGACTCATGAAGAAGAAAATAAAGTGTTTATTATACAAGCCCTGAACTACAAAAGTTGCTGCTCTCCTAGAATGATGGTTCCTAATTTTTTGGCTCTTGCGGCCTGTTTGACACGAGAACAATCTTATGAGCACTCCGTGAGAAGGGAAGAGAAGGAGTATGGATTTCTCTCATGCGTCGGGGAAAAAGGAAAAATGTGGGCATGCCAGTGTACCGTAGTACACAAAGAAAAGTGATACGGGAAACAAGTATTTCATTTATCTCTTTGGATGAACAAAATTATAAAATCCCATAAAAAATGGTTGCGCTCCGTGGCCTACTAGCGCGGCCTGCCTAACTATGGCGATGTGCGGTCTCCTGGTTCCCGGGGCCTCGAAAAGCTCCCGGTTAATTACTCCCGTGGGTTGCTTCGCGAGATACCTCTGATTAAGCCGTGTGGTTGTTTTCGTCGTCTTCGCTTCGCGTTCTCCATGCATGATGATGATGGTGTGTGTGTGTGGTGTGGGCGGCGGCAAAGCCCGTGTCCTCATCGGTACATGTGCCGCTCAAAACATGGCTTTGTGTTGGCCACGTTCGCCCTCGCCGTCGCGCCTCGTCGGTCTTGACAGCGTTGATGTAGTCGGTGTTGAAGTTGCATGGGTCCTGCTCTGCTCGGACTTCTTGACGATGTAGCGGCTTCGTCGGGTATGCAAGGGGTTGCCTCGTGGGAGTATTCTTTTATGGAGACGGCGTCGGTGTAAAACCAACGGCTGCTCGCATCGGCATTGCTGGTGTGGTTGGCGCCTTGTCTCGACTAGACGTCGAGGTTACAGTAGTCTGTGGAGACAAAGACTCCGCCTCACAAGGCCATGAAAGTTAACATCTTAGAGGGGCGTGTGGATGCCTCGTCTTGGCTAGACGCCGTATTCGGTGGTCTGCCAAAACAAGGATCACACCGCAAGGCCAAAGAAAGGTGGCATCATGGAGGGGCATGGTTGATGCCCTGTCTCAGCTAGACGTCGTATTCGGTGGTCTACTAAGACAAGGATCACGCCGCCCGTAGCACAAGACATGTATGCAACGAAGGGTGCACCTCGTCTCGGCTGGACGCCATATTCGGTGGTCCACTAAGACAAGGGCAAAACATCATGGTGTCGAAGAGAAAATGGCATCATGGAGGGGCGTGGTTGATGCGTCGTCTCAGCTAGACGCTGTATTCGGTGGTCTGCTAAGACAAGGAGCACGCCGTCTGTACGCCGAGACCTGTACGCCATGAAGAGTGCACCTCGTCTCGGTTGGACGCCGTATTCGGTGGTCCGCCAAGACAGAGGAAACACATCGTAGAATCGTGGTAAGGGCCGGTGAAGACGTGTCATCGCATAGCGCCATCTTCTTCGTATCGCGGGCTCCGTGTTGCGCGCATCACCATGGGCGTGTGTCATCTTCATGGGCTCCGGATTGCGGGCTCCAGCTTGACGAGGTAGACTTCGTGGTGTTGTCCCACTAGCTCCATGCCTCCGTCCTATGCGGCACCAGCTTGATGATGAAGGCGATGGGCGTCGTCCTGGCAGGCTCCGTGTCGCCATCCTCCGCGGCACGGCGGCGACATCCTTGGGAGCTCCACACCGTGGTCCTCCGCGGCACCGGGTTGATGATGTTGACGATGGGCCTGACGATGTTGATGTAGTCTACTGGTCCGACGGCGTCGTCCACCGCCTCCATTATATCTGGTACGAGAAGGGCGTTGCATCGTCCGTGGCCACATCCGCTGCGTGTGTCATCATCCACCGCCTCCATTGCACCGGGTACGAGAAGAGCGTTGCATCGTCCGCGGCCACCTCCGTTGGGCGCGTCGTCGACCGCCTCAACAACACCTTGTACGGGAAGAGCATCGCTTCGTCTGCGGCCACCTCCATTGGGCGCGTCGTCCACCGCCTCAACTGCTCCTACGAGAAGAGCGATGCATCGTTTGCAGCCGCCTCCGTTGAGCGCGTCGTACGCCGCCACCATAGCACCGGGTACGAGAAGAGCGCCACATCGTCCGCGGCCACCTCCGTTGGGCGCGTCGTGCGCTGCCTACATTGCGAGAAGAGCGCCGCATCGTCCGCGGTCTTTCCCACTAGGCGCGTCGTCCGCCGCGTCCGTTGCACCTGGTACATGAAAAAAAAACGTACGTACGATAGAGAAAGAAGAGGACGTGCTAGCCGTTGCACGTATCTCCCGAGTGCCCGGCTTTCTTCATCTCCATGGTCTCCCGGTTGATGGCTTTGCTGCTGGCAGATGCATCGCTTCGGCTGCGTGGCACTCCAACTTGGTTATTCTTGCCTTGCCCTTCTATGTAGCACCTGATAGATAGAAGACATAGTAACAAATAAAGTTGGTCAATGGGGCTTGGTACGCTCCTGTTTCTCCGTCTCCTCGGCTATCTGCATGCTCGCCGTGAGCTAGCTCGGCCTCATGTGTGTTGCTGTCGCCGTCGTCGAGCTCGGATGGGTGTCACTGCCGCCGCCGCATCCTCTCTGAAAGGATCGATATAGTTGACTAGAGGGGGGGGGGTGAATAGGCAACTAACAATTTTTAGCTTTTCTTTACCAAATTAAACTTTGCATCAAAATAGGTTGTCTAGATATGCAACTAAGTGAGCAACCTATATGATGCAATGACAACAAGCACGCAAGCAAATAAGAGATATCACACGAGTAAACTTGCGAAAGTAAAGGGACAAGATAACCAAGAGTGGAGCCGGTGAAGACGAGGATGTGTTACCAAAGTTCCTTCCTTTTGAGGGGAAGTACGTCTCCGTTGGAGCGGTGTGGAGGCACAATGCTCCCCAAGAAGCCACTAGGGCCACCGTATTCTCCTCACGCCCTCACACAATGCGAGATGCCGTGATTCCACTATTGGTGCCCTTGAAGGCGGCGACCGGACCTTTACAAACAAGGTTGGGGCAATCTCCACAACTTAATTGGAGGCTCCCAACGACACCACAAAGCTTCACCACAATGGACTATGGCTCCACGGTGACCTCAACCGTCTAGGGTGCTCAAACACCCAAGAGTAACAAGATCCGCTAGGGATAAGTGGGGGGAATCAAATTTCTCTTGGTGGAAATGTAGATCGGGGCCTTCTCAACCAATCCCGAGCAAATCAACAAGTTTGATTGGCTAGGGAGAGAGATCGGGCGAAAATGGAGCTTGGAGCAACAATGGAGCTTTTGGGGGAAGAGGTGAGTCAACTTTGGGGAAGAAGACCCCCTTTTATAGTGGGGGAAGCAATCCAACCGTTACCCCCCACTTCAGCCCCACAGAGAGCGGTACTACCGCTTGGCCAGCGGTACTACCGCTTAGCCAGCGGTACTACCGTTCCCTCTCGCGGTACTGCCGCTAGGCCTAGAGCGGTACTACCGCGGTGGTCAGGGCGGTACTACCACACACGAGCGGTACTACCCCCCCCACTGCCGCAGCTAGTACCGTAAAACCCGACACGGAAAAAGACCCCTCGAATCGAGGCGGTACTAGCACGAAGCCGCAGCGGTACTACGGCTGGGGGGCTACAACGGTACTACCGCTGTGGAGCGGTACTGCCGCTTGTAGCACCCAAGCGGTACTACCGCTCCGGCCCGCGGTACTACCGCTGGGACCAGAGAGGGCACACTGAGAGAGGGGAATGAGCTCATCAACGAAGCGGAAAGGCTTGGACGGTGTGCAAAGGAAGTGTACGTGATGATTCCACCCTAGCCTATCCAAAGCGGACCTCCTCTTGATAGTACGGTGATCCCTACGAAACTAGTCCACCAAACTAATTCGAAAGTACTACACCGTCTTCGCTTCAAACTCCGAGGGGAGGGAATCGTCTCGTGCCAAAGGATGAATCTCTGAAAAACTCAATGCACACGATTTGTCCGCAAAAGCATTGTCATCAATCACCAAAATATCTTAGGGATAAATATGCCCTTACAATCTCGCCCTTTTTGGTGGATTGATGACAATACGGGATTTGCACAAACGGGAAAAGACAAAGGACATAAACAAACCCCCAAGTCTCTAAAATATAGACGGGCTCCCCCTAGATGTGTGCCATCAAGATAAGTGCTTTGGACTGCACGACACACATACTAGGATCAACACTCCCCCTGTATTTTAGAGACCAACAACCTAAGCGTGATTCAAGAGAGCAGGATATATAACATAATAAGCATGCAACTCATGAGATACCAAAAGACTAGATACATAGATAAAGATATGATAAGGATAAGGTAGCATATGTCTCACACCATATGACTGGAACTTAGGTCTCACGGAACACAAAACCAAACAAAGCACAAGGTAGCAAACACAACGAAAGCACAAAGACAAAGACACACTCGCAACACAACGACGCAAATCCCTAAACTCTCTCCCCCTTTGGCATCGAGACACCAAAAGGGGCAAAGAGCTGACCTACGGCTCCAGGTGAGAGCATGCTGAGGATCTCGAACATCAGGACTCTGCGTGATCATCTGCACCACCATCCTCGGCCGGAAACTGCTCGGCATCTGAATCGGTCCACGGACAGTGCTGCTGGATCCACTCCTCCTCCTCAGTGATCTGACCCTCAGAGCCGCTGGTGACTGTCGCACCCAACTGACGCATAAGCTCCTTGTGATGTCCCCTTGCCTTCTTCTCAGCCACATGAGTCATGTACTGACTGTGAGACTCCATGCAGAACAGCTTTTTCATCTTGTGTTTGAGCTTCTTTGCCCAAGAGGGCTCTGCCGCAGAAGGCTCTGTCCCAGAAGGCACATAATCCTCATCGTCATCATCGGCCTCATCCTCGCCCTCGGTCTCCATGGCAGCAGCAGAAGACGGAACCCCAGATGTAGGAACGGAGGTGCCCCAATTATCCTTCTTCCTCAGACGCTTGATCTCATGAGAAACCAACTCTCCAGTTTCCAGCTGCTCCGCGGGAAAGGAACGTCTCCAGGCCTTCTCAATGAGCAACATGATGAATGGACCATAGATCGAGCACTTGCGCTCAGAAATGGCAGTGAGAAGTTCAGACCACATAACATGAGAGATGTCCAGGGACTCGCCAGTGTTTGCTTCCTTCTCACGCTGGCAGAAGAGAAGCATATCCACGAGATAGGAGTGAACCATATCCAGATTCCCGATGCGAGGAAAGAGGGTCTCTCGAAAGACACGATGAAGGATGTCTAGGTAGGCAGACAACTCATAGGTCTCCTTCTTAGTCACAGGGTGAACCTTCACAGTGCAGTAGGGCCAGAGGGCTTGCTTGTGAGTGGAGTTGACGTTGTGGTGAGGGCGAAAGCCAACAGGAGTCTCAAGCCCGCGATCTTCCACATGAAGTAACTCCATGAAGGCCTTCCACTTGACAGACAGTAACTTGCCATTTGTCATCCAGGTCAGAGTCCTTTCTTCATCAGTTCCAAGATGGACAGTAGCAAAGAACTGAGCCACCAAATCTGCATCAAAGTCCTTGTTGAACTGTATGATTCTGAGAATGTTGAGCTGAGTACACATCCTAAGAGCTTCACCAAAGTATTCGGGATCCTTCTCCATGGCATCCGTGTCGATGGAGCGAACATTAACAAAGAGATTCTTCTTGGCCTTGATAACATCAAAGTAGATGGCAAACTGAAAGCGGTTCCAGAACGGGCGGTTGACCAAACTGGGTTCTTGGTCTTCCGCATAGTGGTTGTGGCGACGCTTTGCCCAGAACTCCTTCGCAGACATCTCAGTCACAGTCTTGGCCCTTGGCTTCGGCCTGTTGGCAAGTTTCTTCTGACGTTGAGGATTAGCACTTGAGGAAGCACCCACTGGCGGCGGTGGAGCACTGGAGGAACCACCAGCAGACTCAGATGTGCGGTACCGCTTTGACGTTGAACGCCCGGGGTTGACACAGCGGACTTGCTGCTCAGGATGTTCATCACCTCGAACCAAACACACGAACAGAAAACCAACACGAAAGAAAAAAGTGTAAGCCTCCAAACAAAACAACATGGATCAAACAAAGGTAGGGAATGATGGAATCTGGCAGACAGCGGTAGTACCGCTGGCCATAGGCGGCAGTACCGCCCAAGCAGTAGTACCGCCCTAGCAGGAGCGGTAGTACCGCGCAAGACGGGGAACCGGCGGTTCCTACTGCCGTGGTCAGATCCAGCACTACCGGACTGCCAAATTCAAAAATAATCCTACCAAAACTTAATCCACATAGTCTAGACGCCTTCTCCAAACTACTCAAGCCGAGATTTAGCCAAAAATCTAGAGATGCAACCACTATTGCCCCAAAAACACTAGATCTGAAAACTAGACAAAAAGAGAGAAAGAACAAGGGCAATACCGGCATCCATGGCAAGAGGACGAGGTGGGGATCGACTCCACCGAAGGGAATGGAGAGGGATGGCCCGGAGACGGCGGCCCGCCGGAGCCCTCCCGCGGCGAGGAGTCGCTGGAGAGAGGGAGAGGGACGAAGGGGTGGTGTGAATGGGTATGGGGGAGGAGAAACCTCCCCCTGCCCCGACATAACCCCCTGATCCCGCCCCCTAGCGGTAGTACCGCGCACCACCAGCGGTACTACCGCCCAGCCAATACTCCAAAGATTAGACACATAGGCTTAGCTCAAAAGAAGAGAGAAACAAACGACAAGAAAAGAGAGCAAAACGCACAACAACAAAAGCATCAGCACGAGGACAAGAACCACACACCTCTACAAGAGAGGGCGGTGGCCGAGGCCACCTATGTTTGAGTCAATTGGTATGGCACCGCGAAGAATTATCCTTGGGCCCATGACCAAAACTCGTCTTTGAAGCACAAGTACCATAAAAAATGGCTAATGTGAAAGAGTTGATCAATTTATGCATAATAAGGGGAGGGAGAGTTCATTAAGAGAACAACACCCCCCCTATATCCATGCCTACACCTAAACAAGATAACAAGTCGAGTATGGTGGGGAGTGCAAGTGCTCAAGCAACATTGCTCGAATCAATGATATTTAGCTCATGCCTTAACTTGCGAAATCTTGCTTCATCCAATGGCTTCGTGAAAATATCTGCAAGGTTATCATGAGTGTTGACATAGTTGAGCTCGATCTCCCCTCGCCTAATATGATCCCGGATGAAGTGATACCGAATCTCAATATGCTTCATCTTGAAGTGTTGCACCGGGTTGAGAGAAATCTTGATGGCACTTTCATTGTCACACCAAAGAGGATCTTTGTCACAAATGACACCGTAATCCTTTAAAGTTTGCCTCATCCATAAGAGTTGTGCACAACAACTCCCGGCCGCCACATACTCCGCTTCGGTGGACGAGAGAGACACACAACTTTGCTTTTTAGAAGACCAACGAGCAACCAAGAAATTGACACCCTCCGGAAGTGGACTTCCTATCCACTTTGTCTCCCGCCCAATCGGAGTCCAAATAATCTACAAGCTTGAAGTTTGCTCCTCTTGGGTACCATAAGCCAAAGTTTGGGGTATGAGCCAAATATCGAAAGATTCGCTTGACCGCCACAAAGTGGCTTTCCTTAGGTGCGGCTTGAAACCGTGCACAAATTCCCACACTCAACATGATATCTGGTCTAGATGCACAAAGGTAAAGTAATGAACCAATCATGGAGCGATATACCTTTTGATCCACTGCTTTACCATTGGGATCGATGTCAAGTTGGCACTTGGTGGGCATTGGAGTGGACGCCGGCTTGACATCACTTAGCTTGAATCTCTTGAGCATGTCTTGAGTGTATTTGGCTTGGTTGATGAAGGTTCCTTCTCTTCTTTGCTTTACTTCGAAACCGAGAAAGAACTTCAACTCTCCCATGGAAGACATCTTGAACTTTGAGGTCATGAGTGCGGCAAATTCCTCATTGAAAGCTTTGTTAGGGGAACCAAAGATAATGTCATCAACATATAGTTGGCACACAAACAACTCCCCTTTGACCTTCTTAGTAAAAAGAGTGGGGTCGATTAGCCCAACTTCAAACCCACGATCTTGTAACAACTCAGTAAGGTGGTCATACCACGCACGTGGGGCTTGTTTAAGGCCATAGAGTGCCTTATCGAGTTGATACACATGATCGGGAAAGTAGGGATCCTCGAACCCGGGGGGTTGTTTGACATACAC
The DNA here is from genome assembly GCF_002575655.3 of Aegilops tauschii subsp. strangulata. Classification (NCBI taxonomy): domain Eukaryota; kingdom Viridiplantae; phylum Streptophyta; class Magnoliopsida; order Poales; family Poaceae; genus Aegilops; species Aegilops tauschii. The sequence goes on from NC_053038.3 coordinate 393,654,846, forward strand.
CAACTCATTAATAGGCCCATTAAGAAAAGCACTCTTCACATCCATTTGTTGCAACTTAAAGTTGTGATGAGAAGCATAAGCAATCAACAAACGAATAGATTCAAGGCGAGCAACAGGAGCAAAGATTTAACCGTTGTCGATACCCTCGACTTGGGAGTAGCCTTGTGCCACCAATCGTGCCTTGTTGCGGATGATGGTCCCATGAGCATCTTGCTTGTTCTTGAATATCCACTTCGTTCCAATGACATTGTGGTTCCCCGTTGGCCTTGGCACTAATCTCCACACCTTGTTGTACTCGAAGTTGTTGAGTTCTTCATGCATGGCATTGAGCCAATCCAGATCTTCGAGAGCTTCATATACCTTTTGGGGTTCCACACAAGAGACAAACGCGTGATGTTCACAATAGTTTGCCAATTGTCTACGAGTGCTTACCCCCTTTTGAATGCTTCCAAGTACATTCTTCATGAGATGACCCTCGGTGGAGAGCTTGGAAGCAATCTTGGCGGCACGACGCTCCAATTCCTCCTCGGAGGTGAGTTGAGGAGCGGTCACTTGATCATCTTGAGCGCCGTCTTGAGCTTGTTCTTGATCTTGAACTTTCTCGGAGGAGAGAACTTGACCTTGGGCATCACTTGGTGTGTCTCCACCGTCTTGATCATGATTTTGCCCTTGGTCTTGTTCATGAGGTTGAGGGCCTTCACTTTGTTCTTCGGAAGCGTGTGGGCCTTGGGTTGGTGATGGCTCCACTTGAGTGGAGCATTGTCCTTCTCCTTCGGCCACAAGGGGTTCCTCAATGGGTAGGATAAAACCAACACCCATTCTTCTTATGGCTTGAGGAGGAATTTCATCACCTACATCACAAGTGCCACTTTGCTCCACTTGGGAGCCGTTATTCTCATCAAACTCCACGTTACACGTCTCCTCAATAAGTCCCGTGGATTTATTGAGGACACGGTAAGCATGAGAGTTTGTAGCATAACCAACAAATATGCCCTCATATGCTCTAGCCTCAAATTTAGACAATCGAACACCTTTCTTGAGAATGAAACACTTACACCCGAACACCCGAAAGTACTTGAGGTTGGGCTTGTTACCGGTGAGTATCTCATATGGAGTCTTGTTCAAGCCTTTGCGGAGGTAGAGCCGATTGGATGCATGACACGTGGTGTTGATGGCTTCGACCCAAAAGTTGTATGGAGACTTGAACTCCGCCATCATGGTCCTTGCGGCATCCATCAACGTCCGGTTCTTCCTCTCCGCAACACCGTTTTGTTGAGGGGTGTAAGGTGCGGAATATTGATGCTTGATCCCCTCATCACTAAGAAACTCATCCAAGGTGTAGTTCTTGAACTCGGTGCCGTTGTCACTTCTTATTGTCAAGATCTTTGCATTGTGTTGATGTTGGGCTTCATCTGCGAAGTTAATGACGGTTTGTTGGGTCTCACTCTTCCTCTTGAAGAAATACACCCAAGTGTATCTTGAATAGTCATCCACAATTACCAAGCAATACTTTCTACCCCAAGACTATCAAAGGATGGAGGCCCAAAGAGATCCAAATTAAGGAGCTCCAAATGCCTCTTCGAGTAAATGAGAGTCGTGGGAGGGTGAGCCTTCTCATGAAGCTTTCCTTCGATACAAGCACTGCAAGCACGATCTTTAGCAAAACTAACGTTCGTTAGTCCACGGACATGGTCCCCCTTGAGAAGACTTTGCAAAGATCTCATATTGACATGGGCTAAACGGTGATGCCAAAGCCATCCCACGTCAACTTTAGCCATTAGGCATGTCGCGGTCTTAGTGGGTTGCTCCAAAAAGTTAATCACATAGAGACCGTTCTCGACATGCCCAACAAAGGCTACTTTAAGAGTCTTGCTCCACAAGAGGGCCACGGTATCAATATCAAAGAAGGTGGCAAAGCCCATGATAGCAAGTTGACGAACGAAAAGTAAATTGTATGCAAGGGACTCAACAAGCATGACTTTCTCGATCGTGAGATCATGAGAAATGACTACTTTGCCGAGTCCATACCTTAGAGGACGAGGCATCACCCCACTCGACATTGGTGGGCATAGATGGAATCTTGTGCACGTCCACCACCAAGTCCTTGCTTCCGTTCATATGACTTGTAGCTCCACTATTGAGCAACCATGATCCCCCACCGGAAGCAAACACCTACAAAAGATCAATGCTTGTTTTTAGGTACCCATTTTGTAATGGGTCCTTTGATGTTAGCAACAAGGGTCTTAGGAACCCAAATAGACCATTCAATGGACTCATGAGGAGAACCAACAAATTTGGCATAAACATGCCCATCACTAGCACGGCATAACACATAAGAAGGATTAAAGTCGCCGGCTTTGTTGGATGGGGTGGTATTGCCCTTCTTGACACCGTCACCCTTCGCATTGTTCTTCTTCTCCTTGGAAGCACCCTCTCCCTCCTTCACAAAAGTTTTCTTGAGAGGAGGAGGTCATTTGGTCTTGTCATTCTTCTTCTTGTTCTTGGGCTTGGGTGCGAACCCAATCCCCTCCTTGGCCACAACTTCCTTTTGATTTCTCAAAAGGTCGTTGAGGTTCTTCTCACCTTGTATGCATGACACAAGGCCTTTCTCAAGTTGCTCCTTCAACTTAGCATTCTCCTCAACAAGGTGCACATGCTCACAACAAGGGTTAGTAGCATTTGCATTATCAATTAACACCATATGAGGAAAGGTGGCTTTCTCCTTAGTTAGCTTTACTTGGAGTTGATCATGAGACTCCTTGAGGCTAGCATGAACACCCTTCAAGACTTTGTGAGCCTTGTCGATAATGTCAAACTCCTCTTTAAGTCTAGCAAGATCAACCCCAAGTTTTGCCTTCTTGGAGTTTAGCACACGAGACACAACAAGAGCGTGATCAAGATCTTTCTTTAACTTAGCATGATCATCGTTGTATGACTCCTCAAGAGCCAAACGAAGACCACGCTCTTCATCAAGAGCATTGGAAAGATCCGAAATCTCATCGGCATAGTCACGACTATGCCCCTCCATCTTAGAGATGGTATCTTCGTGAGCCTCGATCATGTCATTGGCTTCACCAAGTTGTTCCAAGAGAGCAACGAAGTGCTTCTTGGATTTACCCTTGAGTTTACCCATAAAGGTCTCAAACTCATTTTCCTCCACATTTGTTCCCTCATGTTCATCAATGCTATCCGTCGAAGAAGGATGATTAATGATGATAGTTTTGATGTTGGGAGTTACCCTGTTGGTGGCTTTAGCCATGAGGCACTTGGCGGTGATGTTCTCATTGGGTGAGTCGAAGAGAGACATCCGTGGAGTCTTCGCAATGGCAACGGAGGCCATGGCAACCGACTCACCATCTTCATCATCGTCATCATCCTCATTGTACTCTTCTTGTACCACCAATGCCTTGGGAGGAGTCTTCTTGGTGAAGTTGCTCTTGTTGGGGAACGACTCGGCCTTGTCCTTTCTAATGAGCTTGCCACCATTGTCTTCCCTCTTCTCGTAAGGGCACTCCGCAACAAAGTGGCTCACATTGCCACAATTGAAGTAAGTCCTCACTCGTTGCTTGCCCTTTGCGCCACTTGAATTGCTCTTGTTGAAGTTTGGCCTTGTGTTCTTCTTGATCCAAAATTGCCTTGAAGCAAGAGCCATGTGTTCATGATAGGCATACTTCGTATCTTCGAGATTGCCCTCCTCTTCATCCTCTTCCTCCATACTAACCTTGGCCTTTAGAGCAAGGTTGGGCTTCTTTACTCTTTGAGAGCGAAGAACCGCATTGTCGGCGGTCTTGTCCAAGATGCTCATAGCAAAAAACTCATCCAACACTTCACTTGATGACAAGGTGTGGAAGTCCGGCCTTTGACGAATTATGGAGGACATGGCTTTGTGGTAGGGCATCATTGCCTTGAGGAATTTGCGCTTGATCCAATTGTCATCCGTGTCCTTACTTCCATGATCTCAGAGAGAGGCCGCGAGTTTGGTTACTCTCCGAAAAAGCTCACGAGGTTCTTCATCTTCTTTCATTGCAAACTCGTTGGCTTCATCTTGCACCACTTCATAGTTGGAGCGTTGAATGCCTGCGCTTCCCCGATAGAGGGAAACAACTTGGAGCCAAGCATCTTTGGCCACGGTGTAAGGCCAGAGATGAGGAAGATCTTCGGGTGGGATTGCTTCTTGGATGATGAAGAGAGCATTCTCATTCAATTGATGATCCACAACTTCTCTAGGAGTGAAGTTACTTCGGTCATGCGGATAAAAACCTTCTTCAATGATTCTCCAAAGGTTAGTGTTCACATGATTTAAATGACGCTTAAAATGATAGACCCAAGAATCAAAATCTACATTCTTCTCAATCTTAGGGGCCGGGCCGGCATGATTCAAATGAGTGGAAGGGAGCGGTCCACCATAGACAGGTGGAGGTTCCACATGGGCAAAGATGCCGGTCCCATTTTTACCACTAGAAGAAGGAGCTTTCTTGCTAGTAGCTTCCCCCTTGTCGGAGGTAGCATCCGTCACCTTGTTAGCGGGATCACCCACTTTCAACGGTGCGGTGGAAAGTTTAAGCCCTTCTAAGAATTTATTAAACATGCTTTCGACCTCGGTCGTCATGGAGGTTTTCAATGTGTCCAAGGCCACATTGAATTCCTCACGAGAGACCGCGGTTCCCCCATCTCCCGTAGACGAGACCGGATTCACAGCGGAGTGCTCCTCCACACCGTCTACGACGTCAACCATACTCTTTGGACGGTAAAGTCCTTAATAAAGAGACGAGGCTCTGATACCAATTGAAAGGATCGATATAGTTGACTAGAGGGGGGGGGTGGGGTGAATAGGCAACTAACAATTTTTAGCTTTTCTTTACCAAATTAAACTTTGCATCAAAATAGGTTGTCTAGATATGCAACTAAGTGAGCAACCTATATGATGCAATGACAACAAGCACGCAAGCAAATAAGAGATATCACACGAGTAAACTTGCGAAAGTAAAGGGACGAGATAACCAAGAGTGGAGCCGGTGAAGACGAGGATGTGTTACCGAAGTTCCTTCCTTTTGAGGGGAAGTACGTCTCCGTTGGAGCGGTGGGAGGCACAATGCTCCCCAAGAAGCCACTAGGGCCACCGTATTCTCCTCACGCCCTCACACAATGCGAGATGCCGTGATTCCACTATTGGTGCCCTTGAAGGCGGCGGCCGGACCTTTACAAACAAGGTTGGGGCAATCTCCACAACTTAATTGGAGGCTCCCAACGACACCACAAAGCTTCACCACAATGGACTATGGCTCCGCGGTGACCTCAACCGTCTAGGGTGCTCAAACACCCAAGAGTAACAAGATCCGCTAGGGATAAGTGGGGGGAATCAAATTTCTCTTGGTGGAAGTGTAGATTGGGGCCTTCTCAACCAATCCCGAGCAAATCAACAAGTTTGATTGGCTAGGGAGAGAGATCGGGCGAAAATGGAGCTTGGAGCAACAATGGAGCTTTTGGGGGAAGAGGTGAGTCAACTTTGGGGAAGAAGACCCCCTTTTATAGTGGGGGAAGCAATCCAACCGTTACCCCCACTTCAGCCCCGTAGAGAGCGGTACTACCGCTTGGCCAGCGGTACTACCGCTTAGCCAGCGGTACTACCATTCCCTCTCGCGGTACTGCCGCTGGGCCCAGAGCGGTACTACCGCGGTGGTCAAGGCGGTACTACCACACACAAGCGGTACTACCCCCCACTGCCGCGGCTAGTACCGTAAAACCCGACACGGAAAAGACCCCTCGAATCGAGGCGGTACTAGCACGAAGCCGAAGCGGTACTACGGCTGGGGGGCTACAGCGGTACTGCCGCTTGTAGCACCCAAGCGGTACTACCACTCCGGCCCGCGGTACTACCGCTGGGACCAGAGAGGGCACACTGAGAGAGGGGAACGAGCTCAGCAACGAAGCGGAAAGGCTCGGAGGGTGTGCAAAGGAAGTGTACGTGATGATTCCACCCTAGCCTATCCAAAGCGGACCTCCTCTTGATAGTACGGTGATCCCTACGAAAGTAGTCCACCAAAATAATTTGAAAGTACTACACCGTCTTCGCTTCAAACTCCGAGGGGAGGGAATCGTCTCGTGCCAAAGGATGAATCTCTGAAAAACTCAATGCACACGATTAGTCCGCAAAAGCATTGTCATCAATCACCAAAATATCTTAGGGATAAATATGCCCTTACACTCTCACATGTGTACGTACGCGCTGTCGCCGTGGGCGTGCCTCTCTGGCCGGCTTCCGCCGCGCGAGCCGTTGTCTTCTCCTCCGGGTGCATCCTCCCTGAAACCTGTTAAGAACAAACTATACATGCCATATAAGAAGAAAAGAACACGGCTGTTGCACGTGCATGCATCTCCTTTAGTGCATCTCCATGCCGTGGTGTACTGCGCTCCCGTCTTGTGGGGCGTCTGACTTCGTTGCTGCTGCGTCCCTTCTACTCGACGCCGCCGCCTTGGGCACATCTCCTCGCCGGCTGCATCCAATTCTCTGCCTCGATACATCGTCTCTCATCACGTATTTATATGAGACTAGCCCTGGTTGGGCGTGGCCAAAGCTTTGTTTTTATTGCTCTTCTTGACGCACAAGTCTGCATAAAAAAAGGAAACGAAATCTGGTCTGTGTATGTATTGCCAATTTTAGCTAGCTAGCCACCGATGGCTCCTTTACTTTCCAAATGTGCCGCACAAGCCCTTCTAATGTGCGCAAACAAGTCATATGCATACCAAACAATGCATCGTGAGCATCTTAGTTACCTGACATTGGTCGGAGGCAGTAGAGATGTCCCAGCGCCTCGCGGAGCCCTCGAACGAGCTCTCATGGGCACGCGAGGGCTCTCACAAGCGCATTCGCGGCGTTGACCATCGCGACGATCCGGCGTTCCTGAAGTCTTTCACCGGCAACGGCGACATTCTCGTTGGCGTCACTACGCAGCAGGAGCTGGTCGACGGCTTGAGGAAGTTGCTCAAGATCAGCGATGCCTCGGTTGACAAGGCGACCGGCCTCGTCGAGCAACTCATGGGTGACAATGCGAAGCTCCTCAAGTTGCTCGCCGAGAAGGAGGAGGAGGCTGCCGACTGGAAGATGCTGCATGAGCTGAGCAGTGCCTCCGGGATGACGCTGAAAGCGGTCGTCGAGGAACTGATGGGTGGCTTGAGGAAGCTCCGGATCGAGCGCGAGCAGGAGGTGGAGGAATATGTGGCTGCTTTGAAGCAAAGTCGTGAGGAATTGAAGAAGGAGCTGGAGGATGTCGTCGCCCGGCGATCCATCAATGAGTAGAGACAGTAGCGACCCAGATCGTTGTCTGCAATTTTCTTCTTCTCTTGCCCCCGTGTCTTCCGGGCTTTGCCGCATGTGGCATTTTAAATTATCCGGAATATGTAAGACAATTATCATCTCCACCATTGTAAATTTGTCGTCGTATTATCAGTTGCCATTTTATTTGTGGTTGCATTATCCATTGCCCTATGTGGCAATTTAAATTAGGGCGTAATACGAGTTGAAAACACGAACAAAGCAAATGCTGCCATGGGATCACAAGCAAACACCCTCCGTCCAGGTGCTTTAATTAACCCATTAATGGAGAAGTTGTGAGCGAAGCGGGCGGCGGCTGGTGCATGGAGGTCAAAGAGCTCGCTTCCCGGTGAGCATGGGCGGTCTTGCTGCTCGCGCATGTCCCGTCGAGCCTACGAGGTGGACAGGATGCACGCGTCCCGTCGAGCCTGCGCGACGGACTGCTCGCACGTGTTCCGTCAAGCCTGCACGGCGGACTTCTCACGCTCGTCCCGTCTAATCAAACAGCTGCACGCACGCCACCGAGTATGGTTAAATTTCGACACGGTTAATATAATACAACCGTTTGCGATATTAACATGTTAGCTTTTTGTTTCAAAAAGGACTTTGTTGGTTACTAATGTGTGCGCCTCTTCTCAAACTGGACGATTTTTTTACCACGACATATATGTGCCATGTTATGAAACCATGCCAAGTTTCATGTTTTTTGGGTGAGTTTTTAATTTACTAGGATTTAAAAAACCGAGATTCTCAATGTTTCAGGACGACGAGAAGTTTGTAATTCATTCCCATTCCTAAACATGCACCCAATGACACATGTACGATTTCCCACCCATTTTGCTTCACTGTAACATGTGCTTGTAGTTCAAATTTGAACTACATTAAATGCGTAGAAATGTAATATATACAATGGACAAACGAGAACAGTTTCAAATTTCAGCCCGACACTCCTGTTATTTTATGTTGCCTGTAGAAAACAAAGTTCAAGGCGAGAAGAGGCAGCGATTATCGTTTCACCCACAAGAGGGGCATGCTTCCCTACTGGAACCACGAGGGTTGCGACAGGCTCCGGTTTGTAAGAGGCTTGTAATATAGCTTCGCCTAAATTGGACAATTATATGTACCATGTAGTGACACCATGCCAAGTTTCATGATTTCCTCGTGAGTTTTGGTTTTACAGAGATTTAAAAACCGAGATTCGCAATGTTTGTGGCCAAGCCAGGAAGGCAAGACGGTTGAATTCGTTCCCATTCATTCCATGGGACCTAAACATGCACCCCAAGGTAACATGTACGTTTTTTCTAGCCATTTTGGTGCACTGGAGCATGTATTTGTAGTACGGATTTGAATTATGGACATTAAATACCTAGAAAACTTAATTAATGAATAAAAAAGGTCAAAAAAACCCTGAATAATTTCAAAGTTCAGCGTGAATCCCGTTGTTTTGTGTCGCGTGTAGAAGAAAATACGAGGCTAGAAGAGGGAGCGATTATCGTTTGGCCTACAAGGGGACACGTTTCCCTATCGAAACCATGAGGGTTCTTGCGACATGCTTCGGTTTGTAAGAGGTTTGTAATAAACCTTGGCCCAAATTGGCAATGTTTTTACCACGACATATATGTGCCATGACGTGACACCATGCCACCTTTGATGACTTTCCGGTGAGTTTTGGATTTATGGGGATTTAAAAATCGAGGTTCGAAATGTTTGAGGACGAGCCAGGACACCGGTACAGTTGCAATTCGTTCCCATTCCTGGCATGGGACCCAAACATGCACCCAAGGACACAAGTATAATTTTTCTAGCTATTTTGGTGAACTGGAGCATGTATTTGTAGTTCAGATTTGAATTATGGACATTAAATGCCTAGGAAACTCAATTAGTGTATAATAGGCCAAACGAACCTTGAATAAGTTTAAATTTCAGCATGGATATCATGTCGTTCCATGTTGCCTGTGGAAGAAAATACAAGGCGAAAAGAGACAGTGATTACATTTCGCCCACAAGGGGAACACGTTTCCCTATCAGAATCACGAGGCTTCTTTGAGAGAAGCTCCAGTTTGTAAGAGGTTTGTAATAAAGCTTGGCCCAAATTGGACAATGTTTTTACCACGACATATATGTGCCATGACGTGACACCATGCCACCTTTGATGACTTTCAGGTGAGTTTAGGATTTACGGGGATTTAAAAACCGAGATTCCAAATGTTGAGGATGAGCCAGGACGCGGGTACGGTTGTAATTCGTTCCCATTCCTGGCATGGGACCTAAACATGCACCCAAGGACACATGTCTAAATTTTCTAGCCATTTTGGTGAACTGGGGCATGTATTTGAAGTTCAGATTTGAATTATGGACATTAAATGCCTAGGAAACTCAATTGGTGTATAAAAAGGCCAAACGAACCCTGAATAAGATTAAATTTCAGCACAGATATCATGTCGTTCATGTTGCCCGTAGAAGAAAATACAAGGCGAAAAGAGGCAGTGATTACGTTTTGCCCACAAGGGGGACACGTTTCCCTATCGGAACCACGAGGCTTCTTTGAGAGAAGCTCCGGTTTGTAAGAGGCTTGTAATAAAACTTGCGCCAAAATGGAGGAAAAAATTCCTCAACATATATGTGCCATGTCGTGACACCATGTCAGGTTTCACGATTTTCGGCTTAGTTTTGGATTTACGGGGATTTAAAAACCAAGATTCTTCTCACAAAATGTTTTCAAATAGCACACGATTCACTCACGAAAGCCGTGTGCCTACCAAACCGTGGCCGATGCCCCCTGCTGCGCGCGCTATCTGAGTCATGCGTTTTGATTGGCCAGAACCCAAACCCCGCGGACCGTACGTGTGCACTGTTGGATGCTCCCAGATCGAACGACAACCCTGAGCCCTTTCGACAGCACATGCAGTACATGGGTAAGCACTGTGCGCATGCGTCGTGCTAGCTCACGCTTCCTTCTCTACTAGGTTTTCTAAACATGCTACCGTTTCTCGCCACTCCTCTCATTGGTTTCCTGCCTGTTCTCCCATCGTTTTCCCGCTACCAGTGTCAGTGCTCATTGAAGGCTAGCGGCGACACACTGTCCATGTAAAATATCCCACACAGTTTCTAAAAGCAACAATGTGTGTGATAGGAGGGAGTAGGTCCCATAGGGTAACCAGCGTGAAATGCCTTAATGGCAAGGAGGCAATTCTTATCAGCAAGGGCTGGCTTCCCATCCGCTAGCCTAGTCGAATAGAACGCAAAAGTTAAGCGTGCTCGGGCTGGAGTAGTCCAAGGATGGGTGACCCAGTGGGAAGTTGCATATCTCAAGCTTCATTTAAATGCCATGACATGGTCATTATAGAGATATATTATATCTCTATAGTGACCTATCATGGCAATTATATAAACCTTGGGATCCTTGTTTTGCTAATTTGTAGACTATGTTTTTATGGGTTATTTTTTGCTCTAAAAAATTAAAGAATGATTGACTTGACCTGTCATGGCGATTATATAAACCTACTATGTTTTTATGGGTTATTTTTTCCTCTAAAAAATTAAAGAATGATTGACTTGACCTGTCATGGCGACTATATAAACCTTTTTCAGGTTGCATGCATGGTATAGGGGGCAGGGTGTTCTTCTCGAGCATGTCTCCCTTGTGCGGCTTATAGATGCGGCACATATCTGTGGGCTCCCGAGGTATATATACTATCCTTTACCGACAATTAGGGGGGCCCACACAATCTATCCCTTTGACCCAACAACGAGAAGGGTTTGACCATGATGGTTTCCTATTGAAACTAGTAAGGTACACGTGCATTGCACGCATGAGATTTGGTAACCAAATTATGAAGAAATACCACACTATAGCATGTAAGCTTTGAGTCATATATGCATGATGTAGATGTTCGTTTAATTCTTATAGTTCATCTCATCCAAAATCAATTAGTTTTATAAAAAATATATTTTAAGATTCATGGAATTGTGCATTGTAAAGCATAAAGTGAAAACAAAAAGTGACAATTCATTTAGAAAAAAAAGTTTGGGCAATTAAGATATGGAAGATTCTAGAGAACAAAGGAGAAGTGCTTGTGTTTTGAGGTTTGCGCATTATGCTTAAGTTCAACCATGGATTCTTCTAGATTGTACATGTGGTAGAATCTGGTGGAATGTAGATGATATCCAACGGCCAGTAGTGCTCGGATTTGCCATCTCTGTACCCTCAGCGGCTTCATCCAACGACCAACTTTCAAAGTTATTCGCACACTATATAGGGGTATAGATATAGATGTGTCCCATGCTAGACCAAATAAAGTTTGAGCGCATGAGTGGGACGACCCCCCCCCCACCGCCGCCTCGAAGTTGGGAAACTGACATCGTATGTATTGAACCAGGCATGGAGTCGGGTACGGTGTTCGGTTTGTAATGTAGTTGGTGGCCCATCGAAGTTGTGCATTTGGGATTTAAACACATCACACACCACCATACCCATACATATTTTCGGGCCGCATGCAGTGTATACGGGGTCTTCTGATCGACCACGTCTCCCTTGTGCGTTTTTTGTGACGACAAGCATATATGTGGGCTCCCCGAGTGTATATATATCATCCCATTGACCGATAATGAGGGGTATGTGTTGGCCATGAATGGATTCCTCCTAGTTCGTGTTAGGGTCGTTCATCGTCACATGTTGCTCAACCAAAGCTTGAGCTCATGCGTTGTCAGGATTCCCTCCCACATGCTCGGATTGCTGGGTTCGACCTACATCATACCATGCGTATCTCGTCCTTAACTACCTTGCCTTCATGGTTGTTGTCTGTATCGAGAGGTAGGCACCATATCCAAATTTTATATTATTCTATATTGAAAACACACATCACCCCTTCCCAACGTACATCTGGGCCGCATGCAAGGGATGCTGGTTTTGTGGTCCCTCTCGTGTGATTTTTATGATGGTTCAATCTATTGGCCCAAGCGGTTTATCGACAACAATAGCTATCGTTTGACCAAACGATTGATTCATTGGTCCGTCTTATGGTAGGTCATGGCGACATGCATGTATGACCAAAGTATCGATCATTACGTGCATCCGCCCCGCTGATACGAAGTGGGAGGTGGTGGGCCAAGCATCCTAGCTAGGTACGACATTATGTCATTATATATATATATCCAAGGGTGCTTTCGGGTTTGCGAGGCAGGTTCCACCAAAGTTATGCATTGTGTATTTAAAGTTTTAAACATCCCCAATATTCCTACATATATTTGGCCACTTCCAAGTGGTTCTTGACTTCTGGCCCCTCTCATCGATCTTCGATGACGCGCCCAACCATGGGCCCGCACGGTCAAAGTTGTGCATTGGAATTTTGAACATCACAGACCGCCCTTTTCACTCATATATATTTGGGCCACATGCTGGTGTGGCTGTCTTCTGACCCTCTCGAACGTTATTTTTTGCTGCAAAGACTCTGATGACGCTCAACGGACACGGGTATAATATCTTAACCGTGTGTGATACAAGTGCGCTGTGAATCACCACGCCTGCGCAAGCGCGAGCAAAGGTGGAGGTACTGGCTCAACCGTGTGCGATGCAAGTGCGCTGTAACATCACCACGACCGCGCAAGCGTGAGCAAAGGGTGGAGGTACTGGCTTAACCGTGTGCGATGCAAGTGCGCTGTAAAACCACCACCTGTGCAAGCTAAAGGCGGGTAAGTTTATTTGGAAATTAGGATGAACCGTGTGAAATAGACTAGATAGCTAGAAATATAAAAAAACTATTGGCTTGAGCGTTGGAAAAAATGGCGGTTCCACGCCACTTTTCCTTATTATCATGCACGCATATTGTTATTGGACCGTGCGCGATCCTGGCCACTCCCGCCCCAATTCCTTTACCAAAATTTTAGTAGCCATCGTACTTCAACCGTCGCCCACACTCCTCCAGCACCGACCTTATAGTAAAATTGCAGTAGCCGAGGCATTTGAACCGTCGCCCTCCCTCGTCCACCACCATCTCCATCCACCATTACTAAAATTTTCAGTAGCCGTGGCGTATCCTCAAACACCCCCCTCCATAGTCCCCCACCCGCCCCTCCCCCCTCGAACCCTAGCTCGCGGCCGCCACCGGCGCCGCTGCCAACCCCTACCGGTCTGCTGGTTCCTCCTAGCTTAGATAATAAAGTTCAGGTTACCCAGCGATTCCCATACCGTCGCCCGACTCCCCTGAGTTTTTAGATGAGGCCTGCGGTGCCCCTCCCCACCAGATACACATCCCCTGCTCCAGAATGTCGCAGCCTAAGCTCGACCACGTATCCCGGGGAGCCCGACGAGCGTTCGGCCAAGAAGAGGTTTATCATGGCCTCTCCGGCGGACGTTGGCGAGGTGGCCGCCGTTCGCCCCGACCTGTCGATCCCGAAGCAACACGTCGCCGCGGAAGCCGACGAAGACATTGACTATGTTGCCATGCCGAAGGCTTCATGTCAGTGGGCTAGCGTATTACTGTATCTCGGGAAAGCTGGCTACGACATCAAGCTCGTCCACAGCGACGGCTTCATGCGGGCCATGTCACAGGTTAAGTGGTCCATCCCTAACCCCTCTGGTTCAACCGCCGTCGATCTCTTCGACGACCCTGCCACTGATCTCCTCCGCCAAGCTGTCAAGGATTTGCGAGCTTTATACGCCATCGAGCCCATTTTGTCATTTCTGAAGGACACGTTCTACGGCGGCGGCTTGGGATCCTCAATTGCCAAGTCAGATCTCATCGACCACGACCACAAGGAGGGCACCCACGAAGGTTCTTCCAAGGTGAAATAGCCCATCTGTAACATCAGAGAGCACACCATGGGTCTGTGCTCTTCCAACTGGAAGGATCTCGTCCATGAAATATGAGGCAACATTCTATCAGCAAATCTTACCTTTTCTAGCTTGCCAACCCGTACCCTTTGTTGTAGTAGCATTTGCCATGTGGTGCTTTAACGATGCCGTGTTTAATTATTTCAGTTATGCAAAATGTATTGTTCAATATGGCTATGTGATGTTTAAGCATAAATTGTCCACTTCAGTTTCACGAATGGCTATATTTGGTTGTTTATAGTGAGTAGATGCCTTGTTTGTTTGCATTTGCTTGTTAGGTTGGTTGGAGTGAGCATTTTTCCAGTTATCGAGCAAATGCCTTGTTTATATGTATTTGGTTCTTAGTTTGGTTGTAGTGAGCATTTGTCCAGTTATCAAGCAGATGCCTTGTTTATCTGTATTTGGTTGTTAGGTTTCTTTTTTAGCATTTGTCCAGTTATCAAGCAGATGCCTTGTTTATTTGTATATGCTTGTTAGGTTGGTTGGAGTGAGCATTTGTCCAGTTTTCAAGCATATGCCCTGTTTATCTGTATTTGCCTGTTAGGTTGGTTGCAGTGAGACTCTGTCCAGTTTTCAATGGCTATATTTGGTTGTTATACTGGTCATTTATGCCTTGTTTATTTCAGTCATTCACAATGTGTTGTTCATTATTTGCAAGTCGGAACTGTGCCGCTCGACTACATCAATACCAGTTTGAACGACTATATTTGGTTCCAGTTATTCCTGGTGTAGTTAACACATGCCCTTTATTTAAGTTTTACACATTTATTCAGTGTGATGTTTAAGCATTACCTATGTTCTATTCATTTTCAACAATACCAGTTTGAATTGCAATATTTGATGGCTGTTAAGCCTGCTGTCGGTAACATTGCCTTCCATTTTATATTTGCTTTAATAGCATGCTGAAACCAACACATTCAAGCTACCATTTGGATATGATGTTGTTTACCTTTGCTATATTTGTTTGATGTTAAGGTTGCTGTACTTATCATGCCTTTCCACTACTTATGCAGGACAACAACGGGAGTGGCCACCATTTTCCGCCGAGGTTAGCTTCATCCCTCGGCTTGTACTCCCCCCGTCATTCCATAATGTAGTGCATATAGATCTAGGCTTGGACACTTGTTAGCTTCTAATATTGACTTGTTGCTTGTAGGTACATATGCCCTTAGCAAGGATCCACGCATCGACCCTTTTTGCGTATGGGGCAATGAGATATTCATGAACAAACATCAAGTGAGGAAACTGATAAGGATTATTAGCAAAAAGATACGAATGGTGGCAAGCAAATTATTTGTTTATGCTCTATCCAACACAACAGTGAGCTGTAGGATGGTAACTACAAACTCTGCAGCCTTCTCTTTTTACTGCCCATAATGAGTTGTTAGACAACAATGTCTGAATCTTTTTCGTTCGCAGTGGTTCCTGAAGTAGTTCACTCAAGATTACCTCGCAAAGTACATGATTGGTGGACACACAATGAAGGTTAAAGTATTTCATCCAGACTACAATGAGCATCGAGAAGTCGTAATGAAGACAGTGAAGGATGGACGGGCAGCCATCACAAGGGGTTGGCCTAAAGTCGTGCGCGCATTAGGCATGGAGGAGGCCATAATATGGGCATTCCGCTTCACCTTCTCCAGCAACTAGAATGTCTTTCGCCTCTCTCTTTACAGTCTTTAGTACAACTGTCGTTCATCATTATTTACTTGGTGCTTCTGTAGTTCTTCAGTATATGTACCTGTGCATCGAATTATGCATTGGTGGTTGAACCTATATTTGTAATAAACATGGTTGGATATGAAATAAGTGATTGCCTACTTTCAAATTCAAAATATGTGATTTTTAAATTAGGGATTAATTAGGGATTACACCGCAGACGGTTTGCGAAAGCGAAATGTCTGCGATAGACGTGGACATCAGAAACGTTTCTAGGATCCACTACATGTGCGATCAATCTCCACTTCACACATGACATCCTCTTGAAAACTATTTGCGTTAGGCCACCTTGCACAAACGTTTACCAATAAAAATTGTGTGTGATGGACAGCCTTTGCCACACAGTTTCTTCTACGCACCGTGTGTGATGCATCCAATAACGCAAACGATAAAATTGTTAATATCGTGTGCAATGGCAACGCTGTCACAAACGATTTAACGGGGAAAATTGTGTGTGATGTACCTGTGAACGGAAACGTTTTCCTTGGAGCGACTATGTGGGATGTACATATGAACGGAAACGTTTAGGAGGACTGACTGTGTGGGATGTACTTGCGACCGGAAACAATTTCGCCTGTATAATTGTATTTTTTAGCTCTACTATATGTATTTTCGTATTTGAGCGCTCGCCGGTCGCACACGACCTCATTTTGCCGAGCGTGTGCGCCATGAGGGAATATCCCCAACGGTTTCTAGATCGTGTGGGAAGGACCCCCTGTTGGGGAACGGAGGAGAAATTTAAAAAAATTTACGTATCACCAAGATCAATCTATGGAGTCATCTAGCAACGAGAGAGAGGGGAGTGCATCTACATACCCTTGTAGATCGCGCGCAGAAGCGTTCAAGAGAACGGGGTTGATGGAGTCGTACTCGTCGTGATCCAAATCACCGATGATCCTAGAGCCGAACGGACGGCACCTCCGCGTTCAACACACGTACGGAGCGGGGACGTCTCCTCCTTCTTGATCCAGCAAGGGGGGAGGAGAAGTTGATGGAGATCCAGCAGCACGACGGCGTGGTGGTGGAAGTAGCGGGATCCCGGCAGGGCTTCGCCAAGCGCAAGCGGGGAGGAAGAGGTGTCACGGGAGGGAGGGAGGCGCCAGGGCTTGGGGTGCTGCTCCCATGCGCCTCCCCACTATATATAGGGGTGGAGGGGGCTGGTTTCTTGCCCTCCAAGTCCATTGGGGCGTTGGCAAAGGTGGGGGGAAGAAATCCCATCATTTCCCTTCCCCACCGATTGTTATCCCCCTTTTTTAGGGATCTTGATCTTATCCCTTCGGGATATGATCTTATTCCTTCTAAGGTGGGATCTTGGTGCGCCTTGACCAGGGGTGTGGGGCCTTGCCCCCACTACCCACGTTCATGTGGGTCCCCCCATGCAGGTGGGCCCCACTTCGGAACCTTCTAGAACCTTCCCGGTACAATACCGAAAAATCCCGAACATTTTCCGGTGGCCAAAATAGGACTTCTCATATATAAATCTTTACCTCCGGACCATTCCGGAACTCCTCGTGACGTCCGGGATCTCATCCGGGACTCCGAACGACTTTCGGATTTCCGCATACTAATATCTCTACAACTCTAGCGTCACCGAGCCTTAAGTGTGTAGACCCTACGGGTTCGGGAGACATGCAGACATGACCGAGACGACTCTCTGGTCAATAACCAACAGCGGGATCTGGATACCCATGTTGGCTCCCACATGTTCCACGATGATCTCATCGGATGAACCACGATGTCGAGGATTCAATCAATCCCGTATACAATCCCCTTTGTCAATCGGTACGTTACTTGCCCGAGATTCGATCGTCGGTATCCCAATACCTTGTTCAATCTCGTTACCGGCAAGTCACTTTACTCGTACCGTAACGCATGATCCCATGGCTAACTCCTTAGTCACATTGAGCTCATTATGATGATGCATTACCGAGTGGGCCCAGAGATACCTCTCCGTCATACGGAGTGACAAATCCCAGTCTCGATTCGTGCCAACCCAACAGACACTTTCGGAGATACCTGTAGTGCACCTTTATAGCCACCCAGTTACGTTGTGACGTTTGGTACACCCAAAGCATTCCTACGGTATCCGGGAGTTGCACAATCTCATGGTCTAAGGAAATGATACTTGACATTAGAAAAGCTCTAGCAAACGAACTACACGATCTTGTGCTATGCTTAGGATTGGGTCTTGTCCATCACATCATTCTCCTAATGATGTGATCCCGTTATCAATGACATCCAATGTCCATAGTCAGGAAACCATGACTATCTGTTGATCAACGAGCTAGTCAACTAGAGGCTTACTAGGGACATGTTGTGGTCTATGTATTCACACATGTATTACGGTTTCCAGTTAATACAATTATAGCATGAACAACAGACAATTATCATGAACAAGGAAATACAATAATAACCATTTTATTATTGCCTCTAGGGCATATTTCCAACAGTCTCCCACTTGCACTAGAGTCAATAATCTAGTTCACATCACCATGTGATTAACACTCAAAGTTCACATCGCCATGTGACTAATACCCAAGAGTTTACTAGAGTCAATAATCTAGTTCACATCACCATGTGATTAACACTCAATGAGTTCTAGGGTTTGATCATGTTATTCTTACGAGAGAGGTTTTAGTCAACGGGTCTGCAACATTCAGATCCGTGTGTGCTTTACAAATCTCTGTCATCTTGTAGATGCAGCTACCACGCGCTACTTGGAGCTATTCCAAATAACTGCTCTACTATACGAATCCGGTTCACTACTCAGAGTCATCCGGATTAGTGTCAAAGTTTGCATCGACGTAACCCTTTACGACGAACCCCCTTTCCACCTCCATAATCGAGAAAATTCCTTAGTCCACTAGATACTAAGGATAAGTTCGACCGCTGTCATGTGATCCCTTCCTGGATCACTATTGTACCCCTTGACTAACTCATGGCAAGGCACACTTCAGGTGCGGTACACAGCATAGCATATTGTAGAGCCTACGTCTAAAGCATAGGGGACGACCTTCGTCCTTTCTCTTTCTTCTGCCGTGGTCAGGTCTTGAGTCTTACTCAATACTCACACCTTGTAACACAGCCAAGAACTCCTTCTTTGCTGATCTATTTTGAACTCCTTCAAAATCTTGTCACGGTATGTATTCATTTGAAAGTACTATTAAGCGTTTTTGATCTATCCTTATAGATCTTGATGCTCAATGTTCAAGTAGCTTAATCCAGGTTTTCCATTAAAAACACTTTTCAAATAACCCTGGATGCTTTCCAGAAATTCTACATCATTTTTGATCAACAATATGTTAACAACATATACTCATCAAAAAATTCTATAGTGCTCCCACTCACTTCTTTGGAAATACAAGTTTCTCATGAACTTTGTATAAACCCAAAATCTTTGATCATCTCATCAAAGCATTCATTCCAACTCCGAGATGCTTACTCCAATCCTTAGAAGGATTGCTGGAGCTTTGCATACTTGTTAGCATCTTTCAGGATTGACAAAACCTTCTGGTTGTATCACATACAACCTTTCCTCAAGAAAATCGTCGAGGAAACAATGTTTTGACATCCTATTTGCAAGATTTCATAAATAATGCAGTAACTGCTAATATAATTCTAACAGACTCTTAGCATCGCTACGAGTGAGAAAGTCTCATCGCAGTCAACTCCTTGAACTTGCCGGAAAACATCTTAATGACAAGTCGAGCTTTCTTAATGGTGACACTTACCATCATTGTCTGTCTTCCCTTTAAAATCCATCTGTACCCAACAGCCTTACGACCATCAAGTAGTTCTTTCAAAGTCTATACTTTGTTTTCATACATGGATCCTCTCGGATTTTATGGCCTCGAGCCATTCGTCGGAATCCGGGCCCACCATCGCTTCTCCATAGCTCGTAGGTTCATTGTTGTCTAGCAACATGACTTCCAAGACAGGATTACGTACCACTCTGAAGTAGTACGCATCCTTGTCGTCCTATGTAGTGACTTGATCTGAAGTTTCATGATCACTATCATAAGCTTCCACTTCAATTGGTGTAGGTGCCACAGGAACAACTTCCTGTGCCCTGCTACACATTAGTTGAAGTGACGGTTCAATGACCTCATCAAGTCTCCACCATCCTCCCACTCAATTCTTTCGAGAGAAACTTTTCCTCGAGAAAGGACCCGTTTCTAGAAACAATCACTTTTGCTTCCAGATCTGAAATAGGAGGTATACCCAACTATTTTGGGTATTCTATGAAGATGCATTTATCCGCTTTGGGTTCGAGCTTATCAGCCTGAAACTTTTTCACATAAGCGTCGCAGCCCCAAACTTTTAAGAAACGACGGCTTAGGTTTCTCTAAACCATAGTTCATACGGTGTCGTCTCAACGGAATTGCGTGGTGCCCTATTTAAAGTGAATGCGGTTGTCTCTAATGCCTAACCCATAAACGATAGTTGTAATTCAATAAGAGACATCATGGTATGCACCATATCCAATAGGGTGCAGTTATGATGTTCGGACACACCATCACAATATGGTGTTCCAGGCGGTATTAGTCGTGAAACAATTTCCACAATTTCTTAATTGTGTGCCAAACTCGTAACTCAGATATTCATCTCTATGATCATATCACAGACATTCTATCCTCTTGTCACGACGATCTTCAACTTCACTCTGAAATTACTTGAACCTTTCAATAATTCAGACTTGTGTTTCATCAAGTAAATATTCTCAGCATCTACTCAAATCATCTGTGAAGTAAGAACATAACGATATCCACTGCGTGCGTCAGCACTCATTGGACTGCACACATCAAATGTATTACTTCCAACAAGTTGCTCTCTTGTTCCATCTTACTGAAAACGAGGCCTTTCAGTCATCTTGCCCATGTGGTATGATTTGCATGTCTCAAGTGATTCAAAATCAAGTGAGTCCAAATGATCCATCTGTATGGACTTTCTTCATGCATATATACTAATAGACATGGTTCGCATGTCTCAATCTTTTCAAAAACGAGTGAGTCCAAAGATCCATCAACATGGAGCTTCTTCATGCGTTTTATACCAATATGACTCAAGTGGCAGTGCCACAAGTATGTGGTACTATCATTACTATCTTATATCTTTTGGCATGAACATGTGTATCACTACGATCGAGATTCAATAAACCATTCATTTTAGGTGCAAGACCATTGAAGGTATTATTCAAATAGACAGAGTAACCATTGTTCTCCTTTAATGAATAACCGTATTGTGATAAACATAATCCAATCATGTCTATGCTCAACGCAAACACCAAATAATTATTATTCAGGTTTAACCCCAATCTCGATGGTAGAGGGAGCATGCGATGCTTGATCACATCAACCTTGGAAACACTTCCAACACATATCGTCATCTCACCTTTAGCTAGTCTCCGTTTATTCCGCAGCTTTTATTTCGAGTTACTAACACTTTAGCAACCGAACCGGTATCTAATACCCTGGTGCTACTAGGAGTACTAGTAAAGTACACATTAATATAATGTATATCCAATATACTTCTGTCGACCTTGCCAGCCTTCTCATCTACGAAGTATCTAGGGTAGTTCTGCTTCAGTGACCGTTCCCCTCATTTCAGAAGCACTTAGTCTCGGGTTTGGGTTCAACCTTGGGTTTCTTCACTAGAGCAGCAACTGATTTGTCGTTTCATGAAGTATCCCTTCTTGCCCTTGCCCTTCTAGAAACTAGTGGTTTTACTAACCATCAACAATTGATGCTCCTTCTTGATTTCTACTTTCGCGGTGTCAAACATCACGAGTTGCTCAAGGATCATCATGTCTATCCTTGATATGTTATAGTTCATCACGAAGCTCTAATAGCTTGGTGGCAGTGACTATGGAGAACCATCACTATCTCATCTGGAAGATTAACTCCCACTCGATTCAAGTGATTGTAGTACTCAGACAATCTGAGCACATGCTCAACGATTGAGCTTTTCTCCCTTAGTTTGCAGGCTTAAGAAACTTGTCAGAGGTCTCATACCTCTTGACGTGGGCATTAGTCTGAAATCCCAATTTCAGTCTTTGGAACATCTCATATGTTCTGCGACGTTTCAAAACCGTCTTTGGTGCCACAATTTTAAACCGTTAGCATCACACACTGAACTATCACGTAGTCATCAAAACGTGTATGTCATATGTTTCGTAACATCTACAGACGACGCTCGAGGTTCAGCACACCGAGCGGTGCATTAAGGACATAAGCCTTCTGTGCAGCAATGAGGACAATCCTCAGTTTACGGACCCAGTCCGCATAATTGCTACTATCAACTTTCAACTAAATTTTCTCTAGGAACATATCTTAGTATAACTAAAGCGTAAGCTACGACATTATTTGCAAAGACCTTTTGACTATGTTCATGATAATTAAGTTCATCTGATTATTTAAAGAACTACCACTTAGATAGACATCCCTCTAGTCATCTAAGTGATACATGATCCGAATCGACTAGGCCGTGTCCGATCATCACCTGAGACGGACTAGTCATCATCGGTGAACATCTCCATGTTGATCGTATCTACTATACGACTCATGTTCGACCTTTCGGTCTCTTGTGTTCCGAGGCCATGTCTGTACATGCTAGGCTCGTCAAGTCAACCTAAGTGTTTTGCTTGTGTTCCGAGGCCATGTCTGTACATGCTAGGCTCGTCAACACCCGTTGTATGCGAACGTTAGAATCTATCACACCCGATCATCACGTGGTGCTTCGAAACAACGAACCTTCGCAACGGTGCACAGTTAGGGGGAACACATCTCTTGAAATTTTAGTGAGGGATCATCTTATTTATGCTACCGTCGTTCTAAGCAAATAAGATGTAAACATGACAAACATCACATGCAAATCATAAAGTGACATGATATGGCCAATATCATCTTGCGCCTTTTGATCTCCATCTTCGAGGCGCGGCATGATCACCTTCGTCACCGGCATGACACCATGATCTCCATCATCGTGTCTTCATGAAGTTGTCTCGCCAACTATTACTTCTACTACTATGGCTAACGGTTAGCAATAAAGTAAAGTAATTACATGGCGATTTTCATTGACACGCAGGTCATACAATAAATTAAGACAACTCCTATGGCTCCTGCCGGTTGTCATACTCATCGACATGCAAGTCGTGATACCTATTACAAGAACATGATCAATCTCATACATGACATATATAATTCATCACATCCTTTTGGCCATATCACATCACATAGCATACCCTGCAAAAACAAGTTAGACGTCCTCTAATTGTTGTTGCATGTTTTACGTGGCTGCTATGGGTTTCTAGCAAGAACGTTTCTTACCTACGCAAAAGCCACAATGGTGATATGCCAATTGCTATTTACCCTTCATAAGGACCCTCTTCATCAAATCCGATCCGACTAAAGTGGGAGAGACAGACACCCGCTAGCCACCTTATGCATCAAGTGCATGTCAGTCGGTGGAACCTGTCTCACGTAAGAGTACGTGTAAGGTCGGTCCGGGCCGCTTCATCCCACAATGCCGCCGAATCAAGATAAGACTAGTAACGGCAAGAAAATTGAACAAATCATCGCCCACAACTACTTTGTGTTCTACTCGTGCATAGAATCTACGCATAGACCGGGCTCATGATGCCACTGTTGGGGAACGTAGGAGAAATTTAAAAAAAAATACGTATCACCAAGATCAATCTATGGAGTCATCTAGCAACGAGAGAGAGGGGAGTGCATCTACATACCCTTGTAGATCGCGCGCGGAAGCGTTCAAGAGAACGGGGTTGATGGAGTCGTACTCGTCGTGATCCAAATCACCGATGATCCTAGCGCCGAACGGACGGCACCTCCAAGTTCAACACACGTACGGAGCGGGGACGTCTCCTCCTTCTTGATCCAGCAATGGGGGAGGAGAAGTTGATGGAGATCCAGCAGCACGACGGCGTGGTGGTGGAAGTAGCGGGATCCCGGCAGGGCTTCGCCAAGCGCAAGCGGGGAGGAAGAGGTGTCACGGGAGGGAGGGAGGCGCCAGGGCTTGGGGTGCTGCTCCCATGCGCCTCCCCACTATATATAGGGGTGGAGGGGGCTGGTTTCTTTCCCTCCAAGTCCATTGGGGCGTTGGCAAAGGTGGGGGAAAGAAATCCCATCATTTCCCTTCCCCACCGATTGTTATCCCCCTTTTTTAGGGATCTTGATCTTATCCCTTCGGGATATGATCTTATTCCTTCTAAGGTGGGATCTTGGTGCGCCTTGACCAGGGGTGTGGGGCCTTGCCCCCACTACCCACGTTCATGTGGGTCCCCCCATGCAGGTGGGCCCCACTTCGGAACCTTCTAGAACCTTCCCGGTACAATACCGAAAAATCCCGAACATTTTCCGGTGGCCAAAATAGGACTTCCCATATATAAATCTTTACCTCCGGACCATTCCGGAACTCCCCGTGACGTCCGGGATCTCATCCGGGACTCCGAACGACTTTCGGATTTCCGCATACTAATATCTCTACAACTCTAGCGTCACCGAGCCTTAAGTGTGTAGACCCTACGGGTTCGGGAGACATGCAGACATGACCGAGACGACTCTCCGGTCAATAACCAACAGCGGGATCTGGATACCCATGTTGGCTCCCACATGTTCCACGATGATCTCATCGGATGAATCACGATGTCGAGGATTCAATCAATCCCGTATACAATTCCCTTTGTCAATCGGTACGTTACTTGCCCGAGATTCGATCGTCGGTATCCCAATACCTTGTTCAATCTCGTTACCGGCAAGTCACTTTACTCGTACCGTAACGCATGATCCCGTGGCTAACTCCTTAGTCACATTGAGCTCATTATGATGATGCATTACCGAGTGGTCCCAGAGATACCTCTCCGTCATACGGAGTGACAAATCCCAGTCTCGATTCGTGCCAACCCAACAGACACTTTCGGAGATACCTGTAGTGCACCTTTATAGCCACCTAGTTACGTTGTGACGTTTGGTACACCCAAAGCATTCCTACGGTATCCGGGAGTTGCACAATCTCATGGTCTAAGGAAATGATACTTGACATTAGAAAAGCTCTAGCAAACGAACTACACGATCTTGTGCTATGCTTAGGATTGGGTCTTGTCCATCACATCATTCTCCTAATGATGTGATCCCGTTATCAATGACATCCAATGTCCATAGTCAGGAAACCATGACTATCTGTTGATCAACGAGCTAGTCAACTAGAGGCTTACTACGGACATGTTGTGGTCTATGTATTCACACATGTATTACGGTTTCCAGTTAATACAATTATAGCATGAACAACAGATAATTATCATGAACAAGGAAATACAATAATAACCATTTTATTATTGCCTCTAGGGCATATTTCCAACACCCCCTATCGCCGTCACTCACTTGGCGACGGTTCCGAACACCGTCGCGGAAAGGTGTTAAAAACCGTTTGTATAGCACCGACGCGTACCAGTGTCATATCGATGGCATAATCAACTAGCGAGCAATAATAAGATATCTCAAATGCCAACACTTTGTCAAAACAATCATGATATAATATGACAACAGTGGTATCTCACTAGCCCTTTCTGAGACCGCAAAACATAAATGTAGAGCACCTCCAAAGTTCAAGCAGCAACTAAACATTGTAATTCATGATAGAAAAGATCTTGTCATGATGCATCCAACATTAACTATACACAATGCATGAGGATGACAATAGTACTCTCAGATCTGGTGCTTATTTGAGAAGGTGATGACTCAACATAAAATTAAATAGTTAGTCCCTTCGCAGAGAGAAGTAAGGATTTGCAGAGGTGCCAGAGCTCAAAAGTTTTAAAAACAGAGATAAATGAAATTTTGGGAAATGCACCCTTCATGTTTACGTCACAACCGAAAGTTATCAATATCTTCCATGCTAAACACATTAGTGGCGGTTCTTAAGCGATAAAATTAAAGGTTTACTCCCGCTCCACCAACAAACACACTCCAGGCTAGCCGAATCCACGTGTACCTTCTATACCAACAACAATCCTGGGGGAGTTTTGTTTAATTATTTGCAATTTTTGAATTCAGGAATGGGATTCCTATTACCTCCCTCTCATGCAAGGACGAGTGAATAAAACACTCATCATGAGAATAACCCGCTTAGCATGGAAGATACCGACTACCCCCTGTCGCTCTATGAACAATCCACACACACAAAAACAGATGTTTATTTGAAGTTTTTAGAGGTGGCACATGAAAATTTACTTAGAACGGCAGGGTAATACCGCATATAGGTAGATATGGTGGACTCATCTGGAATGACTTTGGTTTAAGGGTTTTGATGCACAAGCAGTATTCCCACTTAGTACAGGCGAAGGCTAGCAAATAGGTTGAGAAGCGGCCAGCTAGAGAGCTAAAACGGTCATGAACATGCACTATGAATAATGAACATTGGATACTAGCATGAGTAGGATATGGACACCATGAACATAAATATCATAGAGGCTATGTTGGTTTTGATTCCACTACATGTATGAACATGTGCCAAATCAAGCCACTTGAAACATTCAGAGGGGGATACCATATCATCATACTACATCACAATCATTTTAACGCAATGTTAACATCCAAGATAAATCATCATCCACTCCTAGCTACTTAAGCATGGCATGAGAAACAATAATCTCTAATTGTCATTGCAAACATGTTTGATCATAATATGCTGAATCATGCATACTAGGTTAAACATATTTACAAAAACAGAACAAGTTGAGTTCATACCCGTTTCTCTCTACCACAGCCAATTCATCAAATATCGTCATTATTGCCTTTCACTTGCACGACCAAATGATATGAAAATAAATAATAGTGCAAGAGTGCCGTGGACTAAGCTGGAATCTGCAAACATTTTATTCAAAAGGAGAGACAAGGCAATTTGGGCTCTTTGTTAGATCAACAATAATGCGTATGAGAGCCACTCCACATTTTCATCGTGGTCTTCCCCTTGGTATGACTCAATAAACAGAAAAGAATTCCAGAGAAACACACTAGAATATTTTTGGAGTTTTTAGTTTTTTCTTGAAGAAAGCAAATTAAAGAAAAGGAAAACAAAAACGATAAAAACTATTTACACAGGAAAGCTCCTAACAAGCAAGAGAAGAATCGAGAAATCATTTTGGGTTTTCTTTTAATACTACAACTAATTAAACAAGAAAGAAAAACCGAAAAGAAGCAAGAAGTATTTTTTGGGGTTTTCTCAAAGTTTTTCAAACACACAAGAAGAAATCAAGAAAATAAATCTAGCATGGATAATACAATAAAAAAGTGTGAACACCGACAACTGGAATAAAATGTGTGAACATGAATGTAATGTCAGTGGAAATACGTACTCCCCCAAGCTTAGGCTTTTGGCCTAGCTTGGTAATCACCATCCGCGACCTGCATAGTGGTCAGAGTGGTATCTCACGGAGGCTCTTGGTGCAACCACCTCAGCCCGCTGAGCTGCCTCGATCTCCGCCTTGTACGAGCGGGCTTCACTCTCAAGGACATAATATTTTATTTTGCTGTCACAATCAAAAAGAGCAGGCGCAGGCAACACAACATGCACAATGGTTTCTTTATTGAACCTCAAGTTATAAGTATAATCAATGATTTTGCCCTTAAGGAACTTATGGCGCTTCATGGCCTCAAAGTCTAAGTACTGAGTAGGTAAGATGGGGTCATAAGGCAGAGGTGTAACACCGACCTCTCTAGATAAACGAGAAGCATAAATCCCACCATAGAAATAGCCACTACCAGCGTTATGTTGCAACCTACGTGCAAAAATTGCTCCAAGATTATAATTTTTAATTCCGGTCAGGGCAGTGTGTATAAGGCTCAAGTCAGGAGCACATAGTGTGCTACAATCTTGCTTTCCCATGATGCATTTGCCATTGAAGAGTGCAAAGTATTGAATTGATGTGAAATGAATACTTTTTATTCTACCTTGTGTCACTCCTCTATCCTCACCGTAGCAAAGGCTAGTCAAGAGTGTCTCATATTCAGCTCTTGGTGGCTCATTTAGCGAACCGCAAAATGGAATTTTGTAGATATTACAAAACATCTCTAGAGGCATGGTATAAGGATGATCATACAGGTTAAATGAAACTTTAGACTCACGAGGAAAATATTTAAATTTCTTAGTAAATGTTTCTGTGAGGTTGAGATGCTGAATGCACTTATCTTCAATGCAGGGGCCGAGCTCGGCGTTGTGAACATATTGCTCAAATTCTTCCTTAATATCTGCACTCACCATGAAATCGTTACACGGCCATAAGCATGATTTGATAGCCGCATCCCGCATTTCGCTTGCGCTTGGTTCAACATAAGACCGACGTATCGAGTCACTACTAGATGATGCCTCCATAGACCTCCTCCTCGAAGAGCTCCCAAAGAAACTCATATTATTCCTATAGATAAAATTCTGAAAATTTTAGTTCACAAAATTTTTCTCAACAAAACTTCACAAGATTGATAGCAACTGCTCATAAGGATGCATAGAGACCATATCAAGCATTCGAACTACTTAGAACTCTAAGAATTCAACATGCAAGGTCATCTACAGCAGCACCAAGAGTAGCTAATTATTCAAAATACAAACCACTAAAGCAAAAACTAATTGGAGCAGTGGAGGAGTCACATACCAACTAGCAATCCCCCAAAATAGTTTTGGAAACGGAGTTCGAGCAAAGAGATCCAAATCCGCGAGTTTGAGAGTAAGAACACGAGCGAGAGAGAGACCAATGGTGATTTTTTTCTGGAGGTAGGAGATGACATGGGCTAAAGAGATAAGTGAGGGGACCCACATGGGGACCCCAACCCACTAGGGCGTGCCTGGGGTTGCTGGCGCGCCCTCGTGTCTTGTGGTCACCAGGTGCACCCCCCTCTGATGTTATTTGCATCAAAAATTCAGAAATATTCAGAAAAAATCGTGTTAAATTTTTAGGGCATTCTGAGAACTTTTATTTTTGGATCATTTTTTATTGCACGGAAAATACAGAAAACATGATAAACATGGCATTATATTTTATTTAACTAAGGAAAACAGAAAACAAAAGGTAAGGACAAAAAGTAGTGCGTACTAAATTAATCAACTTCATACCTCTCAAAGATGATCCATTAATAAGGTCGATCAAGTCTTATTAATGACCACCTTCGATTAGCATGAAACCGAAGAACTTTTGTAAAACACTAAGTTACCTCAATGGGGATATGCATGTCCCTGATACGTCTCCAACGTATCTATAATTTTTGATTGTTCCATGCTATTATATTATCTGTTTTGGATGTTTTATATGCATTAATATGCTATTTTATATTATTTTTGGGACTAATTTATTAACCTAGAGCCCAGTGCCAGTTTCTGTTTTTTCCTTGTTTTTGAGTTTTACAGAAAAGGAATATCAAACGGAGTCCAAACAAAAAAACTTTCGCGATGATTTTTCTTGGACCGGAAGACACACGTAGGACTTGGAGATGAAGTCAGAGGAGTCCCGAGGCAGCCACAAGCCTCAGGGGCGCGCCCTAGGGGGGCTGAGGGCTTGTGGGCCCCTCAGAGCTCCTCTAACCCTAATTCTTTGCTTATAAATTCCCAAATATTCCCAAATGACCAGAAGCGTCCACCAAAATACTGTTCCACCGCCGTAACCTTTTGTTCCCGTGAGATCCCATCTTGGGGCCTTTTTCGACATCCTGTCGGAGGGGGATTCGATCATGGAGGGCTTCTACATCAACTCTATTGCCCTTCCGATGAAGCGTGAGTAGTTTATCACAGATCTACGGGTCCATAGCTAGTAGCTAGATGGCTTCTTCTCTCTCTTTGATCCTCAATACCATGTTCTCCTCAATGTTCTTGAAGATCTATCCGATGAAAATTCTTTTGCGGTGTGTTTGTCGAGATCCGATGAATTGTGGATTTATGATCGGTTTAACTATGAATATTATTTGAATCTTCTCAATTCTTATATGCGTGATTTGATATCTTTATATTTCTCTTCGAATGATTGGTTTGGTTTGGCCAACTAGATTGGTTCTTCTTGCAATGGGAGAGGTGCTTAGTTTTGGGTTCAATCTTGCGGTGTCCTCACCCAGTGACAAAGTAGGGGTAGCGAGGCACGTATTGTATTGTTGCCATCAAGGGTAAAAAGATGGGGTTTTCATCATATTGCTTGAGTTTATCCCTCTACATCATGTCATCTTACCTAAGGCGTTACTCCGTTCTTATGAACTTAATACACCAGATGCATGCTGGATAGCGGTTGATGTGTGGAGTAATAGTAGTAGATGCAGGCAGGAGTCGGTCTACTTGACACGGACGTGATGCCTATATTCATAATAATTGCCTTGGATATCGTCATAACTTTGCGCTTTTCTATCAATTGCTTGACAGTAATTTGTTCACCCACCGTATTATTTTCCTTCAAGAGAGAAGCCTCTAGTGAAACCTATGGCCCCCGGGTTTATTTTCCATCATATATTTTCAGATCTATAAACCAAAAATACCTTGCTGCAATTTATTTGTTTTTACTTTGTTTTACATTTTAGTAATCTTTTATATCTATCTCTATCAGATCTCATCCTTGCAAGTGACCGTGAAGGGATTGACAACCCCTTTATCGCGTTGGGTGCAAGTGTTTGATTGTTTGTCCAGGTGCATAGATTGGAGACTTGCGTGTATCTCCTACTAGATTGATACCCTTGGTTCTTAACCGTGGGAAATACTTATCTCTAATTTGCTGCATCACCCTTTCCTCTTCAAGGGAAAAACCATAGCAAGCTCAAGAAGTAGCAGGAAGAATTTTTGGCGCCGTTGCCGGCGAGATCTACCTCAAGCCTACCAGGCACCCACCATAAACTCTCATCTCTTGCATTACATTATTTTCCATTTGCCTCTCGTTTTCCTCTCCCCCAGTTCTAAAACGATTTCAGAAAAACACAAAAAGATTTTCCTTTTTTAGCCCTTCTTTCGTTCTTCTTTTTGTTTGCCCTTATGTCTTACTTGGTTTGTTTGCTTGTTTGCTTGGTATAAATGTGTGTTTATTGAAAATCAGAAACAAAAAGGTTTATGGGTCCACTTAAATTTTTCTACTTGGATCATCTTTGATCCATATGTGCTCGTGCTGGAACCCCAACTAGTTTAGTTGAGGGAAAAATCTTTAGATGAGCATGCTCATTTTGTGCGCCACCGTTTGCGTGAAAAAGGGAGACTCTTATGGAATCAAATAATTTTTTTTGCTTTGTTATGCTTGGAATCTTTGTGAACTTTGTGATTTTACTTGTTGCTTTAAGAACCCTAAAAAACACCTTCCCTACCTATGTGAATTTAATGATATGAAATCTTATCTTCTTATGAAAAGGGTGTTTATAGTTACTATGATATTGAACAAATTGAATAATTTGTTGCTTTTAAGGGTGCTTATGAAGTTGCTTCTTTGATTGAAAAGTATGATATTACTCTCTACAAATCTGAAAATTTTGACATACTTCAATATTGCTATGAAAACTATGCTCACAACGCCTATGTTAAAGAATTTATTGAGAGAATGTCCGCTGCTTCGGAAGAAAATAATGATATGCATGAATATATAGATAATTACGATTCTGTTGATTTGATTGAAATATCCCTTGATGTGCATGATGCCTGCTATTATTATGGCCATGATGCCAATATTTATGGAGATGAATTTGCTATAGTTCCTTATGTTAGACATGAGATTATTGCTATTGCACCCATACTTGATAGTTCCTTGAATGAAAAGCATGATTGCAATGATGTTATTATAAATTCTATTAGTGTCAATTGTGCTAATAATATGCAAGACCCCAAGCTTGGGGATGCTCATTTTGCTATGTCCACTACCTATTGCAATGATCATGATTGGGGTGAGAATGCTTCTTATGATCTTGAAAATTTATTTAAGCCTCATGATGAATATGTTTGCTATAATATTTAAAGTGGGTTTGGAAGAGTGTCAAATTTAGGAAATAATGATCCCAGTACTTTGGAGATTGATAAATCTTATGCAATTTTTTATAAAAGTGGGCTTGGAGAAGTAATGACTTTGTTTTATGATAATCCCACTATATTGGAAGAGTGTCAACTTTGCATGCATGTGGATCATGTAGAGAATATGTTATGTGGTAGCTATATTGTTGAATTTGAACACGATCCCACATGTAATTATTATGAGAGAGGAAAATATGGTTGTAGAAATTTTCATGTTACTAAATTACCTCTCGTTATGTTGAGATTGCTATTGTTTCTTTCTTCTTCCATGCATATGCTAGTTTTTGCTTGTCTTGATAATTTGTTGGATTATAAAATGCCAATGCATAGGAAGTATGTTAGACAAAAATTTGATTTTCACATGCCACATGATGCTCTCTTCGTGTTTCAATTGCTATCTTTCATGTGAGCATCATTAAAATTATCAACGCCTAGCTAAAAGGCTTTAAAGAAAAGCGCTTGTTGGGAGACAACCCAATATTTTTATTTTTTGTTTTTTATGAGAATACACATTATTACCTCTGTAGTACTTTGGTGTTTTAATTAGTGTTTGAGCCAAGTGAGACCTTTGGGATGGTCTATGGTGATAGTTGATTTCATCTTGATGAAAAACAGAAACTTTTGCGCTCAGTCACAGAATTATTAAAAATCACAGAAGCGTGATAAAATTCTGATTTTTTTTACACAAGATTGATATATGAATTGCCTCTGTTGTCATAATACTTCATAATTTCTGGAGTTACAGAAGTATACAAAGTTTTTAGATTGCTACAGATTGTTCTATTTTTGACAGATTCTGTTTTCTATGCGTTGTTTGCTTATTTTGATGAATCTATGGGTAGTATCGGGGGGTATTTGTTGGGAACCGTTGCATGGAAAACAAAAACAATTATGCGCACACGCAATGATCTATCGATGGAGATGCATATCAACGAGGGGGAGAGTGTGTCTATGTACCCTCGTAGACAGTAAGCGGAAGCGTTTCTCCACGTGGTTGATGTAGTCAAACTTCTTCGCGCTTCAACCGATCAAGTACCGAACGCACGGCACCTCCGTGTTCTGCACACGTTAAGCTCGGTGACGTCCCTCGCCTTGTTCATCCAACAAGTCGTTGAGGTAGTATATGAGTTCCATCAGCACGACGACGTGGTGACGGTGATGGTGAAGTGATCCTTGCAGGGTTTCGCCTAAGCACTACGAAAATATGTCCGGGGCGTAAACGGTGGAGGGGGCACCGCACACGGCTAACAGTTGATCTGATGTGTGCTAGGGGCGCCCCCACATATATATATTGGTGGGAGGGGGAGGGGAGAGGCGAGGAGGCGCCCCAAGTAGGACCGAATCCTACTTGGATCCTCCCTAGCCGCGCGCCCCCTGCCATATATGTCGGAGGGGGAAGGAAAGAGAGGGGGAGAGGGAAGGAAGGGGGAATCCTATTCCTCTCTTTCCTTTCCCTTCCCCTCTTTCCTTCTCCTCCTTGGCCGGCCCATATGGGGGGCACACCAGCCCCTTGTGGCTGGTGCATTTCCCCTCTTGGCCCATAAGGCCCATATCTTTTGCCGGGGGTGCCCGGAACCCCTTCCGGTGACCCGATAAGTACCCGGTACCCCCCGAAACACTTTCGGTGTCCGAATACTATCGTCCTATATATTAATATTTACCTCTCGACCATTTCGAGACTCCTCGTCATGTCTGTGATCTCATCCGGGACTCCGATCAACATTCGGTCACCAAATCACATAACTCATATAATAATATATCGTCATCGAACGTTAAGCGTGCGGACCCTACGGGTTCGAGAACTATGTAGACATGATCGAGACACCTCTCCGGTCAATAACCAATAGCGGAACCTGGATGCCCAAATTGGCTCCTACGTATTCTACGAAGATCTTTATTGGTCGAACCGTTATGACAACATACGTATTTCCTTTGTCCATTGGTATGTTACTTGCCCGAGATTCGATCGTCGGTATCTTCATACCTAGTTCAATCTCGTTACCGGCAAGTCTCTTTACTCGTTCTGTAATACATCAGCTCGTGACTAACTCCTTAGTCGTTTGCTTGCAAGCTTATGATTTGTATTACCGAGAGGGCCCAAAGATACCTCTCTGATACTCGAAGTGACAAATCCTAATCTCGATCTATGCCAACTCAACAAACACCTTCGGAGATAGCTGTAGAGAATCTTTATGATCACCCAGTTACGTTGTGAGGTTTGATGGCACACAAGGTATTCCTCCGGTATCCGGGAGTTGGCTAATTTCATAGTTGAAGGAATATGTATTTGACATGAAGAAAGCAATAGCAATAAACTGAACGATCAATATGCTAAGCTAACGGATGGGTCTTGTCCATCACATCATTTTCCTAATGATGTGATCCCGTTATCAAATGACAACACATGTCTATGGTTAGGAAACCTTAACCATCTTTGATCAACGAGCTAGTCTAGTAGAGGCTCACTAGGGACACGATATTTGTTTATGTATTCACACATGTATTTATGTTTCTGATCAATACAATTCTAACATGAATAATAAACCTTTATCATGAATAAGGAAATATAAAATAACAATTTTATTATTGCCTATAGGGCGTATTTCCTTCAGTCTCCCAGTTGCACTAGACTCAATAATATAGTTCACATCGCCATGTGATTACACCAATAGTTCACATTGCCATGTGATTAACACCCATAGTTCACATCGCCATGTGACCAACACCAAAAGGGTTTACTAGAGTCAACAATCTAGTTCACATTGCCATGTGATTAACACCCAAAGAGTACTAAGGTGTGATCATGTTTTGCTTGTGAGAGAGGTTTAGTAAACGGGTCTGCCACGTTCAGATCCGTATGTATTTTGCAAATTTCTATGTCTACAATGCTCTGCACGGAGCTACTCTAGCTAATTGCTCACACTTTCAATATGTATCCAGACTAAGACTCAGAGTCATCCAGATTAGTGTCAAAGCTTACATCAACGTAACCCTTTACG
This sequence comes from Aegilops tauschii subsp. strangulata, assembly GCF_002575655.3. NCBI lineage: Eukaryota > Viridiplantae > Streptophyta > Magnoliopsida > Poales > Poaceae > Aegilops > Aegilops tauschii. Next base: position 393,689,731 of record NC_053038.3, read on the forward strand.
ACGAACTCTTTGTCACCTCCATAACCGAGAAACATTTCCTTAGTCCTCTTTAGGTACCTAAGGATAATTTTGACCGCTGTCAAGTGATCTACTCCTAGATCACTATTCACTACTGCAGGATGCTGCTAACGCGACACTACGATCAGAGACCCTTCGACGAAACTGTGTGCGATGCAATAATCGCAAACGGTGGTGTAAAAGAACCATAAAAAAGGGTGCAAAATGTTTGCGATGGAGGAGCCATCAAACACGGTTCAGATTTTAGTTGCGTGTGTGATTCAGGGCAGACGGTTCAGTCCAATGAACTGTGTGCGATGAGGCGGAACAAAAGAAACGGGCAGCCTGATGAAGGCGTGTGCGATATACAGCATACAGTTCACTCGGATGAACTGTTTGTGATTAGGCAACACAAAAGAAACAGTCAGCCAGATCAAGGTGTGTGTGATTGAGGGCATACGCTTCAGAAGGTTTAACTGTTTGCGATTAGGCAACAGAATAGAAATGGGTCAGCCAGATCAAAGTGTCTGCGATTGATGGCATACACTTCACATGGATGAACTGTTTGCGATTAGCCACAACAAACTGAAATAGTTAGATAGATCAACGTGTGTGCGCTAGACGGGCACACACATTCTAATTAAAAGAAGTGTGCGCGATGGTAATAACGAGCACGCATGATTGTTGGAACAAGACATGTGCTGACATTGCGTATTGCGATGCACCCTATGGTGCAAACACCACGTACGCGGCCGAGAAGGCGTACGTGCCCACGTTACGCCTTCCAGGAATAGTGCCGCACTTATAACCGTCAGTAAATTTTGAGCATGCGTCCCTTTACATTCCAAATTGCAAACCTGTTCACACCGATCAAAACCTAAACAGTTTCCCACTTAGGAGCGTATTACTACTCGGTTATAAATACTACTACTCAAAGGTGACTGCACATTCCTCCTCAACTCCTCATCCACAAAAACAAACAAGTCCTTCATCATCGTTCCCTTGCGTCTGCCATGGCCAGCGTGAGTTCTGGGCTGAGAGATTGCCACCAGAGAGAGGCGAGCCTGGAAGCGGAAGCACGAGAGATGTCCCGCCTCGCCGCGATAGCAGCCACCATGTCCCGCCGCGTGGCCGTAGCAGCAGAGAGGTCCCGCCGCGCCGCCGAACCAGCATGGAGCTCCCGCCGCGCCGTCGATGCAGCAGACTGGTCCGGCCGCGCCGCGGAAGCAGAAGAGATGTCCCGCCGCGCTGCGAATGCAGCAGAGATGTCCTCCCGCACCGCGGCGGCCTAGGAAAATGTCTCGCGGGTAGGCGAGGACTCTTACAGGCGCATGCATGCCCTCGTCCTTAGGCAGATGGATGAGATCTCCAGCTGGGCGAGGTTGCAGGATGACCTCAAAGCCTCATTTGAACAGTCTACTGGCGTCATCCGGCAACTAAATGAGAGCAATGCGAAGCTCCGGGCCGAGCGCGACCTGCTGAAGGCGAAGATCGTCGGAAGTGTGGAGCAGCAGGAGCAGACCACTGCCTTGTTGAAGAGGACCGGCGTCATCGTCGAGAAACTTATGGACGAGAATGCCATGATGCGCATCGAGCGCAGAAGGCTGGTGGAGGAATTCGTGGATGCTCTCAAGCAGCATCTTGAGGACAAGAAAGAGCTGATCGCCGCTCGCCACGGAGACTAGTTCCCGCGACCTGCAGCAACGCATCAAGAAAGTAGATATCAACGAGCCAGATCATTTACTTCCTTCTTCTTTTGCCCTTGTGTATTTCGGCTGTTGCCGCATGTGGCTTTTTTAATTATGTTCCTAAATATGTAAGACAATTATTATCCACTGTCATCGTCCTTATATTCATCATGCTTGCTATAAGTCGCAGTTGATGCTATATAGGTCCGTCGGATCTTACATCAAGATCCGTGCTAAACTTTCTTTTTAGATTTTCATTTTTCTCTCTTAAATCTTAGTCCAGTGAGACATATAGCCACGCCATAGAACAGGTGCTCGGGCGCCATTAATGGAGACGTTGGGAGGGAGGTGCACGGCAGGTAGCGGTCAAAGGGCTCTCCTCCCGATGAGCACGCGAAGGGGTCTGATCGCACGCCTCCCGTACTCAAATAGCTACCCTGCACGACACCTCCTAGCCAATAAAAAAGGGGGAAGCGTGGCGGCACGTAATTGGTGAGTAGAACGCCCACGGTTTCAATAATACTTGTGTTTCCGATTTGTAACGTGACAGCACTTGTTCCAAAATGACTTTGTTGATTGTTAATGTGTGCGCCTTCGCAAATCGGATAGAAAAATTACCACAGCATGTTGGTGCCATGTCATGACACTATGCCAAGTTTCATGATTTTCAGGCGTGTTTTGGATTTACAGGAATTAAAAAACCAAGTTTCTCAATCTTTCCGGCCGAGCCACGACGCCCAAATGTTTGAATTTCATTCCCATTTCTTGCATGGGACCTATAAATTCACCCAATGACACACATGCGATTTTTCAATCAACTTTGGTGCACTGGAGCATGTGCTTGTAGTTCAAATTTGAATTATGCACATTAAATGAGCAGAAACTCAATTAATGTATAAAAAAGGCCAAACGAACCCGGAATAATTCCAAAATTTAGCACGATACTTCTATTTGGTCTAATCTGCCCGTGTAAAAGAATTAAGGCGGGAGAAGGCAGTGGATGTATCTCAATTCGCACACGAAGGTGACACGTTCCCTCTCGGAACCACGAGCCTTCTTGAGGGAAGCTCCGGTTTGCAAGAAGCTCACACCAAAGCTTGTCCCAATTCGGCCAAAAAAATTACCGCAGCATGTTGGCGCCATGTCATGACACCATGCCAAGTTTCATGATTTTCAGGCGTGCTTTGGATTTACACGAATTAAAAAAATCAAGTTTCTCAATCTTTCCGGCCGAGCCACGACGCCCAGATGTTTGAATTTTATTCCGATTTCTTGCATGAGACCTATAAATTCACCCAAGGACACACATGTGACAACTTTGGTGCACTGGAGCATGTGCTTGTAGTTCAAATTTGAATTATGCAAATTAAATGTGCATAAACTCAATTAATGTATAAAAAAGGCCAAACAAACCCGGAATAATTCCAAAATTTAGCACGATACTTTTATTTGGTATAATCTACCTATGTAAAAGAATTAAGGTGGGAGAAGGTAGTGTACGTATCTCATTTCGCACACGGAGGTGACACGTTCCCTCTCGGAACCACGAGCCTTCTTGAGGGAAGCTCCGGTTTGCAAGAAGCTTACACCAAAGCTTGTCCCAATTCGGCCAAAAAATTTACCGCATCATGTTGGTGCCATGTCATGACACCATGCCAAGTTTCATGATTTTCAGGCGTGTTTTGGATTTACGGGAATTAAAAAAACCAAGTTTCTCAATCTTTCCGGCCGAGCCACGACGCCCAGATGTTTGAACTTTATTCCCATTTCTTGCATGGGACCTACAAATTCACCCAAAGACACACATGTGATTTTTCAACAAACTTTGGTGCACTGGAGCATGTGCTTGTAGTTCAAATTTGAATTATGCACATTAAATGCCCAGAAACTCAATTAATGTATAAAAAAGGCTAAACAAACCCAGAATAATTCCAAAATTTAGCACGATACTTCTATTTGGTCTAATCTGCCTGTGTAAAAAAATTAAGGCGGGAGAAGGCAGTGTATGTATCTCGTTTCACACACGGAGGTGACACGTTCCCTCTCGGAACCACGAGCCTTCTTGAGGGAAGCTCTGGTTTGCAAGAAGCTTACACCAAAGCTTGTCCCAATTCGGCCAAAAAAATTGCCGCAGCATGTTGGTGCCATGTCATGACACCATGCCAAGTTTCATGATTTTCAGTCTTTTTTGGATTTACAGGAATTATAAAACCAAGTTTCTCAATCTTTCCGGCCGAGCCACGACCCCCAAATGTTTGAATTTCATTCCCATTTCTTGCATGGGACCTATAAATTCACCTAATGACACACATGCGATTTTTCAATCAACTTTGGTGCACTGGAGCATGTGCTTGTAGTTCAAATTTGAATTATGCACATTAAATGAGCAGAAACTCAATTAATGTATAAAAAAGGCCAAACGAACCCGGAATAATTCCAAAATTTAGCACGATACTTCTATTTGGTCTAATCTGCCCGTGTAAAAGAATTAAGGCGGGAGAAGGCAGTGTATGTATCTCGTTTCGCACACGAAGGTGACACGTTCCCTCTCGGAACCACGAGCCTTCTTGAGGGAAGCTCCGGTTTGCAAGAAGCTCACACCAAAGCTTGTCCCAATTCGGCCAAAAAAATTACCGCAGCATGTTGGTGCCATGTCATGACACCATGCTAAGTTTCATGATTTTCAGGCGTGCTTTGGATTTACACGAATTAAAAAATCAAGTTTCTCAATCTTTCCGGCCGAGCCACGACGCCCAGATGTTTGAATTTTATTCCGATTTCTTGCATGAGACCTATAAATTCACCCAAGGACACACATGTGATTTTTCAACCAACTTTGGTGCACTGGAGCATGTGCTTGTAGTTCAAATTTTAATTATGCACATTAAATGTGCATAAACTCAACTAATGTATAAAAAAGGCCAAACAAACTCGGAATAATTCCAAAATTTAGCACGATACTTCTATTTGGTATAATCTACCTATGTAAAAGAATTAAGGTGGGAGAAGGTAGTGTACGTATCTCCTTTCGCACACGGAGGTGACACGTTCCCTCTCAGAACCACGAGCCTTCTTGAGGGAAGCTCCGGTTTGCAAGAAGCTTACACAAAAGCTTGTCCCAATTCGGCCAAAAAATTTACCGCATCATGTTGGTGCCATGTCATGACACCATGCCAAGTTTCATGATTTCCAAGCGTGTTTTGCATTTACAGGAATTAAAAAAACCAAGTTTCTCAATCTTTCTTGCCGAGCCACGACGCCCAGATGTTTGAATTTCATTCCCATTTCTTGCATGGGTCCAATAAATTCACCCAAGGACACACATGTGATTTTTCAACAAACTTTGGTGCACTGGAGCATCTGCTTCTAGTTCAAATTTGAATTATGCACATTAAATGCCCAGAAACTCAATTAATGTATAAAAAAGGCCAAATAAACACGAAATAATTCCAAAATTTAGCACGATACTTCTATTTGGTCTAATCTGCATGTGTAAAAGAATTAAGGCGGGAGAAGGCAGTGTACGTATCTCGTTTCGCACACGGAGGTGACACGTTCCCTCTCGGAACAACGAGCCTTCTTGAGGGAAGCTCCTGTTTGCAAGAAGCTTACACCAAAGCTTGTCCCAATTCGGCCAAAAAAATTACCACAACATGTTGGTGCCATGTCATGACACCATGCCAAGTTTCATGATTTTCAGTCATTTTTTGGATTTACAGGAATTATAAAACCAAGTTTCTCAATCTTTCCGGCTGAGCCACGACGCCCAGATGTTTGAATTTCATTCCCATTTCTTGCATGGGACCTATAAATTCATCCAAGGACACACATGTGATTTTGCAACAAACTTTGCTGCACTGGAGCATGTTCTTGTAGTTCAAATTTAAATTATGCACATTAAATTACCAAAAACTCAATTAATGTATAAAAAAGGCCAAACAAACCCGGAATAATTCCAAAATTTAGCACGATACTTCTATTTGGTCTAATCTGCCTGTGTAAAAAAATTAAGGCGGGAGAAGGCATTGTACGTATCTCATTTCGCCCACGGAATTGACACGTTCCCTCTCGGAACCACGAGCCTTCTTGAGGGAAGCTCCAGTTCGCAAGAAGCTCACACCAAAGCTTGTCCCAATTCGGCCAAAAAAATTACCGCAACATGTTGCCATGTCATGACACCATGCCAAGTTTCATGATTTTCAGGCGTGTTTTGGATTTACAGGAATTAAAAAACCAAATTTCTCAATCTTTCCGGCCGAGCCACGACGCCCAGATGTTTGAATTTCATTCCCATTTCTTGCATGGGATCTATAAATTCACCCAAGGACACACATGTGATTTTTCAACCAACTTTGGTGCATTGGAGCATGTGCTTGTAGTTCAAATTTGAATTATGCACATTAAATGCGTAGTAACTCAATTAATTTATAAAAAAGGCCAAATGAACCCGGAATAATTCCAAAATTTAGCACAATACTTCTATTTGGTCTAATTTGCCTGTGTAAAAGAATTAAGGCAGGAGAAGGCAGTGTACGTATCTCGTTTCGCACACGGAGGTGACACGTTCCCTCTCGGAACCACGAGCCTTCTTGAGGGAAGCTCCGGTTTGCAAGAAGCTTACACCAAAGCTTGTCCCAATTCGGCCAAAAAAATTACCGCAGCATGTTGGTGCCATGTCATGACACCATGCCAAGTTTCATGATTTTCAGGCGTGCTTTGGATTTACACGAATTAAAAAACCAAGTTTCTCAATCTTTCCGGCCGAGCCACGACGCCCAGATGTTTGAATTTCATTCCCATTTCTTGCATGGGACCCATAAATTCACCCAAGGACACACATGTGATTTTTCAACAAACTTTGCTGCACTGGAGCCTGTGCTTGTAGTTCAAATTTGAATTATGCACATTAAATGACCAAAAACTCAATTAATGTATAAAAAAGGCCAAACAAACCCGGAATAATTCCAAAATTCTGCACGATACTTCTATTTGGTCTAATCTGCCTGTGTAAAAAAATTAAGGCGGGAGAAGGCAGTGTACGTATCTCGTTTCGCCCACGGAGGTGACACGTTCCCTCTCGGAACCACAAGCCTTCTTGAGGGAAGCTCCGGGTTGCCAGAAGCTCACACCAAAGCTTGTCCCAATTCGGCCAAAAAAATTACCGCAACATGTTGGTGCCATGTCATGACACCATGCCAAGTTTCATGATTTTCAGGCGTGTTTTGGATTCACGGGAATTAAAAGTTTCTCAATCTTTCTTGCTGAGCCATGACGCCCAGATGTTTGAATTTCATTCCCATTTCTTGCATGGGACCTATAAATTCACCCAAGGACAAACATATGATTTTTCAACAAACTTTGGTGCACTGGAGCATGTGCTTGTAGTTCAAATTTGAATTATACACATTAAATGCCCAGAAACTCAATTAATGTATAAAAAGGCCAAACTAACCCGGAATAATTCCAAAATTTAGCATGATACCACAATTTGGTATAATCTGCCTATGTAAAAGAATTAAGGCGGGAGAAGGCAGTGTACGTATCTCGTTTCACACACGGAGGTGACACGTTCCCTCTCGGAACCACGAGCCTTCTTGAGGGAAGCTCCGGTTTGCAAGAAGCTTACACCAAAGCTTGTCCAATTCGGCCATAAAAATTACCGCAGCATGTTGGTGCCATGTCATGACACCATGCCAAGTTTCATGATTTTCAGGCGTGTTTTGGATTTACGGGAATTAAAAAAACCAAGTTTCTCAATCTTTCCGGCCGAGCCACGACGCCCAGATGTTTGAACTTTATTCCCATTTCTTGCATGGGACCTACAAATTCACCCAAAGACACACATGTGATTTTTCAACAAACTTTGGTGCACTGGAGCATGTGCTTGTAGTTCAAATTTGAATTATGCACATTAAATGCCCAGAAACTCAATTAATGTATAAAAAAGGCTAAACAAACCCAGAATAATTCCAAAATTTAGCGCGATACTTCTATTTGGTCTAATCTGCCTGTGTAAAAAAAATTAAGGCGGGAGATGGCAGTGTATGTATCTCGTTTCACACACGGAGGTGACACGTTCCCTCTCGGAACCACGAGCCTTCTTGAGGGAAGCTCTGGTTTGCAAGAAGCTTACACCAAAGCTTGTCCCAATTCGGCCAAAAAAATTACCGCAGCATGTTGGTGCCATGTCATGACACCATGCCAAGTTTCATGATTTTCAGGCGTGTTTTGGATTTACAGGAATTAAAAAACCAAGTTTCTGAATCTTTCCGGCCGAGGCACGACGCCCAAATGTTTGAATTTCATTCCCATTTCTTGCATGGGACCTATAAATTCACCCAAGGACACACATGTGATTTTTCAACAAACTTTGGTGCATTGGAGCATGTGCTTGTAGTTCAAATTTGAATTATGCACATTAAATGCCCAGAAACTCAATTAATGCATAAAATGCCAAACGAACCCGGAATAATTCCAAATTTAAACACGGCACTCATGTACTAGTTGCATGTTCACTGTACGTAAATGTTCTAGCAATTCAAACACCATCATTTCCCTCCGTCACACCATTTTGTTTTTCAGAACATAATGAAAAACTCAGGTATACCACAAACAGTTTACTAGAAAGAATCGTGTGGGATGCGATATAAAATATCTTGGCACACCGTCTTGTCTAGCTTACGCGGGAAGCTTCGTCGTCTACAGTCCACCACCCCCTCTTGAACCACACTTGCGCGCCAGTTTCTCGCGGCATCGAGCGTAATTTTTTTGCCACCGCGGAAATATCTATCTCCCCGCCCCCTCCCTCCTACCAAAAGCCACATTTCCACTGTTCCTTCTTGCTTTCCAAGTTCAAACCTTCACTGCTGCTTACTAGCAGCTCAGCCTCCTCGCCGGCGACCCTTCTTCTTGCAGCGCTGCCTCCTCGTCGGCTATCCTTCTTCTTGCAGCGCCGCCTCCTCGCCGGCGACCCTGCTTCTTGCAGCGCCGCCTCCTCGCCGGCGACCCTTCTTCTCTTTGCACGGCCTCGTCGATATGGTCAGGTAATCCACACCCCACCCACACCATCCTCGTACTTTCCCATCCCACATGCCCCGACTGACGGCGCGACACCTTTCACCGAAATCACTGCCCCCTCCTCCAATTATGTGCCGCCCACAGCCATTTTGCACGCAGTATAACGTGGAGCTCAGTAGCATGCGGCCGCACGCGCGCACGAGGTCGCTATGGCTGCCATGCGTGTCGACCGCTAGATCATGGAGGAGCACCTCGTCTGCGAGGCCACCGTTGACACCACCACGCGGTTGTCTACTTTAAAATACAGTTCGTGTTGTTTTCTCGAGGCCACCGCCAGTGCCTTCTAGTGATTTGTCCTCTGTAATGTTAATATGCAATCTAATGTTCAGTTAACACTTTGGTCCTCTGAAATGTAATGTTTAGTTAACACTTTGGTCCAACAATTGCTACATTTCGTAGTACTGTTCTCAAGCATTCTTTGTTTTGTTAACTATCTTATTTTCTAGTACATGTTTCTATTCTGCAATGTCCTGCTCAGTTAACTATTTTGTTTCATTTGGTCTGCTATCCATTTAACTGTTTGGTTCAGTTCTGCAATTTGATTTTCATTTGCTGTGGGTACAATTTTGTATTGTTATGCATGTGACACCAATCGAATTTGGCTGTACTCAATACATATTCTACTGATAGTATGGCAACTCTCAGTTAACCTGATCAAGATCTTCCTTATGTGTGTTGCAGGGAAACAATGGGAGACACTGCGGTTTACCATCGAGGTTTGTTCAAGCAGGGTCCTTTGGCTAATAGCACATTATTGTGCAGTTGCAGGAATCATTCTAATATTTAGGTTTCTTATAATTTGGTCTTGCACATGTAGGTCCTGCTGTCAGAGGCTTAGACTCACTGTTCGACCCATTTTGCATATGGGGAAATGAGATGTCCATGAATATCAGTCAAGTCAAGAAACTCAGAAAGATTGTTAGGATGAAGAAACTTGCGACGAATAACAACAAGATCTTTGTTTGCACAATGAAGAAGACATCAGTCAACTATAGGATGGTACCAACTCTTTTACCTTGTTTTTACCCCTTGTGCCATTTCAAAATTTACAACAACGATTTATGCATAGCTTTGTTTTCAATACTTTTCAAAGCAGTTCACCGATGATTACCTCTCAAACCACCTGCATGGTCAAGAGGCGAGGAAGGTATTCATTCAACACCCACGGTACAATATTGAAGTCTTGCTGAAGAGGACGAAGGTTGGGCGGGCAATTATCCATAGCCACTGGCCAAAATTTGCAAGGACATTCGACATCACTGAAGGCTCAATATTTGCCTTCCGCTTCTGCAGTTTCCCAGATGAGATTCATCTGTCTATTTACCATGTATGATGCTACTTTCCAAAGGTTTTTGATGCTGCATGTGAAACTTGGTGCTGTTGTGTAATGGCGTAACTGAGTGCAGAAGCTATCTGATGTAATTCGATTATGAAATCCTGGTTGCTTTTATACCGATATGAAATATCTGGCGTGTTTTATAAGAAATATCAGTTTGATTAGTACATGGATTATCAATAATAGGCTAATTACCCTACTTATTGGGGTTTTCTATTGCAGACGGTTACTCAGACAACACCGTGGACGATGAACACAAACAACCCACACGGTTTATAGAAAGTAGGTGTGTTCAATCAACTAACAATCACACCACGGCTTCCGGCAGCGAACTATTTGCGTTAGGCCACCTTGCACAAACGTTTCCACACAAAGAACTGTGTGTGATATTCATACCTATGGAAATATTTTTCTAGGATTCACCATGTGGGATGTACATACCTACGAAAATGATTTTCTGGGATTCACCGTGTGGGATGTACATACCTACGGAAATGATTTTCTGGGATTCACCATGTGCATGTACATACCTACGAAAATGATTTTCTGAGATTCACCGTGTGGGATGTACATACCTACGGAAATGATTTGGTTTCGATGCCTCGCCCGATCACACACGGCCCCAGCCTGTGTCCCAGGAGGGCCTATCCCCGACGATTTCTGGGTCGTGTGGGAAGGACCCCCCTATCGCACACACTCACTTGGCGACGGTTCCAAATGCCGTCGCAGAAAGGGGTTAAAAACCATTTGTATAGCACGTCGATGTACCAGTGCTTGTACCCACTTGCCAAACTCATGGCAAGGTACACAATAGGTATGGTGCACAGCATGACATACTTTATAGAACCTATGGCTGAGCCATAGGGAATGACTTTCATTCTCTCTCTATCTTCTGCCATGGTCGGGTTTTGAGTCTTACTAAACTTCACACCTTGCAACACAGACAATAACGCTTTCTTTGGATGATCTATTTTGAACTTCATCAAAATTTTGCCAAGGTATATACTTTGTGAAAGTCCTATTAAGCATCTCGATCTATCCCTATAGATCTTGATGCCCAATATGTAAGTAGCTTCACTGAGGTCTTTCATTCAAAAATTCTTATTCAAGTATCCTTTTATGCTATCCAGAAACTCTATATCATTTTCAATCAACAATATGTCATCCACATATACTATCAGAAATGCTACAGAGCTTCCACTCAATTTCTTGTAAATACAGGCTTCACCGTAAGTCTATATAAAACCATATGCTTTGATCACCTTATCAAAGCGTATATTCCAACTCCGAGATGCTTGCACCAGTCCATAGATGGATCCCTGGAGCTTTCACACTTTGATAGCACCTTTAGGATCGACAAAACCTTCTGGTTGCATCATATACAACTCTACTTTAAGAAATCCATTAAGGAATGCAGTTTTGACATCCATTTGCCAAATTTCATAATCATAAAATGCAGCAATTGCTAACATGATTCGGACTGACTTAAGCATCGCTACGGGTGAGAAGGTCTCATCGTAGTCAACCCCTTGAACTTGTCGAAAACCTTTCGCGACAAGTCGAGATTGGGATACGGTGACATTACCATCAGCGTCAGTCTTCTTCTTGAAGATCCATTTATTCTCAATGGCTTGTCGATCATTGGATAAGTCCACCAAAGTCCATAATTTGTTCTCATACATGGATCCTATCTCAGATTTCATGGCCTCAAGCCATTTATTTGAATCTGGAATCATCATAGCTTCTTCATAGTTCATAGGTTCGCTGTTGTCCAACAACATGACTCTAGGACAGGATTGTCGTACCACTCTGGTGCGGATCGTGCTCTGGTCGACCTACGAGGTTCAGTAGAAACTTGATCTGAAGTTTCATGATCATCATCATTAGCTTCCTCTCTAGTTGGTGTAGGCATCACGGGAACACATTTCTCTGATGTGCTACTTTCCAAATTGAGATAAGGTTCAATTACCTCATCAAGTTCTACTTTCCTCCCACTCACTTATTTCGAGAGAAACCCCTTCTATAGAAATGTTCCATTCTTGGCAACAAAGATCTTGCCTTCGGTTGTGTGGTAGCAGGTGTACCCAATTGTTTCCTTAGGGTATCCTATGAAGACACACTTCTCCGATTTGGGTTCGAGCTTATCAGGTTGAAGCCTTTGGACATAAGTGTTGCAACCCCAAACTTTAAGAAACGACAGCTTAGGTTTCCTGCCAAACCATAGTTCATATGGTGTCGTCTCAACGGATTTAGACGGTGCCCTATTTAACATGAATGCAGCTGTCTCTAATGCATAACCCCAAAATGATAGTGGTAAATCGGTAAGAGACATCATAGATCGCACCATATCTAATAAATTACGGTTACGACGTTCGGACACACCATTACGCTGTGGTATTCCAGGTGGCGTGAGTTGTGAAACTATTCCACATTGTTTTAAATGAAGGACAAACTCGTAACTTAAATATTCGCCTCCGTGATTAGATCATAGAAACTTTATTTTCATGTTACGATGATTCTCCACTTCACTCTGAAATTCTTTGAAATTTTCAAATGTTTCAGACTTGTGTTTCATTAAGTAGATATACCCATATCTGCTCAAATCATCTGCGAAGGTCAGAAAATAATGATACCCATCATGTGACTCAACACTCATTGGACTGCATACATCGATATTTATTATTTCCAATAAGTCATTGGCTCGCTCCATTGTTCCGGAGAACAGAGTTTTAGTCATTTTGCCCATGAGACATGGTTCACAAGTATCAAATGATTCATAATCAAGTGATTCCAAAAGTCCATCTGCATGGAGTTTCTTCATGCGCTTTATACCAATATGACCTAAACGGCAGTGCCACAAGTATGTTGCACTATCATTATCAACTTTGTATCTTTTGGCATCAATATTATGAATATGTGTATTACTACGATCGAGATTCAATAAACCATTTACATTGGGTGTATGACCATAGAAGGTTTTATTCATGTAAACAGAACAACAATTATTCTCTGACTTAAATGAATAACCATATTGCAATAAACATGATCAAATCATATTCATGCTCAACGCAAAACACCAAATAACATTAATTTAGGTTCAACACTAATCCCGAAGGTATAGGGCGTGTGCGATGGTGATCATATCAACCTTGGAATCATTTCCAACACACATTGTTACCTCGCCTTTAACTAGTCTCTGCAACTCCTATTTCGAGTTACTAATCTTAGCAACTGAACTGGTATCAAATACCTAGGGGTTAATACAAACACTAGTAAAATACATATCAATAACATGTATATCAAATATACCTTTGTTCACTTTGCCGTCCTTCTTATCTGCCAAGTATTTGGGGTAGTTTCGCTTCTAGTGACAATTTCCTTTGTAGTAGAATCACTCAGTTTCAGGCTTGGGACCAACTTTGGGCTTCTTCCCGGGAGTGGCAACTTGCTTGCCATTCTTCTTGAAGTTCCCTTCTTTCCTTGCCCTTTTTCTTGAAACTAGTGGTATTGTTTAACCATCAACACTTGATGCTCTTTCTTGATTTCTACCTTCGCCAATTTCAGAATCGCGAAGAGCTCGGGAATCATTTTCGTCATCCCTTGCATATTATAGTTCATCACGAAGTTCTAGTAGCTTGGTGATAGTGACTAGAGAACTCTGTGAATCACTTTCTTATCTGGAAGATTAACTCCTACTTGATTCAAGTGATTGAAGTACCCAGACATTCTGAGCACATGCTCACTGGTTGAGCTATTCTCCTCCATATTGTAGGCAAATTACTTGTCAGAGGTCTCATACCTCTCGAGATGGGCATGAGTCTGAAATACCAATTTCAGCTTTTGGAACACCTCATATGCTCTGTGGCGTTCAAAATGTTTTTGAACTCTCGGTTCTAAGCCGTAAAGCATGGCGCCCTAAACTATTAAGTAGTCATCATATCGAGCTTGCCAAACGTTCATAACGTCTGCATCTGCTCCTGCAAAAGATCTGTCACCTAGTGGTGCATCAAGGACATAATTCTTTTGTGCAGCAATGAGGATAATCCTCAGATCACGGACCCAGTCCGTATCATTGCTACTATTATCTTTCAACTTATTTTTCTCTAGGAACATATCAAAAATAGGGAGCTAAATCACGAGCTATTGATCTACAACATAGATATGCAAAACCTATTAAGACTAAGTTCATGATAAATTTAAGTTCAATTAATCAAATTACTAATGAACTCCCACTTAAATAGACATCCCTGAAGTCATCTAAGTGATACGTGATCCAAATCAACTAACCCATGTCCGATCATCACGTGAGATGGGGTAGTCATCATTGGTGAACATCTCTATGTTGATCATATCTACTATATGACTCACGTTCAACCTTTCGACCTCCAGTTTTTCGAGACCATGTCTGTACATGCTAGGCTCGGCAAGTTTAACCCAAGTATTCTGCATGTGTAAAACTGTCTTACACCCGTTGTATGTGAATGTAGAGTCTATCACACCCGATCATCACGTGTTGTCTCGAAACGACGAACTGTAGCAACGGTGCATACTCGGGGAGAACACTTTTATCTTGAAATTAAGTGAAGGGATCATCTTATAATGCTACCGCCGTTCTAAGCAAAATAAGATGCATAAAGGATAAACATCACATGCGATCAAAATATGTGACATGATATGACCATCATCTTGTGCTTTTGATCTCCATCTCCAAAGCATCGTCATGATCTCCATCATCACCAGCTTGACACCTTGATCTCCATTGTAGTGTCATTGCGTCAAGGTCATTGATGACCCACAAGTATAGGGGATCTATCGTAGTCCTTTCGATAAGTAAGAGTGTCGAACCCAACGAGGAGCAGAAGGGAATGACAAGTGGTTTTCAGCAAGGTATTCTCTGCAAGCACTGAAATTATCGGTAACAGATAGTTTTGTGATAAGATAAATCATAATGGGTAACAAGTAAATAAAGTAACTAAAGTGCAGCAAGGTGGCCCAATCCTTTTTATAGCAAAGGACAAGCCTGAACGAACTCTTATATAATGCAAAGCGCTCCCGAGGATACATGGGAATTGTTGTCAAGTTAGTTTTCATCATGCTCATATATTCACGTTCGTTACTTTGACAATTTGATATGTGGGTGGACCGGTGCTTGGGTGCTGCCCTTCCTTGGACAAGCCTCCCACTTATGATTAACCCCTCTCGCAAGCATCCGCAACTACGAAAGAAGTATTAAGCTAAACCTAACCATAGCATGAAACATAGTGATCCAAATCAGCCCCTTACGAAGCAACACATAAACTAGGGTTTAAGCTTCTGTCACTCTAGCAACCCATCATCTACTTATTACTTTGCAATGCCTCCCCCTAGGCCCAAATAATGGTGAAGTGTCATGTAGTCGACGTTCACATAACACCACTAGAGGATAGACAACATACATCTCATCAAAATATCAAACGAATACCAAATTCACATGATTACTTATAACAAGACTTCTCCCATGTCCTCAGGAACAAACGTAACTACTCACAAAACATATTTATGATCAAGATCAGAGGAGTATTAATTATCATTAAGGATCTGAAAATATAATCTTCCAACGGATAAACCAACTAGCATCAACTACAAGGAGTAATCAACACTACTAGCAACCCACAGGTACCAATCTGTGGTTTTGGGACCAAGATCGAATACAAGAGATGAACTAGGGTTTGAGAGGAGATGGTGCTGGTGAAGATGTTGATGGAGATTGACCCCATCTCGATGAGAGGATCGTTGCTGATGACGATGGCTTTGATTTCCCCCTCCCGGAGGGATGTTTCCCCGGCAGAACAGCTCCGCTTGGAGCCCTAGATTGGTTCTGCCCAGGTTCCGCCTCGAGGCGGTGACTCTTCATCCTGAAAGCTTCTTTCTGATTTTTTCCAGGTCAAAAATCACCATATATCCCAAGATGGGCACCGGAGGCCAGCCAGGGGGCCCACAAGGTCGGGGCGCGCTCCCAGGGGGTAGGGCATGCCCTCCACCCTTGTGGCTGGCTGGTGGCCCACCTCTGGTACTTTCTTCACCCAATATTTTTATATATTCCAAAACATGCCCCGTGATGTTTCTGGACTTTTGGAGTTGTGCAGAATAGGTCTCTAATATTTGCTCCTTTTCCAGTCCAGAATTCCAGCTGTCGGCATTCTCCCTCTTCATGTAAACCTTATAAAATAAGAGAGAATAGGCATAAGTATTGTGATATAGTGTGTAATAACAGCCCATAATGCAATAAATATCAATATAAAAGCATGATGCAAAATGGATGTATCAGTCGTCATGCCAACTGTTGCTTCTACAACTATCGCTAACGCATAGTGATAAAGTAAAGCAATTACATGGCGCTTGCACTTCATACAATAAAGAGACAACCCTAAGGCTCCTGCCGGCTGTCGATATTACAAAATATGATTGTCTCATACATCAACATATTTCACATCATATCTTGACCATATCACATCACAACATGCCCAGCAAAACAAGTTAGACGTCCTCTACTTTGTTGTTGCAAGTTTTACGTGGCTGCTACGGGCTTCTAGCAAGAACCGTTCCATCAAGTTTGCTATTTTAACCTTCTTCAAGGACCAGCCGTAGTCAAATTCAATTCAACTAAAGTAGGATAAACAGACACCCGCCAGCCACCTTTATGCAAAACTAGTTGCATGTGTGTCGGTGGAACCGGCCTCATGTGCATGGACATGTAAGGTTGGTCCGGGCCACTTCATCCCACAATACCGCCGAATCAAAATAAGACGTTGGTGGTAAGCAGTATGACTATCACCACCCACAACTCTTTGTGTTCTACTCATGCATATCATCTACGCATAGGTCTGGCTCTAATACCACTGTTGGGAATCATTGCATGGAAAACAAAAAAAATTCTACGCACACGCAATGATCTATCCATGGAGATGCATAGCAACGAGGGGGAGAGTGTGTCAACATACCCTCATAGACTGTAAACGTAAGCATTTCTCAACGCGGTTGATGTAATCGAACTTCTTCGCGCTTCAACCGATCAAGTACCGAATGCACGGCACCTCCGCGTTCTGCACACGTTCAACTCGGTGACGTCCCTCGCCTTCTTGATCCAGCAAGTCGTCGAGGTAGTAGATCATTTCTGTCAGCACGACGGCGTGGTGATGGTGATGGTGAAGTGATCCTCGCAGGGCTTCGCGTAAGCACTACGAAAATATGACCGGGGGTGTAAACGGTGGAGGGGGGCGCCGCACATGGCTAACAGTTGATATGATGTGTGCTAGGGGCGCCCCCACATATATATAGGTGGGAGGGGGAGGGGAGAGCCCATGAGGTGCCCCAAGTAGGACCGAATCCTACTCGGGCTCCTCCCTAGCCGCGCGCCCCCCTGCCATATATGTCGGACGGGGAAGGAAAGAGAGGGGGAGAGGGAAGGAAGGGGGAATCCTATTCCTGTCTTTCCTTTCCCTTCCCCTCTTTCCTTCTCCTCCTTGGCTGGCCCATATGGGGGGCGCACCAGACCCTTGTGGCTGGTGCGTTTCCCCTCTTGGCCCATAAGGCCCATAGCTTTTGTCGCGGGTGCCCGGAACCCCTTCCGGTGACCCGATAAGTACCCGGTACCCCCGAAACACTTCCGGTGTCCGAATACTATCGTCCTATATATCAATCTCTACCTCTCGACCATTTCGAGACTCCTCGTCATGTCTGTGATCTCATCCGGGACTCCGAACAACATTCGGTCACCAAATCACATAACTCATATAATACTATATCGTCATCGAACGTTAAGCGTGCGGACCCTACGGGTTCGAGAACTATGTAGACATGACCGAGACACCTCTCCGGTCAATAACCCATAGTGAAACCTAGATGCCCATATTGGCTCCTACATATTCTACAAAGATCTTTATCGGTCGAACCGTTATGACAACATACGTAATTCCCTTTGTCCGTCGGTATGTTACTTGCCCGAGTTTCGATCGTCGGTATCTTCATACCTAGTTCAATCTCGTTACCGGCAAGTCTCTTTACTCGCTCCATAATACATCACCTACTGACTAACTCCTTAGTCGTTTGCTTACAAGCTTATGATGTGTATTACCGAGAGGGCCCATAGATACCTCTCCTGTACTCATAGTGACAAATCCTAATCTCGATCTATGCCAACTCAACAAACACCTATGGAGATACCTGTAGATCATCTTTATGATCACCCAATTACGTTGTGACGTTTGATAGCACACAAGGTATTCCTCCGGTATCCGGGAGTTGCATAATCTCATAGTCGAAGGAATATGCATTTGACATGAAGAAAGCAATAGCAATAAATTGAAAGATCAATATGCTAAGCTAACGGATGGGTCTTGTCCATCACATCATTCTCCAAATGATGTGATCCGGTTATCAAATGACAACACATGTCTATGGTTAGGAAACCTTAACCATCTTTGATCAACGAGCTAGTCTAGTAGAGGCTCACTAGGGACACGGTATTTGTTTATGTATTCACACATGTATTTAAGTTTCCAATCAATACAATTATAGCATGAATAATAAACCTTTATCATGAATAAGGAAATATAAAATAACAATTTATTACTGCCTCTAGGGCATATTTCCTTCAGTATGAACCATGGAGAAGTTGGAATACAGTAGATATTACACTAATATAAATAAAGAATGAGTTCACAACAGTACCAAAAAGTGGTTATTTATTTTCTTATACTAACGGATCTCATGAGCTTTTTGTTGAGTTTTGTGTTGTGAAGTTTTCAAATTTTGGGTAAAGATTTGATGGACTATGGAATAACGAGTGGCAAGAGCCTAAGCTTGGAGATGCCCAAGGCACCCAAGGTAATATTCAAGGACAACCAAGCATCTAAGCTCGGGGATGCCTTGGATGGCATCCCCTCTTTCGTCTTCGTCTATCGATAAATTTACTTGAGGCTATATTTTTATTCACCACATGATATGCATTTTGCTTGGAGCGTCTTGTATGATATTAGTCTTTGCTTTTTAGTTTGCCACAATCATCATTGTTGTACACACCTTTTGAGAGGGACACACATGAATCGTGAATTTATTAGAATACTCTATGTGCTTCACTTATATCTTTTGAGCTAGGCAATTTGCTCTAGTGCTTCACTTATATCTTTTTAGAGCATGGCGGTGGCTTTATTTTATAGAAATTATTGAACTCTCATGCTTCACTTATATTATTTTGAGAGTCTCTCTAAACAGCTTGGTAATTTGCTTAGGTTATGAATTTAGTCCTAATATGATGGGCATCCAAGGGGAATATAATAAAAACTTTCATATAAAGAGCATTGAATACTATGGGAAGTTTGATTCCTTATGATTGTTTTAAGATATAAAGATGGTGATATTAGAGTCATGGTAGTGAGTAATTGTGGATTGGTAAAAATACTTGTGTTAAAGTTTGTGATTCCTGTAGCATGCACATATGGTGAACCGTTATGTGATGAAGTTAGAGCATGATTTATTTATTGATTGTCTTCCTTATGAGTGGCGGTCGAGGACGAGCGATGGTCTTTTCCTACCAATCTATCCACCTAGGAGCATGCGTGTAGTACTTTGTTTCGATGACTAATACATTTTTGCAATAAGTATGTGAGTTCTTACCCTTCCACCATTGCTAGCCTCTCTAGTACCGCGTAACTTTCGCCGGTGCATTAAACCCACCATATACCCTTCCTCAAAACAGCCACCATACCTACCTATTATGGCATTTCCACAACCTTTCTGAGATATATTACCATGCAACTTCCACAGTTCCGTTTTATTATGACACATACCATCATTGTCATATTGCTTTGCATGATTGTAAGATAGCTAGCACGATATTTTCATGGCTTGTCCATTTTTTGATGTCATTTGCTATGCTAGATCATTGCACATCCCGGTACACCGTCGGAGGCATTCATATAGAATCATATCCTTGTTCTAGTATTGAGTTGTAATTCTTGAGTTGTAAGTAAATAAAAGTGTGATGATCGATGTTATTAGAGCATTGTCCCATGTGAGGAAAGGATGATGGAAGCTATGATTCCCTCACAAGTTGGGATGAGCCTCCGGACTTTACAAAAAATAAAAGAGGCCAAAAGAAGCCCACCAAAAAAATGAGAGAAAAGAGATAAGGGGCAATGCTACTATCCTTTTTCCACACTTGTGCTTCAAAGTAGCACCATGATCTTCATGATAGAGAGTCTCCTATGTTGTCACTTTCATATACTAGTGGGAATTTTTTTCATTATAGAACTTGCACTACAAAAAAATACACTTCCGGGATGATACGTGTTTGTCACGGTAGGTCATGTTTTTTTGTCATGCATGTACATCCATGATGATTTTATGATAGAATCAAGATAGTCATACTTGTGCTGTCGTAGAAGTGTTCCATGAAATTACCAAAATTATCATCACGGAAGTGTCCACTTCCATGACGATAAATGCCGCGTCATGGAAGTGCTTTCGTCAAGGGTGACCGACACATGGCATCCACCGTAACGGCTCGCCGTTAAGCTATTGGGCCCGGTTTTGGATCCGATAACCCGCTAACAGCCACGACCAATGCCGATTTTCCACATGTAAAATTCTCATTGGCTGAAGGAACCACGTGTCAGCTCCGCGTTGGCACAGGTGTCACTCATCCAATGGTCGAGATGCGCCTATGATATGTTGACATGTGGACGGGCCCAAAAGTGGCCCATAAAGATTAAATGGGCCAGCCCAACTAAAGGCCCACAAGATTTAGCGGACCATATTGGGATCCATGTATGAGAACAAAGTGTGGACTTTGGTGGATTTGCCCGATGATTGGCAAGCCATAGAAAATAAATGGATCTTCAAGAAGAAGACCGACGCTGACGGTAATGTTACTGTCTACAAAGCTCGACTTGTTGCAAAAGGTTTTCGACAAGTTCAAGGAGTTGACTACGATGAGACTTTCTCACCCGTAACGATGCTTAAGTCTGTTCGAATCATCTTAGCAATTGCCGCATTTTATGATTATGAAATTTGGCAAATGGATGTCAAAACTGCATTCCTGAATGGATTTCTGGAAGAAGAGTTGTATATGATGCAACTAGAAGGTTTTGTCGATCCAAAGGATTCTAACAAAGTGTGCAGGCTCTAGCGATCCATTTAAGGACTGGTGCAAGCCTCTCGGAGTTGGAATAAACGTTATGATAGTGTGATCAAAGCATATGGTTTTATACAGACTTTTGGAGAAGCCTGTATTTACAAGAAAGTGAGTGGGAGCTCTGTAGCATTTCCAATTTTATATGTGGATGGCATATTGTTGATTGGAAATGATATAGAAATTCTGGATAGCATAAAGGGATACTTGAATAAAAGTTTTTATATGAAAGACCTCGGTGAAGCTGCTTACATATTAGGCATCAAGATCTATAGAGATAGATCAAGACGCATAATTGGACTTTCACAAAGCACATACCTTGATAAAGTTTTGAAGAAGTTCAAAATGGATCAGTCAAAGAAAGGGTTCTTGCCTGTGTTACAAGGTGTGAAATTGAGTTAGACTCAATGCCCAACCACTGCAGAAGATAGAGAGAAAATGAAAGTCATTCCCTATGCTTCAGCCATAGGTTCTATCATCTTTGCAATGCTGTGTACCAGACCTGGTGTGTGCCTTGCTATAAGTATAGCAGGGAGGTACCAAAGTAATCCCTGAGTGGAGCACTAGACAGCGGTCAAGAACATCCTGAAATACCTAAAAAGGACTAAGGATATGTTTCTCGTTTATGGAGGTGACAAAGAGCTTGTCGTAAACGGTTACGTCGATGCAAGCTTTGACGCTGATCCGGATGACTCTAAGTCACAATCCAGATACATATTTTTATTTAATGGTGGAGCTGTCAGTTGGTGCAGTTTGAAGCAAAGCGTCGTGGCGGGATCTACGTGTGAAGCAGGGTACATAGCTACTTCGAAAGCAGCAAATGAAGGAGTATGGATGAAGGAGTTCATATCCGATCTAGGTGTCATACCTAGTGCATCGGGTCCAATGAAAATCTTTTGTGACAATCTGGTGCAATTGCCTTGGCAAAGGAATCCAGATTTCACAAGAGAACTGATAATCCCCAAGTGCAGGGAATCATCGTAGCAATTCCCAATGGTGGAAGTGATAAGTATGGAGTGTCGAACCCACAAGGAGCTAAAGGTAAGATCAATATTCTCTCAAGTCCTATCTGCCACTGATACGACTCTACGTACACCGAACGTTTGCTTCCAACTAGAAACGAGAAATAAAACTACGTTGTGGGTATGAAGAGGATAACTTTGCATGATATCGGAGATCTAAAACATAAAAGTAGGTGCTGTTACCATAAAGTTAGAATATATTACTAAATATTATAAATAGCGAGTATGGAATAATGATGGGTCGGTGTGCGGAATTATCCTAGGCAATTGTTAACAAGACCGGTAATCACTATTGCAATTTCATATGAGGGAGAGGCATAAGCGAACATACTTTCTCTTCTTGCATCATATGATTGGAACTCTAGCAAGCATCCGCAACTACTAAAGATCATTAAGGTAAAACCCAACCATAGCATTAAAGCATCAAGTCCCCTTTATCCCATACGCAACAACCCCCTTACTCGGGTTTATGCTTCTGTCACTCAAGCAACCCACTATAAGCGAATCATGAACGTATTGCAACACCCTATAGCGGGAACCCCTCACGCTTGCGCGACACGGAGGGCACAATAGGACAGCACCAAAATAAAACATACAACTCATACCAATCTAGATCATCAATCAACCCAAAGACAAAGGATATCTAGTCAAAACATCATAGGATGGCAACACATCATTGGATCATAATATGTGGCATAAAGCACCATGTTCAAGTAGGGATTACAGCGGGGTGCGGGAGAGTGGACCACGTAAAAGAGATGAGGATGGTGATGATGATGGTGATGTTGATGAAGACGATCACCGCGGTGATGATTCCCCGCCTGATGACACTCCGGCGCCACTTAGAGAGACGAGGAGAGGTTCTCCCCCTTGCGCTTCCTCCTCCATGGCCTCCCCCCTAGATAGGGAGAGGTTCTCCCTCTGGTCCTTGGCCTTCATGGCGATGATGGCCCCTCCGGGATCCTCCTCCATGGCCTCCGGTGATGATGGCCCCCTCCGGCAGGGTGCCAGAGAGGGCCTAGATTGATTTCTCGTGGCTACAGAGGCTTGCGGAGGCGGAACTTCCGATCTAGGTTATTTTCTGGAGGTTTAGGCATTTATAGGAGAGGTTGGCGTCGAGAACAAGTCAGGGGGCCCCACGGGAAGTCCATGAGGCACAGGGGCGCGCCCCAGGGGGGTGGGCGCACCCTCCACCCTCATGGGGCCCACGGGACTCCCCTCCAGAACTCTTTGTTCCATTATTTTTTATATTTTCCAGAAAAATTCTCCGTTGATTTTTAGCGCATTCCGAGAACTTCTATTTCTGCACAAAAACAACAGCATGGTAGTTCTGCTGAAAACAGCGTCATTCCGGGTTAGTTCTAATCAAATCATACCAAAATCATATAAAACAATAGTAAACATGGCATGAATACTTCGTAAATTATAGATACATTGGAGATGTATCAGCATCCCCAAGCTTAATTCCTGCTCGTCCTCGAGTAGGTAAATGATAAAAGAAATAATTTATGAAGTGTGAATGCTAGCAAGTACTTAAGTTTGATCAGTGATAGTTTCAATCACTTTTTCTAGCATCATTATATATCACAACAGTAGCTCAACTCATAAAACCTCTCATGATCAAGTAACAAGCTATTCACATGTTAAAGTATAGATCATAAACTTTCTTGAAACTAACAAACCATGCTCTTAGTCATCAAACAATTGCAATTCATCTTATTTCGGGAAGGGTCTACGTAAGAGCTTTGATTCAGCAAACTCCACATACTCAACTATCATTTAATCTTTCACAGTTGCTAACACTCACGTGATATTTATGGGTTCAAAGTTTTAATCGGACATAGAGAAAGATAGGGGCTTATAGTTTCGCCTCCCAACCTTTTACCTCAAGGGTAATGTCAACAATAATACTTTATGAAAACCTACATCCAAGTGGATATATATATCCGGATAGCTCCAATACAAAGTGCTTGCCAAAGGAAAAAGTGTAAAAAGGAAAGGTGAAAATCAACATGACTCCTGTATAAGGAGTGGTACGGTAATCCAGTTCTGGAAGTCATGTTACTAGACCATGGTGAACTTGCAAACTATGAGGAAGCGATAATGAGCCCAGATTCCACGAAATGGCTTGGGGCCATGAAATCTGAGATGGGATCCATGTATGAGAACAAAGTGTGGACTTTGGTGCATTTGCCCGATGATCGGCAAGCCATAGAAAATAAATGGATCTTCAAGAAGGAGACCGACGCTGACGGTAATGTTACTGTCTACAAAGCTCGACTTGTTGCAAAAGGTTTTCGACAAGTTCAAGGAGTTGACTACAATGAGACTTTCTCACCCGTAGCGATGCTTAAGTCTGTCCGAATCATGTTAGCAATTGCCGCATTTTATGAGTATGGAATTTGGCAAATGGATGTCAAAACTGCATTCCTGAATGGATTTCTGGAAGAAGAGTTGTATATGATGCAACCAGAAGGTTTTGTCGATCCAAAGGGTGCTAACAAAGTGTGCAAGCTCCAGCGATCCATTTATGGACTGGTGCAAGCCTCTCGGAGTTGGAATAAACGTTTTGATAGTGTGATCAAAGCATATGGTTTTATACAGACTTTTGGAGAAGCCTGTATTTACAGGAAAGTGAGTGGGAGCTCTGTAGCATTTCCAATATTATATGTGGATGACATATTGTTGATTGGAAATGATATATAAATTCTGGATAGCATAAAGGGATACTTGAATAAAAGTTTTTCTATGAAAGACCTCGGTGAAGCTGCTTGCATATTAGGCATCAAGATCTATAGAGATAGATCAAGACGCATAATTGGACTTTCACAAAGCACATACCTTGATAAAGTTTTGAAGAAGTTCAAAATGGATCAGTCAAAGAAAGGGTTCTTGCCTGTGTTACAAGGTGTGAAATTGAGTCAGACTCAATGCCCGACCACTGCAGAAGATAGAGAGAAAATGAAAGTCATTCCCTATGCTTCAGCCAAAGGTTCTATTATGTATGCAATGCTGTGTACCAGACCTGATGTGTGCCTTGCTATAAGTATAGCAGGGAGGTACCAAAGTTATCCCGGAGTGGAGCACTAGACAGCGGTCAAGAACATCTTAAATACCTGAAAAAGACTAAAGATATGTTTCTCATTTATGGAGGTGACAAAGAGCTCGTCGTAAACGGTTACGTCGATGCAAGCTTTGACACGGATCCGGATGACTCTAAGTCACAATCCGGATACACATTTTTATTGAATGGTGGAGCTGTCAGTTGGTGCAGTTCCAAGCAAAGCATCATGGCGGGATCTACGTTTGAAGCAGAGTACACAGGTTCTTCAGAAGCAGCAAATGAAGGAGTCTAGATGAAGGAGTTCATATCCGATCTAGGTGTCATACCTAGTGCATCGGGTCCAATGAAAATCTTTTGTGACAATACCTGTGTAACTGCCTTGGCAAAGGAATCCAGATTTCACAACAGAACCAAGCACATCAAGAGACGCTTCAATTCCATCCGTTATCAAGTGTCAGAAGGGACATAGAGATTTGCAAGATACATACGGATCTGAATGTTGCAGACCCATTGACTAAGCCTCTTCCACGAGCAAAACATGATCAGCACCAAAACTCCATGGGTGTTAGAATCATTACTTTGTAATCTAGATTATTGAATCTAGTGCAAGTGGGAGAATGAAGGAAATATGCCCTAGAGGCAATAATAAAGTTATTATTTATTTCCTTATTTCATGATAAATGTTTATTATTCATGCTAGAATTGTATTAACCAGAAACTTAGTACACGTGTGAATACATAGACAAAACATAAGCGTCCTTAGTATGCCTCTACTTGACTAGCTCGTTTATCAAAATGGTTATGTTTCCTAACCATAGACATGTGTTGTCATTTGATGAACGGGGTCACATCATTAGGAGAATGATGTGATGGACAAAGACCCATTTGTTAGCTTACCATTATGATCGTTACAGTTTCATTGCTACTGCCTTCTTCATGACTTATACATGTTCCTCAGACTATGAGATTATGCAACTCTCGAATACCGGACGAACACTTTGTGTGCTATCAAACGTCACAATGTAAATGGGTGGTTATAAAGATGCTCTACAGGTGTCTCTGAAGGTATTTGTTGGGTTGGCATAGATCGAGATTAGGATTTGTCACTCCGTGTTTCGGAGAGGTATCTCTGGGCCCTCTCGGTAATGCTCATCATTATAAGCCTTGCAAGCAATGTGACTAATGAGTTAGTTGCGGGATGAAGTATTATAGAATGAGTAAAGAGACTTGCTGGTAACGATATTGAACTAGGTATGATGATACCAACGATCGAATCTCGGGCAAGTAACATACCGATGACAAAGGGAACAACGTATGTTGTTATGCGGTTTGATCGATAAAGATCTTCATAGAATATGTATGAGCAAATATGAGCATCCAGGTTCCGCTATTGGTTATTGACCGGAGATGTGTCTCGGTCATGTCTACATAGTTCTCGAACCCGTAGGTTCCGCATGCTTAACGTTTGATGACGATTTGTATTAAGAGTTATGTGTTTTGATGACCGAAGTTTGTTCGGAGTCCCGGATGAGATCACGGACGTGACGAGGAGTCTCGAAATGATCGAGACATAAAGATTGATATATTGGACCATGTTATTCGGACACCGGAAGTGTTCTGGATAGTTTCTGGTAAAAACTGAGTGCCGGAGGGGTTACCGGAACCCCCCGGGGGAACTAAAGGGCCACCATGGGCCTTATTGTAGAGAGAGGAGGGCCGCCAGGGTAGGCCGCGCGCCCCCCTTAGCTGTCTGAATTGGACAATGGAATGGGGGGGGGGGCGGCTCCCCCTTTCCTACTCCCTCTCCTTCTCCTTCCTTCCCCTCTCTTCCTTATGGAGGAATCCTACTAGGACTAGTAGTCCTAGTAGGACTCCCTCTCCTTGGGCGCGCCCCTAGGGCTGGCTGGCCCCCCTCCCTCCTTTATATACGGGGGCAGGGGGGCACCCTAGAACACACAAGTTTCTCTTAACCGTGTGCGGTGCCCCCCTCCACAGTTACACACCTCGATCATATCGCCGCAGTGCTTAGGCGAAGCCCTGCGTCGGTAACATCATCATCACCGTCGCCACGCTGTCGTGCTGATGGAACTCACCCTCGTCCTCAACTGGATCAAGAGCACGAGGGACGTCATCGAGCTGAATGTGTGCTAAAAGCGGAGGTGCCATACGTTCGGTACTTGGATCGGTTGGATCGCGAAGAAGTTTGACTACATCAACCGCGTTACTAAACGCTTCCGCTTTCGGTCTACGAGGGTACGTGGACACACTCTCCCCTCTCGTTGCAATGCATCTCCTAGATAGATCTTGCGTGATCGTAGGATTTTTTTTTGAAATTACTGCGTTCCCTAACAGGTTCAACACCAAAGTCTTCTTGTCATTGGCGAGCTTGTTCTCAACAAGGTAGGGCAGAAGCTTGTTCTTGTTGGCCGACTCGTGGTTGGCATGTGGGCGGACACCAATGGGCACATTGAGCCCCTCATCACGAACGTGCAACAACTCCATGAACTCCTTCCACTTAGCAGTCATCCTCTTCCCATTGGTCATCCAAGTCATGGTCCGCTGATCATCGGTGTGGAAGTGGACAGAAGCAAAGAACTGGCCCACAATCTCCGGGTCAAAGTCCATGTGGAACGTGAGGAAGTCCTCAATGCTAAACTGCTCCACTAAGTCCAGAGGCTCACCAAAGTATGCCCGGTTTCTCTCCTTCTTCATATGATGCATGTCAATCCACTTCACTAGCACATAGGTGTTCTGCTTGGCCTTGATCAATCTAGGAAGATGAGATTCTGCTCCTTGGTACAAAACAAATCATTGCCCCTTGTGATCTCCCTAGGGTTGACGTAGGGGTTGATCTTCCTTCGAATCAGAAACTCCCCTTGAGGCATCTCATCCATGCCAAGAGTTGGCTCCTTGGTCTTGGTAGCTGTGGACTTGGTTCTACGTTGGGGGGCACTGGAGCCCTCTGGAGCCTCTTGGTTGCGAAGGCACTTCGAGCTCGTGTCACGGTCGGGATTCGAGCGCCGGACATTGGAACCGGAGCCACCACCTATGACACACAACACACACACGAGAAAACCGAGAAGGATTATTGCAAAGACTAGGGCCAAAACCGAATGAAACATGTAGAAATGAGATTGGGAGGATAAAACAACGTAATTTTGAACTCCATGGTAGTACCAGGCCAGGGTGCGGATGTAAAATTTTACAGCCGCTCTAGCTGCGGTAGTACCGTGCCGGGGTGGCACGGTAGTACCGCGCCTGGAGCGGAAGTAAAATTTTACTTCCGTGCCCCGGGAGGTAGTACCGCTCCAGCGGAGCGGTAGTACCGCACGGGGGTGGCTCTCGGGCGAGCGAGCGGTAGTACCATGATGACTCCCTAGCAGTGGCGCCAGAAAGTTCCTGTCTGCTAGAACTACATCGGTATTTCCCCAAAGAGGAAGGGATGATGCAGCACAACGACGGTAGGTATTTCCCTCAGTGATGAAACCAAGGTTATCAAACCAGTAGGAGAACCAAGCATCACAACGTAAACAACACCTGCACACAAAGAATAAATCCTCGCAACCTCACGTGTTAAAAGGGTTGTCCATCCCTTCCGGGGTATGGCGCCTCAAGATAGGCAAAACGGACGTGAGGAAATTGTAGTAGATTGATAGATCGAACGCCAAACAGAATAAATAAGAATAAATTGCAGCAAGGTATTTTTGTATTTTTGGTTTAATAGATCTGAAAATAAAAGCAAAGGAAAAGTAGATCACAAAGGCAAATATATGATAAATAAGACCTGGGAGCCGTAGATTTCACTAGTGGCTTCTCTCGAGAAAGATAGCAAATGGTGGGTAAACAAATTACTGTTGGGCAATTGATATAACCTCAAATAATTATGACGATATCCAGGCAATGATCATTACATAGGCATCACGCCCAAGATTAGTAGACCCACTCCTGCCTCCATCTACTACTATTACTCCACACATCGACCGCTATCCAGCAAGCATCTAGTGTACTAAGTTCATGGAAAAATAGAGTAATGCAATAAGAACGATGACATGATGTAGACAAGATCTATCTATGTAGAGATAGACCCCATCGTTTTATCCTTAGTAGCAACGATACATACGTGTCGTTTCCCTTTCTGTCACTGGGATCAAGCACCCTAAGATCAAACCCACTACCGGGCACCTCTTCCCATTGCAACATAAATAGATCAAGTTGGCCAAACAAAACCCAAATATCGGAGAAGAAATACAAGGCTATAAGAGATCATGCATATAAGAGGTCAAGAAACTCAAATAACTTTCATGGATATAAAAAGATATGACTTATCATAGACTCAAAGTTCATCAGATCCCAACAAACACACCGCAAAAATAGTTACATCATATGGATCTCCAAGAGACCATTGTATTGAGAATTCAGCGAGAGAGAGAAATCCATCTAGCTACTAACTACGGACCCGAAGGTCTACAAAGAACTACTCACGCATCATCGGAGAGGCACCAATGGAGGTGGTGAACCCCATCCGAGATGGTGTCTAGATTGGGTCTGGTGGTTCTGGACTCTATGGCGGTTGGGTGAATATTTCATTGACTCCCCTAGGGTTCTGGGATTTTGGGGGTATTTATAGAGCAAAGAGGTGGTCCGGGGGGCACCCGAGGTGGGCACAACCCACCACGGCGCACCTGGGCCTCCAGGCATGCCCTGGTGGGTTGTCCCCTCCTCGGGACTCCCCCCAGGTGCAACCAGGGCCCGTTGTGTTCCTTCTCGCCCATAAAAAATCATCATGGAGTTTCGTGGCATTTGGACTCCGTCTGATATTGATTTCCTGCGATGTAAAAAACATGGAAAAAAAACAAATGTTACTTGGCACTATGTCAATAGGTTAGTACGAAAAAAATGATATAAAATGATTATAAAATATCCAAGATTGATAATAAAACAGCATGGAACAATAAAAAATTATAGATACGTTGGAGACGTATCAGCATCCCCAAGCTTAACTCCTGCTCGTCCTCGAGTAGGTAAGTGATAAAAACAGAATTTTTGATGTGGAGTGCTGTTTATCATGTCATATCATATTCTTTTCTTTGTAGCATGGACATTTGGACTTTTATGTGATTCAAAGCAATAGTCTAGTATTGACATAATAATTTAGATACTCAAGCATATCAACAAGCAATCATGTCTTTCAAATATCAATGCTAAAATAAGTTATCCCTAGCCCATCATGCTCAAACATTGATCCATTCATGAAACACACTTGAATATTAGCTACACCCAATACTTAAGTACAATCATATTGCCTCTCAGTTGGTGCTTTTGTGAGAGAAGATGGAGACTCAAAATAAAAATTGCATAAAGTAAAAGAAAGGCCCTTCGCAGATGGAAGTAGGGATTTGTAGAGGTGCCAGAGCTCAAAGCAAAAAATTAGAGATAAAAACATTTGGGAGATGTGTCATCCCACCAACAAAAGCGACTTAGAGTTCCGAACACTTTCCATGCTAGATATGCCATAGGCGGTTCCCAAACAGAAAATAAATTGTATTCCTTTTTCCACCATACTTTCACTTTCCATGGCTAGCTGTATCCACGGGTGCCTTCCATACCAACACTTTCCAAGGAATTTATTATTTGACAACATAAAGTAAATTCATTTTTGCATTTCGGGACTAGGCATCCCTAAAACCTTTGCCTTACTCTCGTGCAAGGACAAGTGAATAAACACTCATCGTGAGAATACCATATCCAGCATGGAAAATATTAGCCACCCGTTACCGTTCCGTGAGCGAAACAAACACACAAAAGAGAAGTTTATTTTGAAAATTAGAGATGGCACATGCAAATTTGCTTAGAATGGCAAAAGAATACCACATATAGGTAGATATAGTGGACTCATGTGGAAAAAGTGGTTTAAAGGATTTTGGATGCACAAGTAGAGGTCATACTTGGTGCAAAATGAAGGCTAGCAAAAGATTGAGAAGCGACCAACCAAGAAACGAATAATCTCATAAGCAAGCATTAAGCGTAATTAACACCAAATAATGCACCACAAGTAGGATATAATTTCATTGCATGTCTATTGACTTTCGTACTTGCATAGGGAATCACAAACCTTAACACCAACATTCTTACTAAAGCATAATTACTCATCAACACAACTCACATATCACATCATCATATCTCAAAATTATTACTAACAATCAAGTTTATTTTGTCCAATGATCTTCATGAATTTTTTTACTTATCCTTCTTGGATATCTATCACTCTGGGACTAATTTTCATGTGTTGCTTTTCATAAGCTCAAACAAATATAAGTGAAGATCATGAGCATAAATTTTTTTAATTTCTCTCAAAATAATTTAAGTGAAGCAAGAGTGAATTTCTTGAAAATTTTACTAACTCTCAAATAAATCTAAGTGAAGCAAGAGAGCATTTCTTAAAAAAAACTAAGCACACCGTGCTCAAAAAGATATAAGTGAAGCACTAGAGCAAGTCCTGGCTCATAAAAGATTTAAGTGAAGCACAGAGAGCAATTCTAGCAAGTCATGAGATAATTTTGGCTCTCTCAAATAGGTGTGTCCAGCAAGGATTGATGACTTAAAACACAAAATAAAACAAGCAAAGACTCATATCATACAAGACACTCCAAGCAAAACACATATCATGTGACGAATAAAAATATAGCTTCGAGTAAAATACCGATAGTTGTTAGAAGAAAGAGGGGATGCCACTCTGGGGCATCCCCAAGCTTAGTTGGTTGCTAATTCTTGGATATTAGCTTGGGATGCTGGGGCATCCCCAAGCTTAGGCTCTTCTATCCTTCTTTCATCCATCATAAGATAACCCAAAACTTGAAAACTTCAATCACACAAAACTCAACAAAACCTTCGTGAGATCCGTTAGTATAAGAAAGCAAACCACTACTATAAGTACTGCATAAAACCAATTCATATTTTGTTTTTGTATTATATATACTGTATTCCAACTTTTGTATGGTAAAAACTCATCAAAGAAAACCATAGAGCCATCAAAATAAGCACACAACACAAAGAAAACAGAATCTGTCAAAACAGAACAGTCTGTAGCAATCTGACTTCTGCGAATACTTATGGAACTCGAAAAATTCTACCAAATTAGTAAGACCAGGGTAATTTGTATATTAATCTTATGCAAAAAGAATCAGGGCAAAACCTATTTTCTGTGATTTATGAAAATTATTTGCGTGAGCACAAAGTTTCTGTCTTTTTCAGCAAGATCAAACAACTATCACCCAAGAAGATCCTAAAGGCTTTACTTGGCACAAACACTAATTAAAACACAAAAAACACAATCATACCAGAAGCATAATTGTGCAAACACACAAAAACATAAAGCAAAAAGCAAAAATAAATTTTATTCATTGGGTTGCCTCCCAAAAAGCGCTATAGTTTTACGCCCTTAGCTAGGCATAAAGCAAGGATCTAAGTTTTGTCATCCGAAGTTTTGGCAACTTTTGTAAGGGTTTTCTCAAACCCGGGAGGCTCTTTACGCTTCCCTAAATTCTCCGGAAAATAAACCATCTTGAGATCCAAAATATCCAATCGCTTGTTGCAAAGAGTAATCAAAGTATTCATGCGATTGATACTACCATTGAGGTGCTTGAGGGGTTCATTATATTTCTGTATTTCAACCATATGTTTATGCAAATCACCAAGTTTATCCAACATTTGAACTCCCTCAGGGGTAAAGGAAAACCCCTTCTTTTGAGGAGGAATTCCCAAAATTCCTTCCAAAATTTCATAGGAAGCGGTTGCATCAAGTTCTATAAAATTTCCTTTAGCGGCAAAATCCAGATGTTGTCTATGATGCAATGCTAATCCTATGTAAAAATTATGAAGCAGAACCTTAGCATCCCCCTTTAGATTGGAAACACGATATGATTCCATAAGCCTATACCATGCATCTTTCAAATTTTCTCGTCTTTCTTTAAAGTAAAGAACTTCAAAATCTGGTGACAAAGGAGGAGTAGGGACGCTAGCCATCAAGACTGACAAGCAAGAGAACGGCGAACGAAAAAGGGAGGCGAATAAAACGACAAATTTTTGTGATGTGGGGGAGAGGAAAACAAGAGGCAAAGGGGAAATAATGTAAATTGCGAGGAGATGAGATTTGTGATTAGGAACCTGGTATATGTTGAAGATCATCCCCGGCAACGGCGCCAGAAATTCCTTTTGATGACTCCCTAGCAGTGGCGCCAGAAAGTTCCTGTCTGCTAGAACTACATCGGTATTTCCCCAATGAGGAAGGGATGATGCAGCATAGCGACGGTATGTATTTCCCTCAGTGATGAAACCAAGGTTATCGAACCAGTAGGAGAACCAAGCAACACAACGTAAACAACACCTGCACACAAAGAACAAATCCTCACAACTCGACGTGTTAAAGGGGTTGTCAATCCCTTCCGGGGTACGGCGCCTCAAGATAGGCAAAACGGACGTGAGGAAATTGTAGTAGATTGATAGATCGAACGCCAAACAAAATAAATAAGAATAAATTGCAGCAAGGTATTTTTGTATTTTTCGTTTAATAGATCTGAAAATAAAAGCAAAGGAAAAGTAGACCACAAAGGCAAATATATGAGAAATATGACCCCGGGGTCGTAGATTTCACTAGTGGCTTCTCTCGAGAAAGATAGCAAACGGTGGGTAAACAAAATACTGTTGGGAAATTGATATAACCTCAAATAATTATGACGATATCCAGGCAATGATCATTACATAGGCATCACGTCCAAGATTAGTAGACCGGCTCCTGCCTGCATCTACTACTATTACTCCACACATCGACTGCTATCTAGCATGCATCTAGTGTATTAAGTTCATGGAAAAGCGGAGTAATGAATAAGAACCATGACATGATGTAGACAAGATCTATCTATGTAGAGATAGACCCCATCGTTTTATCCTTAGTATCGTGTCGTTTCCCTTTCTGTCACTGGGATCAAGCACCGTAAGATCGAACCCACTACCGGGCACCTCTTCCCATTCCAAGATAAATATATTAAGTTAGCCAAACATAAAATATCGGAGAAGAAATACGAGGCTATAAGAGATCATGCATATAAGAGCTCAAAGAAACTCAAATAACTTTCATGGATATAAAAAGATATGACTGATCATAAACTCAAAGTTCATCAGATCCCAACAAACACACCGCAAAAAGAATTACATCATATGGATCCCCAAGAGACCATTGTATTGAGAATTCAGCGAGAGAGAGAGAAGGCCATCTAGCTACTAACTATGGACCCGAAGGTCTACAAAGAACTACTCACGCATCATCGGAGAGGCACCAATGGAGGTGGTGAACCCCATCCGAGATGGTGTCTAGATTGGATCTGGTGGTTCTGGACTCTGCAGCGGCTGGATGAATATTTCCTCGACTCCCCTAGGGTTTTGGGATTTTTGGGGTATTTATAGAGCAAAGAGGTGGTCCGGGGCACCCGAGGTGGGCACAATCCACCAGGGCGTGCCTGGGTCTCCTGTCGTGCCCTCGTGGGTTGTCCCCTCCTTGGGACTGCCCCAGGTGCAACCAGGGCCCGTTGTGTTCCTTCTAGCCCATAAAAAATCATCATGGAGTTTCGTGGCATTTGGACTCCGTCTGATATTGATTTCCTGCGATGGAAAAAACAGCAACTGGCACTTGGCACTATGTCAATAGGTTAGTACCAAAAAATGATATAAAATGACTATAAAATGATTATAAAACATCCAAGATTGATAATAAAACAGCATGGAATAATCTAAAATTATAGATACGTTGGAGACGTATCATACCGCTCCAGGAGGAGCGGTAGTACCGCATGGATTCAAATCGCGCAAGAACAACACCTACAGATCTAGAAACATCCGCAGAAGTAGATCGGTACTACGGTTGATCAAAGCTACACTGTTGCATCACACCAAATAGCATACTACTGCACTAGCACTCTCCTACAAATCTCCTCTTGCAAAGATTTAGCCGAAAATCACACGAACTACACATTCATCTCCCCAAGACCTAGAAGCACAAAAAACGGAGCATAAAGAGAGGGACTAGGGGAGATACCGGGGTCCATGGCAAGAGGGCGAGGTGGGGAACAATCCCACCGGTCGGAATGCGTGGAGAGCGGCCGGAGACGGAGATCCGACGAGGTCCTTTGGCGCCATTCTTGGGCAGGAGAGAGAGAGACGAGGTCGGGAAAAGAGATGAATGGGTATGGGGGAGTTGGAACTCCCCTTGCCCGCTCTTAACCCCCACGCGCTCGCGACTGCGCGGTAGTACCACAGGTCATGGTGGTAGTACTGCCCGGGCGGAAGTATCGCACACAGGGAGGTAGTACCGCTCTTCCAGCGGCAGTAAAAAATTACTGCCGCGATGGAAGCGGTAGTATCATGCCTGGGATGCAGCTGTGCATGCACAGGGCAACCCATCTCCTGCGGTAGTACCGTGGCTTGCCACAGTAGTACCGTAAACCCAAGAAAGTGCAAGTTTCAACAAAAACAGAAAAACACGGCCTTTGCAATGCAACCTTCAAGCAACCGGACACGCAAAAGAGCACACACACATGAGGTAACTCAGACACAAACACGGCTCAAAGGGAAGGCGAAAGACAACAAGGACCAAACACGAAACACAACCTCTCCAAAGAGAGGGCGGTGGCTGGAGCCACCTATGTTTGAGTCAATTGGTATGGCACCGTGAAGAATTATCCTTGGGCCCATGACCAAAACTCGTCTTTGAAGCACAACTACCATAAAATGGCTAATGTGAAAGAGTTGATCAATTTATGCATAATCGGGGGGGAGTTCATTTAGAGAACAACACTCCCCCTATGTCCATGCCTACACCTAAACAAGACATCAAGATGAGTATGGTGGGGTGTGCAAGGGTTCAAGCCACATTGCTCGAATCAATGATATTTAGCTCATGCCTTAACTCACAAAAATCTTGCTTCATCCAAGGGCTTCGTGAAGATATTTGCAAGGTTATCATGAGTGTTGACATAGTTGAGCTCGATCTCCCCTCGCCCGATATGATCCCGGATAAAGTGATACCGAATCTCAATATGCTTCGTCTTGAAGTGTTGCACCGAGTTGAGAGATATCTTGATGGCACTTTCATTGTCACACCAAGGAGGCACTTTGTCACAAATGACACCGTAATCCTTTACAGTTTACCTCATCCAAAGAATTTGAGCACAACAACTACCGGCGGCCACATACTTCGCTTCGATGGACGAGAGAGACACACACAACTTTGCTTCTTGGAGGACCAACTCACCAAAGAGCAACCAAGAAATTGGCACCAATCCGAGTCCGAAAAGCCACAAGGTTGAAGTTAGCTCCTCTTGGGTACCATAAGCCAAAGTTTGGGGTATGAGCCAAATATTGAAACATTCGCTTGACCGCCACATAATGGCTTTCCTTAGGTGCGGCTTGAAACCGTGCACAAATTCCCACACTCAACATGATATCCGATCTAGATGCACAAAGGTAGAGCAAGGAGCCAATCATGGAGCAATATACCTTTTGATCCACTGCTTTAACATTGGGATCTATGTCAAGTTGGCATTTGACGGGCATTGGAGTGGAAGCCGGCTTGACATCACTTAGCTTGAATCTCTTGAGCATGTCTTGAGTGTATTTGGCTTGGTTGATGAAGGTTCCTTCTCTTCTTTGCTTGATTTCGAACCCCAGAAAGAACTTCAACTCTCCCATCATGTACATCTTGAACTTCGAGGTCATGAGAGCGGCAAATTCCTCATTGAAAGCTTTGTTAGGGGAACCAAAGATAATATCATCAACATATAGTTGGCATACAAACAACTCCCCTTTAACCATCTTAGTAAAAAGAGTGGGGTCGATTTTCGCAATTTCAAACCCACGATCTTGCAACAACTCGGTAAGGTGCTCATACCACGCACGTGGGGCTTGTTTAAGGCCATAGAGTGCCTTATCGAGTTGGTACACATGATTGGGAAACTCGGGATCCTCAAACCCCGGGGGTTGTTTGACATACACCAACTCATTAATAGGACCATTAAGAAAAGCACCCTTCACATCCATTTGTGCAACTTGAAGTTATGATGAGAAGCATAAGCAATCAACAAATGAATAGATTCAAGGCGAGCAACAGGAGCAAAGGTTTCACAGTAGTCGATACCCTTGACTTGGGAGTAGCCTTGTGCTACCAAACGAGCCTTGTTCCGAACAATAATTCCATGAGCATCTTGCTTGTTCTTGAAGGAAATATGCCCTAGAGGCAATAATAAAGTTATTATTTGTTTCCTTATTTCATGATAAATGTTTATTATTCATACAAGAATTGTATTAACCGGAAACTTAGTACATGTGTGAATACATAGACAAAACATAAGTGTCCCTAGTATGCCTCTACTTGACTAGCTCGTTTATCAAAGATGGTTATGTTTCCTAACCATAGACATGTTTTGTCATTTGATGAACGGGATCACATCATTAGGAGAATGATGTGATGGACAAGACCCATTCGTTTGCTTAGCATCATGATCGATACAGTTTCATTGCTACTGCTTTCTTCATGACTTATACATGTTCCTCAGACTATGAGATTATAAAACTCCCGAATACCGGAGGAACACTTTGTGTGCTGTCAAACATCACAACGTAAATGGGTGATTATAAAGATGCTCTACAGGTGTCTCCGAAGGTATTTGTTGGGTTGGCATAGATCGAGATTAGGATTTGTCACTCCGTGTTTCGGAGAGGTATCTCTGGGCCCTCTCGGTAATGCTCATCGTTATAAGCCTTGCAAGCAATGTGACTAATGATTTATTTGCGGGATGAAGTATTACAGAATGATTAAGAGACTTGTCGGGAATGAGATTGAACTAGGTATGATGATACCGACGATTGAATCTCGAGCAAGTAACATGCCGATGACAAAGGGAACAACGTATGTTGTTATGCGGTTTGATCGATAAAGATCTTCGTAGAATATGTAGGAGCGAATATGAGCACCCATGTTCCGCTATTGGTTATTGACCGGAGATGTGTCTCGGTCATGTCTACATAGTTCTCGAACCCGTAGGGTCCGCACGCTTAACGTTCGATGACGATTTGTATTATGAGTTATGTGTTTTGATGACCGAAGTTTGTTCAGAGTCCCGGATGAGATCACGGACATGACGAGGAGTCTCGAAATGGTCGAGACATAGAGATTGATATATTGGATCATGTTATTCGGATACCGGAAGTGTTCCGGATAGTTTCGGGTAAAAACGGAGTGCCGGAGGGGTTACCGGACCCCCCCGGGGGGAACTATTGGACCACCATGGGCCTTATTGGAGAGAGAGGAGGGATGCCAGGGCAGGCCGCGCCCCCCCTTAGCAGTCTGAATTGGACAAGGGAAGGGGGCGGCGCCCCCTTTCCTACTCCCTCTCCCTCTCATTCCTTCCCCCTCTCTTCCTTGTGGAGGAATCCTACTAGGACTAGTAGTCCTAGTAGGACTCCCTCTCCTTGGGCACGCCCCTTGGGCCGGCCGGCCTCCCCCTCCCTCCTTTATATACGGGGGCAGGGGCACCCTAGAACACACAAGTTTCTCTTAACCGTGTGCGGTGTCCTCCTCCATAGTTACACACCTCGATCATATCGCCATAGTGCTTAGGCGAAGCCCTGCGTCGGTAACATCATCATCACCGTCGCCACGTCGTCGTGCTGACGGAACTCACCCTCGTCCTCAACTGGATCAAGAGCACGAGGGACGTCATCGAGCTGAACGTGTGTTGAACGTGGAGGTGCTGTACGTTCGGTACTTGGATCGGTTGGATCGCAAAGAAGTTCGACTACATCAACCGCATTACTAAACGCTTCCGCTTTCGGTCTACGAGGGTACATGGACACACCCTCTCATTGCAATGCATCTCCTAGATAGATCTTGCGTGATCGTAGGATTTTTTTGAAATTACTGCGTTCCCCAACAGTGGCATCAGAGCTAGGTCTATGTGTAGATGTTATATGCACGAGTAGAACACAAAGAGTTGTGGGCGATAATAGTCATACTGCTTACCAGCAACGTCTTACTTTGATTCAGCGGTATTGTTGGATGAAGCAGCCCAGACCGACATTACATGACCGCGTTCATGAGACTGGTTCTACCGACGCGCTTCGCACACATGTGGCTAGCGGGTGTCTGTTTCTCCAACTTTAGTTGAATCGAGTTTGACTACGCCCGGTCCTTGTTGAAGGTTAAAACAACACACTTGACAAAAAATCGTTGTGGTTTTGATGCGTAGGTAAGAACGGTTCTTGCTAGAAGCCCGTAGCAGCCACGTAAAACTTGCAACAATAAAGTAGAGGACGTCTAAGTTGTTTTTGCAGGGCTTAAGGTGATGTGATATGGTCAAGACATGATGTGATATAAGTTGTTGTATGAGATGATCATGTTTTGTAACAGAGT
Organism: Aegilops tauschii subsp. strangulata; assembly: GCF_002575655.3. Lineage (NCBI taxonomy): Eukaryota > Viridiplantae > Streptophyta > Magnoliopsida > Poales > Poaceae > Aegilops > Aegilops tauschii. Next base: position 393,729,543 of record NC_053038.3, read on the forward strand.
TATCAGCAACTGGCAGGAGCCATATGGTTGTTGCTTTATTGTATGCAATGCAATCGCCATGTAATTGTTTTACTTTATCACTAAGCGGTAGCGATAGTCGTAGAAGCAATAGTTGGCGAGACGACAACAATGCTACGATGGAGATCAAGGTGTCACGTCGGTGATGATGGAGAACATGACGATGCTTCGGTGATGGAGATCATGAGAACAAGATGATGATGGCCATATCATGTCACATATTTTGATTGCATGTGATGCTTATCTTTATGCATCCTATTTTGCTTAGTATGGCGGTAGCATTATAAGATGACCTCTTACTAAATTTCATGGTATAAGTGTTCTCCCTGAGTATGCACCATTGCTACAGTTCGTCGTGCCAAGACACCACGTGATCATCGGGTGTGATAAGCTCTACGTTCACATACAACGGGTGCAAGCCATTTTTGCACACGCAGAATACTCGGGTTAAACTTGACGAGCCTAGCATATGTAGATATGGCCTTAGAACACTAAGACCGATAGATCGAATGTGAATCATATAGTAGATATGATCAACATAGTGATGATCACCATTGAAAGCTACTCCATCTCACGTGATGATCGGACATGCTTTAGTTGATTTGGATCATGTGATCATTTAGATGACTAGAGGGATGTCTATCTAAGTGGGAGTTCTTAAGTAATATGATTAATTGAACTTTAATTTATCATGAACTTAGTCCTGATAGTTATTTTGCATGTCTATGTTATTGTAGATCAATGGCCCGTGCTACCGTTCCTTTGAATTTTAATGCATTCCTAGAGAAAGCTAAGTTGAAAGATGATGGCAGCAACTACACGGACTGGGTGCATAACTTGAGGATTATCCTCATTGCTGCATAGAAGAATTACGTCCTGGAAGCACCGCTAGGTGCTAGGCCTGCTGCAGACGCTACTAATGACGTTAAGAACGTCTGGCAGAGCAAAGCTGATGACTACTCAATAGTTCAGTGTGCCATGCTTTACAGCTTAGAATCGGGACTTCAAAGACTTTTTGAACGTCATGGAGCATATGAGATGTTCCAAGAGTTGAAGTTAATATTTCAAGCAAATGCCCGAGTTGAGAGATATGAAGTCTCCAACAAGTTCTATAGCTGCAAAATGGAGGAGAATAGTTCTGTCAGTGAACACATACTCAGAATGTCTGGGTACCATAACCACTTGACTCAGCTGGGAGTTAATCTTCCTGATGATAGTGTCATTGACAGAGTTCTTCAATCACTGCCACCAAGCTATAAAGGCTCCGTGATGAACTATAATATGCAAGGGATGAACAAGACAATTCCCGAGCTCTTCGCAATGCTAAAGGCTGCGGAGGTAGAAATCAAAAAGGAGCATCAAGTGTTGATGGTTAACAAGACCACTAGTTTCAAGAAAAAGGGCAAAGGAAAGAAGGGGAACTTCAAGAAGAACGGCAAGAAAGTTGCTGCTCAGGAGAAGAAACCCAAGTTTGGACCTAAGCGTGAAACTGAGTGCTTCTAATGCAAAGGGACTGGTCACTGGAAGCGGAACTGCCCCAAGTATTTGGCAGATAAGAAGGATGGCAAAGTTAAAAGGTATATTTGATATACATGTTATGGATGTGTACCTTACTAATGCTCGTAGTAGCGCCTGGGTATTTGATACTGGTTCTGTTGCTCATATTTGCAACTCGAAACAGGGGCTACAGATTAAACGAAGATTGGCTAAGGACGAGGTGACGATGCGCGTGGGAAATGGTTCCAAGGTCGATGTGATCGCCGTCGGCACGCTACCTCTACATCTACCTTTGGGATTAGTTTTAGACCTAAATAATTGTTATTTGGTGCCAGCGTTGAGCATGAACATTATATCTGATCTTGTTTGATGTGAGACGGTTATTCATTTAAATCAGAGAATAATGGTTGTTCTATTATATGAGTAATATCTTTTATGGTCATGCACCCTTGCTGAGTGGTCTATTTTTGTTGAATCTCGATCGTGATGATACACATGTTCATAATATTGAAGCCAAAAGATGTAAAGTTGATAATGATAGTGCAACTTATTTGTGGCACTGCCGTTTAGGTCATATCGGTATAAAGCGCATGAAGAAACTCCATGCTAATGACCTTTTGGAATCACTTGGTGCTTGCGAACCATGCCTCATGGGCAAGATGACTAAAACTCCGTTCTCCGGAACAATGGAACGAGCCACTGACTTATTGGAAATAATACATACCGATGTATGGGGTCCAATGAGTGTTGAGGCTCGTGGCGGGTATTGTTATTTTCTTACCTTCATAGATGATTTGAGCAGATATGGTTATATCTACTTAATGAAGCATAACTCTGAAACATTTGAAAAGTTCAAGGAATTTCAGAGCGAAGTGGAGAATCATCGTAACAAGAAAATAAAGTTTCTACGATCTGATCATGGAGGGGAATATTTGAGTTACGAGTTTGGTCTTCATTTGAAACAATGTGGAATGGTTTCACAACTTACGCCACCTGGAACACCACAGCGAAATGGTGTGTCCGAACGTCGTAACCGTACTTGATTGTATATGGTGCGATCTATGATGTCTCTTACGGATTTACCGCTATCGTTTTGGGGTTATGCTTTAGAGACGGCTGCATTCACTTTAAATAGGGCACCATCAAAATCCGTTGAGACGATGCCTTATGAACTGTGGTTTGGCAAGAAACCAAAGTTGTCGTTTCTTAAAGTTTGGGGCTGCGATGCTTATGTGAAAAGGCTTCAACCTGATAAGCTCGAACCCAAATCGGAGAAGTGCGTCCTCATAGGATACCCAAAGGAAACTGTTGGGTACACCTTCTATCACATATCTGAAGGCAAAATATTCATTGCTAAGAATGGATCCTTTCTAGAGAAGGAGTTTCTCTCGAAAGAAGTGAGTGGGAGGAATGTAGAACTTGATGAGGTAATTGTACCTTCTCTCGAATTGGAAAGTAGTTTATCACAAAAATCAGTTCCAGTGATTCCTACACGAATTAGTGAGGAAGCTAATGATGATGATCATGAAACTTCAGATCAAGTTACCACAGAACCTCGTAGGTCTTCCAGAGTACGGTCCGCACCAGAGTGGTACGGTAATCCAGTTCTGGAAGTCATGTTACTAGACCATGGTGAACCTGCAAACTATGAGGAAGCGATAATGAGCCCACATTCCACGAAATGGCTTGAGGCCATGAAATCTGAGATGGGATCCATGTATGAGAACAAAGTGTGGACTTTGGTGGATTTGCCCGATGATCGGCAAGCCATAGAAAATAAATGGATCTTCAAGAAGAAGACCGACGCTGACGGTAATGTTACTGTCTACAAAGCTCGAATTGTTGCAAAAGGTTTTTGACAAGTTCAATGAGTTAACTACAATGAGACTTTCTCACCCGTAGCGATGCTTAAGTCTGTCCGAATCATGTTAGCAATTGCCGCATTTTATGAGTATGAAATTTGGCAAATGGATGTCAAAACTGCATTCCTGAATGGATTTCTGGAAGAAGAGTTGTATATGATGCAACCAGAAGGTTTTGTCGATCCAAAGGGTGCTAACAAAGTGTGCAAGCTCCAGCGATCCATTTATGGACTGGTGCAAGCCTCTCGGAGTTGGAATAAACATTTTGATAGTGTGATCAAAGCATATGTTTTTATACAGACTTTTAGAGAAGCCTGTATTTACAAGAAAGTGAGTGGGAGCTCTGTAGCATTTCCAATATTATATGTGGATGGCATATTGTTGATTGGAAATGATATGGAAATTCTAGATAGCATAAAGGGATACTTGAATAAAAGTTTTTCTATGAAAGACCTCGGTGAAGCTGCTTACATATTAGGCATCAAGATCTATAGAGATAGATCAAGACGCATAATTGGACTTTCACAAAGCACATACCTTGATAAAGTTTTGAAGAAGTTCAAAATGGATCAGTCAAAGAAAGGGTTCTTGCCTGTGTTACAAGGTGTGAAATTGAGTTAGACTCAATGCCCAACCACTGCAGAAGATAAAGAGAAAATGAAAGTCATTCCCTATGCTTCAGCCATAGGTTCTATCATCTTTGCAATGCTGTGTACCAGACCTGGTGTGTGCCTTGCTATAAGTATAGCAGGGAGGTACCAAAGTAATCCCGGAGTGGAGCACTAGACAGCGGTCAAGAACATCCTGAAATACCTAAAAAGGACTAAGGATATGTTTCTCGTTTATGGAGGTGACAAAGAGCTTGTCGTAAACGGTTACGTCGATGCAAGCTTTGACGCTGATCCGGATGACTCTAAGTCACAATCCAGATACATATTTTTATTTAATGGTGGAGCTGTCAGTTGGTGCAGTTTGAAGCAAAGCGTCGTGGCGGGATCTACGTGTGAAGCAGGGTACATAGCTACTTCGAAAGCAGCAAATGAAGGAGTATGGATGAAGGAGTTCATATCCGATCTAGGTGTCATACCTAGTGCATCGGGTCCAATGAAAATCTTTTGTGACAATACTGGTGCAATTGCCTTGGCAAAGGAATCCAGATTTCACAAGAGAACTGATAATCCCCAAGTGCAGGGAATCATCGTAGCAATTCCCAATGGTGGAAGTGATAAGTATGGAGTGTCGAACCCACAAGGAGCTAAAGGTAAGATCAATATTCTCTCAAATCCTATCTGCCACTGATACGACTCTACGTACACCGAACGTTTGCTTCCAACTAGAAACGAGAAATAAAACTACGTTGTGGGTATGAAGAGGATAACTTTTCATGATATCGGAGATCTAAAACATAAAAGTAGGTGCTGTTACCATAAAGTTAGAATATATTACTAAATATTATAAATAGCGAGTATGGAATAATGATGGGTCGGTGTGCGGAATTATCCTAGGCAATTGTTAACAAGACCGGTAATCACTATTGCAATTTCATATGAGGGAGAGGCATAAGCGAACATACTTTCTCTTCTTGCATCATATGATTGGAACTCTAGCAAGCATCCGCAGCTACTAAAGATCATTAAGGTAAAACCCAACCATAGCATTAAAGCATCAAGTCCCCTTTATCCCATACGCAACAACCCCCTTACTCGAGTTTATGCTTCTGTCACTCAAGCAACCCACTATAAGCGAATCATGAACGTATTGCAACACCCTATAGCGGGAACCCCTCACGCTTGCGCGACACGGAGGGCACAATAGGACAGCACCAAAATAAAACATACAACTCATACCAATCTAGATCATCAATCAACCCAAAGACAAAGGATATCTAGTCAAAACATCATAGGATGGCAACACATCATTGGATCATAATATGTGGCATAAAGCACCATGTTCAAGTAGGGATTACAGCGGGGTGCGGGAGAGTGGACCACGTAAAAGAGATGAGGATGGTGATGATGATGGTGATGTTGATGAAGACGATCACCACGGTGATGATTCCCCGCCCGATGGCACTCCGGCGCCACTGAGAGAGACGAGGAGAGGTTCTCCCCCTTGCGCTTCCTCCTCCATGGCCTCCCCCCTAGATAGGGAGAGGTTATCCCTCTGGTCCTTGGCCTTCATGGCGATGATGGCCCCTCCGGGATCCTCCTCCATGGCCTCCGGTGATGATGGCCCCCTCCGGCAGGGTGCCAGAGAGGGCCTAGATTGATTTCTCGTGGCTACAGAGGCTTGCGGAGGCGGAACTTCTGATCTAGGTTATTTTCTGGAGGTTTAGGCATTTATAGGAGAGGTTGGCATCGAGAACAAGTCAGGGGGCCCCAAGGGAAGTCCACGGGGCACAGGGGCACGCCCCAGGGGGGTGGGCGCACCCTCCACCCTCATGGGGCCCATGGGACTCCCCTCCAGTAACTCTTTGTTCCATTATTTTTTATATTTTCCAGAAAATTCTCCGTTGATTTTTAGCGCATTCCGAGAACTTCTATTTCTGCACAAAAACAACATCATGGTAGTTCTGCTGAAAACAGCGTCATTCCGGGTTAGTTCTAATCAAATCATACCAAAATCATATAAAACAATAGTAAACATGGCATGAATACTTTGTAAATTATAGATACGTTGGAGACATATCAGCATCCCCAAGCTTAATTCCTGCTCGTCCTCGAGTAGGTAAATGATAAAAGAAATAATTTATGAAGTGTGAATGCTAGCAAGTACTTAAGTTTGATCAATGATAGTTTCAATCACTTTTTCTAGCATCATTATATATCACAACAGTAGCTCAACTCATAAAACCTCTCATGATCAAGTAACAAGCTATTCACATGTTAAAGTATAGATCATAAACTTTGTTGAAACTAACAAACCATGCTCTTAGTCATCAAACAATTGCAATTCATCTTATTTCGGGAAGGGTCTACGTAAGAGCTTTGATTCAGCAAACTCCACATACTCAACTATCATTTAATCTTTCACAATTGCTAACACTCACGTGATATTTATGGGTTCAAAGTTTTAATCGGACACAGAGAAAGATAGGGGCTTATAGTTTCGCCTCCCAACCTTTTACCTCAAGGGTAATGTCAACAATAATACTTTATGAAAACCTACATCCAAGTGGATATATATATATATCCAGATAGCTCCAACACAAAGTGCTTGCCAAAGGAAAAAGTGTAAAAAGGAAAGGTGAAAATCACCATGACTCCTGTATAAGGGTAGAAGGTAAAAGTAAAAGATGGGCCCTACAAAGAGGAAAGCAGAGGTTGTCATGCGCTTTTATGGTTGGATGCACAAAATCTTAATGCAGAAGAACGTCACTTTATATTGGCGCTTGTGATAAAGACCTTCATTATGCAGTATGTCGCTTTTATTTCTTCCCTATCACAAGTTCGTATAAAGCTTATTTGCTTCTCACTAATAGACCATACATATTTAAGGAGCAATTTTTTATTGCATGCCCCGCTGACAACTTACTTGAAGGATCTTACTCAATCCATAGGTAGGTATGGTGGACTCTCATGGCAAAACTGGGTTAAGGAATGTTTGGAAGCACAAGTAGTATCTCTACTTGGTGCAAAGAATTTGGCTAGCATGAGAGGGAAAGGCAAGCTCAACATGTTGGATGATCCAAGACAATATAACGTTTCGGATATAGGAAAACATAACCCATTAAGTTGTCTTCCTTGTCCAACATCAACTTTTTAGCATGTCATATTTTAATGAGTGCTCACAATTACAAAATATGTCCAAGATAGTATATTTATATGTGAAATCTCTCTTCCTTCAATATTCTTTCATGAATTGTTCAAGTGACCAATTCTGCGTTTGCTAACTTTCAATAAGTTTACTACCTATACTTATTATGTGTGAAGTCATTACTCCCCATGTTATAAGCATATGAAACATATATAAATTTAGATTTATGATATTCAATTCATTAAACCATTTACTCATAGGATATACGTGAAGCACGTGAGTAAATGACAAACTACTCCAAAAAGATATAAGTGAAGAACACTGAGTAGTCAAATAATTAACTAGCCATGGGAGGATTCTTTTTCATTCAAGATTTCAGATCCAATGATTTTATTCAAACAGCAAGTAAACTTGAAAATACGCTCCAAGAAAAACACATATGATTTGACAAATAAAAATATAGCTCCGAGTAAGGTATACCGATAGTTTTGAAGACGAAAGAGGGAATGCCTTCCGGGGCATGCCCAAGCTTAGGTGCTTGAGTCTTCCTTGAATATTACCTTGGGGTGCCTTGGGCATCCCCAAGCTTAGGGTATTTCACTACAAAAAAATACACTTCCTTGATGATACATATTTGTCACAGTAGGTCACGTTTTCTGTCATGCATGTACATCCATGACAATTTTAGGACAGAATCAAGATAGTCATACCTGTGTTGTCGTAGAAGTGTTCCATGACATTACCAAAATTATCATCAGGGAAGTGTCCACTTCCATGACGATAAATCACACGTCACAGAAGTGCTTTCGTCAAGGGTGACCGACACGTGGCATCCACCGTAACAGAACGCCGTTAAGCTATCGGGTCCGGTTTTGGATCCGATAACCCGTTTGTAAATCCCAAATTTTCAATTTGGAATGTTATACATTAGATCATCATGCATAACATATTTTATTGCATTCTGTTTTGCGATCCTAGAAATTCTACGCAACTCAAGGACCCACAGAGAGAGTTGGGGATTTCGTTATTTTCATATTTGGGATTTCTCAGATTTTAAAAATAGAATCATTTGTTTTAATTATTTTTCTCTCCGAAAAATATTTCATACCAAAATATATGAGAGGGGATAATATGACTTCTCCAAAAATAATGAAATATTGGAGGAAAAATATTAAAAACAAATATTTGGTTTTATTTGGATTTTATTTCTATTTTATTTGCCTAGGAAAAATATGCATTTTTCAAAATTGCATTTAGACCCCAAATAAATGTTCATCTTGTCCGGCTAGATTTTAGAGGACGGGAAAAATTTATTTCGGGGTTTTTGGAGTCCGTTTAGTATTTCTTTTATTTGTTTTTCTGCGCGGAATATATATATAACGAACCGACCTACCGGGCCGTGTCCGACTAGGATTCTGGCCTGGCCGGCCTTTATAAGCCGGTAGGCCGAGCCCCGCAGCCCAGCCCGAGCCGCCCTGCAGCCCCAAACCCTAGCGCCGCCCCGCCGCCGCCCGATCCGCCTTCGCCGCCCCGCCGTTGCCAGACGTCGCCGCCCGTAGCCCCGCCGCCGACCCCGCCCGACGCCGGAGCCACCCCGAGGTTGACCGCCTCGCCGCCTCCGGTTTTCTCTGGAAAACCGTGCATGTTTTTTAAGAAAAACCCCGGTTTATTTTTTATTAGATCGGTTTTTTTTCCGGTTTAGTCTATTTTGCGGACATTCGTCCGTACGTTCGTTTTAACGAATGGTTTCCGTCGTTTAACCGCAGACAGCGAACATTCGTTCATTAGCCTGTTCATCAGTTTTTCTTTTTCTCGGATTTTCCGCGATTATTTTCGATCGCGATTTCCGATCTGTTTTTCGTTTTAGTATAACTTTTCGCTCGTTTATCGGAATCAGGCAATTCAAGCACCTAGAGTTTCGTCTCGAAACCCTCTTTCTGTTTAACCAACTCAAACAAGCTTTTGCTACTGTAAAATTTGACTTAGGTCCAGATTAGTAAACGAAGCTTGTTTCTTTCGCCGTTTGAGTTTCGTTGCTTCGTTCGATTTGATTCTTTTTGCATACCGGAGTTCTTAAGTTGAACTTTCTGGTTATATCTCTTATTTTGAGTTTTACTCGTGCACCCTTGCTTGATTGCTTATGTATGTATTGTTTGTTTGCGATAGAGTACCCGGAGTGCGAAGCGTGCTACTACGAGTCTCTAGGTTTCGCGGATCATCAGCAAGGCAAGTAACACTTTGATCATACCTCTTTACCACCAAGTTTTATTGCATTAGATCAATCCTCAAACAATTGCATGATTAGGATCTGATTAATATGTGGGTTTTGGGAAGTAGATGAGGTAGTACCTATTGCCCTGTTTATTATCAAACCATTGGGAGTTACTTCTACGTTTGCTTATATTGCTATGCTATGCTCGTAGACGTGGATTGGGTTTGAGAGTTTTCCACGACAAATGTGAGATTTTTAATTAATGGTTAAACTTAAGGTGGCTACTTTAATTTACATCTGGGTGGATTGAGGCACCTGGAGAATCCAATGTTGCCTGTATTTTTGGATATCCCGGAGTACCCGTGAGATTATCCTAAGGACCGCCACCCAGGTTCAAAGGGATCATGAGATTATTCATGCTAGAAACTTCCGTGTGCAGCAACAAGCTATTATGGGCTCTAGCATAGTTGAGTAGGTTACATGACATCTTGAAGAGGTGGGCTAGCAGATGTAGGGGAAAGTAGGTGTAACTGTCCACCTGGAGTAAATAGTACTGTTTCTGAAAGACTGTGTCTCGGTCATCCGTTTCTCAAACACCATGTAGTGCGAGAAATCAAGCGGAGGCGATCAAGTCTTGTGGGGAAAAGTGCGCAAACCTCTGCAGAGTGTACAAACTAATCATGATTAGCCGTGTCCCCGGTTATGGACATCTTGAGTATCTAGTTCTTGGATTATCATGTGAATCTCATCATCATGTTACTTAATTTAATTTGATTGGGTTAATCACGTTCTTAATTTGGGATTGAGTTGGAGGTACCTTCTCAATGTTTAACAACCACCATGATAGTTAAATAAAATTTATTCCTTTGTGGTAGGGAAAAATTGGCTTTTCGCAAAACTGTAACCATAGAGCTTTCCTCCGGCCAAATATGCATGCAGTGATAGCATTATTCTGTTCATTACTCTCTATGTGTTACTTTGCCAGCATATTCCATGTGCTGACCCGTTTTCAGGCTGCAACGTATCATGTTGTAGACTTTTCAGACGACGAGTAAGGAGCCTTAGGTCGTGGTCTTATACTCAGTGATGCCGTTGGAGTTGATGGACTCACTTTATCTTCCAAGCCTTCCGCTGTTATCGTTTTTAGATGGCCTTAAGCCGTATTTATTGTAATAAGTTCTCTCTTGAACTATTCGATGTAATAAGTGTGTGATTGCTACTCTGTTATAAGTCCTTCAAGTACTGTGCGTGTCAGCATTACCGATCCCGGGGTGACACTGATGCACGGAGACTAGACTGTTTGAGGTCTGGTCGCTACACCGTTAATAGCCCCAACCAATGGGGATTTTCCATGTGTAAAATCATCATTGGCTGGAGGAAACACGCGTCGGCTCACCGTTGGGACAGATGTCATCCACTCATTGGACCCAAAGCGCCTATGATACGTCGACATGTGGCACGGCCCAACAGAGGCCCATTCCTGTGAAAAGCCGACCCGTTTGACTTGGTCAAAAGGTGGCGGGCCGGCCCACGGCAAGCCTGTTAATGGCTTGTTCGCATATAGCCCATTTACAGCCCACTAACCCAGGGCCCGTTTACGGCCTATCCGAATTAGGCCCAGTAGCGTCATCTGGGCCGTCCAATATACACTACAAAAAAATACACTTCCGTGATGATACGTGTTTGTCACAGCAGGTCACATTTTCTGTCATGCAAGCACATCCATGAAAAATTTATGACAGAATCAAGATAGTCATACCTGTGTTGTCGTAGAATTGTTCCATGACATTACCAAAATTATCACCACGGAAGTGTCCACTTCCATGACGATAAATCGCGCGTCACAGAAGTGCTTTCCTCAAGTGTGACCGACACATTGCATCCACCGTAACGGAACGCTGTTAAGCTATCAGGTCCGGTTTTGGATCCGATAACCCGTTAACAGCCGGACCAATGGGGATTTTCCACGTGTAAAATCGTCATTGGCCGGAGGAAACACGTGTTGCCTCACCGTTGGGACAGATGGCATCCACTCATTGGACAAGAGGCGCCTATGATATGTCGACACGTGGCACGACCCAACAGTGGCCCATTCCGGTGAAAAAGGTCGGCCCAGTAAAAAATAGCAGGCCGGCCCATATAAGGCCTACTTGTGTCAGGTCCATTTAAGCCCACGGCCCATACGAGATGTGCCAATTCGGCCTGTCAACGGCCCGTTAAAGATTTGACACCATTGCAGCCCATCGTCAGTTCGAGCTCGTTAACAGCCCGCTATATATTTGGGCTCAATATCGGCCCGATGAGATTTTGGCCTATTAACGGCCCATTCAGTGGATGGGCCAATTTTCACGATGTACATCTTTCGGCCTTTTAGCGACCCATTTAAATATTGGGCTAATTTCTGGCCCGGTGTGTCTTTCAGCCTGTTGACGGCCCATAAATTAGTTGGGCCATTTGTAGTCGGACCTGAGTTTCGGCCTTTTAGCGACCCATTTAAGTGTTGGGCCAATTTCCGGCCCGGTGTGTCTTTCAGCCTAGTGACGGCCCATATATCTGTTGGGCCATTTGTAGTCGGACCTAAGTTTTTGCCTTTTAGCGACCCATTTAAATGTTGGGCCAATTCCCGGCCCTGTGTGCCTTTCAGCCTGTTAACAGACCATAAATGAGTTGGGCCATTTGTAGTCGGACCTGAGTTTTGGCCTTTTAACGGCCCATGCCCTTCATGGTCCAATACCAGCCCGGTTTCTCTTTCAGCCTGCTAAAGGCCCACTACACAGTTGGGCCATTTACAATACGACCTGACTTTCAGCCTCTTAGCGGCCCATGCTCTTCATGGTCTAGTACAAGCCCGCTGTCTCTTTCGGCCCGCTAAAGGCCCACAGTATAATTGGGCCATATGTAGCCCGAACTTAGTAACGGCCTGTTAACGGCCCGTGAAATCAATTGGGCCCACCTGTTGCCCGCTTTGATGTCAGCCTGTTAACGACCCGGGAGTTAAGAGGGCCGACCATTAACTTTTGGCCTGGTAACGGCCCATTAACTTAATGGGCCCACTAAAGTTCGTACATGTCTTTAGGCCAAATTAGATAATTTGAGCCCATTACGACGAGCAATTATGCACAGGACCAAAACCGATCAAGCAAAGGTACGGCATACAGGGAAAAACGTTGCACATCCAGCATATATTACAGGAAATTACATCCACTGGGCAATCAAAGATTGATGCCAGTTCAAATAAATGAACAGAACCTAACGATCTACAACGTCACAATCTGCAACCTCAGCATGGATGATGCCCATAAGCATGTGGGCAAGTTCTTGCTGCTTTGCTACACTGTATCTGAAAACATTGATCAGTTGTTGTGTCGCACGACTCTGCACCTCTGATTCCTCCACCATTTCCATCATTCCTTCAGCCATTAATTGGTTCACAAACATACATTTTTTCCGTTGCATTCGAGATAGAGGATACTGAACAGATTCAAATGGCGATTTTGGCAGCCTTGTATTATTGATAGTGGAGAGTGTCTCGACCACTGCATCATAACATAAATTAGGAGGGGAACCAAACAGATTAATCATGAGTTATTGGCATATTACCTCGCCTAGATTTATTAGAAAGAAACAATGGGGTTGCCTTGCTGTTTTCAGAGTTTGTCTTCTTATCTTCAGCAGCTGATACGTCTCCGTCGTATCTACTTTCCCAAACACTTTTGCCCTTGTTTTGGACTCTAACTTGCATGATTTGAACGGAACTAACCCGGACTGACGCTGTTTTCAGCAGAATTGCCATGATGTTATTTATGTGCAGAAACAAAAGTTCTCGGAATGACCTGAAACTCCACAGAGCTTATTTTTGGAAAATATTAAGAATATTGTCAAAAGAATCAAGGCCAGGGGGCCCACCACCTGTCCACGAGGGTGGGGGCGCGCCCCCTGCCTCGTGGGCCCCCTGGAGCTCCACCGACCTCAACTCCAACTCCATATATTCGTGTTCGGGGAGAAAAAAATCAAAGAGAAAGATTCATCACGTTTTACGATACAGAGCCGCCGCCAAGCCCTAAACTCTCTCATGAGGGCTAATCTGGAGTCCGTTCGGGGCTCCGGAGAGGGGAATCCGTCGGCATCATCATCATCAACCATCCTCCATCACCAATTTCATGATGCTCACCGCTGTGCATGAGTAATTCCATCGTAGGCTTGCTGGACGGTGATGGGTTGGATGAGATTTATCATGTAATCGAGTTAGTTTTGTTAGGGTTTGATCCCTAGTATCCACTATGTTCTGAGATTGATGTTGCTATGACTTTGCTATGCTTAATGCTTGTCACTAGGGCCCGAGTGCCACGATTTCAGATCCGAACCTATTATGTTTTCATGAATATATGTGAGTTCTTGATCCTATCTTGCAACTCTATAGTCACCTACTATGTGTTATGATCCGGCAATCCCGAAGTGACAATAATCGGGACCACTCCTGGTGATGACCGTAGTTTGAGGAGTTCATGTATTCACTATGTGTTAATGCTTTGGTCTGGTACTCTATTAAAAGGAGGCCTTAATATTCCTTAGTTTCCATTAGGACCCCGCTTCCACGGGAGGGTAGGACAAAAGATGTCATGCATGTTCTTTTCCATAAGCACGTATGACTATATTCGGAATACATGCCTACATTACATTGATGAATTGGAGCTAGTTCTGCGTCACCCCATGTTATGATTTTTACATGATGAACCGCATCCGGCATAATTCTCCGTCACCGATCCAATGCCTATGAGCTTTTCACATATTGTTCTTTGCTTATTTACTTTACTGTAGCTATTGTTACAATCACTACAAAACCCAAAAATATTACTTTTGCTACTGTTACCGTTACTTCCATACTACTTTGCTGCAGATATTAAGTTATCTAGGTGTGGTTGAATTGACAACTTAACTGCTAATACTTGAGAATATTCTTTGGCTCCCCTTGTGTCGAATCAATAAATTTGGGTTGAATACTCTACCCTCGAAAACTGTTGCGAACCCCTATACTTGTGGGTTATCAAGACTATTTTCTGGCACCGTTGCCGGGGAGCATAGCTCTATTCTTTGAGTCACTTGGGATTTATATCTGCTGGTCACTATGAGGAACTTAAAAGACGAGAAAACAAAAAATTATCCCTCAACTACGAGGGGAAGTAAGGAACTGCCATCTAGCTCTGCACTTGATTCACCTTCTGTTTTGAGTAAGCTTGCGGCACCTAAACCTGCTTCTGCTATTAATTCTGATATGTCGCATGTTATTGATGATGCCACTTCTGCTATGCATGATACCTATGATGAAACTACTTCTATGCTTGATACTACTGTGCCACTTGGTGAATTTCTTGATGAACAACTTGCTAGGGCTAGAGAGAATGAAATTATTGAAACTGATAATATTGATGAAAGTGATGATGAAGGCTCTCCCAATAAATATGAATTGCCTGTTGTGCCTGAGGGCTATGTTATGGATGAAGAAACTTCTAGAGACTTTCTTGCTTGCAATGATAGAAGTGATCTTAAGAAATTATTAGCTAAGCTTAAACAAAAAACTCTGAATGCTAGAATGAAATATGATCCTGCTTACGCTACTTCACCTATCTTTGTTACTCATAAGGATTATGAATTCTCCGTTGATCCTGATATAATTACTTTGGTTGAATCTGATCCTTTCTATGGCTATGAATCTGAAACTGTTGTGGCACCCTGTTCACTAATGATGAGAGAACCCGCTACTTTTATATCCTTAAAATATTTCCGTTCTCATTAAAGGGTGATGCTAAGATATGGTTTAATTCTCTTGATCCTGGTTGTGTGCGTAGTCCCCAGGATATGATTTATTACTTCTCTGCTAAATATTTCCCTGCTCATAAGAAACAAGCTGCTTTAAGAGATATATACAATTTTGTGCAAATTGAAGAAGAGAGTCTCCCACAAGCTTGGGGGAGGCTTCTCCAATTACTTAATGCTTTGCCTGATCATCCTCTCAAGAAAAATGAAATACTTGATATCTTTTATAATGGACTAACCGATGCTTCCAGAGACCACCTGGATAGTTGTGCTGGTTCTGTTTTCAGGGAAAGGACACCAGATGAAGCTGAAATTCTATTGAATAATATGTTGACTAATGAAAATAATTGGACACTTCCCGAACCAACTCCTGAGCCTATTCCTAAGCCAACTCCGAAGAAGAGGGGTGTTCTATTTCTCAGTCCCTAAGATATGCAAGAGGCAAAGAAATCTATGAAAGAAAAAGGTATTAAAGCTGAAGATGTTAAGAATTTACCTCCTATTGAAGAAATACATGGTCTTAATTTACCGCCTGTTGAAGAAATATATGATCTTAATCCATTACCTATTGAAGAAACTCATGGTCTTGATAACTCGACACAGGTAGTAAAGGTAAATTCTCTCTATAGATTTGAGGAAGGTGATATTCCTCACTATAAGTCTGCTAGACAATGCTTAGATGAGTTTGACAATTTTATTTTTAAACAAGAAAACTTCAATGCTTATGTTAGTAGACAATTGAAATACAATTCCGATATGCTTGAACACTTGGGTGATTATATGTCTAGAGTTAAAGGTGAACTTAAACTCATTAGTAAACATGCTTCTATGGTTACCACTCAAGTAGAACAAGTACTTAAAGCTCGGAATGATTTGCTCAGTGAATTGAATAGTAAGAATAATGACTGTGCTGTTAGAGTGGCGACTAGAACTGGTAGAATGACTCAAGAACCTTTGTATCCTGAAGGCCATCCTAAGAGAATTGAGCAGGATTCTCAGAGAAATAATTTAGATGCACCTATTCCTTCTAAAAAGAAGAAAAAGAAAAATGAGAGGACTTTGCATGCTCCTAGTGAACCTATTGCTGAAACACCTGAGAATCCCAATGATATTTCTATTTCTGATGCTGAAACACAATTTTGTAATGAACATGAACCTAGTGATAATGTTAATGATGATGTTCATGTCGATGCTCAACCTAGCAATGACAATGATGTAGAAAATGAACCCGCTGTTGATCTTGATAACCCACAATCAAAGAATCAACATTATGATAAGAGAGATTTTGTTGCTAGGAAGCATGGTAAAGAAAGAGAACTCTGGGTTCAGAAACCCATGCCTTTTCCTCCGAAACCATCCAAGAAAAAGGATGATGAGGATTTTGAGCGCTTTGCTGAAATGATTAGACCTATCTTTTTGCGTATGCGATTAACTGATATGCTCAAAATGAATCCTTATGCTAAGTATATGAAAGAAATTGTTACTAATAAAAGAAAGATACCGGAAGCTGAAATTTCCACCATGCTTGCTAATTATACTTTTAAGGGTGGAATACCAAAGAAGTTAGGAGATCCAGGAGTACCAACTATACCATGCTCCATTAAAAGAAACTATGTTAAAACTGCTTTATGTGATCTTGGAGCCGGTGTTATGCCTCTCTCTTTATATCGTAGACTTGATTTGAATAAGTTTACACCTACTAAAATATCCTTGCAAATGGCTGATAAATCAACTGCTATACCTGTCGGTATTTGTGAGGATGTGCGTGTTGTGGTTGCAAACGTTACTATTTTAACGGACTTTGTTATTCTTGATATTCCTGAGGACGAAAGTAATGACTATTATTCTTGGAAGACCCTTTTTGAATACTACATGGGCTGTTATTGATTGCAACAAAGGCAATGTCACTTTTCATGTTAATGGTAATGAGCATACGGTACACTTTCCGAGGAAACAACCTCAGGTCCACAGTATCAATTCTATTGGAAAAATTCCATCGATTATTTTTGGAGGTTTTGAATTTCCTCTACCTACTGTCAAGAAGAAATATGATATTCTTATTATTGGGGATGTGCATATCCCCGTTGAGGTAACATAGTGTTATTCGAAGTTTCTCCGGTTCCATGTTATTCGAAATGAGTTTGTTAACAAGACTTGATCAACCTTGTTAGTGGATTCCTTTTGATGAGCATGAGATGGATGAAGTTAGAAGGCACAACCTTCTGTACCCTCTTTTTACTTTCTGTTATTTAGT
Organism: Aegilops tauschii subsp. strangulata; assembly: GCF_002575655.3. Lineage (NCBI taxonomy): Eukaryota > Viridiplantae > Streptophyta > Magnoliopsida > Poales > Poaceae > Aegilops > Aegilops tauschii. Next base: position 393,746,956 of record NC_053038.3, read on the forward strand.
TGAAATAAAGCAAAAATAGTATTTTTCTGTCAGTTTTCTGAATTATCCGTGCAATATAAAAATACCTCGAAAATAAAAGTTCTCCAAATGCCCTGCCAATTTAATATGATTTTTCTGGAATATTTGAGAATATTTGGCACTGAGAACACAGCAGGGGGAGCAAGCACCTGGCCACGAGGGTCCAGGGCGCGCCCCCTGCCTCGTGGGCCCATGGTGGCTCCCCTCCACTTATTCCTGCACCCACACACTTCTTCTTCCTCCCAAAAAATCACCATCCAGCTCAAGCACGAGTTCTAGCTCATTTTGCTGCGATTTTCGATCTCCTTGCTCAAAGCACCTCTCACAAAACTGCTTTGGGGGATTGTTCCTTGGTATGTGACTCCTCCATTGGTCCAATTAGTTTTTGTTCTAGTGCTTTATTCATTGCAAATTCGTGCTGCCTAGGTGACCATGTTCTTGAGCTTGCATGTCAAATCTATAGGGTTCCAAGTAGTTCTAATGCATGATATAGGCTCTAGGCACTTGTAGGAGTAGTTGCTGTTAATTTTGTTGAGCTTGGTTCACTTTTATTTAAACTTACTAAAAATTTCAGAAATTTCAGAAAACGATGAAGAGATTTTTGAGGGGCTCATCGAGCCAAAGCTCGAAGGAAAAGCAAAGTGAAGAAGCAGAGAGGCCCAAATATAATCTGCCTCGCACCGCAGAGGTTCGGCCGTGTGAATGGCCTTCCGATGATTTCTTGAGAGCAGCCGGGATTTATGATGATTTTTATGAATTGGCCGAGAATGCAGGCCTCACCGACTTCCTCCGCGACCAACACGAACAGTATCTCTTACTCACCAATACTTTTGTGTAAAACTTCTACTATTATCGTAAGGAATCACCTCCTTCAGTAGAGTTTCATTTATATGATGTGGTTAAGAAGATGTCACTATATGAATTTTGCAGGGTTTGCAAAATACCTTTCGAGGGTAGCCTAGAGGAACCACATCGTAAAGATGTGGATGGGTTTATTGATACTATTACTGTAGGGGAAACTAGGAAGGTTTCCGATGCAAGAATCACTAGCATACATTTTCCTGTTTTACGCTACTTTGCAATATTTGCTAGTCGTTGCTTAATTGGTCGCCGAAACTGTGGAAACCTTAGTGTTCCTGATATTATTATTTTGTTCCATGGTTTATTCCGTGATGACTCTGCTAGTATGGGCGGTATTATTGCCAAACGGTTAAGTCTGAACCGTACAAAGGGCCCCATCTTTGGAGGTGTCTATGCTTCACGCCTTGCTGCATACTATAACATACCTATTAGGCACTATGAAAAAGAAGAAAAATTGCTGCCTACTATTTATTTAGATTATAAGAGTATGGTAGCGCATGATTTTATTGTTAAGAATAGGGAAAGGGCGCTTAAATACAAATTGTTCTTTGATAAACATCATCCTGAGACTATTACCTTGCCTGCTCCTTCCTAGTTTGATTTATCTGCAGGCCAGTATCTCGTTCCGCTGGCGGCCATTCAAGCCTACCGGAACCCTACATCAGCCACAGAGCCAGAGTCGGAACCACAATTTGATCCTCCACGACAGTCTAATTACCAGTGGGATCTAGAGATGATTGCCAACCAGTGGCAATCAGAGTCTTCTTCATCTCAGTACGACCCCAACTACAACTATGGATATCCGCCAGGCCATCCGTGGCAATAGACCAACTTAGGCCAAAAGCCTAAGCTTGGGGGAGTACGTATTTCCCATCGACATTACATTTATGTTCACACACTCATTTCTAGATGTCGGTGCTCATACTCTTTCATTGTACTATCCATGCTAGTTTATTTTATTTTTTATGCTTTCTTCTTGTGTGTTTGAAAAACCTTAAGAAAAACCAAAAAAAATAGTTGTAGCTTTTAGCTAGTTTATTTTCTTGTTGTAGTAGTAATAATTAAAAAGAAAACCCAAAAAGATTTCCCGTTCTTCTTTTGCTTGTTGGGAGCTTTCCCGTGTAAATAGTTTTATTTCTTTTCTTTTCTTTGGGGGTCGATAGGAGAAGACCATGATTAAACTGTTGAAGTGGCTCTTATATGTATTATTGTTGATTTAACCAAGAGCCCATATTGCCTTGTCTTCTCCTGTTTATTGAATGCTCGCAGATTCCAGCTTAGTCCAATGCACGTGCACTATTATTATTATTCACATCGTTCGGTCGTGCAAGTGAAAGGCAATAATGACGATATATGATGAATTGATTGAGATGAGAAAAGCTGGTATGAACTCGACCTCCCTTGTTTTTGTAAATATGATTAGTTCATCATTCCTGATTCAGCCTATTATGAATAAACATGTTTGCAATGACAATTAGAGATTATAGTTACTTATGCCATGCTTAATTAGCTAGGAGTTTATAATGGTTTACCTCGCGTGCCAACATGCTATTAAAATGGTTGTGATGTGGTATGATAGGGTGGTATCCTCCTTTGAATGATTCAAGTGAGTTGACTTGGCACATGTTCACACATGTAGTTGAAACAAATCAACATAGCCTTCACGATATTTATGTTCATGGTGAATTATATCCTCCTCATGCTTGCACTCAATGTTCATTAATTTTAATGCATGTTCATGACTGTTGTCGCTCTCTAGTTGGTGGCTTCCCACTCTTTTGCTAGCCTTCACTTGTACTAAGCGGGAATACTGCTTGTGCATCCAATTCCTTAAACCCCAAAGTTATTCCATATGAGTCCACTATACCTTCCTATATACGGTATCTACCTGCCGTTCCAAGTAAATTTGTATGTGCCAAACTCTAATCCTTCAAATGAAATTTTATTTTGTATGCTCGAATAGCTCATGTATCAACTAGGGTTGTCTATATCTTCCATGTTAGGCGGGTTATTCTCAAGAGGAGTGGACTCCGCTCCTCACTCACGAGAAAATGGCTGGTCACCGGGATGCCCAGCCCCATGCTTTATGCAAACCAAATCAAAATAATTGCAAACAAAACTCCCCCTGGGACTGCTGTTAGTTGGAGGTACTCGTTGTTTCGAGCAAGCCATGGATTGATGCTTGTTGGTGGAGGGGGAGTATAAACTTTACCATTCTGTTTGGGAACCGCCTATAATGTGTGTAGCATGGAAGATATCGCCATCTCTTGGTTGTTATGTTGACAATGAAAGTATGTCGCTCAAAATATTATTCATCTCTATTTCAAAATAGAGCTCTGGCACCTCTACAAATCCCTGCTTCCCTCTGCGAAGGGCCTATCCATTTACTTTTATGTTGAGTCATCACCCTCTTATTAAAAAGCACCAGCTGGAGAGTACCGCTGTCATTTGCATCCATTACTATTAATTTATATTGGGTATGACTATGACTGGATCTCTTTTACCATGAATTACAATATTTAGTCAGTCCTTGATCTTTAAAGGTTCTGTGCATATATGTTTTTCGGTCTCAGAAAGGGCTAGCGAGATACCATCTTGTTATATCATATCATGATTGTTTCGAGAAAGTGTTGTCATCCGAGATTTATTATTATTGCTCGCTAGTTGATTATGCCATTGATATGAGTAAACACGAGACCTAAGAGTTATTGTGAATGTGGTTAGTCATAATCTTTGCTGAAAACTTGAATGTTGGCTTTACATATTTACAACAACAAGAGCAAACAGAGTTTGTAAAAGTTTTTCTTTATAACTTTCAGTTTGTCAACTAAATTGCTTGAGGACAAGCAAAGGTTTAAGCTTGGGGGAGTTGATATGTCTCTGTCGTATCTACTTTTCCAAACACTTTTGCCCTTGTTTTGGACTCTAACTTGCATGATTTGAATGGAACTAACCCGGACTGACGGTATTTTCAACAGAATTGCCATGGTGTTATTTATGTGCAGAAACAAAAGTTCTCAAAATGACCTAAAACTCCACGGAGCTTATTTTTGGAAAATATTAAAAATATTGGCGAAAGAATCAAGGCCAGGGGGCCCACCACCTGTCCACGAGGGTGGGGGGCGCGCCCCCTGCCTCGTGGGCCCCCTGGAGCTCCACCGACCTCAACTCCAACTCCATATATTCATGTTCGGGGAGAAAAAAATCGGAGAAAAAGATTCATCGCGTTTTATGATACGGAGCCGCCGCCAAGCCCTAAACTCTCTCGGGAGGGCTGATCTGGAGTCCGTTCGAGGCTCCGGAGAGGGGAATCCGTCGCCATCGTCATCATCAACCATCCTCCATCACCAATTTCATGATGCTCACCGCCGTGCATGAGTAATTCCACCGTAGGCTTGCTGGACGGTGATGGGTTGGATGAGATTTATCATGTAATCGAGTTAGTTTCGTTAGGGTTTGATCCCTAGTATCCACTATGTTCTGAGATTGATGTTGCTATGACTTTGCTATGCTTAATGCTTGTCACTAGGGCCCGAGTGCCATGATTTCAGATCTGAACCTATTATGTATTCATGAATATATGTGAGTTCTTGATCCTATCTTGCAACTCTATAGTCACCTACTATGTGTTATGATCCGGCAACCCCGAAGTGACAATAATCGGGACCACTCCCGGTGATGACCGTAGTTTGAGGAGTTCATGTATTCACTATGTGTTAATGCTTTGGTCCGGTACTCTATTAAAAGGTGGCCTTAATATCCCTTAGTTTCCATTAGGACCCCGCTGCCACGGGAGGGTAGGACAAAAGTTGTCATGCAAGTTCTTTTCCATAAGCACGTATGACTATATTCGGAATACATGCCTACATTACATTGATGAATTGGAGCTAGTTCTGTGTCACCCTATGTTATGATTGTTACATGATGAACTGCATCCGGCATAATTCTCCTTCACCGATCCAATGCCTACGAGCTTTTCACATATTGTTCTTCGCTTATTTACTTTACTGTTGCTACTGTTACAATCACTACAAAACCCGAAAATATTACTTTTGCTACTGTTACCGTTACTTCCATACTACTTTGCTACTAAGTACTTTGCTGCAGATATTAAGTTATCTAGGTGTGGTTGAATTGACAACTCAACTGCTAATACTTGAGAATATTCTTTGGCTCCCCTTGTGTCAAATCAATAAATTTGGGTTGAATACTCTACCCTCGAAAACTGTTGCGATCCCCTATACTTGTGGGTTATCAGCAGCCTGCACCAAATTAAGACACTAGCATTGCTATCATTGGCCAAGTCAGATAATAGGAAAGAAAAATTGGCACAACGAACGTTTGGGCAACTAGCCAACACCAAATTAACACAATATGGCATAGCTATCATCAGCCAGGTAAGGTAATACGAAAGCAACATTGACACAATGAATGAATGGGCAACCAGAGCAGCACTACAAATCAGTAATGTGCATGATATGAGATAGTACACTCATGCAGCTCAGTATGCAAACCTACCAGGCAGTTTTCTTTACCAAAATCAACATTGGCGCCTTTAACATTTTGCTACAACTAATTTTAGATTAGACAAAGGTTGGATTCATGCCGATTAACAAAATACATGCTGATGTAAAAATATAGTGATATACAACAGGTACTTACATCAGCATTGGAGCACAGAGAATTCCCGCAAGATATTTTCCTCGAATACAATGCCAGTGAAGGAAATCTTCTATCATTTAACCTTATTTTCTAAAAGAGAGATGGGTAAGAAACATGTAGAAAATATGATCAGAATGCTATAAAATTTCATGATGCGAGGATACGCACACGCTTCTTAGAATGGAGTTAACATTCTTTTGCTGCACTGGAGCGGACTAGTTCTTTGGCCACTGGAATCTGCTTATTATCAGTGGGAGTTGGGTTTCTCTGTGCTGGAGCAGTATCTATGAAAAATGGAGTTGGTTTATTATCTCCTGGCGTTTGGATCTTTTGCAAAGACCTGGTTTGTAACCCTTCAGATTCTAACATAGCCGTCTTCCCCTTTCATGCCTTATATAGAAGAATGGTGCTTCAATTATAGAACATGCTACAGCAGAGATGGAATAGGTACTGAAGAATAGAAAGGCATGACATACTGACATGTATTCCCTCCATCCGGAAATAAATGGATGGGTCTAGGCATATTTCAGTTCTAGATACATCCAGTTTTATCCATTTCTGCGACATGTAATCCGGACGGAGGGAGTATGATGTAAGAGCTAGGGATACGACAGGACAACACAGTAAAAAAACACTAAAAACCCACTTCAGAACCAAAGTAATCAAACCCAGTGATATGAGATAGTACACTCATGCAGCTCAGGATGCAAAACTACCAGGCAGTTTTCCTTACAAAAATCAACATTGTGGCCTTTAATCATACATTTTGCTACAACTAAATTTAGATCAGATAAAGGTTGGATTCACGCCGATTAACAAAATACATGCTGAGGTAAAAATATAGGGATATACAACAGGTACTTACATCTGCATTGGAGTATAGAGAATTCCTGCAAGAATATTTCCTCACAGACGATACCAGTGCAGAAATTCTTCTATCTGTTAAGCTTATTTCCTAAAAGAGTGATGGGTAAGAAACAAGTAGAAAATATGATCAGCATGCTATAATAAAATTTCATGGTGCAAGGATACGCACACGCTTCTTAGAATGGAGTTAACATATTTTTGCTGGACTGGAGCGGACTAGTTCTTTGGCCACTGGAATCTGCTTATTATCAGTAGGAGTTGGGTTTCTCTGTGCTGGAGCAGTATCTATAAAAACTGGAGTTGGTTTATTATCTCCTGGCGTTTGGATCTTTTGCAAAGGCCTGGTTTGTAACCCTTCAGATTCTAACATAGTCATCTTCCCCTTGCATGCCTTGTATAGAAGAATGGTGCTTCAATTATAAAACATGCTACAGCAGAGAGATGGAATAGGTACTGAAGAATAGAAAGGCATGACATATTAACATGTATTCCCTCCATCCGGAAAAAATGGATGGGTCGAGGCGTATTTCAGCTCTAGATACATCCTTTTTTATCCATTTCGGCAACATGTAATCCGGACGAAGGGAGTATGGTGTAAGAGCTAGGGATAGGACAGGACAACACAGTAAAAAAAACACTAGTTGAATGTAAAACTATATGCTAGCGAAATACGTACAGAAAAAACTAAGGCAACATACACGTGTATGATTGGGAAACTAAGATGGCATTGCAACATAGCACTAGAACAACACTGCAATGTAAAAAGCATGGTATGGTAGACAGATGAAGTACATACTGATGAATAACGATGCATAAGATATTCAGAAGCATGATTTCCAAATTAAGCAGATGTCATTGCGATAGAGTAGAATGACACTACTTGAATTTGAAAACATGTTATCATGAATGGAATAGGTACTGAAAAACATGAAGGCATGACATATTTACATGCATGATCAGCATGCTAAGCACATGGCATTGCAACAGAGTAGATACACTCCAGGACATTATATGCATGTTGTACCCATATCACGGACCAAGTTAGAGCAAGGACCTTGTGGGGTGAAGAGGATTCAACATCTTTCTGCAAGTCTTCTGAAGAACTGCCTTTACATGTTCCATCATATTGGGTATCATTGACATCAAGTTTATTGGCCTTTACATTGCTCCGTGAGGTTCTTGTGGATATATCAGTGTGTGCAATTATATCTGGCATGCATGGACGACAACTAGTAGTTAGATTTATGTAATGAGTGCCTGTAGGAGACGACATAAATAGTAGACCGGGGTTAACTAGCAGCAACAGGTCTCAAAAACTAAAGGGAGAACACAGATGAAAGCTACAGAATATGTATCGTTTGTACTCGAGATTAACTAGATGGCACACAAAAGTATTAAGAACAACATAGGTAATACCAGAAGTGGTATAATACTATAATCACCAGCCTGTGGGATAGCATTGGCTAATGGATGATAACTATGGAACAGCGTTACCTAAAGAACAAGTATCTTAGCTGAACTATGGAACAACGTTAACTCCTGAACAAGACCCGTAAGAGATCAGCATGAATATACAGTGAAATGTGATAATTTATTTTCCATGCTTAGATGAATAACAAAGCCATAAATGTTGCACACAAGTAAGATGAGGGTACAACCTATCTGGCCGCCATCCATAGGAGTGAGCATCATGTGCTGATTTGTCGATGGCCCTGCAGTTGTTGTGGCTGTCCATGTCGGGCATGCGCATTTGATGCAGGGAACTGTTGAGTGGGGACTATAGCTCCCTTCTGGTGTATGCTTCCCTTGTTGGAGCAGCTGCGGTGAGTCGGAAGACGGTGTGGCTGAAGATGCAGGTAATGCATAATGTTAAGAACGACACATCTCTTTGATCTGAAGAAATACACTGAGAGATCAACAACAAGGTACGAGAGTGGTCACACGTCTGTTGAGTGACTAAATTGGGGTCACACGATTTTATTTTATTTTGGTACTGTCGATCTACGCCGGATGGCTTGATGGCCGTCTTGTGCCTCCCGGCTGACACTGCTAGGAATCTTCCTCGAAGAGCCAGCGACCAACGGCAGAGCAGCTTGCCTCCGCCGTCCGTGGCCCCAACCAAAACCCCGCTCCCCGCCCCACCACACTGTCGTGGTTGCGCCGCCCCCGGGCCAATCCACAAAGACTCCCCGTCATCCAGATCCGGCGGCGGCAGTACCTTGAACCCACGCAACTATAAGATAGCCATCTAAGCGCTGCTTCCGCGACGAACTTGCGGCCCCGCACCCTTATGTTAGACACCAGCCAACCGGCAGCCTAGGAGCTCCGCCGCCTCGAGGGGTGCTGCTTCCCATTGGGAATCGATTGGCCCAGAATAAAAATTCAGACAACTGACGCCTAAATAAAGTGATTTCAGATGAGGGTGCGACCTATCTGGCGGCATGGTGAAGTAGGCAGGTCCAGCTGCCGAGTCGGTGAGGCCGGCGCGGTTGCGGTGGCCACCAGCGACAGGGAAACAGCGATGTCGCGATGATCGACGGCTACGCGGAAGCAGCGCCGGGACTCTGGACGGATCCAAAGTTGGAGCCACTCCAGCGCCGTGAACAACGGCGGGGGTGAATCGGCTCCGGTACGGTTCACGCATCCGTCGTCGAGCCAGCTCCAGCAGAACGGAGTAAGAGGCACACGGCCCAGTGCACGACGGCAAATGGACAGCATCTCCGGCATTAGGGAGGAGGGCGGCTGTGAAATTGGTGCGGTGGGGGCACCATGGAGGAGGGGCTGAGGTTTCGCGGCTAGAGAGAAGGGAGCTTCCGGGGAGAAGGTGATTTGGCGCCCACGAGGTATGAATGGGGGGGGATTGGGAGGGGAGTGGAACCCTGTTTTACGGACGCATTTGTCTGAAATGTGAGGGGGAGTTACAGTTCTACCCCTGCCTTTAGGCTTCTCGGCTTGGGTCTGTGTACTGAGGGTCGGGGATAGTAGGTTAACTTTTCTTCTCCCCAAATAGTGGGCGGGAGCGATTTCAGGCGAGGAGGGCGTGTTTTGAAATATAGTGGGCGCGAGCGATTTCGGGCGAGGAGAGCGTGTTTTGAAATAGTGGGCGCTAGCTATTTCGGGCGAGGAGAGCGTGTTTTGCCGACCATGGTTTATGAATTATTCGACACATGTCATTTCGGCCGAGGAGAAGGCGTGCTTGGATGAAGTTACGAACCTACCCTCGATGCACAACGGCCCAATTAATGCGTCTCCCACATAGGACGGTAATTTCGCATCTCCCATTTATTTGCTCATGTGAATTCCACCGAGCAGAGGATGTTTAACGGTTCATTCAAAATTTGGGAGAATGAGCATCCACGTCTACCTTACCAAGTCGATTCAAATCAAATTTAGAAATATTAGCTTGCCACTTCTTTTTAGATGGAGAGATGATGCTCGGGAGTAATATGTTTTTACATGCTCATTGCTAGCGATTTTCTATATGACAAATAGTTGACCCACTCAAAAACGGGAATCAAACCCAAAATGAAATATCTCGATTCAATGAAATAGCTCGTTCACCAGGTCAAAATAGTGAACTAAATCCAAAATTGAACACCTCAATCGAATAGCATGTTGTACAGTATTATAGTACTCCATGAACATGTTGAAAGTCAAATTAATGAACTTGTTTGATATACGCATATATCCGTTCATGTGTGGATTGCAGACAACATGTTTTCCAATTTAAATATTTGAATGCAAGTTTATATCGAAACATGGTTTATATCAGTCTTTGATGCATAAAACGCGACCTCCCCCTCTCCCGGACTCCTGCTCTCTCTCTCTCTCTCTCTCTCTCTCTCTCGCCGACAATCTTCAATTCTGTCGCACGCATCCAACACAAACCTTGTTGGTCCTCTCTCTTTCTCTCCATCTCTCTCTCTTTGTGTGTGTGCGTGGGGGGGGGGGGGTCTTTCTAGTTCGCATGCATATATACTCCATCTATAGGTCTCTCTCGCACACTACGTATGATTCTCTAGTCCAAGCTAGATATCTTGGGTGCACTCATCGTATGCACACAAATTCCTTGGCTCGTTGCCCGTAACTCTCTCATGCACCACTCTATCGTCTCGGAGCTCTTCCCCCTCTCTCTCAAACTCTCCATCTACCTGGGTCACACATACACATGCATATCTCACTCGCACTCGATAGGCCCATCTAAAACTCTATCTCTCTCCCTCGTTCTCTTTCCATCTCACATGCACACACACACAATCTCATGCCTAGCTAGCCAAGTATCATGGTCTCTCACTCAATTGTAGGCACACACAGTCGCCCCTATATGTATATGACTAGCTAATCTCAGTCTCAATCACAAACATGTGCATGGTCTATCTCGATTTCTCTCGGGGCATCTTTCTATCACGCACGCACCTCCCTCGACCTCCCACCCATATAGTCCCCTCACGATCTCGAGGGGGTCTCTCTATCACAAACACACCCTCTCGCCCTCCCCATGCGTCCATGTTCTCCATGTGTCCCTCTCGACCTTTGTTCCTTGTTGGCCAGACCTCTATTGGACATGTGCTATAGGGGTGTCTCTCTCCATTGCAAACAATCACACACTAGCTATCTTCGTGTATCTCCTCGCCTCGCTTTTCTATCTCAGAGATGCATGCGTGATATGTTCGCCTAAGAAACGAAAAAACACACACTCTCTCTAATTTATCGTTTGTTGTCACTTTCTCTTTCACACACATACTCTTTTCGCACACTTACTCATTCTCCACACGCACTTGATCCCTCTCGACTTAGGCACTCTCCTTGGTCCATAGCATATTGATTTATTGAAAAGTCAAACATCACAAAGTTTGACCATGTACGTGGAGAAAAACAATTACATCTGGAACGGCAAACATATACCATTAGATTCACCATGAGATGTAGTTTCGTATGATGTATCTTTGGTATTGAAGATATAAATAACATTTGTGTAAACCTGGTCAAAGTTTCCAAAGTTTGACTTCTAAAAAAATTACATGCACTGCATTATCGAGCGGATGGAATATCTCTTTCCCCCTCTCAGCTATCTGACGCACCACTCAGCCTTATCGGGGCTCCTCAATCTCTCTCAAACTTTATATCTCCCTGGTTCACACATACAGATGTCTCGCTCGCGCTATGCATATAGACCCATCCAACACTCTCCGCCCTTGTTCTCTCTCTATGTGACACGCACCCCCCTAATAAGTACCATAATCGCTCACTCCATCATAGGCGCAAGCACTCCCCCCCTAAGTATGATTATCTCTCACTAGCCATCAGGAACACACGTATTGTCTCCTTCCATCCATACGTCTATCTCGATATCTCTCGGGGTATCTTCTATCGCGCACACACCTTGTCACTCGATCTCCCACCCATGTAGTCCCATCACGATCTCCAGGGGATCTCTCTATGACAAACATACACTCTCTCCTCCCCATGTCTGCGTTTTCTCCGTACGTCTCTCTCGACCCCTCTCCCTTGTTTGTCAGACCCCTCTTGGCCACGTGCTAGGGATCTTGCTCTCTCGGTTGCAAACAACCACACACTATCTCCTCACCTTGCTTCCGTTGTCGAAGATGCATGTGTGATATGTTTGCATAAGACACACACGTTTTTTCTCGACTTTTATCGAGTGTTGTCCATGTCTCTTTCACACACACACACACACACACACACACACTTTTTTCACTCACTCTTTCTATTTCACTCTCTCTCTCTCTCTAGTTAGGGACTCTCTCACGTCCATAAGCATATGGATGTTTTGAGAAGTCAAACCTCAGAAAAGTTTGACCAGGTATATGTGGAGAAAAACATTTACATCTGGAAAGATTATTAGATTCATCACAACATGTACTTACTTCATACTATCATTTATCTTTGGTATTGTAGATATAAGTAGTTTCTTTATAAACTTGGTCAAAGTTTCAAAAGTTTGACTTTAAAAAAAATGTTGGAACTACATTATTGAACGGAGGGAGTAGCTCTTTCTCTCTCTCTGCTATCTCTCACGGGCCTCCCCTCTCACACGAACACTCTATACTGACGGATTATACGCTCATTGTGTCAGCGTATAGCTCCGTATATTGTTTAGTTGACCGGTCAACCAGTCCACATGCTGCCTTGTCAGCTCGTGGTCTGTATCTTCGTGTGCTGGCCCATGTGCCAGTGGGTGAAAATAAGTAAACTAGAGGCCCATCTGACACGCGGTGAAGTAAACAAAGTTGAAACCACTCGGGGTAGCACCCCACACGCTAGTAAATTGAGGGCGCATTGAGGACACACTTCTTCCGCGTGGAGGACGCACTTGCGCACAATTCACCACTGCGCGGCGGCATGCACAGAAGGACGCACTCGCGCACACCCAGCACACAACACACACCAGCACAGGTGTACACCGGTGTCGCCTCCAGTTGAGATGGACGGTGAGGCAGCCAACAAGCGGAGGCGGCCCGAGCCAAAACCGCATCCGGCGAGCCTGGACTTCATCAGCAGCCTCCCCGACGACATGCTGCTCTTCATCGTCGGCCTCCTCCCCACCAAATCTGCCGTGCGGACCGCCCTGCTCTCCCGACGGTGGCGCCCCCTCTGGCGCCGCGTCCCCCTCAACCTCACCGTCGACAGCTGCCTCTGTGACGGGGATTGCAAACGCATGGCCGCAGTCTCCAAGATCCTTTCATCGCACCCTGGGCCAGCCAGACGCCTTGACATCCGCATGTTTAGTACCAACTGCAAGGTCCAACCCAAGTTCGACGAGTGGTTCTTATCCCCCGCCCTAGATCAGCTCGAGGAGCTCAGCTTTGAAGTTGGACGATGTCGTTCTCTGCAGTCGTCCGCGCTCCGCCTCGCGCCAACGCTGCGCCGCGCCAGCTTCATCTCCTGCTATCTTCCCCAGATTAATGCCGCGCCCGCCCTTCTTATCCCCCAACTCAAGTAGCTCGACCTCTTCGACGTTGTCATCTCGAAGAAGGCTCTAGAGCACCTGCTCCGCAGCTGTACTGCGCTCGAGTACCTTCGTCTTGAGCAGATCCACAGGTTCATTAGCCTCCACATCGCCTCGACGAATCTCTGATGGATTTATGTGTCTTGCTGGCCCCGCAACAAGACATCAATTGGGAAGAGATCACTCCAGCTGTTCCACGTTATGGTCATTGAGAATGCGCCTTTCCTTAAGAGATTGCTTGTATCGGATCTATAAGGTCCAACAAAAATCAGGGTCATTGACGCGCCGAAATTGACAGCGTTGGTGCACTCGCCTGCCAAATTCTCCAAACTCTTTATTGGATCCGTAATCGTTCAGGTACAACACTCATCTTCTTCTCCGTCTTCTTGAAATTCACATTTTTAAATTTCTTCTTGATGTATTTACGACCATCTTCCAGAAAATGATTCCCACAAGCTTGACCCAGTCTATGCGCAGAGTGAAGATCTTGGCAATAAAATCTATTGGCCCCAATCTGGATCAAGTTGTTGGATTCCTTACATGCTTTCCGTGCACGGAGAAGCTACTCATCGAGGTGAAACTTCTTTCCTATTAGTAAACGATAATCACAACGTAGCTCAAATTTTTCGTAATTTTCCCAAATTACGATGACAAGTGTAGTGTTCAAAACTGCATCTACGCACTGCACCGAAAGAAATGTTTTTGTATTTTTTCTCACGTGATCACCTGCATCATTTTTGTTGTTGTACTACTATAGTAGCCTAGGCTAGTCATAGTGGAAAGTAACTTAGACTACTCCAGTAACTCTATGGTTACCCTAAGAGCAAGTACTACCTCCGTCCTGGTTTACTCTTCCTATTTTGTAGTAGTAAAATTTGACCATAGATTTAACTGACAAAATGTTAATGCGTGTCACTAAGAACTATATCGTTGATTCGTATTTGAACATAATTTCAAATGGTGTAATTTTTAGTGACATGCATTGGCATTTTCTTACATAAATATATGGTCAAAATTTTATACTAAGTAAGAGGTAGTACAAAAGTGGGCTATAACGGCCCTCTACTATGTAGGCCAAAATACGTGCCAAATTCACTTGTGATGCATTTGGCATCGATGCCCCTCCATTGCTCACCTGGTGCCCCAATCTGGATCACCTACTTTGCTCCGGTGCCAAATTAACTCACACAATGAAAAAACACTTGCGTGGGAGAGAGAGAGGACTGAGGCAATAAAAAAACACTTGTTTGGGAGAGTGAGAGGCTGGTGTAGTTGGTTTGATTGATTTGTTTATACATGTGGGTCTGTGTGCACAACGGTGCCAACTCTCTCACATCGCGAGAGCGGTGCCAAAATCTTTTGATTTGTGATCGATGTGTATTATGTGGCATTCTTTTGCGAAATATGGCATCGGCCACATAGTGGAAGGCAACAAATGCCCAAGCTCTTCACGTACTCCTAGGTAAATGAGAGCAAAGAGAAAGAGAGAGAGAGAGAGAGGGAGTGAAAAAATATCACTAGCCAGCCAACCCTATCATATGAGCGAATGATATTGGTACCTCTTGATGAAACAGCAATCTTATACATCCAGCTGCTCTAATATGTTCTCTTCTTTTGCAGATAAAAAAAGACCCGAAAGTGAAAAATGTGCTGCACTATAACAATATCATCGAATGCCTTGATCTCCATCTCACAGAAATTGATTTGATCGACTATCGAGGCAGCACATCTGAGATTAAATTGGCCAAGTTCTTTGTTCTGGAGGCAAGTGTGCTCAAGGTAATGAGGTTTGGCATTCTCTGGTGCAACAATGAATGGCGTGCTGATCACTGCAAGCGTCTAAGCCTAAATGACAAAGTCTCCACAGAAGCTGAATTTGTTTTTGAAACATCAAGTGGCCAGAGACTCGAAAACTTATTTGCCCATTAGTGACTTGTCAGGGCGGTGGATTTTAGTTTGTACGATAATGCTGCATCCACCTAAAGTAACGAAAGTTCTCACGTAAACTTCCTAGTAATTCCCTCTTCGTAGGTGCAACATTACTCCTAACATTTGTAATATCAGTTTGAAACTTGTAATATTGCCGTGTCCTATTCCTGCATCTTCAAAATCCCATGAATCAAACAGGTCCTGAGTTGGTGATGATGTTGTGCCTGCCATCTTTCACCAATAGCCATCGCATCTAGATCTGACACATACAAACCAAACTTCTCCAATTTTGCAAAAAGATGCCCGCACTTGTTCCCTATTTACAAACAACTCCTTGTCTCTCACAATCAGCCTTATCTCCTCCCCACCACATCTAGAAGGCCATGGAAAAATCTGGCACGATGGCCGCTGCCGGCACCGTCCACCCCCCAATCTTGGTGTTCCGTGCAATGCACGGGCATCTACGCACGGGAAATTATGTCGAACACGGCTAGTTGTAAGCAGGCTAGGTCTACAGCCATGATGATAGTGACTGCAGACGGTGAGGCTGACTATGGTATGCCGAACACGGCGCCTATACTCAGGTGTCATCTCCCGCGTAGGGTCTTGTCACTTCACTGGGAGGAGCAGCACGTAATAATTTGACCAACGGGTAGTACAGTGCTACTACATTGGTAGTACTACTACTACTAGTACTAGCACCACCGTCTGGATTTAGTAGTACTACCACGTCCATCTGGATTTAGTATTTGACTAGCAATATCTAGTAATGCATGTCACAAAAAATGTACTGCTCCCTCTGTAAATAAATACATGGTGTATTGTTTTATTCCTATCGGCGAGATAACTTTATGTCTTTTTCTACTTAATAGGATTACATGCAATGAACTAACCACTGCATGTGATGTTTGGTAGTCTCAAGTCATTGAAAGCATGCACGGGCACAGAGTGGGACACAGCTTCATTGACTTACTGCACCTGCCTTTGGGTGTATGACACGTGGGCCCAACGGGTGGCTGGCCAACCTGTCATACAGCTAAAGGCAGGTGCAGTAGAGGGGCGAGGAGTAGATGGCCAACACGCACGTGAATTCAACAGAGTCTGCACTTCTCATATAAAGGCTCCCGCCACTCCAATCTACGAAATCCTACGCACCTACGCACCCAAGGGCAAGAGTGATCACTCCAATCGCAAGATCAATTGACTAGAAGCTAGACCCATGGAGGCGATGAGCGCGAGCATCAGCCGGCTATGCCAGATGGTCCACGACGGCAGCTTGTGGCCCGGCACCGAGGAACATCTCCAGGTAGTGCTTGAGGCCGCCAGGGCTAGGGGCCGCTTGGACGACAGCTTCGTCTCCTTGTTCGACGATCGTCGGCTTCCTCGACAAGTTCACCGTCATCAAGAAGCTCGCGGACGACCTTGACGTACCCCTCCAGCCCACGCGCCCAGGCTCTGTGATGCCTGCCACCCTCAACGGCCTCTATGGTGACAACCTCTTCGACGCACTGGTGGCCCTGCGACTTCCCGCCATCGCGCCGGAGAATGTCCACCTCAAGGTCGCGCTCGCCGCACAGCGCCTGGCGCAGCAAGACACCATCAACATAATCACCCACGTCTACACGCAAATTGTCCACAAGGAATACTACATGCAAGAGGAGGACGATAGGACGCTGGTCTTCTTGGACTGCATGGCAACCTTGGACAGCATTGTTCAGAAGCACATTGAGCTTGCCGCCAACGCCGCTGCTCCTCACCCGTCGGTTGGTGACCCGGTGCACTAGGGCGTGAGGATGTCGTTGATGGATCCATATGTATCTTTATCTTTCCGTCAAATCCATGTAGTAGTATATGGTACTACTAGTAATTATCTTACCTTTCGCATCAACTTCATAATTTTCCTACGTACTCCATTCATGAACCGCGCCAGAACCAAACTTCTCATTACTCTAGGGAAAATCGTTATTTCTATCTATCGGTCTCGCCATGGAGCAGAACCAAATTTTACAAGTTACAAGTTGAAAAGGAAAAGCCTGCCGTGTTCGCGTCACACACCCACACAGTTGGTCTGGCACGCCGCTCAAAGGGGAATGTGTGCTGTGTTGCATTTTCACTTACAAGTGGGACCGCAGTTGAGCAAACCGACTATCGGCAAACCCCCACCCCGCCCACAGCGCGATGGCTGAGAAAACAGGAGGGAGAAGAGATGGCTGTAGCACGGACTCCAAGAAAATTGGTGTCGGATGGGACTCGTGTGGGTGGCGTGTGCCGTACTGCTAGACATGAATGCTAGTTATGGCCCATGCCACCCCACTATATCGAGGTGCTGGTTACGTAGAACAAATTTCCTGGAGTCCGTGCTCAGCCCTCCTCTATCTCTCTTCTCAGCCAGCTAGCAGACGCGCGGAGCCCAATGTCTGTTTGCTCATATGCGGTCCCACATGTCAGTGAAAACGCAAGAGGACCCACTGAACCTGCACATCTTTCACCTCGACATGTTGGTGATGAAAAACAAATCCAATAAAGATCTTCGGTGGCCGCTTTTGGAGTTACTCAAGAGTAGTAAGATTCTATTTACAGTTTAACACAAGATGCACATCACGTGGCATCAACAACCACTCTATTTTATTGCATGACATGACCTGGATGCTGGATGTCCCACGTGTCGGCAAAAGGAGGAAGAACTCGACCAAATCTTCGGTTGTGCCCTCGGATTAGACTAGTTGTGCTAACTTAAAATTTTATTGTGTAGAATGGATGCAAGTTTTGGTATGGGGAAGAAGAGTACAACGATATATATATTGATAGAGCGCAATTTAGTAGATGTCCTAGAACTTTTAGCTAGCATAGAGGCTAGAGATGAGACTAGTGCACTTGTTTATAGAATAGAGGCTAGACACGTCTACTTCTTTACACTCGAAGAAGAAAGAAGCATGCAGGATCGAGCCTCCGTAGATCAACAATGAATGTATCGAGAAGGCACTAATCCAAGTTACAGGAGCAGTTCTGGAAGTTGGATATCTTCTAAAATGTATTCTTGTGGTTCTTGTTTTTCTAGTCAAAATTTTGGTGATGTATTTCCATGTACCAAAAAATCAATGATGAAAAAAAGATATGTGTTTGCAAAGAAAAATGTACGTGGCCGGGATGCGTCCGCGTGTTCGGCGCACGACCACCGCATCCGAGAAATGGCCCGGACACGACCCCATTGCCCTACCCAAACGGACAGAATCCGGGCAAAACGAAGGTCCGTTTGGGGTCGTGCGTTGGAGTTGGCCTTACAAGTGGGACCGCAGTTGAGGAAACCGACTATCGGCAAACCCCCACCTCGCCCGCCGCGCGATGGCTGAGTTAGAGAAACAATGAGGATGAAGAGATTGATGTAGCACGAACTCCAACAAATATGGTGTCAGATGGAAGTCGTGCTGGTGGCGTGTGCCGTACTCCTGGACGTGAATGCTTATTCTGGCCCATGCCACCCTACTACTCCTACTACTTATAGTAGTAGTATCAAGGATTCGAGGTGCTGGTTACGTACAGCGAACACATTAACATATGGCCCACCTCACACTGTGGCCAAATTGCATGGAGTCTGTGCTAGGTTAAAAAGTGTTCTTTGTGAGGATGGGTGGCTGGTCTCAAGTTTAAAACTTGTTCTATTACGTACGTAGATGTAGAGATAGTGCAGCATGTGAAGCTAGTACAAATAGTGTACTATTGTTGATTGGCCTCATCCGATAACCTGTTGCAATGCACGTACAATTATGTATTCGGAAAATATATTTTTGCCTCGTCGCAGCACCCACTCAGAGAAGCGACTCGAAAGCCATTCATAAATTTAGTAAGTTCATCACATGCATATCATTTTATTACCTACAATAGGTCATCAACCCACAACGACAACGAGGATACATTATAAATACTAAAGTTTTCATCACACAACAAATAACAAGCAATGAAATGAACTTCAACTCAACCAATCCTCGGCGTTGGAAACACTTGCTTTGAACCACAAGTGATTCTCTGGGAAGGGCCAGCTACTGTCAATCTCGATACCAACGCAGGACTGATCATCCAGGCTGAAGCGGCCTACTATATCACGACCAGGGTAGGGAACCACCGCAATGTCTGATGAATAGATACAGTTGCTTCTCATAAATGGTAGTAACGGTGTGTCAATGGCAGTTGGATCGCCTTTCACCATCATTGGATAGTTTTGTCCAAGGAAGAGCGAGTTTGCTCCAAGACTATCAATACTGTACCAGGGAGAAGGTGTTGGCGCTAGCACACTAGTATCCATCCCGAATACCATGCAACGGGTGTTGGAATAGGTCCGGAGAGTGCGACCATGGGAGACAACACCTGCTCCCTCAGTAGTAACATCAGTAGTGGGCTGTATACAGACAAGAAGTGGTGATCCATTAGAATTAGTTGCCAGCCGCCAGTGAGCATATGGGCCCTGCTCGTCCTCATGCTCGTGATCATCACCATCGTGATCTCCCCCTTGGTTATAAAAATTTTCAAGTATAGGTGGTGGAATGTGCACATGACCTTGGAAACACAAGAAGAAGGTTAATTAGTAGAGAAGGGAAACTTGCTAACTCGCATGCATGTGGATGAAACAATTATAATTACGGTGGAAGACAAATGTACCGAAACTACGAGGATCCCATGCAAAAACAGTGCCACGAGTGGTGGCAGCAAACACAAGACCCTCGTATTCAATTGCATCACAGTACACATCCGTGTATAGAAACTGTTTTTTGAGCAATATCCATCCAGTCGAACCACGAAGGATGGCAACAAACTTGTCGAAGATAGCAACAACTTGATAGTTCTTGTAATTCCAATAGCGGTTGGGAACTCGAGAAATTGCTATCTTCCGTAGACGACAGTCACCATGATCATATTTGAACGTACGTAGATCATCTGTGTGCTCAACCTCAGGGCACTCGGAGATTTTTGGAAGTGGAATGCGCTGATGAGTGTACACATTCACAAGTTCCCACTCGCAATTGTACCCAATATAAAAAACCCAATCTCCATTTGCGCCTGCCCAAGCCTTGCCCTCAAGCGATGGCATCTTAACATCATACGTATCATTATCAAGCGGCATCAACTTACACAAGGTGAGGCTTCCCTCGTCCCCGCGCCAGTCAGCAGGGTCACGGCGAAGAAGATAGGGGAGATCAAACCGCTCCTGGACCCTTGGGTTCCTTGTAATGATGTTATTAGTTGAGTCGAGAATGTTCTTGAACGAACCTGCCATGCTAGCCGAGGTGATGACGTCGCACCGATCAATGAGTTCCCCCACCACGTCATCTTTCAGATCGGGGCAAGAATAACGGGGTCGTTTCCGGCTTGTTCCCTCCATGGAGAAGACGATCAAACAATGGCATAAGGAAGGGTGAAGGCAAATGGAGGAGGGAGGAAGAGCGTGCGATAGCAGTTCCAAATCGGGAGGGAAAGGCGAAGAGTCGGTGGACGGTTGCCAGTTTGCCCCGGCCTACACGTCCTTTCGGAAATTGTACAAAAGGACTCGCTATCGTCTCACTGACATGTTGGAACGGGACCACATGTCAACTAAACATGGTGTGTAATTTCTCATGCAAAATGCGATCTGGCCGCGTTGGCCCGAGGTGCCGCATTAGTTATCGACCTTTATTTTTTTAACATACAATCTGAGTGGATAGCTCCTGTGGTCATCACACGTGAGCGGATATATAGGTGGGCTAGGTGGGCAGGCGGCAACAATCTAAGTGCTAAAATAGTTGATCTCGAAAAAAGAGTTGATCCAATGCTTGGTTTTGTTTGGATTTTCCAACTATGACCATTGGATAGAGTGAATCAATGGCTTACGTTCAAAGTTATTCTCATACTATAGAATGGTATAGGAACGTGGAGAGATTTGGTTGATTTTATATCGCTGAATAATATAAAATATTATGAGTGCAGACGCTCCACCCCGAGGTTTGTAGCTCCTTCTCGGTCGTCGGGAATCTATGTTCTTCCACTCTTTCGTTTAAGACATGAGCTTTGTTCATCCTGTTGCCGGCACGCGGGACATCTATATGCCTCCATTTTACAAAATCATACTATATGCCTCCATGACACGCGGGAAATCTAGCATCAAGGTGGCATGTCATGCAAGAAAATGGAGATATGCAGTGCGTAAGTGAGTCGTGCACTTCGATGGCACCTAGTACTATGCAATATTTTTTCTCCTCGATGGCACGTGAATAGTGCATGTACTCAATGACAGAGAACGGGATGGTAGCCATGGACATGGTCGGCCCTTTTTGAAGAGAGTACTAATAAATACGTAACTTTGATGTGTCCCGTCAACTCGCAGAACAACGAGAAGCTTGCTTACTACGCCTTCTCCCTCGCCAACGCGTGCGTGGTGGCTCGCAGCACGAGGAGAAACTTTTGCTTACAAGCGGTGGACGTGCAGCAGTTCATTTGGTGTCAGACTGCCAGAAGTAGTACCATCATTATTGTTCGACTTCCGAAAGAGGAGAAGAGCCAAGCGCAAGGTCACCTACTAACCTAGTACAGTACTACTATAGCCAAAGCTGGTCCACCTTTTTAGAGCATGGTTAATTAATATAGGCGGCTCTTGCAGCGGCACATCATTTAGAGCAAGTACTCTCTTCGTAGGATCAAAGGAAGTGAAACAAAAGTTGTAGTGGATGCTAGATTGCCAATTAAAACATGATTACATAGGAAAAAAATCCTATAGCATTCTATCCTATGAATCAAACGACCAATGTAGGAAAATTATGAGGGGGGTCTCTCCAACAGTGTTCCTCGGCTCGCACCTAGCATCACGGTGGTCGAACTTGGAGTCATTCATCTGGTACACATGGCATCTCAGATCTGGTACTCCTATATTAGGTTGGCTCAATGTGATGTGGCAACTTCATATACTGACCGGATGCTGGCTATACTACTACGGTACTCACACTCCAAGAAGTGACTCGAAAACCATTCATAAATTGAGTCTATGACACGCATTTGCAAATGTACCATTCATTACATACAACAAGTCATCAACACACAATGACAACGATGATACATGTTGGATTATAGATTATTTCCAACAAAACATTCTAGGAAATACTAAAGTTTTCATCACACAACAAATAACAAGCAATGGAATGAATTTCAACTCAACCAATCCTTGGCATTGGAAACGCTTGCTTTGAACCATAGGTGCTCTGGGAAGGGCCAGCTATTGTCAATATCGAGAGCAACGCAGGACTGATCATCCAGGCTGAAGCGGAATATATCAGGAGCAGGGTAGGGAACCACCGCAATCTCTGAGGTATAGATACAGTTGCTTCTCATAAATGGTAGTAACGTTGTGTCAACAGCAGCTGGATCACCTTTAACCATCATTGGATAGTTTGGTCCAAGGAAGAGCGAGTTTGCTCCAAGACTATCAATACTGTACCAGGGAGAAGGTGTTGGTGCTAGCACACCAGTATCCATCCCGAATACCCTGCAACGGGTGTTGGAATAGGTCCAGAGAGGGCGACCATGGGAGACAACACGTGCTCCCTCAATAGTAACAATCTCAGTGCACTGTATACAGACAAGAAGAGGTGATCCATCGGAATTAGTTGCCAGCCGCCACTGAGTATATAAGTCCTGCTCGTCCTCATGATCACGATCATCACCATCGTCATCTCCCCCTTGGTTATAAATTTTTTGAAGTATAGGTGGTGGAATGTTCACAGGACCTTGGAAACACAAGAAGAAGGTTAATTAGTACAGGGAAACTTGCTAACCCGCATGCATGTGGATGAAACAATTATAATTATGGTGGAAGACAAACGTACCGAAACAACGAGGATCCCATGCAAAAACAATGCCACGCATGGTGGAAGCAAACACAAGATCCTCGTATTTAAGTGCATCATAGTTCTCATCATCCGTGTACAGAAACTGATTTTTGAGCAATACCCATGGACGAACCGTGGAATCAGTAACGACGGCAACAAGCTTGTCGAATATAGCAACAACTTCATAGTTCTCGTAATTCCAGGAGCGGTTGGGAACTCGACAAATTGCTATCTTCCGTAGACGACAGCCACCATGATCGTATTTGAACGTACGTAGATCATCTGTGTGCTCAACCTCAGGGCACTCTGAGATTTTTGGAAGTGGAATCCGCTGACGAGTGTACACATTCACAAGTTCCCACTCGCAATTGTACCCAGTATAAACAACCCAATCTCCATTTGCGCCAGCCCAGGCCATACCCTTAAGCGATGGCATCTTGACATCACACGTATCATTATCAAGCGGCATCAACTTGCACAAGGCGAGGCCTCCGTCATCCGCGCCCATGCGAACAGGCTTATAGTGAAGAAGATAAGGGAGATCAAACCGCTCCTGGACCCTTGGGTTCCTTGTAATGATGTTATTAGTTGAGTCAAGAATGTTCTTGAACGAACCTGCCATGCTAGCCGAGGTGATGACGTCGCACCGATCAATGAGTTCCCCCACCACGCCATCTTTCAGGTCGGGGCAAGAATAACGGGGTCGTTTCCGGCTTGTTCCCTCCATGGAGAAGACGATCGAACAATGGCAGAAGGAAGGGTGAAGGCAAATGGAGGAGGGAGGAAGAGCATGCGACAGCAGTTCCAAATCGAGAGGGAAAGACGAAGAGTCGGTGAACGGTTGCCAGTTTGCCACGGTACACGTAGAGGCGCCCCAGCCTACACGTCCTTTCGGAAATTGTACAAAAGGACTCGCCATCGTCTCACTGACATGTTGGAATGGGACCACATGTCAACGAAACATGGTGTGTAATTTCTCGTGCAAAATGCGATCTGGCCGCGTTGGCCCGAAGTGCCATATTGTTTCTCGACTTTATTTTTTAATGGCGTGCCGTTCAGTTTTGAAGCACGACTAACTGGTACTATTTGCAGAGAAAATGTAAACTACGCTACCACTACTCCACCTCTAGTACTAGTAGTATAAAAAAGATATATAGGCTGGAGCTTCAGAGCTTTCTTGCTAAGGGCTGCCCACTTGCTTCTCACACTATCACCCTCTCTCCAGATCTAAAAAGACGGCCTCTCTCTCCCTCCTCACCGGTGGTCACAGATCCGCCGGGGAAGAAAAGGACGTGCAGTGTTGACGCACTCGTCGTCGGCGAGTGAGGTCACGCACTGACGACAAGGCCATCCTCTCAGACCTAGCGCCCGCGCGGGATGGCCTCCGTCCCCAAGCTCGCTGCCGTGGTGCATGCAGAGGACGACGACCATGAGCGAAGCCACTTCCCGCCGACCCTCAGGTATGCTACCCCTTTTCGAACCATACCCTTGTTCTATTGCCCCATCTGCCACGTCGCTGCATGTGGATCTTTTTCCACTCCACCATCTTCCCAATTTGCTATCCTCTGCTCTGCTGGTCATGCAGATGAAAACCTTAATTTGCACTATTAAAGGAAACCCTACTTCATGCAGACTAATCCATGTCTGGGTTGAATAAGGAAAGGAAGGGAGACTGTACTGTCCAAGAGAGTAGGCATCGAACCCGCATCTAGGTTGAAAATGGGAAAATCAGTAGCTAAGGAACGAGTCTCGTGTCTCTTGGTTGAAGAAGGGTAGAAAGGCATGACAACGCAATAGAGAATGACCAGGTTGATCAGTTTGTTGTCCTCACATAGGAAAAAGGTGGCTAAACATAACAAAAATGGGACATAATCCACATATTCTGCCGGGATATTTGTTGCTCTAGGCAACCATACCTCCCTCACCACTCTATGCGTCCGTGGAGGCACATCGTACTGGTGCGCCCACTGTCCGAATGGGTCTCCCATGCTCTTATTGTCACTTTTTTGCTGTTAGTATAATGCCATCAGTCAAGTCAAGAAATGCTACTGCTAAAGTGATGCCACATTTAACTAATGCCGCACTCAGTCTAATGCCACCGATAAATTTAACTAATGCCATTTAATGTCACTGGATTATTTCAGGGTTAGCTGTTGATTGTGGATGTATTAAAGATTTTTCAGCTAAGGCATTCTAATGTTGTTGCATAGCCAGTATACCAACGATGAAACTTGTTACTACCTTCAAATTTTTGCACTATTAATGCTTATAGATTACATACCTCACTTTCATGAGATAAGTTAATTTTTTTGTACAGTGTCACCAAAATGCCAAGGCGTTGATGTCATTTTATTTTGGTTAAACTGCACAAAAAATTATGAAGACAAGAGGGAAGGTCAAGAGTGGGCACCTCCTCCTCCGGCTGTTCTCTTGATTTGTTCGATCAAGTTTTTATGTTTGATCGATTATCAAGATTGGGATAGCAATTTTTATGGTCCCCCCGAATTTGAAATGATATTTACCTTGGAGGTACATGGTTTGCAATTTTTTATACTTTCATTAGTTAATAATGCTAGTTACCTTCAAAATTTTGTATTTGGTTTAATGCTCATGCACAGCTAGTATACCAATGCTGAAACGTGTTACCTTTACATTTTGTATTGTTAATTCTTATAGAAATCTTCCAGTGCCAGAGTTTATTGAAATATGTTCAGTAAAACCATTGTACTGTACCCTGTAATAAAATAACTACTCTATTGTTGCACTAGCCACTGGATTAGTGTATATTTGTAGTATTTGAAATTTCGAGTGGTGTTGCATTAGCGTATGGACATAAATAAAGTGTGGCAAGCTTTCCCAGATATGTGCTCAAGAAAACTACTACCTGTTTTTCTAAATACTAGACGTTTGGGTACTTTAAACTGAACCGCGAAAACGTCTTATATTAAGGAATAGAGGGTGTAGAGTTCACTCAAATTATCCCGATAAAGCTAGTCACACCTTTGTTAAAATTAATGTTCATTATGTTATCGGAGGAGGTCTGTAAGTTTGTCTCTAATGCCTGTCGACTACATACCTGACATCATGATGTAATGTTAAGTCATTTCCTTTTGTACAGTGTCACTGAATTGTCAAGGCGGTGATGGCATTTTATTTTAGTTGAACTGCACAAAATATGCTATAAAAGAAGAGGAAAGTTCAGGAATCGATCATTCTTTCAGAAAGAACTATATATGCCTTTCTGACATCAGCCGCTGTTGCCTTATTTATTCCTTCAAACAGGTGGTTAGAAACAGTCTTGCTACCTTTTCCCACTAAGAAATTGGAATGCTTATATTTGTGAGTCTATGCTTCAACTAGTGCCACTTTTATAGTAATCACACTTTCAATATCTATGCAAAGAGGGATGCTCGATTTTAGTGGAACTGCACAAAAAGTCCAACTGGTTCAACATTAGGAGCATGTTTTCTTCCAAACCTTTATATCCAATTGATGGCACTATGAGATGTTCATTAAGAAGGTACATGGTTTGCTACTATCTTGATACTCTTTTTGTACTGTCATTAGATAGTAATACTAGTGGTTTGCATGTGAATTTATTGGCAGGGTGGACCTATATTGGAGGTGCAGGACAGGATTCAATGATTGGATGCTCAATTTCGGTTGTATCGATTTCACCTCTTCCATCACTGCGAACATGGATATCCTTGGTCTGATGAAGAATAGGCGCTATATTTCTACTCTGAACAAGCAAATCAATTCAGTATGAAATTGTCCAGGGCAAAACATGACTGTATCAAATTGTCCAGTGCAAAACATGACAGATGCTAAGCGGAAGAGACATGTTTAAACCGAAAATACAAGGTGGGGTATATGTTTACTAGCTGCTTGATATTTGTGCATACAGAGATGTCTACCTGTTGTTATTTGGCAAACACACAAAGTGACCGCAATTTTGGTTGAACTGCACAAGAGAATAGTATAGTCACTGCATGCAGTGCCATTTGAAAATAGACACAGAAAGATTGGATAGTCACTTCATGGACTGCAGAAAAGTAGTACTGTACTATTTATTGGCCAACACTAGGTGCTTCATTGTTTTGGTCTAATTATACAATGGGCATCATTTTGCCTAAGTTAAAGTTTGTATTCCGAAAATAGTCTCGTCGTGTGATCGAGAGAAGACCAAATCATATTGCAGTGGATGTTCCTCCATCATGTGTGGTTCATTCTCATGGTTCCAGCTGTTGGCGAAACCACTTACGTTTGCAAGAGGAATTGTAGACTTCACAAACAAATTTGTCTTTCAGTCTGTACTGAATGTTGGCCAAGAGAAGCATCCATGTTAGTAGGAAGAACATATGTTTTTTCTAGATCTTTGCTTTTGGAGCTACATATTTGTATATGATCTGTGAATCATTGAGATGCATTAATATGTTGATCTTATGTATGAGAATCGTACTAGTTGGTTTTAGTTGTGGCTGATCTTTGCTTTTGGAGCTACATATTTGTATATGATCTGTGAATCATTGAGATGCATTAACAGTTCCTTATATCTGTTCGCTCAGTGTTTACAAGTTACTGATCGATCACTAGCTAGCCTACTAATGCGCTCCTGGCAATTTTAGTTGCGACGCAAGATCCAAAGTGGCAGTTTTTTGAATAAAAATGCCTACCTCTGAAGAAACTGACAAGCTGCTCTGAAGAAAATGCCATGTGAATCTGAAGAAACTGCCAGCGAAAACGTTCGCAAATGCCTTATCTCCCAGCTAAAGTTCATCAACTAATGCCCTCGGCTGCGACTCGTTGCATGCTGCTCTGCGTACTGGCTGCGAGCGATTTTGAGTGCCTGCATGCAGCCAGCCGTAATTAAGGCAGCTAACTGATGCGAAAAAGATGCGCTTTAATTGTTGCAGGCCTTTTAAATCCGTGGAATCATTATTGACAAGGAGGGAGATGATTCGAGTGCACTCGTTTGACCGTCATGCCGGCGTGCGACCCAGCACGGACGGGACGGGACGGCACAGTCAAAATTTCAGTTTCTCTAGTTTTCCATGGCAAGCTGGCGCGCTAAGCCATGCCTGCTTAATTATGCATTGAATTCCAATGACCGTCGCCCTACCTTCCGCCTATAAGTATTGTTTCCCGGCCTTCTATGGTGGCATCGCGACCCAACTCACCCTATCCTCATAAGCCCCCACCGGCCTGACGTCGCTTGCCACTTATCCACGCTCTCGCCACGTCCGCCATGCCCCCTCCCGTCCGCGATAGGCGAGGACGGAGGTGGTCACCGCCGGAACTAGTGTTCGGTTTTTCACCGGAAGGCAGAAGGAGGGAGGAGGCATTCTATCGGTCTTTAGATAGCAATGCAGAGATCGAGGACTTGTTAGAGCGCGACCGCCTGGCGGAGGAGCAGGAGTTGTTGGAGTGCGAACGCTTGGCGGAGGAGCAGCGTATCTCCGATTTGCGCCACGAGCGGGACATGGAGCAGCAGCGCACCGACGCTCTGAGTCGCGAGTAGAGCGCCCGCAACTGGGCCGACTACGTGGAGGCCGGTGCCCGACAAATAGCCCTGGAGGCTGTTGGGCACGCACGTGTTCACGACACTGATTTTTACTACCAGCTCGTCAAGTGGGTTTCCCTCTTAGAAGCCGAAGCTTCGGTGGACCACACCGGCATGGAAAGGGCCAACGCGCGCGAGCAATGCGCCCTATCGCACCTCTGGCAAGTCCGAGGCGAGGCGGAGGACGCCGGTGCCGGCGTTTAGCGTGTACCGCGGATGGCGGCCGACATCGTCTAGTTAGCTAAGAGTAAGTTAGTACTTGTACGCTACTAGAGTATTAGTGGGAGTAGATAGTTAACTTGGCTATGATGGTTGTCAACGTGGAAGTTCAGTACTCTATATGTGGATCAGACATGTTACTTTGCTCTGAATGTTGAATTTTCCGTTTGAACGTATGGAATGGGATGTTATTTTTTAAATGGGTTGTATTTGTCCTCCACGGGTTTAGAGGCTGACTTGTGGGCCCACCAAGTTGACGCGTACACAATCAGGAGATGATTGTACGTGGAGAGGATGACAGTGGGGACCCGCCAAGGTCATGGCAGTACGCAAGCAAGTGCCTCCTTATTTCAAGCCAATAAAAAATGGCTCCTCCTAATGGATTTCTGATAGCTGGATCCCATGTCATTGTCAACGTAGTCAATAAACGAGAGAACTGCACAACGAGCGGCTGACACGAGGGACCCAGCAGCTCGCCCAGTTATTTTTGTTTTGGGTTAATTTGATAAATGCCACTCCAAATCTGGTGTTTCTGAGAAATTCCACTGCAATTTACAAACTTTGAAAAATGCCATTTCATGCCATTTCCAGTGACATTTTTCGAAGTCTCGAGTGGCGTTTTTCAAAGTTTGCAAATTGCAGTGGCGCTTTCCAAAGTTTGCAAAAATTGCAGTGGCATTTTTCAAAGTTTGGAAATTGAAGTGGCATTTTTATGAATCGCCATAATTGGAGTGGCATTTATCTAATTTGTTTTTGAGACAGAAGCAGGGTGTCAACTGAGCTGTGCGGGGCACTCTGGCCTGTCTAGACAGCCTTCTCTTTTATGTTTACCACAGACCAGCCCAGTAGTTTTTTTTCTTTCTAAAAATGGCTAGCCCAATTTTTTTGTGATTTGCCAAGTAAGTCGCTTTGTCAGGCCTGTTGGGCTGCAAATCTTTCAAGACGAGGAGAGCTTCATTCGGCTAGACGAGAAAATGGCCTATCAGTAATGAGAAATGGGTTGTACATTTTTAAAACACATCAAACCGGCAATTAGTTTCAAATTTCTTTTTTTCATTTTGAGATTTTAAATTGCATTAATTTTTATGCGTGGACAATTTGTTGGATTTTATATTGATATAAATTTATTTTTAAAATCAGTTTGAATGTGACTCAAAATTTCGGGATTAAAAACAGTTCGACCGCACCGAAATATGCAAAATTTCGTATAATTTTTTAACCGTGGCCACAATATGGGCTGTAATGCTAACAAAAAGAATATGGGCTCCAAAAAAACCTTAAGAATTAGCAAATGGCTGTAAATTATTAGAAATAATGGCAGATGGGCTGTATGCTGTTTTCCACAGATTTGAGGCTTTCCTAAAAAATGTTGACGCACAAGCAGTGACTGTTGGATGTCCATCCAACGGCCATCGTGCTTCTTCAATCTCTGCTCTTCCTGCTCCAGCCGCTCAAACAAGCGCCGGCGGGACTGCCTGCTCCCTCCTCCCCGCGGCCGGCTGTGCTGCCGCGCAGGCCTCACCGTCCCACCGTACTCCCATCGCTGGCCTAGCCATCCCTCTACTCACCCACACCTGCTGTTATTCTCCGGCGACGGCAGACGAACCAGTAAACCCTCGTACAGTCGTACTCCCCTCCGCATGGGAAACAACTGCCGAGTCTTCCCTGCCTCCGTGTCGTTCCCTTCCTAGGCCTCGCCGACGTCCACCGCCCTGGTGCTCTCGGCGCGGCCTAGTCAACGTGGTCAACGGCCGACATGCATCTGAAGTGGACTGTACGTGGAGAGGCTGACAGCTGGGTCCACGGCCGCACGCAAGGAAGTGTGTCCTTATTACCCACCAGCGATATCTTCGCACGCAAGGAAGTGTGTCCTTATTACACACACAAAAATGAATACTCCCCCTGCTAGTTGGGACCCAGTACAGTGGCAGGCTGACTTGTGGGCCTACTAAGTTGACGGGGACAGAGGGCTTTGTCAACTTAGTCAATATGCATGATTCTAGCTCCAGTGACTGTATGATGTCCATCCAACTGCCGTATGTAGTGCTTCTTCAACCTCTGGTCTTCTTGCTCCAGCCGCCCAAACCAGCGCCGGTCGTGCCTCGTGCTCCTGCCTCCCGTGGTCGGCTGCGATGCGGCGGAGGCCTCACCGCCCCCTACTACTGCCACCGCTGGCCAGGCCATCCCTCTACTCACCCACACCCCCAGTTATTCTGCGGCGACGAAAGCCTCACACCGCATCGAACCAGTGAACCCTCATACTCCTCTACGTGTGGGCATCCACTACCGCGTCTTCCCCGGCTCCGCATCGTCCCCTTCCTAGGCCTCGTCGTCGTCCACCGCCCTGGTGCTCTCGGCGCGGCGTGGTCAACGTGGTCAAGGAACGACTTCCACTGGAAGAGTACTGTACGTGGAGAGGCTGACAGCTGGGTCCAAGGCAGCCGCAAGGAAGTGCCTCCTTATTGCGCGGAAAATAATTATTCCTCCACCTGACAGCAGGGACCCACCGGACGGGCCATCGTATTTGGTGCAAAAACGTTTCCCCCCTGACTGCTGGGACCCACCGGACGGGCAACCATATTTCGCGAAAAAGCGTTCCCCCCGCTGTCAGCTCGGACCCACCGGAAGTGCCGCCTTATTACGCACAAAAAATGAATACTCCCCCTCCTAGTTGGGACCCACCTTGGTGGGTGGCTGACTTGTGGGCCTACTAAGTTGACGGGGACGGAGTGCTTTGTCAACTTAGTC
Organism: Aegilops tauschii subsp. strangulata; assembly: GCF_002575655.3. Classification (NCBI taxonomy): domain Eukaryota; kingdom Viridiplantae; phylum Streptophyta; class Magnoliopsida; order Poales; family Poaceae; genus Aegilops; species Aegilops tauschii. The sequence continues at coordinate 393,778,640 of NC_053038.3, forward strand.
AATATGAACGATTCTAGCTCCAGTGACCGTACGATGTCCATCCAACGGCCGTAGTGCTTCTTCAACCTCTGGTCTTCTTGCTCTAGCCGCCCAAAGCAGCGCCGGTCGTGCCGCATGCTCCTGCCTCCCGTGGCCGGTTGTCCTGCCGCGGAGGCCTCACCACCCCTACTATTCCCACCGCTGGCCAGGCCCTACGGCGACGGCAGCCTCACACCGCAGCCGAACCAGTGAACCCTCGTACTCCTCTCCGCGCGGCCTTCAACTGCCGCGTCTTCCCCGGCTCCGCATCGTCCCCTTCCTAGGCCTCGCCGTCGTCCACCGCCCTGGTGCTCTCGGCGCGGCATGGTCAACATGGTCAAGGAACGACTTCCATCGGAAGAGTACTGTACGTGGAGAGGCTGACAGCTGGGTCCATGGCCGCAGCAAGGAAGTGCCTCCTTATTACGTACAAAATAATTATTCCTCCACCTGACAGCGGGGACCCACCGGACGGGCCACCGTATTTCGCGAAAAAAACGTTTCCCCTGACTGCTGGGACCCACCAGCTACATCTTCGCACGCAAGGAAGTGCGTCCGGGCAAAAAAACAATTCGCCCCCTGACTGCTCGGACCCACCAGCTACATCTTCGCACGCACGGAAGTGCCTGACAGTTGGGACCCACCTGGTCGAAGCGTACGTAGCGTTGTCATTCTGGTCGCGAACGTGTACGTACATACTGGTCGATGTAGAGTCGCGCACGTGTCATAGTAGAGGCGCACACATAGCATGTACACGTACGTACAGCGCCCAGGGTGCAAGAAAGTAAATACGGCCACGTACGTACATACGGGCGGGGTCTCGAACGCCTACTCGCGCGTACGTACGGCCAGGGCTCGTGTACATGGCTGGGTCGGAACGAAGAAACTGCGTCGTCGTCGTGTTCATGGGGAGGCAACGGAATGCGTCGTGTTCATCGGGAGGCAACGGAACGCGTGGGAGCCAACCGGCTTGGACGGAACAGCCGATGGAAACGAGGCATGGCGTACTGCAGAACGGAGGAAACGGCCTTGTGTTCGACCGGCCACGTTCGAAATAGGATCCTGTTCATCGAGAGGGGTCTGGCGTACCGCAAAACAGAGGAAACGGACCTCCTACGGTCGAAACGGGGGTCCTGTTGATCGGGAGGGGTGTGGCGTACCGCAAAACGGAGGAAACGGACTTGTGTTGGAGCGCTATGGTCGAAACGGGGGTCCTGTTCATCGGGAGGGGTGTGGCGTACCGCAAAACGGGACTCCACGGGATACTGTTCATCTCCACCGTCGACCCCCTCCAGCCTCCACGGGCTACTGTTCATCCACCATCGACCTCCTCCAGCCTCCACCTGTGACTGTTCATCCACGGGCTCCTGTTCATCCAGCCTCCACCGCGCGCTACTCCACCGGCTACTGTTCAACCAGCTCTCTCCACGGGCTCCTGTTCAACCACCCATCCACGGGCTACTGTTCATCCAGCCCTCCACGGGGTGGTCCTGTTCATCCTGCCCTCCACGGGGTCCTGTTCATCCAGCCCCAACCGGCTCGATCGATCGGGGTCCTGTTCATCCAGAGGCAACACCACGGGGTCCTGTTCATCCACCCCCACTGGGAATTGTTCATCCAAACCCCCCAGCAACGCTCACTGTTCATCCAGAGGCAGCATCGATCGGCTTCAGTTAGCAGCAGTAGCGAAGGAATCGCTCGATCGGGTTCAGTTTACAGCCATCGATCGATCGCTCGGGTTCAGTAACACGTAGCCTGCAGTGCAATCGCTCGGGTTCAGTTAGAGCCCAACGCCTTGCTCGGGTTCAGTTAGAGCCCAACGCCTCCCACCCACGCGTGTGCGTGTATGAGAGAAACGCGCATCGCTCGGCCCCGACCACCCACCGTAACCGGGAACACCCCGATATTTTCCTCGCCCTCGCTTCTACCATGGTTTTTCCCGTCATGGACGGCCCAAAGAATGTCATGCAGCTACGTCTCCGGCCCGCCCAGGACGAAAAGCCCATTTTCTGTCATGATTTTTTGTCATAGAAGTAGGAACCCACCACATCTATGATGATACCGGGTTTTGTCACAATTATCGTCATAGAAGTGTCATAAGTATGACAGAAAAAAAATTCTTTCGGCCCAAAATGTCACGGATGTGTCTTTTTTTGTAGTGATAATTCCAGCCCGTTTTAACTTCCGGCCCATGTATGGCCCATGACGTCTTTCGGCCCATATGAGGCCCTTAGTAACTCTCGGCCCATTAACGGCCCGTGGTAAAACTGGCCCGTAATGAACAGTGTATCACTTTATACCCATTAACGGCACATGGTGAAACTAGCCCGTAATGAACAGTGTATCACTTTATACCCATTAACGGCCCATTATTCCGTTGGGCCATTTCCAGCCCATGTTATCTTTCGGCCTTCTCAGGGCCCATTTATTCTTGGGCTCATTTCTAATATTCGTTTACTTACGGCCCGTTACTGTCATTTTCTGCTTGTGGGCCAAATTCAGCCCGTGGTTACAGTCGGCCCGTTTGTGGCCCATTAATATGTTGGGCCGTTTTCATAGCGTCATCAAATACGGCTGATTAACGACGGCCCGTTATGGTCGGCCCATGAACGGACGATTTCAACTCTAGCCCATTTACGGCCATAATGTCGTATGTTATTGGCCCATGTTTGGCCAAGCGATCATACGGCCCGGAGAAGGCCCATTGTGTCTACGGCCCGTATAAGGCCCATTGTTTCTATGCCTCGTAGAAGGCCCATTGTTTGTACGGCCCGTAGGAGGCCCATGTTAACTATAGTAAATTTGTAGCCCATGGTTATTGTGCCCTAGTTATAAAAAATAGGTTATTGCGGCCACTAGCAAACCGCGGAAAAAGAACTCCACTGACTACAAGAAAACAAATAAACAAGACAATAAGGAAATAAATTAGCAAGCAACTTACGCTAGGCTATCACGGCTATTACACATATTACATCCACTGGGCATCAAAGTTCGCCACCAGTGCAAATATAGGGAACAAAGCAGCATATAAACGCCGCAGCAAAACAAGTCCAGAACTGAAATCACTTCAGAAGAGCTCAAGAAACAATATTCTGGGTACCCATAATGCTGGCAAGATGCTTAGCAAGCTTATTAACTTTCTCTGGTTTGGCGCTTAAATCCTCCAGCACTTGCTGTTGCACCAGAAAGTATGCATCTGAATTCTGCAGGGACTTCCTCAATCCTTCGGCTTCCTGTCGCATAACATCTGATCGATGTCTTTCAACTTGAAGTTGAGACTCAAGAAGCCGAACTGATGCAGGCAGCGAGTTTGAAGAGCTGGTGCCAGCAGTAGTAGCCAGTAACTCAAACACTACATCAAGACAGGACTTTGGGGTTGTCTCAGTGTCTTCAATATAGTTTTTATCAGCTTTCTTGGAGACCAACAGGGATGTCTCACTATCTTGAACCTTATATGCATTACTTCCTTTACCATTGCATAACGGGGTACTCTTCTCCAATATTTTATCCACGTTCTAAAAGACAAACAAACAAACACATCACAGGTTTACAATGTAGTATATGAAACTCGTTTTGGTAAACCAGTTCAGTAGTAAGGTGGACAGGATAACAGCATGAAACAAACATATATCTATGTAGTATGGTCACTGTATGGTCTATATTCTTCTAGTTTATGTTGCCAAATCAAGATAGATACAGTTCGAATCATATCTATTTAAGACAAAGCAGCATAGACAGAATATAAGTGTGGGAAACTACACAGCAATAACAACACTTGTAATGTGCATGGCATGAGAACATAACTATTTATTCAATTGAAACTGAAATCAACATAGAGCAAGTTACAACAGCAAACACGTTAAAGAAACAGGTTTAAAACATACCTGTTGCGCCATTGGAGTTTCAATTGCATCCTTCAAATTTGAAATTAGTTGGTATGAGTAAATACAGTGATGCAAGAGCAAAGTAGTATGAACCATAGCTACAGAACCTGACCTGAGAACAATTCTTCTTCTGCTTTAAGCGTTGACTTGGGGTTCAGAGTGGTGGTCCTCGTGCTTTGGGCACTACAGTTTCCTTACTAACTGCTCGTGTTTGGGTGCTCTGTGGTGGAGATGGTGCTGTGTCAACGGGAACTGGATTACTATCTGCTGGGGTTGGGGTTAGAAGGGGTGTAGCTGGTTCGCTGTCCAACTGGGTAGGGGTACAATCTGCGTGAGTCTGGGTTATGTGTGGTGGGGCTGGTTCTTGGGCAAGTACAACCGTGGTTCTATCTCCATCGACAGGTAGCACGATCTTTTCTGAAGACCGTGTTTTTACTCCCACAGATACTGCCATCACCCCCTCCAATTGAAATGGCTGATAAACAAGAAAAGTAATTGAATGTACACACATTGTAAGATAGACAGGTGCAATGGATAGTAGGGAAGAAAACAAGGCATGAAATAATTCACATTTATGTGGTCAAACAAAACAGAATAGCAGGACACAATTTCACATATATGATGGCTAATTAAACAGGATAGCATGACACAATTTCACATGTATGATGGTGATACGTCCATTTTGCATCATGCTTTTATATCGATATTTATTGCATTATGGGCTGTTATTACAAGTTATATCACAATACTTATGCCTATTCTCTCTTATTTTACAAGGTTTACATGAAGAGGGGGAATGCCGGCAGCTGGAATTCTGGGCTGGAAAAGGAGCAAATATTAGAGACCTATTCTGCACAACTCCAAAAGTCCTGAAACTCCACGGAAGTTATTTTTGGAATTAATAAAAAATACTGAGCGAAGAAAGTACTAGAGGGGGCCCACACCCTGGCCACGAGGGTGGGGGCGCTCCCCCTGCCTCGTGGGCCCCCTGGCAGGCCTCCGGTGCCCATCTTCTGCTATATGAGGTCTTTTACCCTGGAAAAAATCATAAGCAAGCTTTCGGGAAGAAACTCCGCCGCCACGAGGCGGAACCTTGGCGGAACCAATCTAGGGCTCCGGCAGAGCTGTTCTGCTGGCGAAACTTCCCTCCGGGAGGGGGAAATCATCACCATCGTCATCACCAACGATCCTCTCATCAAGAGGGGGTCAATCTCCATCAACATCTTCACCAGCACCATCTCCTCCAAAACCCTAGTTCATCTCTTGTATATAATCTTTGTCCCAAAGCCTCAGATTGGTACCTGTGGGTTGCTAGTAGTGTTGATTACTCCTTGTAGTTGATGCTAGTTGGTTTATTTTGTGGAAGATCATATGTTCAGATCCATTATGCATATTAATACCCCTCTGATTATGAACATGAATATGATTTGTGAGTAGTTACGTTTGTTCCCGAGGACATGGGAGAAATCTTGCTATAAGTAGTCATGTGAATTTCGCATTCGTTCGATATTCTGATGAGATGTATGTTGTCTTTCCTCTAGTGGTGTTATGTGAACGTCAACTACATGACACTTAACCATTGTTTGGGCCTAGAGGATGGCATTGGGAAGTAATAAGTAGATGATGGGTTGCTAGAGTGACAGAAGCTTAAACCCTAGTTTATGCGTTGCTTCGTAAGGGGATGATTTGGATCCATATGTTTCATGCTGTGGCTAGGTTTACCTTAATACTTATTTTGTAGTTGCGGATGCTTACAGAAGGGGTCATAAGTGGGATGCTTGTCCAAGTAAGGACAGCACCCGAGCACCGGTCCACCCACATACCAAATTATCAAAGTAACGAACGTGAATCATATGAGTGTGATGAAAACTAGCTTGATGATAATTCCCATGTGTCCTCGGGAGCGTTTTCCTTCATATAAGATATTGTCCAGGCTTGTCCTTTGCTACAAAAAGGATTGGGCCATCTTGCTGCACCTTATTTACTTTCATTACGTGTTACCCGTTACAAATTACCTTATCACAAAACTATCTGTTACCAATAATTCCAGTGCTTGCAGAGAATACCTTGTTGAAAACCGCTTATCATTTCCTTCTGCTCCTCGTTGGGTTCGACACTCTTACTTATCGAAAGGACTACGATAGATCCCCTAAACTTGTGGGTCATCAGATGGCTAACTAAACAGGATAGAATGACATACTTCAAAATATGATGACTATGTAAACAGGATGACATGATATAACTATACGATGTGTCTATTAAAGTGGTTGGCATGCCATAAATCACAAACATACCGTCGATGGAGACATGATGGCACGATATAATTCACGGATAGAATGACATAATTAAAAATATGATAAATATGTAAACAGGATTAGATGATATAACTATATTATGTCTTTAGAAAATAGGTTGGCATGCCATAATTCAGATACATGCTGTCTATGTAAACATCATGGCATGATATAATTCAAATATATGATTTATATACTAAGGAAGTGAGCGGAGGGCAATCGCATATATGATGTGTTAACTAAGGAGATGGCATTCAATATCGTGTATATGATGTAAAAAACTAAGCATTGCAATACAACATATGCATGATATGAGTAATATAACCCTGCCAAGTTTGAGCATACACCTCAGGGGGATAATAGGACTGGTCATCTGCCTCTGAATCCTCCTCTGAAGAGCTATATGTAACCAGCAAGATATCTGCTTCAGCAGGTAGCATTGTTTGCTCTGAAGACCTTGTTTTCACTCCAGATTTCTCCATCACCAATTCAAATGGTTGATGCATAGGAAGAGCAGTTGAATATATAAACATTGTCGACAAAAGCAATGAGAAATACAAAAAAAGGACGGCATTAATAATTCACATATATGACGCTTGGCTAAACAGCATGGCATTACATAATTCACATATATAATGCCTTGCAACAAGATAGCATTGCATAATTCACATATATAATGTCTTGCAACAAGATGGCATTGCATAATTCACATATATGGTAATTAGACACTAAACAGGTGGCATTCACACAAAGCATGTCTAAACTAAGCAAATGACATAGCAATGCAAGATACCATACACACGATATGAGCAACATAACTCTGCCAAGTTAGAGCATGCACCTCGGGGGGGATAGGACTGGTCATCTGTCTCTGAATCCTCCTCTGAGGAGCTATCTGTAACCAGCAAGACATGTGGTTCGTCAGATAGCATTATCTGCTGTGAAGACCCTGTTTCCACTCCAGATTTTTCCATGACCGTGTTGAATGGCTGATGCACAGGAAGAGTAATTGAATGTACTAAAATTGTTGACAAATTTAACACGTAATAAAAAAATGATGTCATGATATAATTCACATATAAGATGACTGGCTAACCATGGTGGCATTGCAAAATTCACATATATGATGCCTGGGTAAACAAGATGGCACTGCATGATTCACATATACGATAAAGAAACTAAACAGATGGCATTGACACAAAGCATGTCTAAACTAACCAGATGACATCTTTGATGTATACGTAAGCAATGCAAGGCACCATATGCATGATATTACCAACATCAGCATGCCAAGTTAGAGCGAAGACCTCATGGGGTAAATACGAGTGGTCTTCTGCTTCTGAATCCCCCTCAGAACAGTTATCTTCCTCTTGATTACAATCCGAAATGGGTGGAGGGGGGCTGCCTTTGCGCCCACCATGGAGCGACGTCTGCATGGAATTTTATTGCCATGTAAGGCTCGTCTCTTTTGCTCTACATGTTCAGTTCCATTGTGTACAATAACTGACATGCATAGGAATAAAACATAGTGAGATTATGTGAGGAATGCATGCACAAATCCAGAGTGATGGTAGCAAACTGTGGATAGACCCAAAACCAATGATAGCAGGTAGATAATAGCTTTAGTTAAAAAATACAGATAATGGCTCCTTTAATGTTTATTTGCACCCAACATGAAACTCATAGTAGACACCAGAGATTAACCAGATAGTAGACAGATAGTACTGATTGCTGCCCCAATATGTACCCCACAACCATTTAAAAACTCAAGTTTCAGCATAAGTTTGGACCTGACTTTGAGTCTAATAGGTGAACACGACGATAAAGTAGCATGTCATCATATTAAGCGATGCATAACGTAAGCAGACACGGAAGAGTGCGACCTCTCTTGCGGACCCGTGTAGTCCTCAAGGTCATCTGCTCAGTTGATGATGGTAATGCAGTTGTCGTGGCTGTCGGCTGCGGGGAAGAAGATCTGAGGCGGCGAAAGACAGTCTGGAGAGCGGATCCCTACTGTGGTGAACCCTTCCATCGTTGGAGCAGCTGAGCTGGGGTGGAACACAGCACCGCAGGAGCAGGACAAACCACACAAGGTTTTCTTTGACACAATCTGCAACAGAAGTAATTGTGTAAGGGTTTGTTTGAATTTGAGGATTCTAACAATGCATGGATAGCAAATAGACAGGAATAGGATAGGAATGCATGTGCAAAACAGAGAATTTAAAAACATAGGATTTCCGCCAATCTGGGTGTTTGGTTCACAAGAATTGGAAGAACACAGGATGCAAAGAAGCATGTTGAGATTAAGCCAAACCACAAGAAAATGTACGGTTATAATTCTATTATGCTACTATCTCTTAGTCGTGTGCTTCATGAATAGGAATTTGAAAAGGAGGACAAGTGGAAATTAAAATTCCTATGGTTTTTCTTTCAAGGAGACACTAAAGGAACAAATCCTATAGTTTTCCTTTGCTCCATTCCTTTGCACCAAATTCATGAAAAGTAGTACCATAGGAAACTTTCCAATTCCTATGTTTTTCATTCACTTTTCCTTTCAAGCACTAGCGATTCTAGTAGACAGGCTTGAGCAAGGAAAAGCCTACACTAAAAAAATGTTTTTGTGCTACTTCTATTACTAAATTTCGTAGACAACCCCTTGATGAGGAATTGCCTAGTAAGGATGAAATTATTGGTCTTGCTTCTATTGTTGTGCCTCCTAATGATCCTTTAGAACAATATTTGCTTGACCATGAAAATGATATGTTCATGAATGAAAGAAGGGAAATAGATGAAGTATTCTTTAAACAGGGACCTATTCTGAAACACAACTTGCCTGTTGAAATCCTAGGGGATCCTCCTCCACCCAAGGGTGATCCCGTGTTTGAGCTTAAACCATTACCTGATAATCTTAAATATGCTTATCTTGATGAAAATAAGATATATCATGTTATTATTAGTGCTAACCTTTCAGAGAAGGAGGAAGGGAAATTATTGAAAACTCTGAAGAAGCACCGTGCTGCTATTGGATATACTCTTGATGATCTTCAGGGCATTAGTCCCACTCTATGTCAACACAAAATAAATTTGGAGAAAGACGCCAAACCAGTTATTGATCACCTACGATGGCTAAATCCTAAGATGAAAGAAGTGGTAAGAAAGGAAAGATTAAAGCTCCTTGAGGCAGGTATAATTTATCCCGTTGTTGATAGTCAGTGGGTAAGTCATGTCCATTGTGTCCCTAAGAAGGGAGGTATTACTGTCGTTCCTAATGATAAAGATGAATTGATCCCGCAAAGAATTATTACAGGTTATAGGATGGTAATTGATTTCTGCAAATTAAATAAAGCTACTAAAAAAGATCATTACCCTTTGCCTTTTATTGATCAAATGCTAGAAAGATTATCCAAACATACACATTTTTGCTTTCTAGATGGTTACTCTGGTTTCTCTCAAATACCCGTGTCAGCTGAGGATCAAGAAAATACCACTTTTACTTGCCCTTTCGGTACTTTTGCTTATAGACGTATGCCTTTTGGTTTATGTAATGCACCTGCTACCTTTCAAAGATGCATGATGGCTATATTCTTTGACTTTTGTGAAAAGATTTGTGAGGTTTTCATGGATGATTTCTCCGTTTATGGATCCTCTTTTGATGATTGCTTGAGCAACCTTGATCGAGTTTTGCAGAGATGTGAAGAAACTAACCTTGTCTGAATTGGGAGAAGTGCCACTTTATGGTTAATGAAGGTATTGTCTTGGGGCATAAAATTTCTGAAAGAGGTATTGAAGTTGACAAAGCTAAAGTTGATGCTATTGAAAAGATGTCGTGTCCCAAGGACATTAAAGGTATAAGAAGTTTCCTTCGTCATGCCGGTTTTTATAGGAGGTTCATTAAGGACTTCTCAAAAATTTCTCGGCCTCTGACTAATCTCTTACAAAAAGATATTCCTTTTTTCTTTGATGATGATTGTGCAGAAGCATTTGAAATACTTAAGAAAGCTTTGATTTCTGCACCTATTGTTCAGTCACCTGATTGGAATTTACCCTTTGAAATTATGTGTGATGCTAGTGATTATGCTGTAGGTGCTCTTCCAGGACAAAGAGTTGATAAGAAATTAAATGTTATACAATATGCCAGTAAAACTCTAGACAATGCTCAGAGAAATTATGCTACTACTGAAAAAGAATTTTTAGCAGTCGTGTTTGCTTGTGATAAGTTCAGACCTTATATTGTAGACTCTAAAGTAATTGTTCACACCGATCATGTTGCTATTAAATACCTTATGGAAAAGAAAGATGCTAAACCTAGACTTATTAGATGGGTTGTCTTGCTACAAGAATTTGATTTGTGTATTATTGATAGAAAGGGAGCTGAGAACCCCGTCGCAGACAACTTGTCTAGGTTAGAGAATGTTCTCGATGACCCACTACCTATTGATGATAGCTTTCCTGAAGAACAATTGGTTGTCATAAATGCTTCTCATGCTGCTCCATGGTATGTTGATTATGCTAATTATATTGTTGCTAAGTTCATACCACCTAGTTTCACATACCAGCAAAAGAAAAGGTTTTTCTATGATTTAAGACATTACTTCTGGGATGACCCACATCTTTATAAAGAAGGAGTAGATGGTGTTATTAGACGTTGTATACCTGAGCATGAACAGGAACAGATCCTACGCAAGTGTCACTCCGAAGCGTATGGAGGACACCACGCTGGAGATAGAACTGCACATAAGGTATTGCAATCCGGTTTTTATTGGCCTACTCTCTTCAAGGATGCCCGTAAGTTTGTCTTATCTTGTGATGAATGTCAAAGAATTGGTAATATTAGTAGACGTCAAGAAATGCCTATGAACTATTCACTTGTTATTGAACCATTTGATGTTTGGGGCTTTGATTATATGGGACTGTTTCCTTCCTCTAATGGGTATACACATATTTTAGTTGCTGTTGATTACGTTACTAGGTGGGTAGAAGCTATTCCAACTAGTAGTGCTGATCATAACACCTCTGTTAAGATGCTTAAAGAAGTTATTTTTCCGAGGTTTGGAGTCCCTAGATATTTAATGACTGATGGTGGTTCACATTTTATTCATGGTGCTTTTCATAAAATGCTTGCTAAATATGATGTTAATCGTAGAATTGCATCTCCATATCATCCGCAGTCTAGTGGTCAAGTAGAATTGAGTAATAGAGAGCTCAAATTAATTTTGCAAAAGACTGTTAATAGATCTAGAAAGAATTGGTCCAAGAAACTTGATGATGCATTATGGGCCTATAGAACTGCGTATAAAAATCCTATGGGTATGTCTCCGTACAAAGTGGTTTATGGAAAAGCATGTCACTTACCTCTCGAACTAGAACATAAGGCATATTGGGCTATTAAAGAGCTCATTTATGATTTCAAACTTGCCGGTGAGAAGAGGCTATTTGACATTAGCTCACTTGATGAATGGAGAACCCAAGCCTATGAGAATGCCAAACTATTTAAAGAAAAAGTTAAAAGATGGCATGACAAAAGGATACAAAAGCGTGAGTTTAATGTAGGTGATTATGTGTTACTATTCAACTCTCGTTTAAGATCTTTTGCAGGAAAACTTCTCTCTTAATGGGAAGGGCCTTACGTTATCGAGGAGGTCTATCGTTCCGGTGCCATAAAAATCAACAACTTCGAAGGCACAAATCCGAAGGTGGTGAACGGTCAAAGAATCAAACATTATATCTCAGGTAATCCTATAAATGTTGAAACTAATGTTATTGAAACCGTAACCCCGGAGGAATACATAAGGGACACTTTCCAGAACGTTTCAGACTCTGAAAAGGAATAGGTATGTGGTACGGTAAGTAAACCGACTCCAAAACAGTTCTAATGGCAATTTTTCTCCGTTTTGGAATATTTAAGAAAATAGGAAAATAAGAAGTAGTCCGGGAAGGACACGAGGCTTACACGAGGGTGGAGGGCGCGCCCTACCCCCCTGGGCGCGCTCCCCTGCCTCGTGGGCACCTCGTGTGCTCTCCAGACTCCGTTTTCTTGCACGATACTTCTTTTGGTCGGTAAAAATTCATTATATAATCTCCCAAAGGTTTTGACCACCGTACCATGCAAATATCCTCTGTTTTTGTTTCGAGCTGTTTTTGTAGCAGATCTAGAGCAAGATGTCATCTCAGGATTCCAACAGAGAGAGCTATGTCTCAGACCTCATTGCTGACCCAAAGACCTATGGGGATCTGTCTCCTTGTGGTCGAACTACGGATGAGGAGGAGGATGCTCATTTGATGAGGATCAATGATTCAAGCTCAGAGGAGGAGGATGTCCCTCTACCTCAACCTGGGGATATGCACGTGAAGTTCAAGAAGTCTAGTCTCCCTAAGAGGGCTAAACTGTCTAACAACCGATCTATTCCTTCTCTTTTTCAGCAGAAAAGCAAAGGAGATTTATGTGACAAGATCTTGAAGCTGGAATCGGAGGTCGATGATTTAAAGGAGGAAATTGCTCTTCTCAATTACAATATGAAGAAGCTGAAAACACAATTTTCATCATCAACAACTCCATCATCACCACCCCCGAGGAAAGAGACATAATCACATGGGTATGGGCACTCGCCTTGGCAACTGCCAAGCTTGGGGGAGGTGCCCCGGTATCGTATCATCATCACACTCCTATCTTTACCGTTTTTCTTAGTTCGATCCTTTTGGTAATATCTTGATCTAGTAGAATAAAGTTTTAGTATGATTTAGTTTTGAGTTTTGCCTTATGATCCTCCTATGTAATCGAGTCCGTGAGCTATATATAATAAAGATTAGTGTTGAGTCAAGGGCTTGATTACTTTGCTTTGATCTTGAGGGAATAAAAGAAAAGGAAAAAATAAAAAGAAATAAAGAGATCATATTGATCTTATGGAGAGTAATGACTTCACATATAAAGAGTATGATGAATAAAACTTGTTGAGGGTTGACAGACATAGTTTTGGTCATCATTGCAATTAATAGGAAGTAATAAAGAAAGAGAGGTTTTCACATATAAATACACTATCCTGGACATCTTTTATGATTGTGAGCACTCATTAAAATATGACATGCTAAAGAGTTGATGTTGGACAAGGAAGACAACGTAATGGGTTATGTTTTCTTATATCTGAAATAAAGTATATTGTCATGGATCATCCAACATGTTGAGCTTGCCTTTCCCTCTCATGCTAGCCAAATTCTTTGCACCAAGTAGAGATACTAATTGTGCTTCCGAATACCCTTCAAACCAGTTTTGCCATGAGTGTCCACCATATCTACCTATGGATTGAGTAAGATCCTTCAAGTAATTTGTCATCGTTGCATGCAATAAAAAATTGCTCTCTAAATATGTATGATTTATTAGTGTGGAGAAAATAAGCTTTATATGATCTTGTGATGTGGAAGAAATAAAAGCGACGGACTGCATAATAAAGGTCCATATCACAAGTGGCAATATAAAGTGGCGTTCTTTTGCATTAAGATTTCACGCATCCAACCATAAAAGCACATGACAACCTCTGCTTCCCTCTGCGAAGGGCCTATCTTTTACTTTTATCCTCTACCTTATGTAAGACTCATGGTGATCTTCACCTTTCCTTTTTACATTTTATCCTTTGGCAAGCACATTGTGTTGGAAAGATCCTAATATATATATCCAATTGGATGTGAGTTAGCATGAATTATTATTGTTGACATTACCCTTGAGGTAAAAGGTTGGGAGGCAACACTATAAGCCCCTATCTTTCTCTGTGTCCGATTAAAACTCCATAACCACAAGTATTGCGTGAGTGTTAGCAATTGTGAAAGACTAAATGATAGTTGAGTATGTGGACTTGCTGAAAAGCTCTTATATTGACTCTTTCCTATGTTATGATAAATTGCAATTGCTTCAATGACCGAGATCATAGTTTGTTAGTTCTCAATGAAGTTTCTGATTCATACCTTACATTGTGAATAGATTATTACTTGAGCATAAGAAATCATATGACAATATCTATATATATTGCTGTTATAGGAATGATCATGATGCCCTCATGTCCGTGTTTTATTTTATCGACACCTCTATCTCTAAACATGTGGACATATTTATCTATATATGTTGCTGTTATAAGAATGATCATGATGCCCTCATTCATGACTCACCTCGAGTGTGCATGTATAAAGAGAAAGAAGCCGAGCGTGACGTGGCAAAAGCCCGCTCCGCATTCTATCAGCAATAGGCTCGACGGTACCAAAGCAGAGAAGTACGGGCCAAAACTTATAACGTTGGTGAACTCGTTCTATGCCTACCGAAGAAGAAAAAGAACAAGCTCAAGCCCAAATGGGAAGGTCCCTTCGTTATTGACAAAGTTCTGACCGGTGGAGCGTACCGTCTGCGGGATGCGTCGGACAATCGACTCGAGCCAAACCCATGGAACGCAGCCAGACTCCGAAGGTTCTACACCTAGTGCCGGACTCTGTGTTCGTCTCCTTACCTCCGTCAATTTTTTATATATACGCTATCTGTCTTTTCTTTCTTTCTTTCTTCCCTTTTTCTTCACAGCCTTAACAGGTTGAAATGTGTCTTGACTACACAATCTTGACGCGCTAGGCGTGCTCATTATACCTGGGGGCTTCTTATACAGAAGCTTAATATAACTATGTTCCGGGCTCTATGCCCCCCGCACATGTGTTACTTTTCCACATGTACCTTTTCTTCGCCATTATATGCATCGATATGACTTAAGTTTTGGCCAAGCTGGGTTGCCTGGCTCTTGTGTTTATGCCCTACGTTCCCGTTAATTCGGCTAGGGCATAAGGGGAGCACCTCTGCGATTGTTACTGTCGGGTCAGCCGGATGTGTACCTCAGACTGGGTGAAGCCGAAAGCTAGCGTTCTTAAGGGAATATTCGTTCGGTGAACAAAAGATGACTTTTATTTATTGTAATACATGCCCCCAGATGTTTATATCCTGCGTCTCTTTTCGCAGTTCGGACATGCACATTAATGCATGCGTACCCAGGGAAAGGAACCCTTAATGGAACTATTCTCCCTGGAAGATGTTTCTTACTATCCATGTAATATAACATAGCTAGTTGGGTACTTGTCGGTTCAAGCACTATTGACCCCTACGCCTGGTTTCCACGCGTACCCCGGTTTTTACATAACTGAGCGGGTATTCGGATACACTCCGGACTGTCGGGTCCGGGGGTCGAAGCTAAAAGGTCCGCCATGACAAATGATTTACAATCCGGCTAGGGATAATATATGTCACTTGAAGTACACAGTCATTTAGAGTGACTAAATTCTTCTTCTATACCATCCAACAGGTTGTCTAGCCTACAATCCTATTGCGAATACTTTGCGGGAAATTTCACCTGGTCATACACCAAACTGACAGGGATCTCTTTCCCGTCAGACCCCACAGGTCCGACTTCGGCCATATGGTTCGGGTCAGCCTTGGTATATCGAGTCTTCACCATGGCCCAGGCTTCCCTTGCACCTTGTCGGCAGGCAGATATCTTCCATAATCGGAAGCGCCGCCGCGCTCCCCTGAGCATCTCTACGAGCTCCCCCCATGCCTCCTGGCAGGGAGGCGGATGGCCACAAGGCCTGGGCAACACCATGCATCACCTGCCGAACTTGTTCGTGCAGTTGTGAGAGCTCTGGCAGAAGATCACCCGCAGACCCGGGCATCTCCTCTGCGGGACGACCCGTCAGCATACCTACGGATGTAACTCTGTTAGCCGGTTTCTTCGCCGAACTCTATAAAAGTTCGTTCAAGCACTTACTAAAAATGCCGCGTCGAAGCCTCTTATTCTCCTTTACGGAGTCAGCAAGTTGGGCCCGAACATCTTTCAGTTCAACGCCCAACCAGGTATTGGCATCTTGGAGATCGTTTTTCTCCCGCCTAACCTGCATAAGCACGCGCTCGCCAGCCTTTAGCTATCGTTGAGCATGTTGCTCATCCCCTCGCATGACCTCCGGATTCACTCCGGGATCATCTGCAGAATCTATTGTTAGATTTGCATTCATGCTGAATACTACCTGGTACATGTCATTCTTTTCGATAGAAACAAGTGTTACCAGATGGGGCCTTCTCGAACTCCTTCATTGCGGCAACTGCGGCCCGTAGCTGGGCTTTGCACTCCTCCAGATCTTGAGACAACCGGGTATCCTTCTCCGTAAGAACCTACGCAAACAATGATCCTTAAATTAGTTGTGCCAACTGTTTCAAGTCTCAAGGGCGACTGATATACATAATTATTAGATTTTCTTACCCGTATATCCTTTACATACTGGTCCGTGGCTCTGGCAAGACCATTTTGAGCAGCTCGGATGTACGTGTCTCCTGAGTTGAAGGCATCGAACGCCTCTTGAGAGAAACAAGCGTCACGGAGTACGGCCCGATGACGCCTGTGATTCATGGCACTCTCCACTTCGGAATTCGTAGCGGACAGCCTATCCGCATCCTCTGTAGGAGGAACATCCGGTGTTGGCCCCACGTTAGCGTCTGCCTCTAAGTCCGGCGCTGGAGCCCGGCTGGTGGAGGCGTGGCCGGCAGGCTCTCCGGATATGGTCTGGTGAGCGTTTTTCCTGCCAGGAACCATGGACGTTATTATATTTTAAAAGATGACAACCACGGAGCGGGGTTCTTTTTCATACCTCTGTGACGGCGTCTCAGTCCTGACCACCTTCCTTTTAAGCCTACCCGGTTTTGGTGCCCCTTGTTGGTGAGTCACTGCGGGTTCGACATGGCATCCCGAGGACCATCCCTGTAAGACACCATATGTGTGCAGTAGGTGAAGTGCGAAAAAGGGATCCTTCTCGAAAGTTGGGACTCCGGTTTTACTTACATGCGATGCAGGGAGCAGTCCAGGATAATCGGCTATGATGGCCACCAAGGCACCGTCGCAGCTTAATTGATAGAACGTCCTGTCGATAAGCTCCACAAATGTGTCCGGATCTTCTTCGAGTCCGGGGTCGAGGGCCCGGTCAGGGTCCTCTGGTTGTGGAGATGGGCTGTGGACCTCCCTCACAGCTTTTCGCAGTTCCTGCTATGAAATAGCAAGGTAAATACTTATGACGAAGAATGTGGGAAGGATCGGAGTAAAAAGTAGCAGCTCACCCAGTTTGGGGGGTTGTACATGGAGAATCCATCTCGTGGCTTAATGCGGATGAACTCCTCTTCCTCTCCTTTATATAAATCGGACAGTATTTTCGCTAGAGCAGCGACGGAGTCGTGTCCCTTACGACCGCAGCGGGTGGCATCGTCTTCTCCATTGAAGTGCCACATAGGTTGTCCCCGATATTGAAGTGGTTGCACCCCCTGCATTATACATATTGACATAACCTCGATTATAGTCAATCCTGAT
The DNA here is from genome assembly GCF_002575655.3 of Aegilops tauschii subsp. strangulata. NCBI lineage: Eukaryota > Viridiplantae > Streptophyta > Magnoliopsida > Poales > Poaceae > Aegilops > Aegilops tauschii. Next base: position 393,796,202 of record NC_053038.3, read on the forward strand.
TTGGCCAGCGTTTTATCCGGCCCATTAGGTAAAGGACCTCTCCGTTATCTTCCTCCTGGGGGCTCCGAGGGCGCCAGCTGCGGCATTTCTTCAAAGGGGCGTTATTGAACTCAGGAAGGCCCATCCGAATAGGGTCCAAAAGGGGGACGTCTTCCATATAAAACCACTCCGAAGGCCAGTCTTCGGATGACTTCTTCGGAGTACCGGACAGGTGTCCGGTCCCGGCGATGCGCCATATCTCGGCTCTGCCCACTTGATATATTGACCCCTCGTGTGTACGGGGTACGAGGCAAAATAGCCTCTTCCATAGCTCGAAATGAGCTTCGCAGCCCAGAAACAGCTCGCAAAGGGCGACATACCCAGCGATGTGTAATATGGAGGCGGGAGTAAAGTTATGCAGCTGGAGGCCGTAGAACTCCAGGACCCCGCGGAGGAACGGGTGGATTGGAAATCCAAGTCCCCTTAATAAGTAAGGGACAAGGCATACCCGCTCCCCCATGGATGGGTTGGGAAAGCTCTCCGCTTGCTCCCCACCGTTATAAGTGGCTAGTTCGGCTCGAACGGGGACCATATACGCTGGAGGGAGAAACCCCTGGGTCTATAACTCTACTAATTGGCTATGGGGGACGGAACACTTCTTCCAATTGCTTGGCTTAGGGCTACGGGAGCGAGAGGAGGAGCTGCGATGGCCGGCCATGATGGGATGGACTTTTCTGGGCGCGCTCCGATGGATACTCGCTGTGGGAGGATGGTGTGATCTGGATCTGAGGATCCCCGTCTCTTTAAATAGACGATTTACTCACATGGTTAGGGTGGCAAGTGTAAAAATGCCCCGACTTCTCGAATTCGCTCGACACGTGGAGGACAGCCATTATTGGGCGCAGAAGCCAAGGAGTGCAACATTTATGGGAAGCCAGACACTACTTGACAGGTACTCAGAATTTGGAGAAGAACCCGCCTTGCAATGCCGAAGACAATCTGCGCGCCGGACTCATCGTCATTGAAGCCTGGTTCAGGGGCTACTGAGGGAGTCCTGGATTAGGGGGTCCTCGGACAGCCGGACTATATACTTTGGCTGGACTGTTAGACTATGAAGATACAAGATTGAAGACTTCGTCCCGTGTCCGGGTGGGACTCTCCTTTGCGTGGAAGGCAAGCTTGGCAATTCGGATATGTAGATCTCCTCCCTTGTAACCGACTTTGTGTAACCCTAGCCCCCTCCGGTGTCTATATAAACCAGAGGGTTTAGTCTGTAGGACAACAACAATCATAATCATAGGCTAGCTTCTAGGGTTTAGCCTCTACGATCTCGTGGTAGATCAACTCTTGTAATACTCATATCATCAAGATCAATCAAGCAGGAAGTAGGGTATTACCTCCATCGAGAGGGCCCGAACCTGGGTAAACATTGTGTCCCCCGCCTCCTGTTACCATCCGCCTTAGACGCACAGTTCGGGACCCCCTACCCGAGATCCGCCGGTTTTGACACCGACAGCGTCCTTCTCCAACATAGCTCTCTGACTCCACGTCGCCGCCAAGAAGCTAACCGGTCGTCAGTGGTCAACCCGCCTAGCTTGTCATAACGATTAGGGCAACTAGGAGCCCAATGATCAGGATCCCCACATGACAAACACCTTTCTTCTTGTCATTCTTCTTCTTGAAGTTCGTGTGTTGCACAGCCTTGTTCTTCCCATCAAACTTTGCTTTACCATCAAACTTTTCCTTGTTCTTGAACTTGTGGGGCTAGAAGTTCTTCCTCTGTACCAGATTGGCACTAGATCCTCCCTCAATTCCTCGAGCACGTGTGTCCTTTGCTCTCGCCTTTTCTTCCACATCAAGAGTGCCAATGAGATCCACGAAGGAGGAAGCTTAGTGATGATACCTCCGGTAACAAACTTGTCTGGTAGCATATAACTGAAGTGCTCAAGTTCTCTAGCAAATGACTGTATTTCATGAGCTTGCTCAACCACAGAGCGCTCTTCAATCATCCTGTAATCATAGAATTGCTCCATGATGTACATCTCAGTGCCAGCAACCGGAGGGTAGCAGCGGTGGCCTTACTTTGACCCGAGCGGCAGCGACCTACCGTGTTCTACTCTTCCTCGTTTTCTGTGTGGCGCGGCCTCATTGGCAGCGGGGCAGGGCCTCGGCGGAGCCGGCGATGTCCTCTGTCTCGTTGCCGGCGGGCGGCGCCTCGGCGGAGCGGGGGAAATCCTCCCCTTCATTGCCGACAGGGTGGGGCCTCGGCAGAGCCGGCGGAGTCCTATGCCTCGTTGTTGGCGCCGCGGGGCCTCGGCGGAGCTGGGCCTCGTCAACGCCAGCGGAGCGGGGACTCGTCGGAGCCGGCATTGTCCTCTGCCTCGTCCTCGGTCTCGCCAAACAGCGCCTGGCCCGCTTCATCACCCTTTCTGTAGGCGGCCACAGCCACCGCCACCCGCATGCGGTACCGCCAGCGCTCGAGGCAGCCCTCGCGGGCAGAGCGGTATGAGTCGAGCAGCGCCTCCTGCTCCGCCCGCTCCGCGGCGATCTGCTCCTCCGCCTGCATGTGCTCCTGGGGGAGATGGTGGTTGTAGGCGGCGTCGGCCTGCGCCTCCCGGAACTGCTCCTCACGCTTCTACCTCACCGTGTCCATATATTGGGCACGGGCCTCGCCAATGGTCATGGTGCAATGCACCGGCTAGGATGGCGCGGAGGAGGGGGTTGGCGCCAGATCATCGACTACCATGTTCTCCATTGGGACGTCGTCATCCTCCGGCTGCCTGCAGGCCAGCCAGTCGGCAGCAATGGCTGCCATCTCCTTGTGGTCTGTCGTCCGCCCGTCCCAAAGAGCGCTGGAGCGCGAGGAAGCCATGGTGGGCAGTAGTGGTGTGGACAGGAGAAACGGAACGGATGTGGATGACTGCGGCTATGGTCGGTGCAGCAGTTTATGTAGCAATGGTGGGCGGCGGAGGGACGGACTTGTGGTGCCAGAGTAGCCGCCTCGGCAACCGCATATCATTAATGTGGGCGGCAGAAGGACGGACGGACGGACGACACTTGTGTCGTTTGAAGGCGGAGCAATCGCCTACACCGGGAAGCGGGGCGGGCGGCGCTGACCGTTTCGGGCGGAAAGCGCGCGCGGGCGAGGGAGGCGGTCTGGGTGGGCCAGGGCAGTCAGACTCGTGCTTGGCAGCGGGTCGGTCCAGCAGCCGGACATGCTGGCTCGCCAGCTAGCTCGTCGAGCTGAGCGACGACAATCAGACGATGGACGTAGCTTCTGACCAGGAGCTGGCACCACTGTCCAAGCCGGTTCATGCCGTGTTCACCATAGAGCAGGTGCGGCCGCACTTCGACGCCCTAATGGAGGACCTGTGTTGCAACCTCCGTCTCCTCAACGAGCACCGGTGAACAAGCGAACGACAATGCCGTCGTGGACATGTGGCCCTATGATCCTGGCTTCCTGAATGAGCAGCGGGCGATGTATCAGACCATCCGTAGGGCCCGGGAGTCCCTCTCTGTCGTCCTTCGAGTTGTTGCGCTCGCCATGGCGCCGCCGTCTCGCGTTGTCAACATGGTTAACGGACATGAGGATGAGGAGATGACTTTACTTGGAGAGGATGATAGTGGGGACCCACCAGGGCCATAGCCGCACGTACGCAAGTGCCTCCTTATTAGTAGATAAAACTATATTATTTTTTTGCTTCCTCCTGGTTTCCTGACATCACGGTCCCACACCATTGTCAACCTATGTAGTCAATAAACGAGAGAATTGCACAAGAAGCGGCCGACAGCTGGGACCAAGCAGCTCGAGCAGTATTTGTGTTTTTGAGGTGTGAGCACTGCAGAGTTTTTCTTGAGCGATGTTTAGCCCAGATTTTAATTTTTCTCCTCTGAACAACAATGAAAACATCACTGCAGCTATTAACTGGGCGGGCTGTGGCCCGTCTAGCCCAGGCCAGATATCCAGCCCAGATATTAATTTTTTTTCAAGCTGAAAATGGCTAGCCCAGCTATACTTTTTTAAGGAATACCCAGGCAAGGTCAAAATGTTATTCTCCGCCCCGCTGGGCTGCAAATCTTTCCTAGGAGGGATGCATTAGGCTTAACAAGAAAATGGGCTTTAAGAAATAATAAATGGGATGTAATTATAAAAACTAGGCAGTAACTATAAAAAATGCACCAAACACGTAATTACTTTATAAAATATTGTTTTTGATATTGAAAATTTTAATTTCATTAATTGTTCCGAGCGCAATGTTTTGTTGGATTTTTACGTAATATAAATTTATATTGAAATTGTATTTAATCTGACTAGAAATTTCGGGATAAAAATATTTCGGATCCCATCAAAATGTGGGAAATTTTATTGAATTCTGTTTTGAACGGTTGGTTGAAATGGGTTGTACTTTTAACAAACTATAAATGTGTTGTAGTAAATTCCATTAGAATTGAAAAATTGGCTGCACATTCTTAGAAATCTCAAATGGGCTATAAGTTCTCTGCCACACACTTGTGGCCTTAGTAAGTTGACGCGTCCCCTAAAAAAAGAGTTGACACGTATGCAAGGCTTTGTCAACTTATAGTCAACACACGGTTCTAGCAGCAGTGGCCGTTGGATGTCCATCCAACGGATGCCGTGCTTCTTCTTCAATCTCGGATATTCTAGCTTCACCCGCCCAAAAAATGATTCCTCCCCCTGACATCTGGGGCGCACCATTTCAGAAGCTGACCTATGGGTCTACTAAGTTGACGCGTACCAAGGGCTTTGTCAACTTAGTCAATATATATGATTCTAGATGCAGTGACTGTACGATGTCCATCCAACGGCCGTCGTGCTTCTTCAACCTCTGGTCTTCTTGCTCCAGCCGCCCAAAGTAGCGCCGGTCGTGCCGCCTGCTTCTGCCTCCCGTGGTCGGCTGTGCTGCCGCGGAGGGCTCACCGCACCCTACTACTCCCACCGCTGGCCAGCCATCCCTCTACTCAACCACACCCCATGTTATTCTACGACGACGACAGCCTCACACCGCAGCCGAACCAGTGAACCCTCGTACTCCTCTCCGTGTGGGTATCCACTGCCGCGTCATCCCCTTCCTAGGCCTCGCCGTCGTCCACCGCCGTGGTGCTCTCGGCACGGCGTGTTCAATGTGGTCAACGACCGACTTCCATCGGAAGAGTACTGTACGTGGAGAGGCTGGCAGCTGGGTCCACGGCAGCCGCAAGGAAGTGCCTCCTTATTACACGCAAAATAATTATTCCTCCACCTGATAGCGGGGACCCACCGGATGGGCCACCGTATTTTGCGAAAAAAACGTTTCCCCCTCGACTGCTGGGACCCACCAGCTACATCTTCGCACGCAAGGAAGTGCGTCTGGGCAAAAAAACGATTCGCCCCCCTAACTGCTGTGACCCACCAGCTACATCTTCGCACGCAAGGAAGTGCCTGACAGTCGGGACCCACCTGGTCGAAGCGTACGTAGCGTTGTCATTCTGGTCGCGAACGTGTACGTACATACTGGTCCATGTAGAGGCACGCACATTTCGTAGTAGAGGCGCGCACGTAGCATGTACACGTACGTACAGCGGCCAGTGTGCAAGAAAGAAAATACGACCACGTACGTACATACGGGCAGGGTCTCGAACGCCTACTCGTGCAAACGTACGGCCAGGGCTCGTGTACATGGCTGGGTCGGAATGGAGAAACAACGTCGTCGTCCTGTTCATGGGGAGCCAACCGGCTGGGTCGGAACGGAATGCGTCGTCGTGTTCATCGGGAGGCCTTGGACGAAACAGCCGATGGAAACGAGGCCTGGCGTACCGCACAACGGAGGAAACGGCCTTGTGTTCGACCGGCCATGTTCGAAACGGGATCCTGTTCATCGGGAGGGGTCTGGCGTACCGCAAAATGGAGGAAACAGACCTCCTACGGTCGAAACGGGGTCCTGTTGATCGGGAGGGGTGTGGCGTACCGCAAAACGGAGGAAACGGACTTGTGTTGGAGCGCTACGGTCGAAACGGGGGTCCTGTTCATCGGGAGGGGTGTGGCGTACCGCAAACGGGACTCCAAGGGATACTGTTCATCTCCACTGTCGACCCCCTCCAGCCTCCACAGGCTACTGTTCATCCACCGTCGACCTCCTCCAGCCTCCACCTGCGACTGTTCATCCACGGGCTCCTGTTCATCCAGCCTCCACCGCGCGCTACTCCACCGGCTACTGTTCAACCTGCCCTCTCCACACGGGCTCCTGTTCAACCACCCCTCCACAGGCTACTGTTCATCCAACCCTCCACCGTCTACTGTTCATCCAGCCCTCCACGGGGTCGTCCTGTTCATCCAGCCCTCCACGGGGTCCTGTTCATCTAGCGCCAACCGGCTCGATCGATCGGGGTCCTGTTCATCCAGAGGCAACACCACGGGGTCATGTTCATCCACCCCCACCGGGAACTGTTCATCCAAACCCACCCCCCCCCCCAGCAACGCTCACTGTTCGTCCAGAGGCAGCATCGATTGGCTTCAGTTAGCAGCAGTAGCGAAGGAATCGCTCGATCGGGTTCAGTTAACAGCCATCAATCGATCACTCGGGTTCAGTAACGCGTAGCCTGCAGTGCAATCGCTCGGGTTCAGTAGGCGAACGCCTCGCTCAGGTTCAGTTAGAGCCCAACGCCTCGCACCCACGCGCGTGCGTGTATGAGAGAAATGCGCAAACCGCCGTGCATCGCTCGGCCCCGACCACCCACCGTAACCGGGAACACCCCGATATTTTCCTCGCCCTTGCTTCTACCACGGTTTTTTCCGTCATGGACGGCCCAAAGAATGTCATGTAGCTGCGTCTCCGGCCCGCCCAGGACAAAAAGCCCATTTTCTGTCTTGATTTTTTGTCATAGAAGTAGGAGCCCACCACATCTATGATGATACCGGGTTTTGTTACAATTATCGTCATAAAAGTGTCATAAGTATGAAAGAAAAAATTTCGTTCGGCCCAAAATGTCACGGATGTGTCTTTTTTTGTAGTGTTTCCACTCCTTATTCTCCTCATATCGATATCTCACCCAAAGCTTGAAAACTTCAATCACACAAAACTTAACGGAACTTCGTGAGATAGGTTAGTATGATAAAGAGTAGACCATTCACATTGGTACTGTCAAAGCCATGGTTCATAATTGTTCTCACACAATGCCTACTGTACCATATCATTTCTACAATTTATATTGAGAAGTATAAGCCATAGAAACTAGAAAACAAGCAAACTATGCAATGAAAACAGAATCTGTCAGAAACAGAACAGTCTGTGATGATCTGAACAGCAACCATACTTTTGCTACTCCAAAAATTATGAAATAATTTTGTGGACGTGAGGAATTTGTCTATTAATCTTCTGCAAAAATAATCAACTCAAAATCACTCTTCTGTAAAAATGACAGCTAATCCCGTGACCGCAAAGTTTCTGTTTTTTTACAGCAAGATCACATTAACTTTCACCCAAGTCTTCCCAAAGGTCTTACTTGTCACTTTATTGAAACAAAAGCTATAAAACATGATTACTACAGTAGATTAATCATGTAAACACACAAAAACAGTAAGGGTAAATATTGGGTTGTCTCACCAAGCACTCTTTCTTTAATGCCTTTTAGCTTGGCATGATGATTTCAATGATGCTCATATAAAAGATAAGGATTGAAACATAAAGAGAGCATCATGAATAATATGACTAGCACATTTAAATCTAACCCACTTCCTATGCCTAGGGATTTTGTGAGCACATAATTTATAGGAACAAGAATCAACTAGCATAGGAAGGCAAAACAAGTATAACTTCAAAACTTTAATCACATAGAGAGGAAACTTGATATTATTGCAACTCCTACAAGCATGTATTCCTCCCTCATAATAATTTTCAGTAGCATCATGAATGAGTTTAACAATATAACCATCACATAAAGCATTCTTTTCATGATCTACAAGCATAGAAATCTTACTACTCTCCACACAAGCAAAATTCTTCTCATTCGGAATAGTGGGAGCAAACTCAACAAAATAACTGTCATGTGAGGCATAATCCAATTGAAAATTAAAATCATGATGACAAGTTTCATGGTTAATATTATTATTTATAGCATACATGTCATCACAATAATCATTATAGATAGCAACTTTGTTCTCATAATCAATTGGAACCTCTTCCGAAATAGTGGAATCATTACTAACTAAAGTCAACACTCTTCCAAATCCACTTTAGATGATAGTATTATTCATACTCCAAAAGATATAAGTGAAGTTCATGGAGTATTCTACAATTAATATAGACTAACCAATATCCAAGCTCAAAATATATAAGTGAAGCACACGAAGCATTCTATAAAACCATACTCAAAAGATTTAAATGAAGCACAAAGAACATTCTATAAGGTCATACTCAAAATATATAAGTGAAGCACATGAATCATACTATAAATCGATGAAGGGATATCTCATACTAGCGTGGTTCTTAAAAAAAAGAAAAACACAAAGGACAGAAATCATGTGAACAAAACAAAAACCAAGGTATGCCGATAATTGTTGAAGAAGAGAGATGGGATGCCAACCGGGGCATCCCCAAGCTTAGATGCTTGAGTATCCTTGGAATATTTACTGGGGTGCCTTGGGCATCCCCAAGCTTGAACTCTTGCCTCTCTTTATTCTTCTCACATTGGCAACTCCTCGTTCTTCGAACACTTCATCCACAAAAACTTAACAAAAACTTTGTCAGATCCGTTAGTATACTAAAGCAAATCACTACCTTTAGGTGCTGTTGCAAACTCATTCCAATTTCATATTAGCACTTTATCTACTGTATTCCAACTTCACCATGGTTCATACCCCCCGATACTACCCATAGATTCATCAAAATAAGCGATCAACACATAGAAAACAGAATATGTCAAAAACAGGACAGTCTGTAGTAATCTGGAGGTTTAGTAAACTTCTGTAACTCCAAAAATTTCTAAAAAAATATGACAATTTAAAAAATTTGTACAGAAGTAATGTGCAAAAAGTTCCAGACCCATTTGACTTTCTAGTAAAAAAATGTAAATTCACGCGCTATAGCCAAAGTTTCTGTTTTGTACTGCACATAGTAAACAAGCAATCTAATCATCCTAAAACCAAAGCCTGACACATTATTTTTATAATACAATGGATATATACAAGGGGGTAATTATTTTCAGAGAAGCTTCCATGAATTTTTTTACATTTTTTCCATGAGCATGAACACAAGTGTTGAAGGTTGACCCTCACTTCCCAATGCACAACCTTCCAATCACTTCTCTTATTGAAAAACTTTTTAGGCATGAGAGGCAGGGTTTTTTTTGTATTTTCATTCTTTAAAAAAATGTATGTTTAACCCACAACTAAACAGAAACAAAAAGGAAAAACAAAATCTACTTAGTGAAGAAAGCAAACAAGCACACACGAGAATATCAACCCCACGCTATTGCTCCCTGGCAACGTCGCCAGAAAAGAGTTTGATAATCCCCAAGTGCAGGGAATCATCGTAGCAATTCCCAATGGTGGAAGTGATAACACTACAAAAAAATACACTTCCGTGATGATACGTGTTTGTCACAGTAGGTCGCGTTTTTTGTCATGCATGTACATCCATGACGATTTTATGATAGAATCAAGATAGTCATACATGTGCTGTCGTAGAAGTGTTCCATGACATTACCAAAATTATCATCACGGAAGTGTCCACTTCCATGATGATAAATCGCGCGTCACAGAAGTGCTTTCGTCAAGGGTGACCGACACGTGGCATCCACCGTAATGGAACGCCGTTAAGCTATTGGGTCAGGTTTTGGATCCGATAACCCGTTAACAGCCCCGACCAATGGGAAATTTCCACATGTAAAATTCTTATTGGCCGGACGAAACACGTGTCAGCTCGTCAGTGGGTCAGATAGGCGCCTATGATATGTCGACACGTGCCATGGCTCACCACTGGCCCATTTAGCTTACAAAGCCGGCCCGTTTGACTTGGTCAAAAGTTAACGGGCTGGCCCATGAAAAGCCTGTTAACGGTCTCTTCGCAAATAGCCCATTTTACGGCCCGTTAACTCACGGCCCGTTAGGCCCTAAAGGAAATCGGCCCAACAACGTCATGTGGGCCGTCGAATATAACACCAGCCCATTTCACTTTCGGCCCATGTGTGGCCCATGATGTCTTTCGGCCCATATGAGGCCTTCGTATCTTTCGGCCCTTTACAGGCCCACGGTGACTCTAGCCCATAATGAACAGTAATTTTCTTTATACCCGTTAACGACCCGTCATTTACATGGGCCGTTTCTAGCCCGTGTTAGCTTTCGGCCTATTGACGGCCCATACGTTCTTGGGCTCCTTTTCGGCCCTCGATTACTTCCGGCCCGTTACTGGCATGTTCCCCTAATGGGCCAAATTTGGCCCATGGCAAGAGTCGGCCCGTTACTGGCCTGTTCCCCTAATGGGCCAAATTCGGCCCATGGCAAGAGTCGGTCCGTTACTGGCCTGTTACCCTAATGGGCCAAATTCGGCCCATGGCAAGAGTCAGCCCATTTCTGGCCTGTTAACCCGTTGCGCCGTTTCCAGCCCGTCCTATATTCTGGCCCATTAACGACCCGTTATGCCTGTGACAGAATTAAGCCTTTGCTGTCCTACGGCCTGTTACCGTGCTGGGCCGATACCAATTACGCCCGATTACGGCCCATGTAGACCCATTTATCCGACGGCCCGAGGCCCACCGATTACAGGCTCATTTATCGACGGCCCGTAGGAGACCCATGGATCCTACGGCTCGTATATGGCCCATGGTAGTTGCGGCCACTAGCAAACCAGGGAAAAAGAAGACTAGGAAATAAATAAGGCCGAAACTAACGCTAGGCTATTAAGGCGATTGCACAGATTACATCCACTCGGCATCAAAGATCGCCACCAGTGCAAATATAGGGAACACCCTACACTATACAAAAATGGCTTGCTATTTTCTTCAGCCGGTGGCTGCACATTAAGAATAAATTTTGTATCGCACCAAAACAAATTACAACTATATAACAAAAGGAAGGTTGGCATAAAACTTAACAGTCTAGCAGATAAATGCACCACCAGAAGTTCAGAAGCTTAGTTCATTTGACCTGACTGTTACGTTTTCATGCTGTATTGTCCGATGGAGCACCATAACCCTCGCCTTCATTTCCCCTAGGCTCCTGAACAACATAGCAAATGTCTGATAGTCTGGTTTCAAAACCATGCATATCTTGACGACATTGAGCAATGTTTCTCCTTGTTTCACAAAGGGTCTCTGTTAGGGAATGGACTTGTGTCTGGAGCGCAGATACAACATTGCTTTGAGCTTGCATATCTTGATCATGAGGCAATTTGGACGATATTGCCTTAACAACCAACCCAGTATTACGCAGGAACGTGCTTTTGGCACTGTTAGTGGATAGGTACTGACCCACTGCAGCAAGAGCTGACATTGCGGTTATAGTTGCCTCGCCACCTTCAGAAGGTGGCGGTTCGACCATTTTTTCCATAGCTTGCTGAAAAGTTGAGGTTTTACATTAGTAGTACCAGAACAGAAGATATTAAGGAGGCAGCAAAACCAAACAAAATATCTTTGGTCTATATACAGAACTTATTCTGGTGAACCCATGTAAAATATTAGTTGTATTTTATTGCAGAGTACATAATAAAACCAGGTTCCAAACATATGACCATGTACCATCGCTAATGTATTGTCTATTTCTTCACATTTTATTGAGGGCTAAGGATAAAGAGACGAAGTTTATAATACGATAAGCATAGTATGACATCATTCATATCACAAAACAACTGAGAACAGACAAACAGGCAATTGTAACGTTGTGTGGGCAAGTCCAGCATGGAACTAGATTACGGGTCAAGATCAAAGGAACATCACTCCTCTCTTTTAAACCTTGTAAGGTGCAATGATACGCTAAGACAATTGTGTATAAAATTGAAAAGAGTAATAGACATTGGCTGCAAACCATGCAGTTCAAGGCACAAGTTAGAGTAAGTAGTAGTTAAAAGGCATGAGGATTAAGGACTTACAACAGCGGCTTTGACTGGTGTAGTCATGCCCTTCTTCTTGCTGGTGTGACAGTCCTTGAAGATTTCCACAGCATTTGGTTCAGGTACTTTTTGGTCCTTGCGGGCTTTCCTCTGCATTTCGAACAAGTCAATATAGATCTGATAATATGGTATAGCGAAAAGAGTGAAACAGCAGCTAATTACAAGAGCCTCGCAGTGTGCAATATAGCTACGAGATCCTGTCGTCTATTGGAATTTCACTTTCGTACGGTTGGCCTTGTTCTTTGAACAGTTCACCTACAAGAAGATAGATTTGTGTGGCACATGCGTAAATAGGACTTCAACATGTGATCTGATCAAATATATATATAATGTACCTGATACTTCGGATCAGACCAGTGTTTAACAAGGCCCCTCCAGTCTTCATCCGATATATTTTCCACTGGAGATGTTTGGGAAAGTTCACTGTTAGCCTTGCCTTCAAAGTGAGTTTTCCTCAAGTTATACCGATACTGTCGCAGAGCAGACTTGAAAACATGGGTGCAAGCCTGTCTGGTTGCATCATCTTGGCTATCCAACTTGAACCTCATGTGTTGAAAATTATGGGAGTCTCATTATCAGCAACCTAGAAAGTATGGGACAGAGCAAGACGATATTACTAGTTTCCATACATAACCATACTTACAGATAAATGGTCGAGGAAGGTGTTGAACTGGGTTTCGTCTTTGTCATTCCTGTACTGAATCCATGTTGGGAGGATACGTACATGACACCTAACGGCAACCGCTGCCTCTGATACTAACTTGGCTGACTCTGTAGCATCATGTGGCCTTTTTAAACATGCCTCAAAACGGATCTCCATTCTTCCTCCTCTAGATTTAGTTAACCTATCGAGCATTATCCCTGATGTTTGTTTCCTCTTGCGCCTAGGTGCTAGTCCAACAACGAACATAGGAAGTGTTAGTGTACACCAAACTGTGAGACTACATATAAAGAAGCATGCAACTGTAACTTGACTCCAGCAACTACCTTCTTGCTGTTGAAGCTCACAAGGTTCATCTGATATTGCCAACTCGTCTTGTGTCAAGAGTGCTTGGGAAGTAGTGTCAGGTGGCAAGGGAGCTTGGGATCTGATACTGACGCACGCAACACTCACACGTACACACGCAGCCACGCACGCACGCAACACTCACACGCACACATGCAACACTCACACGCACACATGCATGCACACACCAGTACACCACACGACCAACACACACTCTCACGCTCAAGTGCTCAACCTACACGTGCATGCGCACACATCAGGCCCTGATAGACACAAACACAACCAGGTGATTCCCGCGCACGGGTTGGAGCCTTGTCGCGCCTGCGTAAATTTGTGTTTATCTGACCTTTTGCCTATGCAAACTGACAGGTGGGACCCACAAGGAACATGGTCAATTTAACTAGTCAACATGGCGCCACGCAGACTATTTGGCCGGTCAACAGAGTGCAATCCGATGCTGAATTGTGAGCAAGTGACCGTATAATCACCGCAAAACGTATATAGTGACCGTAATCACCTTATTCTGAAGTTCGGTGACCGTATTACGCTTTTCTCTCTGTAGGCCCTCCAAAACTACATCTCTTCATGTTCTCGCATGTTACATCTAACAATTATGCAATACAGCACTACTACTACACTCTAACACAATAAATCATATGTGTTTTTAGTTTTACTAGATATCATATTGTTACTTATAATTATTCAGTTTGCATACATTAAAATTGCCTTTGAAATGTATGGCCAGTATCATCTACCGCGCGGGAAAAATCCTGCCCTTTCCTGTTTAATCGGGTTTGTATCGATGGATCGTGCGAAACAGCAAAACTATAGTACTATACAGTACTACAAGTGACAGTTCACTGGGCCGTCGTGTCGTCTATTCCTCCGTCGTAAGAGTGGAGCGCTCGCTTTCATAAATCTTCTAGTCCCTTTCACCGACATGTGGGACATCAAGCTACCGGGTACACGTGCCATACCGGAATACAGTGCAGAGCAGCCGGGGTGAAGCACCCCAGTCATGGCGCCGGCGTAGTAATGAGCAATGAGGCGTCAAATCACAAGCTGCACCTTTCCCGCAGTTAAGTTGGAGGGACGAAGCAACCATCATTTCACTCGTTGCTGAATCCGCTTCTGCCTCATCTTCTTCAACTTAACCACGTGTTGCTTCTGCCGTTGTTCTGCCTCATGTGGGACGCGGATCGGCTTGGTAAAGCACTGACACGTGGGACCGCATGTTAGCAAACCGCCAGGACAACGTCCTCCAAAAATAAGAACCCTAATCCTAGACTTACAAAGGGCTACGTAGCTTCTACGTATACTTTCCATCTAATCTATATATGCCCCCCTGATTTTTAGGTGGGGTGGGCCTAATCCTCTCCTTTAATCCAATCAAATAGTCCCACATCACATCAGTTCATAACTTTACGTAAACCATTACGTGGATGTAGCATTGCTCAAATAAGAAACCTCCCCCGCCATCCGCACGGCAAAATCACCTCCTTTTTACTAATCTTGATTCTATAATTTTTTAGATCAATATAATTGAGATTTGTATAGATAGCACACAGAAGCAAAACCAAGTGGTACGGTTAAGGGCATCCACAATGTGTAGCCAAATGGGAAAATAGCTTTTGGCATCGTGGGAACCATTGTGGACGGTGTTGCCAAAGCAAAAAAGATGGAACCGAAGCTCCCTGATTGATTGATTGAAGGAATAGAAAAATGCTTGGATGCATGTAGTATAATATAGAGCACAGAGTCTACTCCCCTATCCCTTCTATCACAAATCACAAAGCAGTGAGGCGTCAAATCACAAAAGCACGGACGAAGCAACCATCATTTCACTCTTCGCTGACTCCGCTTCTCCATCGTCTTCTTCGAGAAACCATCTCACCGCACTAGTACTCCTAGTAGTACTAGTAAAGGACTTCCTGGATGCAAATAAGGTGGTTGTCTCGGCTTGCAGGCGGCACTTGCGAACGACTTACCGTGGTCTCCCTCAATGGTGTTCTTCGTCGAACGCACTTCGCCAAACCACCCAAAAAAAGATATCGTCGACGTCACCGCAATGGGGAAGGAAGTCAAATATAGTTACTACCTCCATTTTTTTGTACACAAGGCCAGTATATCAAAATTACAATTTGCAAAGGGCCACTAACACTAATCGAGGCAAAATTGATGGGGTTAGCAACCAAGGACATTAATATCCCCTGCATGCATGCGGAAGTGAGAAGGTTGGTTTGCATGGCCCTGCATTAATCAAGTGATGAGGAGTGAGATGGTTAGCTCTTTGGTCTTTGGAGAAAAAATATGCATTAATTGACACATGAAACGAGGATTTGTATTGATTAAATCCCGCGAAGGAAAACCCCGCCTTTCTTTTTTAACACTAGTACTCCTAGTACGTACGTACTTATCCTGTTTGGGTCTAGGCCTTGCATTGCCAAACTTCGCCACACATTTTTGCCAAGCTTGCCTAAAGTTCTCAAAATGAGAAGGAGGTACACTTGCGCACGGCTGTCGCAGTCGCACCGCACCCTCACACGGTCGCTCCTGCATGCCGGGGTCGCACCACACCCTCACACAGTCGCTCCTGCACGCCGCAAACCCAACCAAGGGAACGCACCCTCACTGACACGTGCTGTCGCATGTGAACAAACCAAACTCAGCCATCCTATCGCTGACACATAATTTTCGTTCATAGAGTATGTTTATCCAACTGCATGTTGGGGAGTATCCGTACGGCCCATGCGGTGGTCTGTTGGGGAAGAAGAAGAGGTGAGGAAGAAGGAAAGAAGGGTTAGGAGACGTAGGATATTCATCCAACCGCCTGAAATGGTAGACTGACCCAAGTCAGGCGACTTGCATAACAAATATATGTTTTTACACAGCAAAAGATCCATAAAAACAACAACATAAAGAAAAACTATCACTGCTCGCGGAAAGAGACGGCCTCGTCGTCTTTGGCTGCCGGCGCGAACCAGCCGTCACTGCCGACGTGTGTCTCCGCACCGTGGTTGTCCTCGGCCTCCAGCTACTCGTTCAAGCGGAGCGTGTGGGCACTCTGCACGGACGAGAGCACAGCCCGGTTCAAGTCGACGACGTCCGGTTCCGCCTGCAGGAGGGCCTCGATGGCAGCGGCATCCGCGCGCTCCGCGTCGAGTCGAGCCTCCGCCGCTCGGTTCAAGTCCAGGATGTCCGGTTCCGCCTGCAGGAGGGCGTCGATGAGAGCGGCATCCACGCGCTCTGCATCGAGTCGAGCCTCTGCCGGCCGGTTCAAGTCCAGGACGTCCGGTTCCGCCTGCAGGAGGGCCTCGATGGCAGCGGCATCCGCGCGCTCCGCCTCAAGTTGAGCCTCCGCCGCCCGGTTCACATCCACGGCATCCGGTTCCGCCTGCAGGAGAGCCTCGATGGCAGCGGCATGCGCGCGCTCCATGTCGAGTTGAGCCTCTGCCTCCCGGTCCTCCTTTAGTATCGCCATGTTGAACCGCTGGTCCGCCTGCACCATGGGGGACTCGGACGCCGGCACGAAGTCGGCGTCCATCGTCTCATACCCATCAGGGGCCTTCTGCGCCGCGACCTCCGCCATGAACATTGGATCGGCTTCCTCCTCCTCGTAGCTTGGCTCTAAGAACTCGGGGATTGGCCCACCGCAAAGTGAGCTTGGGAACGGAGGTCTGTGGCGCCGACCGCTGTCGCAATTTCTGCGCGGCGCTCCGGCGTCAGCATCTTGCGGCGCACCATGGCTTTCCGGCGAACTAGGGGACGCTTGATGCGGGCTAGGGGATCGAAAGGTGGGGGAATGGGCTGGAGATTTGGTGCGGTTTTAGGACAGTGGCTGGCGTAGGCCGAGCAGCGAAGGTTCTGGTGTGAATAGTGGTTCCGGTGATGACCGGTCAATCTGTTTTGACTGTACATCGCTCTTGTCGCGTTCGCGTTGCAGCCCGGCACGCTGGACCCTCCATGTCACTCACCGAATGGAACGCGCTTCATCTTGCGTTTTCGCTCGCTTGTGGGACCACAGTTGAGAGCAAACCGACGTCCCTCCCCCTCCCCCGCCCGCGTCATTTATTATACCACCACTCCCTCCGTTTTATGCGGAGTAAATAAAAACAGAGGGAGTATACTATAGATGAGGATCCCCTGACGTGGCCGAACCCATTGAGTAACTGACATGCGGGGCCTAGCAAGCATGGGGTCCGCCAGTAAGTGACCGAAAGGGAGGGTAAGGCAGGGATACCTACGTCAGAGGATCCACTTCCACTATACTACTTTGACCAAATGTTAGAGTAATAATATATGACATGCAACTTACACAAATGTTAGAGTAATAATATATGACATGCAACTTACACAAAGCATACATGGTCTAATGCGTTTTTCGAGGCTAACTTTGACCAAATGTTAGAGTAATAATATATGACATGCAACTTAACACAAAGCATACGGTCAAATTCGTATGTGAAAGGAGTTTCCAATGATATAATTTTCACATTATACATCTCATGTACTATTAATCTTGTCAATAGTCAAATTGGAAACCATCTCGAGTACAAATCTAGGAGTACGTACGAATCTAACAATATTGATTGGGCATTGTTGAATGTTGATACCTTTTTTATCAAAGTAGAGATACTTTGAATACACATAAAACTTATATGTAAGCTAGAAAGGATAGGGGGAGTATATTGTACATTCAAAAACGAAACGAACATTGAATACCCTTTATATATGATTTGCGGATGCTATGATCACCGGTTCAAAATTTTGAATACGCCTTAGGTATCACGTGCCCCCACTCGTTCCCTCTCGATTTCATCTCGGGGTCCGGAGATCTATTGAAAGAGGACTAGGGTGGGTACATGCGAATGATACTCGGCGGAATGTTCAAATGAGGCATGCGGGAGGATGGACTCGACTGGAGGGCGACATGATCGATGGAGAAGAGGGTTGGAGAGGAATGAGAAATAAGCAAACGCCACATGATTATACTTGAACGGCTCAAATAAACAATAAGTTGTCTCGCTTGGCCTACATAGTGAAAGGCCTAATGAGCAACGTGGAGCACTGACGCTTGAATATGGCCAGGAAAATAGGGAAACCGACATGTGGGGCACACCCGTCGGGACGACGTAGCGCAGACTAGTCCAATGGAGGAGCTGGCCCACGACCTCCTCGCCACCGACAACCGTTCATGTGGGTCGTTGGGGCCAACAACGGGGCGCGGCTCCAGCACCGCCTCTGGACACGGCGACCCGGTGAGCGACATGCTCATATCGTCGCTAGACATGGTCGGTTTCAGTGTGCCGAGGGTGGCGTTAGTGTTGTGGCACGACCAACGGTATGTTTGGTTTGTGCCCAAGGTTGCCCCATCAAAGCATTGGGTAGCCAAAATTTTGGTTGAGGTATTGGTTGCCCATGATTTGGCCGACATTGGCAAGAAAAATGAACTAGAGTTGGCTAGAGTTCATTGGCATGCCAAAGAAATGGCAACCATACAAACAAAGACCAATCTTTGGGTCATGACCAAAATTTTGGTTGAGGTATTGGTTGCCCATGATTTGGCCGACATTGGCAAGAAAAATGAACTAGAGTTGGCTAGAGTTCATTGGCATGCCAAAAAAATGGCAACCATCCAAACAAAGACCAATCTTTCGGTCATGACCAAAATTTTGGTAAGGTGCACTTTGGCCACAATCCAAACACACCCCAACACCCGGCTCGTCGAGGATGCACGGGGCGCCGCGACGCGTCCGTGGAGTGGTGTAGCGCGGCCAACTGCATCCTCTGGACCTGAGACCATGCCGGGTCGTCTTGTTTTTTCAATGACATGCGGGGATCGCATGTGAGCAAAGGGCATCTCCAACGTTGCCACGACCGCAGCTAACTACCCTGGCACACCAAAACCCTCGTCCCTCGCGCCGTCGCGCGGTGTGTTCTCAGCCGGCGCCAGCCGCCCGCATTCATGCCGTCCGTTCGTATGTCGTCGTTAAGAGGCTCGGTGCCCGAGGAACCAACTCCGGCGACTTAATGACGCACCCGGACGCTTGGCCTCACCAGAATGCGCTACTTAAAGCGGCAATGCCCAGCTAACCTCCACACCATAGCGCATCGTCCTCCTACCTGGCACCACATCTGCCATGACCGCAAGTGCGAACGCTCTACGGGAGAGCTTGTCTTCAGGGATGAAGCTCGAGGTCGCCGCCCTCGCTCAAGTCGCCTCTCGCAACGTAATAGCGGCGTAGCCGGACGCGGACGCGACCGCACAAGCGGTGGCCACGCTGGCGGCCGACGACGGGAGCACGTCAGCCACGTGTCCTACTTGCCGCCATCCAACGTCCGGCACCGCCGAGGTCGGGGACTCCTCTGAGGATGAGTAGGGCATGGGAGGCGGCAGGGCATGGCGTGCCAACTGGCTGGTCTGTATCCCGTGTTCTACTCTTCCTCGCCGGAGACCGCACCTTCACTTCACGGGTCTTGAACCCCGCCCCCGTACATAGAGATCGCAGATGGAGGACGTCGATCGCCGCCGTAGAATAGGTTTAGGGTCGGGTTTCTTTTATTTTTCTGTCCTATAAAAGTTCGAAATGTAATGAAAATCTGCCGTGTTTGCATTAATCTCGGCCGGTGTATATGAACTTTCACAATAATATACATGGTGGTGGGCCCCTCCCTCCCCCCAATCTACAATCAACAGCTCACACGTTTCACATTACGTTAATTACGTAACTGGGATTACGTAGGTGTAGCATTACTCGTCCTAAAAAACCCAACTAAGCCAACCTCCCAGCATATCGAGCGGGAAAAGACCCGGCCGCGCCGTTTTAGTCGGGATTACCGGATTACTAGTAGTAGTATCGATGGATCGCGCGAAGCAACAAACAAAAATTTTGAGGGGGCGAAGCGCCTAGTTTAAAAGGAAAAAAGGCGGTACACTCACAGCACTCCTGTCGCGGTCGCATTGCACCCCACACACGTTCGGTCCTGCACACGGCTCACGCAAACGGAACGCGCTTCGGCTTGCCTCTTCACTGACACGTGGGACTGCACTTGGAGAAACCGACCATGCGCCAAACTCCCCCCGCCCACCGCGCAAAAATCCTCCCCCCCCCCCACACCCAAAAATTCCCCCCAAATCCGATTCAACCGCCCTTCGGCCAACTAGCCAATAATATTCCCCAAACCCCCCTCCCCCCTGTCCCCCTCTACTCCATTCGCTCCGCCAAAGCCGCCCTCCCCGCCGCGCCGATACGTCGGCGCCACGGTTCGGCGATCCTCTTGCTCCCACAGTACGCTCTCGTAGACTGCCGTCCTCTAGCCGCGCCGCCACCTCTGGCTACGTTCTTGTGGAGGCGCACGACGGTCAGCGCCACCACCACTGGCGACGTTCGTGTGGAGACGCATGGCGGTCAGCTTCTCCCACGGTACGCGCATTCTAGACTGAGGCCCCGTTCATGTCGGTGTAGCGCTGAATGTTAGCTGATACACGCTGTTAATCTCACTGTTTGCCGAAGTAGTTTACTGTCAATATGCTCTGCTTAAGAAGCTTCCTTGCCCTGTTCTGCACTCAATCTGCTTAGCTGAGATGGCATGCCAAGGCCGATTAGTTGCTAAAATATCCTGCCATATATTTATTGTGACGTAGATTGCCATGGTCTAGTAGCCAATCTGTTAGGTGAAATAGCTCTACACCGTTTTATACTCGATCTTTGTTGCTGCGATGGCCTTCGATAGTTTGATGGCTGTGTGCTCGGCCTCGTTGACTGCTGAAACAGCCTGCCATAATTTTGCACTCAAATCTGTTTGCTGAATTAGCTTTACATATATTTCGTTACTTAGATCTGCTCGTCCAAATATCTTGCCATAGCTTTAGACATCGACCTAGGTTTTTTTTTCCGGACTTCATAAAAAAGCATATATGTTTTTCCTGTAATATCTAGTAGAAGAACTAATTTGTATGTCTAACAGATGGATAGGACTTGGATAACTTCTGCTCGAAGATTCTCCGCTGCATATGTCGAGGGGGTTGAAAACTTCATGAACTTTATCAGAGCTGAGTACAGTGGTCCGAAATCAGATGTGCTCTGCTCGTGTAGCAGTTGTATGAATTCAGTTACAAGACCCCAGTCAACTGTGCAAAATCATCTACACTTGTATGGGATGTCGGTCACATATACTAGGTGGGTTCATCATGGTGAAGCTGTGAACGTCAATGTTATTGACTACGTGGAAGCAGCAGATCACCATCTTGATCTGCCTGATGCTCAGGTGGAAGAGGAGGAGGTGGTGGTGGTGGCGGAGCCAGTGAGTTTGACCAACATTGAAACAATGCTACGAAATGCTCGTGCATTCCGTGAACTTTCACCTGCAGAAGAAAAACGGTGGGCCCGCATGTTGGAACAATGCAACATTGCTGTCACCCCAGGAAATAAGCTGTCAGTATTCTCAGCTATGGTCACCTTTCTTCAGGTGAAGACATCTGAGCGGATGACCAACAAATCATTCGACGCGATGTTGGCTGCTTTCCGCGAATCTTTCCTAGATGCGTCTGAGCTGCCACACACCTACAGTAAAATGAAGAATTTCCTTCATGCAGTTGGAATTGGATATGATATGATCCATGTTTGTAAGAATAATTGTGTTCTGTTCCGGAAGGATTATGCCAACTTAAGTGAATGCCCGAAATGCAAATCATCAAGATGGAAAGATGGCAATGCTGTGAAGAGGATTCCTCATAATGTTCTGAGACATTTTCCAATTATACCAAGATTGCAGAGGTTGTTTCATGATGCTGAAACAAGAGAGGATGTACTGTGGCATTCTAGGAACCAGGAGTACAGAGATCAGAATGTAATGAGCCATCCATCTCATGGTAGTGAGTGGAAAAGCTTCAATGATAAACACAAAGAGTTTGCCGCTGACCCGAGACACATTAGACTTGGCTTAGCTTCAGATGGATTTAACCCATTTGGCCACCAGAGCGCCACATATAGCATGTGGCCAGTGCTTGTTATCCCTTACAACATGCCTCCAAATGTCTGCACCAAAGAATCAAACTACATGATGGCCTTGCTCATCCCAGGTCCAAAAAGTCCTGGAAAGGATTTTGATTTGTTCATGGAGCCTCTTGTGGAGGAACTTCAACAGCTATGGAAGGGTGTCCTCACTCGAGACCTATATAGCAGCCCACCAACTGATTTCTTTCTGCGTGCTGTTATAATTTGGTGCATCCATGATTATCCAGCTTTGGGCACTATGTCAGGGCGAACGACACATGGTTACAATGCATGTGTTCGCTGTGACAGGAATCCGCTGTCATACGCAATACTTAGCAAGATCTGTTACATTGGACACCGCCGTTTCCTTGCCAAGGACAAGCCGCATCCTAGAAAATACCGAAGACATGTGTTCAATGCAAAGCATGAAAACCGTGATGCGCCAAAGAGGCTCACCGCCGATGAGTTGCAAGTGGAATTAGAGAAGGTCAGGCATATTACACCAGGAAACCATCCTGGTAATGGTAGCGGGAAAAGGAAGCGTGGCAGGGTAGAAGAGAGATTATTGTTTACCCGCAGGTCCACTTTGTGGGACTTGGAGTATTGGAAAGATTTGGATCTGCGGCATAATCTTGATGTGATGCACAGCGAGAAAAATATATGTGACAACATTATTGGCACACTTCTTAATATTGAAGGCAAGACGAAAGATACCTTAAAATCTAGGATTGATTTGACACACCTGGGTATCAGAAAGGATTTGCAGGTGCAAGATGAAGGTAAACCACGGGATATGGCACCAGCTATGTACGTCTTGGACAAGGTAAAAAGAAAAGAATTCTGCGAGGTCCTATCACGTGTGAGATTCCCACATGGATTTGCTTCCAACCCTGAAAGGAGAGTCAGTGCAGATGGAAACAAGGTACAAGGGTTGAAAACTCATGATTGCCACGTCCTACTTCAAAGGGTTTTACCTGTTATCCTTAGAGGATTGGGCCGCCCTGACTTATACAGAGCAGTTGAAGAGTTGGGACAATTCTTCAGGGAACTCTGCAGTAGGAATATCAGGATAGATGCTTTGGAGCGTCTTAGAGACAAGATACCAACTATCCTATGCGACCTTGAGAAGATATATCCTCCGGCCTTCTTTGATGTGATGGTGCATTTGGATGTTCATCTACCTGATGAGGCACTACTTAGAGGTCTAGTACAGTATGGCTGGATGTACCCTATTGAAAGGCGGCTAGGCACTTTCAAGGGCTATGTTAGGAACAGAGCTAGACCCGAGGGTTCCATTGCAGAGGCCTACATTGCTACAGAAGCGTTGACATTCTGCTCAAAATACATTGAAACAGCTGATCAGCTTAGCAAAGAGGTGGGTGAAGACAATCCCGGGCTCAATGTTTTCAAGTATTCTGTTCGAGTTACAGGGAAGAGTCGACAAGAGGAAAAACCTAAAGATTTGGACAAAATGGTTTGGTATGTATTGAATAACTGTCCTGAGATACTACCTTATATCAAGTAAGTGCAGTACTGCAGCTTATACATCGTAATCTACTAAACTTGCAGCACATTCTTCTATATTTAGATGTTTGACGCGATCACTATGTTGTGCAGCATCTACAAAGAGGAGTTACTGCCACAAAATCCAAGAAACATTGACAAACTGGTTATGGCAGGATTTGCGAAATGGTTCAAGAACCATGTAAGCTTTTGAAGTGCATTGTCAGTTTTTTAATATATTGAGTACATAAGATGATCAGCTTGTCTATTTTCTAACCATAGGTTAAGAAGATGCGGGAGGATGGGCAGGCAGTTGATGATGCCCTTTACTCACTAGCAATGGGTCCTAATACTCGGGTAAGACATTATGAATCTTGCGTTGTTGGAGATGTGCGCTACAACACCCTTGCACGAGACGAAGGCAGGAAGACACAAAATAGTGCCATCATGAGCACGGATACGTATGACAAAGAGATAACTGAAATGTATGCTAACATAACAGACATTGTTCAGTTGTAGTATATCTCCAGTTTCGAGGATCATCGGTGTGTGGTTCTGTTGTGCTGTCGTTGGTATAACCTGTTTTCTAGGATCGCAAAACCCAGAGCAGATGATTATTTCAAATCCATCAATGTCAAGGCGGCATACCAGACCAACGAGCCTTTTATTTTGGCAAATCAAGCAACACAGATATTTTTCTTGGAAGACACATTTGCACGTAGCGATGACTGGAGAGTATTGCAAAGGTTTGAGCAGAGGAATTCGTTTAATGAAGTTGCACAACAAGATGATGCTTACACTGCTCCTAATGTACAAGATAACACAGATGTTCCTAATATCTTTGAGAACCATCACGTCAATGACGCCGGCGAAAAGATTGCCTGTCGTGCTGTGGACATACAAGAGTTGATCAAGAAGAAGCCAACGTTCGAGGACGTTGAGGACGAAGAAGAAGATGACACCGTGGGGAATTACGATTCAGACTGATACACATGGCGAAGATGTTGACACTACTGCTGCGGATGATGATTACATTGCTTTTGTCGTATTTGCCTGTCAGAAGACGTTTTTTTATCTACTATGTGAAATTGTGTTTGCTATGACAACTGAAACCTGATGAACATGTTGTTTAGTATTTTGCTGTGAGAACATCACTTGTTATGTATGCTGATTTGTGTTTGGTGATTGTATGACAACTAAAACATGATGACATTGTTGTTTAGTTGTACTCATGTTTGGCTGTGAAACTTGAATTTGATGACATAGTTTGCTGTTGGACTGCAATTTGCTCGACGTCTTCGAATGAGAACAAAGCTGACCCGACAGGGCCTCTGCTATTTATTTATTTATATGAGCAAAAGGGGATACCCCCTGATTTCGGTTAATAGAAATCATTAGATGTTCACAACACTACGCCCAGCCTGCTACACAGGTTTCATTCATTACTAGTTTCAGCAAAGTGCTCATGTCGTAGCCACTGAATACATCACGAGTGCTACATACACTGCAAATAAAGAGATAATCATCCTACAGAGCACATCGATTTTGCCCATTATCTTCACAAGCTCTTTCATCTCCTCATTTCTGTCAAGGCCGTTCAGCAGCTGTTGCTTGGCCATGATCAGAGGAACTGCATCTTTAACCTTCTGCTCTACATCTACCTCTTCTGTCGTTCCTTCAGTTACTTGTCCAACACCCCAACCTGCTGTTATTGGGATTCCTCGGCTAACCAAGTAATCAGCGTAGTTGCATTCCCCCACATCAGCAACTTCCCAGAAATACAAATCACACGAATCTTCCCTTTTCTGCACGAATCAAATTGGAAGATCATCAACCAAACTATTAAAAAAATCAGCAACTGAAAGCAGCAGAACAACACTTAAACATATTATTACCCCATGATTCGGGCATTTGTAGAAGACTCGGCCAGGGTTGCGGATTGTGGTTGAGACGCGACGGATGACTCTGCGTGCTTTGCAGCAGTGGCACCACACCAACGGCAGCGGGTTGCGATGAGCAATCGGCTGCGGTGCGCGTGCTGGCGGGGGTGTGATGAGACCCACAGGCGATGGTACGGGTGGCGACTTGGCGCATATCTGGTTGTTGCCTGCTGAAGAGCAGGTGGACGAGGAGCCAGCGGACATGGTTGCTGCGGCCAGAGCTTCTGATGCTAGGCAGAGTAAGTAGAGAAGAGGAGAAGCGAACGTTGGATATGTCAGTTTCATTACTTGCAGAGTAGCATAGCACCATATATAGTCATAGTCTAGGTTTGGATTCGAACTAGCTACAGGAGGTACCTCCTTGTTTTGCGAAAAAAATTATTTCTCCACCTGACAGCTGGGACCCACCGGCTGTATCTTCGCACGGAAGGAAGTGCCTCCTTGTTTTGCGAAAAAATTATTCATCCCGTTGACAGCTGGGACCCGTCAGATTTGGTGACTGACTTGTGGGCCTACTAAGCGGACGTGTACGCACGGCTTTGTCAGCTTAATCAACAAATGATTCTAGCAGCTGGACCGTTGGATGTTAATCCAACAGCCGTGCTCCTTCTTCAACCTCTGTTCTTGCTCCTGTCTCTCGTGGGCGGCACCGCGGCTGTGCTGCCGCGCACCCGAACCAGTGAAGTTTCCCACTCCTCTCCATCTGCGACTCCACTGCCCCGTCTTCCCCATCAACGGGTCGTTCCAGTCTGGGTGCGCCCGGCACGGTGTGGTCAACGTGGTCAACAACCGAGAGTCATCGGAAGATGACTATACATGAGAGGCTGACAGTGGGGACGCACCACGCCCATGGACACATGCATGCAACGGAATGCGGCGAGGTCAACGTGGTCAAGGAACGACTTCCATCGGAAGTATACTATACGTGGAGAGTCTCAGCTGGGTCCACGGCCGCAGCAAGTAAGTGCCTCCTTATTACGTGGAAAATAATGATTCCTCCAACTGACAGCAGGGACCCACTGGACGGGCCACCGTATTTTGCGAAAAAAAGTTTGCCCCTGACTACTGGGACACACCTGACGGGCCACCGTATTTCGCGAAAAAAACGTTCCCCCCGCTGTCAGCTCGGACTCACTGGAAGTGCCTCCTTATTACGCACAAAAAAATGAATACTCCCCCGGTTAGCTGGGACCCACCTTGGTGGGAGGCTGACTTGTGGGCCTACTAAGTTGACGGGGACGAAGGGCTTTGTCAACTTAGTCAATATGAACGATTCTAGCTCCAGTGACCGTACGATGTCCATCCAACGGCCGTAGTGCTTCTTCAACCTCTGGTCTTCTTGCTCTAGCCGCCCAAAGCAGCGCCGGTCGTGCCGCATGCTCCTGCCTCCCGTGGCCGGTTGTGCTGCCGCGGAGGCCTCACCGCCCGCTACTATTCCCACCGCTGGCCAGGCCCTGCGGCGACGGCAGCCTCACCGCAGCCGAACCAGTGAACCCTCGTACTCCTCTTCGCGCGGGCTTCCACTGCCGCGTCTTCCCCGGCTCCGCGTCGTCCCCTTCCTAGGCCTCGTCGTCGTCCACCGCCGTGGTGCTCTCCGCGCGGCGTGGTCAACGTGGTCAAGGAACGACTTCCATCGGAAGAGTACTGTATGTGGAGAGGCTGACAGCTGGGTCCACGGCCACATCCCAGTTTTTTTTGTGATTTGCCAAGTAAGTCGCTTTGTCAGGCCTGTTGGGCTGCAAATCTTTCAAGACGAGGAGAGCTTTCATTCGGCTGGCCGAGAAAATGGCCCATCAGTAATGAGAAATGGGCTGTACATTTTTAAAACACATCAAACCGGCAATTAGTTTCAAATATCTTTTTTTTCATTTCGAGATTTTAAATTACATTAATTTTTATGCGTGGAGAATTTGTTGGATTTTATATTGATATACATTTATTTTTAAAATCAGTTTGAATGTGAGTCGAAATTTCGGGATTAAAAACAGTTCGGACCGCACCGAAATATACAAAATTTCGTATAATTTTTTAACTGTGGCCACAATATGGGCTGTAATGCTAACAAAAAGAATATGGGCTCCAAAAAAAACCTTAATAATTAGCAAATGGGCTGCTAATTATTAGAAATAATGGCAAATGGGTTGTATGCTGTTTTCCACATATTTGAGGCTTTCCTAAAAAAAGGTTGACGCACAAGCAGTGACTGTTGGATGGCCATCCAACGGCCATCATGCTTCTTCAATCTCTGCTCTTCCTGCTCCAGCCGCTCAAACAAGCGCCGGCGGGACTGCCTGCTCCCTCCTCCCCGCGGCCGGCTCTGCTGCCGCGCAGGCCTCACCGCCCCACCGTACTCCCATCGCTGGCCTAGCCATCCCTCTACTCACCCACACCTGCTGTTATTCTCCGGCGACGGCAGACGAACCAGTAAACCCTCGTACAGTCATACTCCCCTCCGCGTGGGAAACAACTGCCGAGTCTTCCCTGCCTCCGTGTCGTTCCCTTCCTAGGCCTCACCGTCGTCCACCGCTCTGGTGCTCTCGGTGCGGCCTGGTCAACATGGTCAACGACCGACATGCATCTGAAGTGGACTGTACGTGGAGAGGCCGACAGCTGGGTCCACGGCCGCACGCAAGGAAATGCCTCCTTATTACGCGCAAAATAATGATTCCTCCACCTGACATCAGGGACCCACCGAAAGGGCCTCTGTATTTCGCGAAAAAAATGTTACCGCCGCTGACAGCTCGGACCCACCAGCTATATCTTCGCACGCAAGGAAGTGCCTCCTTATTACGCACAAAAAAATGAATACCCCCCTGCTAGCTGGGACCCACCATGGTGGGAGGCTGACTTGTGGGCCTACTAAGTTGACTGGGACGGGGGCCTTTGTCAACTTTAGTCAATATGAATGATTCTAGCTCCAGTGACCGTACGATGTCCATCCAACGGCCGTAGTGCTTCTTCAACCTATGGTCTTCTTGCTCTAGCCGCCCAAAGCAGCGCCGGTCGTGCCGCATGCTCCTGCCTCCCGTGGCCGGCTGTGCTGCCGTGGAGGCCTCACCGCCCCCTACTATTCCCACCGCTGGCTAGGCCCTGCGGCGACGGCAGCCTCACACCGCAGCCGAACCAGTGAACCCTCGTACTCCTCTCCGTGCGGGCTTCCACTGCCGCGTCTTCCCCGGCTCCCCGTCGTCCCCTTCATAGGCCTCGCCGTCGTCCACCGCCCTGGTGCTCTCGGCGCGGCGTGGTCAACGTGGTCAAGGAACGACTTCCATCGGACGTGGACTGTACGTGGAGAGGCTGACAGCTGGGTCCACGGCCGCAGCAAGGAAGTGCCTCCTTATTACGCGGAAAATAATTATTCCTCCACCTGACAGCTGGGACCCACCGGACGGGCCTCTGTATTTCGCGAAAAAAATGTTTCCCCCTGACTGCTGGGACCCACCAGCTACATCTTCGCACGCAAGGAAGTGCGTCCGGGCAAAAAAAAACGATTCGCCCCCTGACTGCTGGGACCCACCAGCTACATCTTCGCAGGCAAGGAAGTGCCTGACAGTCGGGACCCACCTAGTCGAAGCGTACGTAGCGTTGTCATTTTGGTCGCGAACGTGTACGTACATATATACTGGTGGATGTAGAGGCGCGCATGTGTCGTAGTAGAGGCGCGTACGTGTCGTAGTAGAGGCGCGCACGTAGCATGTACACGTACGTACAGCGGCCAGGGTGCAAGAAAGAAAATACGGTCACGTATGTGTACATACGGGCGGGGTCTCGAACGCCTACTCGCGCATACGTATGGCCAGGGCTCGTGTACATGGCTGGGTCGGAACGGAAAAACTGTGTCGTCGTCGTGTTCATGGGGAGGCAACGGAATGCGTCGTGTTCATGGGGAGGCAATGGAATGCGTCGTGTTCATGGGGAGGCAACGGAATGCGTCGTGTTCATGGGGAGGGGTGTGGCGTACCGCAAAATGGAGGAAACGGACCTCCTACGGTCGAAACGGGGGTCCTGTTGATCGGGAGGAGTGTGGCGTACCGCAAAACGGACGAAACGGACCTCCTACGGTCGAAACGGGAGTCCTGTTGATCGGGAGGGGTGTGGCGTACCGCAAAACGGAGGAAACGGACCTCCTATGGTCGAAACAGGGGTCCTGTTGATCGGGAGGGGTGTGGCGTACCGCAAAACGGAGGAAACGGACCTCCTACGGTCGAAACGGGGGTCATGTTGATCGGGAGGGGTGTGGCGTACCGCAAAACGGACGAAACGGACCTCCTACGGTCAAAACGGGGGTCCTGTTCATCGGGAGGGGTGTGGCATACCGCAAAACAGGACTCCACGGGATACTGTTCATCTCCACCGTCGACCTCCTCCAGCCTCCACGGGCTACCGTCGACCTCCTCCAGCCTCCACGGGCTCCTGTTCATCCAGCGTCCACCGCGCGCTACTCCACCGGCTACTGTTCAACCACCCCTCCACGGGCACCCCTCCACCATCTACTGTTCATCCAGCCCTCCACACCACGGGGTCCTGTTCAACCACCCCTCCACCGTATACTGTTCATCCATCCCTCCACACCACGGGGTCCTGTTCAACCACCCCTCCACGGGCACCCCTCCACCGTCTACTGTTCATCCAGCCCTCCACCAGACCACGGGGTCCTGTTCATCCAGAGGCAACGCCACCGCTCACTGTTCATCCAAACCCCCCCGCAACACTCACTGTTCATCCCAGAGGCAGCATCGATCGGCTTCAGTTAGCAGCAGCAGCGAAGGAATCGCTCGATCGGGTTCAGTTAATAGCCATCGATCGATCGCTCGGGTTCAGTAACGCGTAGCCTGCAGTGCAATCGCTCGGGTTCAGTTAGAGCCAACGCCTCGCACACACGCGCGTACGTGTACGAGAGAAACGTGCATCGCTCGGCCCCCGACCTCCCACCGTAACCGGGAACTCCCCGAAATTTTCCTCACCCTCGCTTCTACCATGGTTTTTTCCGTCATGGACGGCCCAAAGAATGTCATGCAGCAGTGTCTCCAGCCCGCCTAGGACGAAAAGGCCATTTTCTATCATGATTTTTTGTCATAGAAGTAGGAGCCCACCACATCTATGATGATACCGGGTTTTGTCACAATTATCGTCATAGAAGTGTCATATGTATGACAGAAAAAAAATTCGTTCGGCCCAAAATGTCACGGATGTGTCTTTTTTTGTAGTGTAAGTATGGAGTGTCGAACCCACAAGGAGCTAAAGGTAATATCAATATTCTCTCAAGTCCTATCTGCCACTGATACGACTCTACGTACACCGAACGTTTGCTTCCAACTAGAAACGAGAAATAAAAATACGTTGTAGGTATAAAGAGGATAACTTTGCATGATATCGGAGAGCTAAAACATAAAAGTAGGTGTTGTTATCATAAAGTTAGAATATATTACTAAATATTATAAATAGCGAGTATGGAATAATGATGGGTCGGTGTGCGGAATTATCCTAGGCAATTGTTAACAAGACCGGTAATCACTATTGCAATTTCATATGAGGGAGATGCATAAGCTAACATACTTTCTATTCTTGGATCATATGCACTTGTGATTGGAACTCTAGAAAGCATCCGCAACTACTAAAGATCATTAAGGTAAAACCCAACCACAGCATTAAAGCATCAAGTCCCCTTTATCCCATACCTAACAACCCCCTTACTCGGGTTTATGGTTCTGTCACTCAAGCAACCCACTATAAGCGAATCATGAACGTATTGCAACACCCTACAGCGGGAATCCCTCACGCTTGCGACGGAGGGCACAATAGGAAAGCACCAAAATAAAACATAAAACTCTGGCATAAAGCACCATGTTCAAGTAGGGATTACAGCGGGGTGCGGGAGAGTGGGCCGCGTAAAAGAGATGAGGATGGTGATGATGATGAAGACGATCACCGCGGCGATGATTCCCCTCCCCATGGCACTCCGGTGCCACCAAGAGAGAGGAGGAAAGGTTATCCCCTTGCGCTTCCTCCTCCATGGCCTCCCCCCTAGATAGGGAGAGGTTCTTCCTCTGGTCCTTGGCCTTCATGGCGATGATGGCCCCTCCGGGATCCTCCTCCATGGCCTCCGATGATGATGGCCCCCTCCGGCAGGGTGCCGGAGAGGGCCTAGATTGATTTCTCGTGGCTACAGAGGCTTGCGGCGGCGGAACTTCCGATCTA
This sequence comes from Aegilops tauschii subsp. strangulata, assembly GCF_002575655.3. Lineage (NCBI taxonomy): Eukaryota > Viridiplantae > Streptophyta > Magnoliopsida > Poales > Poaceae > Aegilops > Aegilops tauschii. The sequence goes on from NC_053038.3 coordinate 393,827,925, forward strand.
GGTTATTTTTTGGAGGTTTGGGCATTTATAGGAGAGGTTGGCGTCGAGAACAAGTCAGGGGGCCCCACGGGAAGTCCACGAGGCACAGGGGCACGCCCCGAGGGGTGGGCGCACCCTCCACCCTCGTGGGGCCCACGGGACTCCCCTCCAGTAACTCTTTGTTCCATTATTTTTTATATTTTCCAGAAAAATTCTCCGTTGATTTTCAGCGCATTCCGAGAACTTTTATTTCTGCACAAAAACAACACCACGGTAGTTCTGCTGAAAACAGCGTCAGTCCGGGTTAGTTCTAATCAAATCATACCAAAATCATATAAAACAATAGTAAACATGGCATGAATACTTCATAAATTATAGATACGTTGGAGACGTATCAAGAACCATGCACATCAGGAGACGCTTCAATTCCATCTGTCATCAAGTGTCGGAAGGGGACATAGAGATTTGCGAGATACATACGGATCTGAATGTTGCAGACCCGTTGACTAAGCCTCTTCCACGAGCAAAACATGATCAGCACCAAAACTCCATGGGTGTTAGAATCATTACTTTGTAATCTAGATTATTGACTCTAGTGCAAGTGGGAGACTGAAGGAAATATGCCCTAGAGGCAATAATAAAGTTATTATTTATTTCCTTATTCCATGATAAATGTTTATTATTCATACAAGAATTGTATTAACCAGAAACTTAGTACATGTGTGAATACATAGACAAAACATAAGTGTCCCTAGTATGCCTCTACTTGACTAGCTCATCTATCAAAGATGGTTATGTTTCCTAACCATAGACATGTGTTGTCATTTGATGAACGGGATCACATCATTAGGAGAATGATGTGATGGACAAGACTCATTCGTTAGCTTAGCATTATGATCGTTACAGTTTCATTGCTACTGCTTTCTTCATGACTTATACATGTTCCTCAGACTATGAGATTATGCAACTCCCGAATACCGGAGGAACACTTTGTGTGCTATCAAACGTCACAACGTAAATGGGTGATTATAAAGATGCTCTACAGGTGTCTCCGAAGGTATTTGTTGGGTTGGCATAGATCGAGATTAGGATTTGTCACTCCGTATTTCGGAGACGTATCTCTAGGCCCTCTCGGTAATGCTCATCATTATAAGCCTTGCAAGCAATGTGACTAATGAGTTAGTTGCGGGATGAAGTATTATGGAACGAGTAAAGAGACTTGCCGGGAACGAGATTGAACTAGGTATGATGATACCAACGATGGAATATCGGGCAAGTAACATACCGATGGCAAAGGGAACAATGTATGTTGTTATGCAGTTTGACCGATAAAGATCTTCGTACAATATGTAGGAGCCAATATGAGCATCCAGGTTCTGCTATTGGTTATTGACCGGAGATGTGTCTCGGTCATGTCTACATAGTTCTCGAACCCGTAGGGTCCGCATGCTTAACGTTCGATGACGACTTGTATTATGAGTTATGTGTTTTGATGACCGAAGTTTGTTCGGAGTCCTGGATGAGATCACGGACGTGACGAGGAGTCTCAAAATGTTCGAGACATAAAGATTGATATATTGGATCATGTTATTCGGACACCGGAAGTGTTCCGGATAGTTTCGGGTAAAAACGGAGTGCCGGAGGGGTTACCGGAACCCCCCGGGGGAACTAATGGGCCACCATGGGCCTTATTGGAGAGAGAGGAGGGCCGCCAGGGCAGACCGCACCCCTCCCCCTCGGCAGTCCTAATTGGGCAAGGGAAGGGGGCGCCCCCTTTCCTACCCCCTCTCCCTCTCCTTCCTTCCCCCTCTCTCCTTGTGGAGGAATCCTACTAGGACTAGTAGTCCTAGTAGGACTCCCTCTCCTTGGGCGCGCCCCTAGGGCCGGCCGGCCTCCCCCTCCCTCCTTTATATACGGCGGTAGGGGGGACCCTAGAACACACAAGTTTCTCTTAACCATGTGCGGTGCCCTCCTCCACAGTTACACACCTCGATCATATTGTCGTAGTGCTTAGGCGAAGCCCTGCGTCGGTAACATCGTCATCACCGTCGCCACGTCTCATGCTGACGGAACTCACCCTCGTCCTCGAATGGATCAAGAGCACGAGGGACGTCATCGAGCTGGACGTGTGCTAAACGCGGAGGTGCCGTATGTTCGGTACTTGGATCAGTTGGATCGCAAGAAGTTCGACTACATCAATCGCGTTACTAAACGCTTCCGCTTTCGGTCTATGAGGGTACGTGGACCCACTCCCCCCTCTTGTTGCAATGCATCTCCTAGATAGATATTGCATGATCGTAGGATTTTTTTTGAAATTACTGCATTCCCCAACAGTTCTTGAATATCCACTTGGTTCCAATGACATTATGGTTCCCCATTGGCCTTGGCACCAATCTCCACACCTTGTTGTGCTCGAAGTTGTTAAGTTCTTCATGCATGGCATTGAGCCAATTCGGATCCTCGAGCACCTCATAGACCTTTTGGGATTCAACACAAGAGACAAACGCGTGAGGTTCATAATAGTTTGCTAATTGTCTACGAGTGCTTACCCCCATTCTTAAGCTTCGAAGCACATTCGTCATGAAATGATCTTTGGTAGTGAGCTTGGATGCAATCTTGGCGGCACGACGCTCCAATTCCTCTCAAGAGAGAGTTGAGGAGCGGTAACTTGATCATCTTGAGCGTCGTCTTGAGCTTGTTCTTGATCTTGAACTTGCTCGGTGGTGAGAACTTGACCTTGGGCATCACTTGGTGGTTCACCACCATCTTGAGGTTGATCTTGCCCTTGATCTTGTTCATTTGGTTGAGGGCCTTCACTTTGTTCTTCGGAAGCGTGTGGGTCTTGGGTTGGTGATGGTTCCACTTGAGTGTAACATTATCCTTCTCCTTCGGCCACAAGGGGTTCCTCAATGGGTAGGATATGACCAACACCCATTCTTCTTATGGCCTGGGGAGGAATTTCATCACCTACATCACAAGTACCACTTTGCTCCACTTGGGAGCCGTTATTCTCATCAAACTCCACGTTACACATCTCCTCAATGAGTCCGATGGACTTGTTGAGGACACGGTAAGCATGAGAGTTTGTAGCATAACCAACAAATATGCCCTCATGAGCTCTAGCCTCAAATTTAGAAATGAACACCTTTCTTGAGAATGAAACACTTACACCCAAACACCCGGAAGTACTTGAGGTTGGGCTTGTTACCGGTGAGTATCTCATATGGAGTCTTGTTCAATGCTTTGCAGAGGTATAGCCGATTGGATGCATGACAAGCGGTGTTGATGGCTTCGGCCCAAAAGTTGTATGGAGACTTGAACTCCGTCATCATGGTCCTTGCCGCATCCATCAACGTCCGGTTCTTCCTCTCCGCTACACCATTTTGTTGAGGGGTGTAAGGTGCGGAATATTGATGCTTGATCCCCTCATCACTAAGAAACTCATCCAAGGTGTAGTTCCTGAACTCGGTGCCATTGTCACTTCTTATCGTCAAGATCTTTGCATTGTGTTGACGTTGAGCTTCATTTGCAAAGTCGATGACGGTTTGTTGGGTCTCACTCTTCCTCTTGAAGAAATATACCCAAGTGTATCTTGAATAATCATCCACAATCACCAAGCAATACTTTCTGCCCACAAGACTATCAAAGGATGGAGGTCCAAAGAGATCCAAGTGAAGGAGCTCTAAGGGCCTCTTCGAGTAGATGATAGTAGTGGGAGGGTGAGCCTTCTCATGTAGCTTTCCTTCGATACAAGCACTGCAAGCATGATCTTTGCCAAAACTAACATTTGTTAGTCCACGGACATGGTCCCTCTTGGGAAGACTTTGCAAAGATCTCATACTGACATGGGCTAAACGGCGATGCCAAAGCCATCCCATGTCAACCTTAGCCATTAGGCATGTCGCGGTCTTAGTGGGTCGCTCCAAAAAGTTAATCACATAAAGACCGTTCTCGACATGCCCAACAAAGGCTACTTTAAGAGTCTCACTCCACAAGAGGGCCACGGTATCAATATCAAAGAAAGTGGCAAAGCCCATGAGTGCAAGTTGACGAATGGAAAGTAAATTGTACGCAAGGGACTCAACAAGCATGACTTTATCGATCGTGAGATCATGAGAAATGAAAACCTTGCCAAGACCCAATACCTTAGAAGACGAGGCATCACCCCAATTGACATTGGTGGGCACAGATGAAATCTTGTGCACGTCCACCACCAAGTCCTTGCTTCCGGTCATATGATTTGTGGCTCCACTATCGAGCAACCATGATCCCCCACCGGAAGCAAACACCTACAAGAGATCAATGCTTGGTTTTAGGTACTCATTTTGTAATGGGTCCTTTGATGTTAGTAACAAGGGTCTTAGGAACCCAAATAGACCATTCAATGTACTCATAAGGAGAATCAACAAATTTAACATAGACATGCCCATCACTAGCACGACATAACACATAAGAAGGGTTGAAGTCGTCGACTTTGTTGGAAGGGGTGGCATTGCCCTTCTTGACACCACCACCCTTCACATTGTTCTTCTTCTCCTTAGAAGCACCCTCTCCCTCCTTCACAAAAGTTTGCTTGAGAGGAGGAGTTTGTTTGGCCTTGTCATTCTTCTTCTTGTTCTTGGACTTGGGTGCAAACCCAATTCCCTCCTTGCCCACAACTTCCTTTTGATTGCTCAAAAGGTCATTGAGATTCTTCTCACCTTGTATGCAAGACACAAGGCCTTTCTCAAGTTGCTCCTTCAACTTTGCATTCTACTCCACAAGATGCACATGCTCACAACACGGGTTAGTAGCATTTGCATTATCAATTAAAACCATATGAGGAAATGTGGCTTTTTCCTTGGTTATCTTCACTTGGAGTTGATCATGAGACTCTTTGAGGCTAGAATGAGCACCCTTCAAGGCCTTGTGAGCCTTGTGAAGTATATCAAACTCCTCCTTGAGTCTAGCAAGATCAAGCCCAAGTTTGGCCTTCTCAGAATTGAGCACACGAGATACAACAAGAGCATGATCAAGATCTTTCTTTAATTTAGCATGATCATCGTTGTGTGACTCATCAAGAGCCAAACGATGACCATGCTCTTCCTCAAGCGCATTAGAGAGATCCGATATCTCATCGGCATAGTCACGACTATGCCCCTCCATCTTATAGATGGTTTCTTCGTGAGCCTCGATCATGTCATTGGCTTCACCAAGTTGTTCCAAGAGAGGAACGAAGTGCTTCCTCGGTTTCCCTTTGATCTTCCTCATAAAAGACTCAAATTCATTTTCTTCCTCCTTCGACCCCTCACTTTCATCAATGAAATCCGTCAATGATGGGTTAGTAGTGATGGTGGTTTTGATGTTGGAGGTTACCTTGTTGGTGGCTTTGGCCATGAGGCACTTGGCGGTGATGTTCTCGTTGGGTGAGTCGAAGAGGGACACCCGTGGAGTTGTTGCAATGGCAACAGAGGCCGTGGCAACTGTCGGTGTCAAAACCGGCGGATCTCGGGTAGGGGGTCCCGAACTGTGCGTCTAAGGTCGATGGTAACAGGAGACAGGGGACACGATGTTTACCCAGGTTCGGGCCCTCTCTATGGAGGTAATACCCTACTTCCTGCTTGATTGATCTTGATGAATATGAGTATTACAATAGTTGATCTACCATGAGATCGTAATGGCTAAAACCCTAGAAGTCTAGCCTGTATGATTGTGATTGCCTCTATGGACTAAACCCTCCGGTTTATATAGACACCGGAGGGGACTAGGGTTGACAAAGTCGGTTACAGAGAATGGGATCTTCATATCCGAATGCCAAGCTTGCCATCCACGCCAAGGAGAGTCCCATCCGGACACGGGAGAGAGTCTTCTGTCTTGTATCTTCACGGCCCATCAGTCCGGCCCATGTTACATAGTCCGGACGCCCGAGGACCCCTTAACCCAGGACTCCCTCGGTAGCCCCTGAACCAGGCTTCAATGACGACGTGTCCGGCGTGCAAATTGTCTTCGGCATTGCAAGGCGGGTTCCTCCTCCGAATACTCCAAAGCAGACTTCGAGCATAGGAAACGTGTCCGGCTCTGCAAAACAAATACCACACACAACCAAAGAGAGTAATATTTCACGAGTCCAATCTGATGACAACTTTTTGTAGCGTGACATCACATCGCTGCCCGGTTATTATTTCGAACCGTTTTTCAGCCTGCCACTCCACGCTTCAAGATGCGGTTTCCATTGGCACGTCTTGTTGATACGTCTCCAACGTATCTATAATTTTTTACTGTTCCATGCTATTATATTATCTGTTTTGGATGTTTAATGGGCTTTACTAAGCACTTATATATTATTTTTGGGACTAACCTATTAACCGAAGGCCCACTGCAAATTGCTGTTTTTTTGCCTATTTCAGTGTTTCGCAGAAAAGGAATATCAAACGGAGTCCAAACGGAATGAAACCTTCAGGAGAGTTATTTTTGGAACAAACGTGATCCAGGGGACTTGGAGTGGACGTCAAGAAAGAAGCGAGGAGGCCACGAGGCAGGAAGGCGCGCCTGCCCCCTGGGCGCGCCCCCACCCTCGTGGGCCCCTCGTAGCTCCACCGACCTACTTCTTCCTCCTATATATATTCATATACCCCGAAAACATCCAGGAGCACCACGAAACCCTATTTCCACCGCCGCAACCTTCTGTACCCGTGAGATCCCATCTTGGGGCCTTTTCTGGCGCTCCGCCGGAGGGGGAATCGATCACGGAGGGCTTCTACATCAACACCATGGCCTCTCCGATGATGTGTGAGTAGTTTACCATAGACCTTCGGGTCCATAGTTATTAGCTAGATGGCTTCTTCTCTCTCTTTGGATCTCAATACAAAGTTCTCCTCGGTCTTCTTGGAGATCTATTTGATGTAATTCTTTTTGTGGTGTGTTTGTCGAGATCCGATGAATTGTGGGGTTATGATCAAGATTATCTATGAACAATATTTGAATCTCCTCTGAATTCTTTTATGTATGATTTAATATCTTTGCAAGTCTCTTAGAATTATCATTTTGGTTTGGCCTACTAGATTGATCTATCTTGCAATGGGAGAAGTGCTTAGCTTTGGGTTCAATCTTGCGTTGCTCGATCCTAGTGACACCAGGGGAAATGACACGTATTGTATTGTTGCCATCGAGGATAAAAAGATGGGGTTTATATCATATTGCTTGAGTTTATCCCTCTACATCATGTCATCTTTCCTAATGCGTTACTCTGTTCTTATGAACTTAATACTCTACATGCATGCTGGATAGCGGTCGATGTGTGGAGTAATAGTAGTAGATGCAGAATCGTTTCGGTCTACTTGTTGCGGACGTGATGCCTATATACATGATCATGCCTAGATATTCTCATAACTATGCACTTTTCTATCAATTGCTCGACAGTAATTTGTTCACCCACCGTAATACTTATGCTATCTTGAGAGAAGCCACTAGTGAAACCTATGGCCCCCGGGTCTATTTTCCATCATATTAATCTCCCAACAATTAGCGATTTCTGGCGCCGTTTATTTTGCAATCTTTTCTTTTCAATCTATACAACAAAAATACCAAAAATATTTATCTTATTATCTCTATCAGATCTCACTTTTGCAAGTGGCCGTGAAGGGATTGACAACCCCTTTATCGCGTTGGTTGCAAGGTTCTTATTTTTTTGTGCAGGTACGAGGGATTTGCGTGTAGTCTCCTACTGGATTGATACCTTGGTTCTCCAAAACTGAGGGAAATACTTACGCTACTTTGCTGCATCACCCTTTCCTCTTCAAGGGAAAACCAACACATGCTCAAGAGGTAGCAAGAAGGATTTCTGGCGCCATTGCCGGGGAAGCTTACACCAAGTCAAGTCAAGATTTGATCTCCCGCCAACGTGTGATTTCTGGCGCCGTTGCCGGGGAGATTTACGCACAAGTCAAGCCATACCAAGTACCCATCACAAACTCTTATCCCTCGCATTACATTATTTGCCATTTGCCTCTCGTTTTCCTCTCCCCCACTTCACCCTTGCCGTTTTATTCACCCTCTTTTTCCGTTCGCCTCTTTTTTGCTTGCTCCTTGTGTGCTTGTGTGATTGGATTGTTTGTCACGATGGCTCAAGACAATACTAAATTGTGTTACTTTTCCAATACCAACAACAATCATTTTCTTAGCACTCCGATTGCTCCTATTACCGATGCTGAATCTTGTGAAATTAATGCTGCTTTCCTGAATCTTGTCATGAAAGATCAATTCTCCGGCCTTCCTAATGAAGATGCCGCTACCCATCTAAACAACTTTGTTGATTTGTGTGATATGCAAAAGAAGAAAGACGTGGATAATGATATTGTTAAATTGAAGTTATTTCCGTTTTCGCTTAGAGATCGTGCTAAAACTTGGTTTTTGTCTTTGCCCAAAAATAGTATTGATTCTTGGAATAAGTGCAAAGATGCGTTTATCTCTAAGTATTTTCCTCCCGCTAAGATCATCTCTCTTAGAAACGATATTATGAATTTTAATCAACTTGATCATGAACATGTTGCACAAGCTTGGGAGAGGATGAAATTAATGATACATAATTGTCCTACACATGGTTTGAATTTATGGATGATTATACAAAAAAATTATGCCGGATTGAATTTTGCTTCTAGAAATCTTTTAGATTCGGCCGCGAGAGGTACTTTTATGGAAATCACTTTAGGAGAAGCTACTAAACTCCTGGATAATATTATGGTTAATTATTCTCAATGGCACACCGAAAGATCTACTACTAAAAAGGTTCATGCGATTGAAGAGATTAATGTTTTGAGTGGAAAGACGGATGAACTGATGAAATTGTTTGCTAATAAGAGTGTTCCTTCTGATCCTAATGATATGCCTTTGTCCACTTTGATTGAGAATAATAATGAATCTGTGGATGTGAATTTTGTTGGTAGGAACAATTTTGGCAATAACGCTTATAGAGGAAACTTTAATCCTAGGCCGTTTCCTAGTAATTCCTCTAATAATTATGGTAATTCCTACAACAACTCTTATGGAAATTTTAATAAGATGCCCTCTGATTTTGAGACTAGTGTTAAAGAATTCATGATTTCTCAAAAGAATTTCAATGCTTTGCTTGAAGAAAAATTGCCTAAGATCGATGAGTTGGCTAGGAACGTGGATAGAATTTCCCTTGATGTTGATTATTTGAAACTTAGATCTATTCCACCTAAGCATGATATCAATGAGTCCCTCAAAGCTATGAGAATTTCCATTGATGAGTGCAAAGAAAGAACCGCTAGGATGCGTGCTAAAAAAGATTGCTTTGTGAAAGCGTGTTCTTCTAGTTTTCATGATAATAAGGAAGATCTAAAAGTGATTGATGTGTCTCCTATTAAATCTTCGTTTTCCAATATGAATCTTGATAATGATGGGCCTGGAGATGAGTCAACTTTAGTTAGAAGGCGTCGCAATGATTCAGAGTTTTTAGATCTTGATGCAAAAATTGGTGGGATTGGAGAGGTCAAAACTTTACATAGCAATGAACCCACTATTTTGAATTTAAAGGAATTTAATTATGATAACTGTTCTTTAATAGATTGTATTTCCTTGTTGCAACCCGTGCTAAATTCTCCTCATGCTTATAGTCAAAATAAAGCTTTTATTAAACATATCGTTGATGCTTTAATGCAATCTTATGAAGAAAAGCTTGAATTAGAAGTTTCTATCCCTAGAAAACTTTATGATGAATGGGAACCTACTATTAAAATTAAGATTAAAGATCATGAATGCTATGCTTTGTGTGATTTGGGTGCTAGTGTTTCCACGATTCCAAAAACTTTGTGTGATGTGTTAGGTTTTCGTGAATTTGATGATTGTTCTTTAAAATTGCATCTTGCGGATTCCACCATTAAGAAACCTATGGGAAGGATAAATGATGTTCTTATTTTTTCAAATAGGAATTATGTGCCCATAAATTTTATTGTTCTTGATATAGATTGCAATCCTACATGTCCTATTATTCTTGGTAGACCTTTCCTTAGAACGATTGGTGCAATTATTGATATGAAAGAAGGAAATATTAGATTCCAATTTCCATTAAGGAAAGGCATGGAACACTTTCCTAGAAAGAAAATTAAATTACCTTATGAATCTATTATGAGATCCACTTACGGATTTCATACCAAAGATGACGATACCTAGATCTATTCTTGCCTTTATGCCTAGCTAGGGGCGTTAAACGATAGCGCTTGTTGGGAGGCAACCCAATTTTATTTTTGTTTCTTGCTTTTTGGTTATGTTTAGTAATAAATATTTGATCTAGCCTCTGGTTAGATGTGGTTTTATGTTTTAATTAGTGTTTGTGCCAAGTAAAACCTATAGGATCTTCTTGGATGATAGTTATTTGATCTTGCTGAAAAAGTCAGAAACTTTCTGCTCACGAAAACAATTGTTAAAAATCACCAGAACGTGATAAAATACTGATTGCAATTGCAGTATATCAATAAAGAAATTATCTAGGTCTTCCTATTTTGGTAGATTTTTCTGAGTTACATAAGTTTGCGTTAGATACAGATTACTACAGACTGTTCTGTTTTTGACAGATTCTGTTTTTCGTGTGTTGTTTGCTTATTTTGATGAATCTATGGTTAGTATCGGAGGGTATGAACCATAGAGAAGTTGGAATACAGTAGGTTTAACACCAATATAAATAAAGAATGAGTTCATTACAGTACCTTTAAGTGGTGGTTTGTTTTCTTTCTCTAACGGAGCTCATGAGATTTTCTGTTGAGTTTTGTGTTGTGAAGTTTTCAAGTTTTGGGTAAAGATTTGATGGATTATGGAATAAGGAGTGGAAAGAGGCTAAGCTTGGGGATTCCCAAGGCACCCCAGGGTAAAATTCAAGGACAACCAAAATCCTAAGCTTGGGGATGCCCCGGAAGGCATCCCCTCTTTCGTCTTCGTCTAGCGGTAACTTTACTTGATGCTATATTTATATTCACCACATGATATGTGTTTTTCTTGGAGCGTCTTGTATGATTTGAGTCTTTGCTTTTTAGTTTACTACATTCATACTTGCTGTACACACCTTTTGGGAGAGACACACATGAATCGGAATTTATTAGAATACTCTATGTGCTTCACTTATATCTTTTGAGCTAGATAATTTTGCTCTAGTGCTTCACTTATATCTTTTAGAGAACGGTGGTGGTTTTATTTTATAGAAATTATTGATCTCTCATGCTTCACTTATATCATTTTGAGAGTCTTTTATAACAGAATGGTAGTTTGCTTTGGCTATAAAATTAGTCCTAATATGATGAACATCCAAGATGGGTATAATAAAAACTATCATATAAAGTGCATCGAATACTATGGGAAGTTTGAGACTTGATAATTGTCTTGAGATATGAAGATGGTGATATTAGATTCATGCTAGTTGAGTAGTTGTGGATTTGAGAAATACTTGTTCTAAAGTTTGTGATTCCCGTAGCATGCATGTATGGTGAACCGTTATGTGATGAAGTCGGAGCATGATTTATTTATTGATTGTCTTCCTTATGAGTGGCGGTCGGGGACGAGCGATGGTCTTTTCCTACCAATCTATCCCCCTAGGAGCATGCGCGTAATACTTCGTTTCAATAACTAATAGATTTTTGCAATAAGTATTTGAGTTCTTTATGACTAATGTTGAGTCCATGGATTATACGCACCCTCACCCTTCCACCATTGCTAGCCTCTCTAAAACCGCACACCTTTCGTCGGTATCATACATCCACCATATACCTTCCTCAAAACAGCCACCATACCTACCTATTATGGCATTTCCATAGCCATTCCGAGATATATTGCCATGCAACTTACCACCGTTTCGATTATTATGACACGTTCCATCATTGTCATATTGCTTTGCATGATCATGTAGTTGACATCGTATTTGTGGCAAAGCCACCTTTATAATTCTTTCATACATGTCACTCTTGATTCATTGCATATCCCGGTACACCACCGGAGGCATTCACATAGAGTCATATTTTGTTCCAAGTATTGAGTTGTAATTCTTGAGTTGTAAGTAAATAAAAGTGTGATGATCATCATTATTAGAGCATTGTCCCAAGTGAGGAAAGGATGATGGAGACTATGATTCCCCCACAAGTCGGGATGAGATTTCAGACGAAAAAAAGAGGACATAAAAAGAGAGAAAAAGGCCCAAATAAAAAGAAATGAGAGAAAAAGAGAGAAGGGACAATGTTACTATCCTTTTACCACACTTGTGCTTCAAAGTAGCACCATGATCTTCATGATAGAGAGTCTCCTATGTTGTCACTTTCATATACTAGTGGGAATTTTACATTATAGAACTTGGCTTGTATATTCCAATGATGGGCCTCCTCAAAATGCCCTAGGTCTTCGTGAGCAAGCGAGTTGGATGCACACCCACTTAGTTTCTTTTGTTGAGCTTTCATACACTTATAGCTCTAGTGCATCCGTTGCATGGCAATCCCTACTCACTCACATTGATATCTATTGATGGGCATCTCCATAGCCCGTTGATACGCCTAGTTGATGTGAGACCATCTTCTCCTTTTTTTTTGTCTTCTCCACAACCACCATTCTATTCCACTTATAGTGCTATGTCCATGGCTCATGCTCATATATTGCGTGAAGATTGAAAAAGTTTGAGAACATCAAAAGTATGAAACAATTGCTTGGCTTGTCATCGGGGTTGTGCATGATTAAATACTTTGTGTGATGAAGATAGAGCATAGCCAGACTATATGATTTTGTAGGGATAACTTTCCTTGGCCATGTTATTTTGAGAAGACATGGTTGCTTTGTTAGTATGCTTGCAGTATTATTATTTTTATGTCAATATTAAACTTTTGTATTGAATTAAACTTTTGTATTGAATCTTTTGGATCTGAACATTCATGCCACAATAAAGAAAATTACATTGAAAAATATGCTAGGTAGCATTCCATATCAAAAATTCCGTTTTTATCATTTACCTACTCGAGGACAAGCAGGAATTAAGCTTGGGGATGCTTGATACGTCTCCAACGTATCTATAATTTTTTATTGTTCCATGTTATTATATTATCTGTTTTGGATGTTTAATGGGCTTTACTAAGCACTTTTATATTATTTTTGGGATTAACCTATTAACCAAAGGCCCAGTGCAAATTGCTATTTTTTTTGCCTATTTCAGTGTTTTGCAGAAAAGGAATATCAAACGGAGTCCAAATAGAATGAAACCTTTGGGAGAGTTATTTTTGGAACAAACGTGATCCAGGGGACTTGGAGTGGACGTCAAGAAAGAAGCGAGGAGGCCACGAGGCAGGGAGGCGTGCCTGCCCCCTGGGCGCGCCCCCACCCTCATGGGCCCCTTGTAGCTCCACCGACCTACTTCTTCCTCCTATATATATTCATATACCCCGAAAACATCCAGGAGCACCACGAAACCCTATTTCCACCACCGCAACCTTCTGTACCCGTGAGATCCCATCTTGGGGCCTTTTCCGGCACTCCGCCGGAGGGGGAATCGATCACGGAGGGCTTCTACATCAACACCATGGCCTCTCCGATGATGTGTGAGTAGTTTACCACAGACCTTCGGGTCCATAGTTATTAGCTAGATGGCTTCTTCTCTCTCTTTGGATCTCAATACAAAGTTCTCCTCGATCTTCTTGGAGATCTATTCGATGTAATTCTTTTTGCGGTGTGTTTGTCGAGATCCGATGAATTGTGGGTTTATGATCAAGATTATCTATGAACAATATTTGAATCTCCTCTGAATTCTTTTATGTATGATTTAATATCTTTGCAAGTCTCTTAGAATTATCATTTTGGTTTGGCCTACTAGATTGATCTTTCTTGCAATGGGAGAAGTGCTTAGCTTTGGGTTCAATCTTGCGTTGCTCGATCCCAGTGACAGCAGAGGAAATGACACGTATTGTATTGTTGCCATCAAGGATAAAAAGATGGGGTTTATATCATATTGCTTGAGTTTATCCCTCTACATCATGTCATCTTGCCTAATGTGTTACTCTGTTCTTATGAACTTAATACTCTAGATGCATGCTAGATAGCGGTCGATGTGTGGAGTAATAGTAGTAGATGCAGAATCGTTTCGGTTTACTTGTTGCAGACGTGATACCTATATACATGATCATGCCTAGATATTCTCATAACTATGCACTTTTCTATCAATTGCTCGACAGTAATTTGTCTACCCACCGTAATACTTATGCTATCTTGAGAGAAGCCACTAGTGAAACCTATGGCCCCCGGGTCTATTTTCCATCATATTAATCTCCCAACAATTAGCGATTTCTGGCGCCGTTTATTTTGCAATCTTTACTTTTCAATCTATACAACAAAAATACCAAAAATATTTATCTTATTATCTCTATCAGATCTCACTTTTGCAAGTGGCCGTGAAGGGATTAACAACCCCTTTATCGCGTTGGTTGCAAGGTTCTTATTTGTTTGTGCAGGTACGAGGGATTTGCGTGTAGTCTCCTACTGGATTGATACCTTGGTTCTCAAAAACTGAGGGAAATACTTACGCTACTTTGCTGCATCACCCTTTCCTCTTCAAGGGAAAACCAACGCATGCTCAAGAGGTAGCACTTGTCGCAGCAAAGATCGTGTCCCTTTATTATGGGATTCTCATCAATATGGGTGTGGGTAATCCAACCGTGTTGTCTGCACGGCCCTTGGGAATAGGCGAGTTTTAAGGCGAGTGGGGAGGCGCTTGATATTCGCTGCCTTTATAAGGAGATAAGGATTCACCCCGTTTCACCCACTCCTTCTCTCTCTCTGCCCACCCATTCTCGAACTCCAGCGCCCAAGTCCTCATCTCTTCCGCCTCAAGAAAGCACTCTGATCATGTCCGGATCCGGAGCGCAGGGCAAGTGGATGGTCTCCTCCATCAAGGAGAAGGACATCACCAAGCTCCGGGAGGCCAGATATTTGGCCAAGGAAGTCGCCCACCGGCTTCCGACCAAGGGACAGATCGTCCCTACCCCGGAGCCCCATGAGAGGGTAGTGTTCATCCCCCACTATGTCCGCGGGCTGGGATTTCGACTCCACCCATTCGTCCGCGGACTCATGTTCTACTACGACTGGATTTCCACGATCTGGCCCCCAACTCCTTCCTCAACATCTCGGCATTTATTGTCGTGTGCGAGGCCTTCCTCCGCATCTCACCCCACTTCGGATTGTGGCTGAAGATCTTCAATGTGAAGCCGAAGGTGGTGGACGGCCAACACGCAGAGTGCGGAGGCGCCATGGTGAGCAAGATGCCCAACGTCATATGGCCCAAAGGTTCTTTCGTGGAGACCGTTAAAGGGTGGCAACAGCAGTGGTTCTACGTCATAGAGTCCCGCAACACCACCTGGGTTGCGGCTCCCGAGTTCAGGTCCGGGGCCCCGATGCGGATCACCTCCTGGCTAGAGAAGGGCCTGGACTGGGCCTCGTCGGATGAGATGACAGCGCTGCAGAGGCGCATCAAGAGCATGGTCGATAAGAACATCAAACTTGTCAATGTGATCCAGGTGACGCTCTTTCGCCGGATCCTTCCATGCCAAAGCCAGACCTGCAATTTGTGGGAGTTCGATCCGGCCAAGCACCAAACCCTGCAACACTTCTTCGACGTTACGCACGAAGGTATTTGGAAGGTGCTCTTCAAGGCCAACGAGACGTGGCCGAAGGAGACCGAAGACCGTGGGTACAACCTGACCCACCCTGCCAGTCCGGTAAGTTTTTCGTGTTTTCAAGGTGTATCCTTTACTTATATACTCAAGGAGAATGTCTAAGCTTTCCCATCTTACTTTTGCAGGGCTGGACAAAGAAGGTGGAGCTGGTCAAGAGTCTGGCTCCACTGCTCGAAGAGCCAGCAATTCTACTTCTGACGAAGATGCTGGTTCTGGCGCCCTGCCAGGCGCCGGAGAAGAAGGCCAAGGGGACCAGAGGTGGCCTCCGCCACAAGGGCACTTCAGACATGACGTTCGAAGACGCCGAGACCCATTCCCCACCCGCCACCGACGACGAGGAGGAGGAGGAAGAAAGCAACTCCCCCCCTGAGGGGGGAAGAAAGAAAAGGGCGGCCTCCATGCGTCTGGAGGCCGAAGCGTCCAAGAGGGGGAGAGCCTCCCTTGCGGACGACACCGCGCCGGATACCGACAGCAGCTCGGAGTGGCGCCCTAGGGATAAGCCCCCGGCCGAATCGTAAGTATTCGAAGGCACTGACGCACTTATACGTCCTACTCCTTTACCTCATGATCCTAATGTGTTGAATCATGCACTGCAGTCTGGCCCATGGCAGCTCCCAGCGATCCTCATCGGGGGGTTCGCTGGTTTCAAATGCTATGGACAGCGGGTCACTGCCGACGGCCACCTCTCCCAAGTCCACGGACGACGCCAAGGCGGTGTCCTGAAGGACCTTCACAGGCCAGGGAGACGCAGGAAGCCGTCAGGGTGGCGCCAGAGGGTGACACCTCGACCGTCGGGCATATGGGGGAGCAAATCCCCCCGGAGACTGGCGATGGGGGCCATATCCAATTCGGCCCCTAGCCGAATACCGTTCTGGAGACCCATACGGCTCCGGAATCAGGCAGGTAGCCTCCTTCGAAAGAAGGAAGTGCACCTATCCCACCGGTGACCTCTGTCCATCCAGAGGCACCGGATACTTTAATGGAAGCGCTGCAAGGTGCTTCTATCGTGGAAGAACACCGCATCCTCATGGGTACGGTGATTGAGAGGGTCCAGTCTGCTAATAGCGGAATGACCGAAGCCCGCACCAGCCTTCTGACAGGCTTTGAGGTAAGCGACGCAATTTTGTAAAAAGAAAGTCACAGTATAGACAGTAGCCCCTGAGACTCTGTCCAGTGTTCGAAAAAAACCGGGCAGAGGATCAAATAATTTTCGGAAGAGACTAACCATACATGTCTATGTGAATAAGAAGGCGTCGTTGCTGGCTGCGACCCCCCATGCTGCCGAAGTTGCCGGACAGAAGCAGAGTCTGGAGCGGACCGAGGAAGAGCTCGACCATGTAAAAAAGCAGCTAGAGGACAAGCAAGGTATGCAATGGCCTATTCAAATCTAGAAAGATATGAATTGTTTCATGTTGATCACAGTATCGTGATATGTCGTAGGAGCTGCGACCAAGGTGGAGACCCTCAAGGCCGCGCTAGCAAAAGCCCAGGAGAGAGCGGCAGAAGAACAATCCGTCCGCGAAAAGCACGACGCCAGGGTCGGGGAGATCCAGCAAGAACTCCAGGACACCGTGAAGAAATACGAGTCCTTGGAGAGCAAGATTGCGGATCAAGAGTCCGAGCTTGCAAAGGCCCACCAAAGCGCACAAGTGGCCCGGGTTGAAGCCCAAGGCGCCCTCTAGGAAATCCAAGAGGCCAAGAAAATCACGACGAGTAAGGCTTTTATTATGCAAAGCAAGTATGTGAAGAAGAGGTATCTCTTACTAACCCGGATTTGGAGTTCTCCAGGGGCGTTTGCGGATCTGCCGCGCAGTGTTTCTGACGCTGCGGAATTCTTCCGAGCCGAAGAGGGGAGCTCAACGAAGAAGCTGTTCTGGTCGCAATACCTAGCACCAGAACATCTGGTGCCCTTTAGCGATCAGCTAAAACAGCTGGTCGAACTACATAGGGTGACCAAAATGACCATGAAGGGCTTGACAATCCGGCTGTGGCCTGCCGAAGCCATACCCAGCAGCTACTTCGGGCTCGTGAAGCGGCTGGTCAATGCCTGCCCCCGGCTTGACGCCACCAAGCGGTCGGTCTGTATCGAAGGTGCGCGGATGGCCTTCGCCCGTGTCAAGGTGCAATGGGCGAAGATGAATGCCGTCAAGCTCGCGAGCGAGGGACCGCCCGAGGGCAAGGAGCACCGCACGCCCGAGTGATATTTTGACGATGTCCTGGAGGGATCCCGCATTGTAGCGGAGCAATGTGCTAAGGACATTATTTTTGAATGAATACATTCATGTTTATCCTATCTTGTAGTATGAAACAGAGCTGATATGTAATATAATGCTTGTTTATTTTTTGAAATTTTACCTCCTGTGCGGCCGTTTTTATTAAATCTGAGAGTTGGCCAGTCGTCGGCTTCAGCCCCCACGTAGGTAGTACGGGGGTGTTCGGGATGGAATCCAAATACTCTTGATCCAAAGGTTTGGTCCTTGAAGGTGGTGTTTAGCGCAACGAACCAGGCAATCGGACTATGTGGCTTTATCACCCTCACTGAGCTATAGGAGTTTGACAATAGAAATTTAGGCGCAACCCCTAGTATTTGTGAGTCCGAACTAGGGTGTTGTAAACACCTGATCGGGTAAAGACCGATTTGTCGCATAATGCGGGAAAAATTACAAAAGATTTGTAGCCTCCGAATAGCTGACCGGCTCACGCCGCATCATGTCAGTCAGTTTTCGGCTTTCTCTACTGAGGTGCTCATCTGGATATACCAGGACACAATCGCAGTAGTTCTCCCTTTACTACCCTAGCCGATATAGCGGAACGTAAGGTAGTAAGCACAGGAGCCGGGCAACCCGACTACTGACCAAAGACATGATTCGGAGCCAATGCATATAATGCTAAATTTGGGGTGCCGAACTATACTGTAAAAAGTGTTTGGACTTTGCTACCATAGTATGGGGTGCAATGAACCACTGGCGAATTAAAGCGTACCAAAGTGTACAGGTGCAATTGATAAGATTATCAAGAAAAAATGAAGTAGTAAGCTAGTGCCGCAGAAGTTGGGCCGCAAACTGTTTCCATTATAGTTTGATTAATATGTCAAAGCGTATTTGTACAAGTAGTGCGATAAGCAACAGGGCTATTTAACATGCCATGACCAAGGGAGAGCTGCGTGCGGGTCCTGAAAACAGGTAGAGTGATCGTCAAAAAGACCACCTAGAGGCTCCCTTATACGTCAATGCTTCTTGTTGTCTTGGTGTATCTATCCTTCGAAAGGACCAATGATCAGGCCATCAAGAAAGGCCTATGGAAAAGAAACCTCAAAAGGATGAAAAAGAAAATGTGGAAGTATGTGTGTCCAGGGGAGGTCGAGCCGTATTATGGACCACAATCTAGTTATGTCTCCGTCTATGCCCATGGTATTTTGAGTGCGTAGTTATGTACGCGCGGTACGAACGCCGCCGTTTGGTCGGGACTGGGATGGAGGCCAAATTGCTAGTCGAGCTCTTGACGAGCTGGACTGTCCTGCTGCAAAGTAGTCCGGACTCGTTTGACAATGTCCGGGAGCTTGGCCGCTGAATTAAGGTTCTGCTTGAGAAGGCCGCTCTGTACTTCTGCTGCCAAAGTTGCGGTGTGCTCCTCGGTACGGAGGGAGTGTTCCGTGTTTCCATTGATTGTTATGACACCGCGTGGTCCGGGCATCTTGAGCTTGAGATAAGCATAGTGTGGCACCGCATTAAATCGAGCAAATGCGATTCATCCGAGCAGTGCGTGATAGCCACTGCGAAAGGGGACGATATCGAAGATCAAGTCTTCACTTCCGAAGTTGTCCGGAGATCCGAAGACGACCTCCAATGTGATTGAGCCCATGCAGCGGGCCTCTACACCCGGTATAACTCCTTTAAAGGTAGTTTTTGTGGGCTTGATCCTTGATGGATCGATGCCCATTTTGCGCATTGTATCCTGATAGAGTAGGTTAAGGCTACTTCCCCCGTCCATGAGGACTCGTGTGAGGTGGAATCCATCAATGATTGGGTCGAGGACCAGTGCTGCTGAACCGCCATGATGGATACTGGTCGGATGATCCCTGCGATCGAAGGTGATCAGACAAGATGACCAGGGGTTGAATTTTGGGGCGACTGGCTCTATCGCATAGACGTCCTTGAGCGCGCGTTTGCGCTCCCTCTTGGGGATATGGGTAGCGTATATCATGTTCACCGTTTTAACCTGGGGGGAAACTTCTTCTGTACCCCTGTGTTCGGCGGACGGGGCTCTTCGTCGTTGTTCTCACTTTGCGACCCCTTCTCCTTATCCTCGGCATTTAACTTGCTGGCCTGTTTAAAGACCCAACAACTCCGGTGGGTATGATTGGCTGGTTTATCAGGGGTGCCGTGGATCTGACATGGACGATCGAGTATGCGGTCCAAGCTGGAAGAGCCCGGATTGTTCCTTTTATATGGCTTCTTCCACTGGCCGGACTTGGAGCCACTGAATCCGGCGTTGATCGTCGTGTCATCGGTATTGTCACCGTTGCTTCAGCGCTTGTACCTGTTGCATCGGGGCTTGCCGTTGCTATTTTTTGCTTCAGAGGGGCCAGCATCGCTTGCAGTGTTATTGATACGGGCTAGCCAACTATCCTCGCTCGCACAAAAGCAGGTCATGAGTGCCGTGAGGGCTGCCATGGACTTCGGCTTTTCTTGGCCGAGGTGAAGGGCGAGCCATTCGTCGCGGATGCTATGCTTAAAGGCTACTAGGGCTTCGGCATCCGGGCAGTCGACGATTTGGTTCTTTTTAGTTAGGAACCTAGTCCAGAATTTCCTGGCTGACTCTCCGGGTTGTTGAACTATGTGACTTAAGTCATCGGCATCCGAAGGTCGTACGTATGTACCTTGGAAGTTGTCGCGGAAGGCGTCTTCCAAGTCCTCCCAGCTGCCAATAGAGTTTTCAGGCAGACTGTTTAACCAGTGTCGAGCTGGCCCCTTGAGTTTTAGCAGGAGGTATTTGATGGCGTGAAGGTCATCACCGCGGGCCATATGAATATGGAGAAGAAAATCCTCAATCCATACCGCCGGGTCTGTTGTTCCATCATATGATTCGATATTTACGGGTTTAAACCCTTATGGGAATTCGTGCTCCATTACTTCATCAGTGAAGCAGAGGGGATGCGCGGCGCCTCTATATCGGACCAAGTCGCGACGTAGTTCGGATGTAGTCCGTCTGCGGTTTTCGGCCTAGGTGTGGTTATGTTTGTCACGTCCGGCCAGATGGCCATCGTCGCGCGTCGGGGCACGCCCCCGCGATCCGTAGATCAATCTGGTCTGACCTGCTCTGTTCTCCAGGTACTGTCGCAGGTCATATGTATAACCCCGAGCTGTTATGTCTCTGTCTTTACGGTGAGGTATTATGGGCTGGTGTTCGGCTTGAGTTGACGCTTTGTCCTGGCCACGTGGTGGTTGGTCAGCCGCATTACGCGCTGATGGTACGGGCTCCAGCGCCTTGGCATCGAATTGAGGCAACAATTTGTGCTTCGGGTAACTTTTGGTTGGGCACTCGAGGCCGTATTCCTCGGCTGCCAAGACATTAGTCCATCTGTCATTTAGCAGATCTTGGTCAGCTTGAAGTTGCTGCTGCTTCTTTTTCAGGCTGCTCGCAGTGGCTATTAGCCGGCGCTTAAAGCGCTCCTGCTCGACGGGCTCCTGCTCGACGGGTTCCTCAGGCACGATAAAGTCTTCGTCGCCGAGGCTCACCTCATCCTCAGAGAGTGGAAGATAGTTACTGTCCTCCGAGTCTTCGTCTATGGCCTGTTCATTAGGGCTGACTTGCCCATCTTCCCTATCGTCCTGTTCAGAGGTTGGCTCGACGGGGTCTTCTTTGTCTTCGGCATCGTCCGGAGTATTGTTTTCTCTCGTGCCGGTATTTCTGTCTTTTCCACGGCGTGATTTAGAGCGGCGCTGCTGACGTCGGTGCTTTGGCTGTATCTCAGGAGGTTTGTCCTCGACTGGATCCTTCTCATTATCGCCGTTATTCTCTTTGGGTGTATCCACCATGTACACGTCATACGAGGAGGTGGTTGTCCAGCGCCCGGTGAACGGCGGTTTTTGGGCCTGCTCCTCTCCGGCATAGTCGTCCATACTGTCGATGTCTTCGGAGCCATAATCGAGCATGTCGGTTAAGTCTTCGACAGTGGCTATGAAGTGGGCGGTGGGTGGGAAGCGAAATTCTCCGTCATCAGCCTCCAGTTCAAACCGGATATAATTCGGTTGAGTCCCCTGCTAAGGAGAGGGGTTTTAATGAGTTTAGCACATTGCCTAAAGGTGAGTGCCGGAAGATGTCCGCGGAGCTGAATTCGACGATCGGTGCCTGATCAGGCTCGATGGACGCGGATGCACGTGGTTTGGAACCTGTGGCCGGAGATGAATCCGAGGTTCCGGTGACGCAGATCCCGCTCGAGGTTGGGTATGTGTGCGGCTCCAACGCCGCTGAGACTGCGGCTTCCGTGGCGGGGTTGAGCTTCCCGTCCTCGGAAGGTGCAATCTGCTCCGGATCTAGGGCCGGAGCACTTACAGGCGCTATCTCCTGGGTATGGTCCGATGACAGATTTAGGTCATGTTCATCGCGGTGGCAGGGAGCGGCTGCCGTGGGCTCGAATCCGTTGAAGATCAAGTCTCCACGGATATCAGCAACGTAGTTCAAGCTTCCAAACCTGACCTGATGGCCAGGGGCGTGGCTGTCGATCTGCTCTAGATGGCCAAGCGAGTTGGCCCGTAGTGCGAAGCCGCCGAATACGAAGATCTGGACGGGGAGAAAGACCTCCCTCAGGGCAGCATCGTTGTAGATGATTGACGGGGCCATCGAGCCCTCTAGGCGACGACACAGAGGAACTCTCAATGAAAGCACAAATGTCTGTGTCAAAACGGCGGATCTCGGGTAGGGGTCCCGAATTGTGCGTCTAAGGTCGATGGTAACAGGAGACAGGGGAAACGATGTTTACCCAGGTTCGGGCCCTCTCTATGGAGGTAATACCCTACTTCCTGCTTGATTGATCTTGATGAATATGAGTATTACAAGAGTTGATCTACCACGAGATCGTAATGGCTAAAACCCTAGAAGTCTAGCCTGTATGATTGTGATTGCCTCTACGGACTAAACCCTCCGGTTTATATAGACACCGGAGGGGACTAGGGTTGTACAAAGTCGGTTACAGAGAAAGGAATCTTCATATCCGAACACCAAGCTTGCCATCCACGCCAAGGAGAGTCCCATCCGGACACGCGAGAGAGTCTTCTGTCTTGTATCTTGACGACCCATCAGTCCGGCCCATGTTACATAGTTCGGACGCCCGAGGACCCCTTAACCCAGGACTCCCTCAGCAACCGTCTCACCGTCTTCATCATCATCATCATCATCCTCATTGTACTCTTCTTGTGCCACCAACCCCTTGGGAGGAGTCTTGTTGGTGAAGTTGTTCTTGTTGGGGAAGGACTTGGCCTTGTCTTTTTTGGATGAGCTTGCCACCATTGTCTTCCCTCTTCTCATATGGGCACTCCGCAACAAAGTGGCTCACATTGCCACAATTATAGCATGTCCTCACACGTTGCTTGCCCTTGGCGCCACTTGAGTTGTTCTTGTTGAAGTTGGGCCTTGAGTTCTTCTTGCTGCGAAATTGCCTTGAAGCAAGAGCCATGTGCTCATGATAAGCATATTTTGTATCTTCAGGGTTACTCTCCTCTTCTTCCACTTCATCCTCTTCTTCCACACTAGCCTTGGCCTTCAAAGCAAGGTTGGGTTTCTTTACCCGTTGAGAACGCAACACCGCATTGTCGGCGATCTTGTCCAAGATTCTCATAGCAACAAACTCATCCAACACTTCACTTAAGGACAAGGTATGAAAGTCCGGCCTTTGACGGATGACAGATGACATGGCCTTATGGTAGGGCATCATGGCCTTGAGAAACTTGCGCTTGATCCAATTGTCATCTGTATCCTTGCTCCCATGATCTCGGAGTGAGACCGCGAGAGTGGTTAATCTCCGGTAGAGCTCACGAGGTTCTTCATCTTCATTCATCGCAAACTCATCGGCTTCATCTTGCACCACTTCATAGTTGGAGCGTTGAATGCTTGCGCTTCCCTTGTAAATGGAAACAACATGTTGCCATGCTTCCTTGGCCACTGTGAAAGGTCAGAGATGTGAAATATCTTCGGGTGGAATTGCATCTTGGATGATGAAGAGAGCGGACTCGTTGAATTGATTATTCGTGGCTTCTCTAGGGGTGAAGTTGCTTGGGTCATGCAGGTAGAAACCTTGCTCGATAATTCTCCAAAGATTAGTATTACTATGATTTAAATGACGTTTAAAGCGATAGCCCCAAGAGGCAAAATCCTCATTTTTCACAAACTTAGGAGGAGGACCAACATGATTCAAATGAGTGGAGGGAACCGGTTCTCCATAAGTAATTGGAGGTTCAACATGGGCAAAGGTGCCATTTTCACTTCTACCACTAGATAAAGGAACTTTATCACTAGTAGCTTCCCCCTTGTCGGAGTTAGCATCCGTCACCTTGTTAGCGGGATCACCCACTTTCATTGGTGCAGTGGACAACTTACGGCCTTCTAAAAACTTGTTGAACATGCCTTCAACCTCGGTCGTCATGGAGGTTTTCAATGTGTCCAAGGCTGCATTGAATTTCTCACGAGAGAACAAGGCCCCCATCGGTCGTAGACGAGGACGGAATCACACCGGGGTGCTCCTCCCCACCGTCTATGATGTCAACCATACTCTTCGGACGGCAAAGTCCTTAATAAAGAGATGAGGCTCTGATACCAATTGAAAGGATCGATATAGTTGACTAGAGGGGGGTGAATAGGCAACTAACAACTTTTAGATTTTCTTTACCAATTTAAACTTTGCATCAAAGTAGGTTGTCTAGATATGCAACTAGGTGAGCAACCTATATGATGCAACAACAACAAGCACACAAGCAAGCAAATGATACAACACAATATAAGCTTGCACAAGTAAAGGTGAGAGATAACCAAGAGTGGAGCCGGTGGAGGCGAGGATGTGTTACCGAAGTTCCTTCCCTTTGAGAGGAAGTACGTCTCTGTTGGAGTGGTGTGGAGGCACAATGCTCCCCAAGAAGCCACTAGGGCCACCATATTCTCCTCACGCCCTCACACAATGCGAGATGCCGTGATTCCACTATTGGTGCCCTTGGAGGCTGTGACCAAACCTTTACAAACAAGGTTGGGGCAATCTCCACACCTTAGTTGGAGGCTCCCAACGACACCATGAAGCTTCACCACAATGGAATATGGCTTCGCGGTGACCTCAACCGTCTAGGGTGCTCAAACACCCAAGAGTAACAAGATCCGTAAGGGATTAGTGGGGGGAATCAAATTTCTCTTGGTGGAAGTGTAGATCGGGGCCTTCTCAACCAATCCCTAAAAAATCAACAAGTTTGATTAGCTAGGGAGAGAGATCGGGCGAAAATGGAGCTTTGAGCAACAATGGAGCTTGGAGAGGGAAGAGGTAGTCAACTTGGGGAAGAAGACCCCCCTTATATAGTGTGAGGAAAGATCCAACCGTTACCCACTTACTCAGCCCGCGACATGCGGTACTACCGCACAGGCATGCGGTACTACTGCTGGGCAGTGCGGTACTATTGCTCGCGCGGCAGGGGCCAGACGAGGCCCTGTTGTGTTTAGCAACAAGCGGTAGAACCGCTGGAGCGGTACTACCGCGCGCCCTTGCGATACCACCGCAAGGCAGGGCTCAATCTGGGCTGGGAAGGCACGGACTAATAAAATTACATCTGTGGCTACTTCCACTGAGTTTCGGTCTGTCCGAAAATCTGGCACGGTACTACAACTCACAGGGAGCGGTACTACCGCATAGGGTGCCGGAGTAAAAAATTACTTCCGCCCCTACTTCCACGCATGCCACCATTCTGGGCTAGAGGCCACGGTACTACCGTGTGCTAGGAGCGGTATTGCCGCACGATGTGGTACTACCTCTGCCAGGGGCGGTACTACTATGGGCCGCTGCGGTACTACTGCTCCCTTGAGCAGTACTACCGCACGCCACAGAATAGTAGCACTTGGAAGCCTTCATCTTCGCAACGACAAGGGAAACGACCGGTGCTCCAATGAAGCGAAGGAAAGGTGGTGCAAATGAACATATGTGTACGTGTTTATTCCACCAAAACCTTCCGAAGCGGACCCCCTCTTAATAGTACGACTTTCCTATGACTCAAATCCACCGAAAAGAAACATAGAGAAACGCCATCTTTGATAGGCTCCGAGGGGCACCAAATCGTCTTGTGCCTAGACATGAGATATCTCAAATGCTCAATGCACACGATTAGTCTGCAACTGCATTGTCATCAATCACCAAAACCACTTAGGGAGAAATATGCCCTTACAGGCTCTCTCTCCCCCTCTCTCCTGGTGGCGCCGAAACGCCGCCGGGGCAATCATCATGACGGCGATCTACACCAACAACTTTGGCACCGTCAACACCAACTCTCTCTCCCTCTATGCAGCAGTGTAACACCGCTTCTTCCCACTGTAATCTCTACTTAAACATAGTGCTTAATGCTATATATTATTATCCAATAATGTGTGGATATCTTATGATTAGGGGTGGGCATAAAAACCGACAAACCGAACACCGAACCGAAGCCGAAACCGAATAAACCGAAATTTCAGTTTTTATCATTGGTACAAGTAATTTCAGTTTTTACTTTCAATAACCGAACTAAGTTCGGGTAGTTCAGTTTCTACTTCGGTTAGCCAAAAAAATCGAATTATATGTGATACAGTACACAGAGCGATGTGAAACAACGATGTTCCAATTTTCTCGTACGCTAGAGCTACCAAGCACATGGGCCAGCCACGCTCGCTACACTAAAGCTACCAAGCCATAAAGCCCACTGGCCCATGTGCAACCAGGAAGCGCACTCACGTTGGTGGACCTTGGGTGCCTCAAAAGAAAAAAGATCTAGTGGACCTTGGGTTGCGCCCGCGCGTGGAAGCTAGGTTGTGTGTGCGCGTGCGAACGAACTGCGGACCACGAGACTTCAGTCCCACCTCGCCTGGGTAAAGAGATTTGGCTGTGACTTTTTGCTATATAAGACGTTGCCACTACTCCTTATAAGCACAGTTGGCACGCGCAAGGTTTATTCGGTATAAACCAAAAACTGGACCGAAATAATCGGTTAACCGAATTTTCGGTTAGCCATTTAAAATCATTTAAAATCATTATTTTCGGTTTTCTGCTTTACTAACTGAATTTTGAAATATACCGAACGGTAGAAATCAAAATTTCAGTTTACACTAAATGCCCACCGCTACTTATGATGTTTGAGTAGATCTGTTTCGTCCTATGGGTTGATTGATGATCGTGATTGGTTTGAGTTGTATGTTTTAATTTGGTGCTGTCCTATGGTCACTGGCATTGAGCACCGCAAGATCGAACCCATTACAATCCCATTGCAAGATAAATCAATCTAGTTGGCCAAACAAAATCAATAGATCGGAGAGAAATACGAAGCTATAACAATCATGCATAAAAGACTTCAGAGTAAACTCAAATAATATTCATGGATAATCTGATCATAAACTCGCAATTCATCGGATTCCAATAAACACACCGCAAAAAGTGATTACATCGGACAGAACTCCAAGAACATCGAGGAGAACATTGTATTGAAGATCAAATAGATAGAAGAAGTCATCTAGCTACTAAATATGGACCCGTAGGTCCGTGGTAAACTACTCATGCATCATCGGAAGAGCAACAAGGTTGATGTAGAGCCCCTTCGTGATCGAATCCCCCTCCGGCAGAGTGCCGGGAAAGGCCTCCAGATGGGATCTCTCGAGAACAGGAACTTGCGGCGGCGGAAAAAGTATTTCGTGGACTCCTCTGTTGGTTTCCCAATTTTAGAGAATTTATAGAGGCGGAGTTAGGTCAAACGGAGCCATGTGGGCCCCACGAGCCACCAGGGCGCACCCTGGTGCCTCGTGGGCCACTGCTCCATCTTCTCATCCCCTCACGAAGCTTCCAGGGTCTCTTGTGTCCAGAAGAAAATCTCCAAAAAGTTTCATGGCATTTGGACCTCGTTTGGTACTGATATTCCGAAAACCCAAAAATAGGCAAAAAAAACAGCAACTGGCACTGGGCACTAAGTTAATAGGTTAGTCCCAAAAAATGATATATAATTGCTTGTAAGTGTATATAAAACATCCAAGATTGATATTATAATAGCATGGAACAATCCAAAATTATAGATACGTTGGAGACGTATCAAGCATCCCCAAGTTTAATTCCTGGTCGTCCTTGAGTAGGTAAATGATAAAAACAAATTTTTTGATGTGGAATGCTACCTAACATATTCATCATATACTATTTTCTTCTGTGGCATGGACATGCGAACTTGAATGATTCAAAGCAATAGTCTATAGTCTTTCAAAATATGAACCTTAGTTTGGTACCTGTGGGTTACTAGTAGTGTTGGTTACATCTTGTAGTTGATGCTAGTTGGTTTATTTGGTGGAAGATTATATGTTCATATCCTTAATGCTATTCAATACCCCTATGCTCTTGAACATGAATATGACTTGTGAGTAGTTACTTTTGTTCTTGAGGACATGGGAGAAGTCCGGTTATAAGTAATCTTGTGAATTTGGTATTCGTTTGATATTTTGATGATATGTATGTTGTTGCTTCCTTTAGTGGTGTCATGTGAACTTCGACAACATGACACTTCACCATACTTGGGCCTAGAGTAAGGCATTGTGGAGTAATAAGTAGATGATGGGTTGCTAGAGTGACAGAAGTTTAAACCCTAGTTTATGCGTTATTCCGTAAGGGGTTGTTTTGGATCCATATGTTTCATGCTAGATTTATCTTAATTCATCTTTCGTAGTTGCGTATGCTCGCGAGAGGGGATAATCATAAGTGGGATGCTTGTTCAACTAAGAACAACACCCAAACACCGGTCCACCTACATATCAAATTATCAAAGTAGCGAACGCAAATCAAATGAACATGATGAAAGTGACTAGACGATAATTCCATGTCTCCCCGAGAACGCTTTGCTTATCATAAGAGAACCTTTCGGCTTGTCCTTCGCTATAAAAAGGATTGGTCCACCTTAATGCAATCTTATTACTATTGCTACTTGTTACTTGTTACCACTTACCTTGCTACCAAACTATCTATTACCGCTACTTTCAGTGATTGCAGAGAATACCTTGCTGAAAACCGCTTATCATTTCCCTCTAATCCTCGTTGGGTTCGATACTCTTACTTATCGAAAGGACTACGATTGATCCCCTATACTTGTGGGTCATCAAGACTCTTTTTGGCACCGTTGCCAGGGAGTGAAGTGCCTTTGGTAGGTGGAATTTGGTAAGGAAGCATTTATATTACGTGCTGAAATTTATTGTCACTTGTCAATATGGAAAATAATCCTTTGAGGGGCTTGTTCGGGGTATCTTTATCTCGATCGGAAGCAATAAGAGTTGCTCCTCAACCTACTGAACCTACTAAAAATATTTATTATGAAATTTCCTTTGGGTATGTTAGAGAAACTGCTAGCTAATCCTTATGAGGGAAATGGAACAATACATCCTTATATGCATTGAATCCATGTGGATGAAATTTATGGGTTGTTTAAGCTAGCAGGTTTATCTAAGGATGGAGTTAAGAGGAATGAGAAAGTATCGCTCAGGCAGGTGATAAATCGACGAATCTCAGGTAGGGGGTCTCGAGCTGGTGATCTCTGCTCGCTGGTTAACATGAAGTAAAACGGACGCCGTTTTACCCAGGTTCGGACCCTCTCGAAGAGGTAAAACCCTACGTCCTGCTTGTATTGTATTGATTGTGCATGAGGTACAAAGTACATGATGATCTACCTCCAGATCATATGAGTGAGTTCTAACCTCTAAAAACCTTGAGCGTGCCGCTACAAACTAAACCCCTCAGCTTATATAGGCACCGGGGGTAGCTAGGGTTACAAGTAGGTCGGCTACAACTAGGGATAACATGCGGATCATTAAGTGTGTGTTTGGTAGGGTGTATGAAGGGTGCATGAGCCCAAGAGTTCCCTTCTCGACCCACTTTTGGATGTTTGGTAGAGTGTATGGAGGGTGCATGAGTCCACACTAGCTTAGCACAAATACACTAGAAGCATGCATGAAGAGAGCATGCATGAAGAGGGGTGTTGAGTTGAGCATGCATGAAGAGGGAACAATTATGCTGAGACGAGAACGCAACCAAACACACCCTAAAATATGCCTTGAAGTGTACGCCAAGTCTTCGGAGGATTCCATCTTGAGTACACCGAGGGCTAGGACATGTGTGGCTCGTTCTTCCGTTGCTGGTGGGTCCTCGGCCTGTCCCATGACTGGCAGGACGACGTGGTGTGCAGCCCCAATCCAGGACACCGTCACCAGGGGTGTCCTTGAATGACCAACCCCATAACAAATAGTACGTACTTAAATTACCACCTGAATATGAAGAAGATATTTGAGGAGATTATCCTTTTTCTTTGGCAACCAAATATCTCTATGATAATTGGTGATTCTTGTTCATACCTCCTGTCAGCTGTTTTAATAAGTAAATCAGGATGATTTTTTTTGCAGGGTTGTTACGATTTTTTTGAGTTTGTTTCTATTTAGTGCCACGAGGTTGGGACGTGATTGTTTTCCATATTGTCCTAGGATGTACTCATGCCCAAATATTGTTCTCTGGGTTGTTTTGTAAGGCAGGCTAATTATTGTTAGGATTCTTTTGAGTTTGTTTTTGAAAGTGCAACTATCCCTGGGTGGTTTTGGTAATTCCTAACAACATATAGCTCATTGAGCTAATGCTATTTCAAGATAAATATTTCAGGAAAGCTCAATGATTAGCATGGCATGGATTAGAAAGTGGACCCTTCAAAATGCTAAGGACAAAAGATTGGCTCAAGCTCAAAGCACAAGACTCTACATTTTCTATTTTAGTGATCCAAGATCACATTGAGTCTATAGGAAAAGCCAATACTATTAAGAGGGGATGAGGTGTTGCTTAATGAGGTTCTTGCTCAAAATGCTTAGTGATATGCTCCAAAAACCCTCCACTCTTTCTCATATCCACATATGTCCCAAACCAAAAAGTCCAACTCGGCCCCACTAAAATTTCATATCCGGCGCCACCGAGTTCAGCTGACATAGCCACTGCCTGAAACCCTAGTCTTTTCGGTCTCACCGATAGGGATCTCGGTCTCACCGAGATGGGATTGTAATCACTCTGTTTCCCTTCGTAACATTTCGGTCAAACCGAGATGAGCGATCGGTCCCACCGAGATTGCAATGCAAACTCTCTGTTATCCTTTCGTAACGTTTCGGTCCAACCGTGATGAGCGAAATGGTCCCACCGAGTTTGCCTGACCAACTCTCTGTTAGTCTATTACCAAAATCGGTCTCACCGAGTTTGTGTAATCGGTCTCACCGACATTACGTTATGCCCTAACCCTAATGAAATCGGTCCCACCGAGTTGACATATCGGTCCCACCGAAATGCCTAACGGTCACATTATGAACCAAATCGCTCTGACCGAGTTTGGTGATTTGTGTGTAACGGTTAGATTTTGTGTGGAGGCTATATATACCCCTCCACCCACTCTTCACTCGTGGAGAGAGCCATCGGAACACGCCTATACTTCCAACACATATTTTCTGAGAGAGAACCACCTACACTTGTGTTGAGGTCAAGATATCCCATTCCAACCACATAAATCCTGATCTCTAGCCTTCCCCAAGTTGCTTTCCACTCAAATCTTCTTTCCACCAAACCTAAATCCTGTGAGAGAGAGTTGAGTGTTGGGGAGACTATCATTTGAAGCACAAGAGCAAGGAGTTCATTGTCGGAATAAATGGCCACGGGTAGCCTAACCGACTCCCCCTGGCTCTTTGAAAAATTACCAGGCCATTCAAGCCTTCAAGAATACAAAGCATAGGACCGCCTTCCCCCGGCCGGCTATCCCCAGAGCCGACTTCTAGAAGGCAACCCAGCCTCAGAAACCTCCCCCAAGAAAGATACGAGAGTAGCCGACTCTAGGGAGCCGGCCCCAAGAGGACCGACTCCCAGAAGCCGGCCATGAAGAAAGCCGGCTCCCAGAAGCCGGCCAAGACTGCACCCACTAAGACTGTGCCCACATAACGGCGATAGGATGGGGTGTGGCCGCAGTACAGCCCACTACCCCCGAATCCCGGAACAGGCATGGCTACGGGCCAGCCATCCCCCGTCCGGCGCGGGACTGTAGCCATGTTGGCCTCGATGTCACCCACGACAGGCGCCAGTACGGCCCGTGGGCGGCGGGCCCCTTTGCCAGAGAGACACCCGAAGGTGGCCTGGCCTCCTCTAGTCGGCCAGGGGTGTGGCCAGCTCCCAATAGCCGACTACCTCCCTCCCTCGAAGCATGTGCCTCATTAAGGAGACAAGACGAGGTAAGGCTACAGTGAGAGCTCGCAAGGCGGCGACACTGTAGCCACGCTTACCTCGACAAAGCCCTCGTCATTAGAGGCGAGGCAACAGTAACCAGCCGCCGACAAAGCCCCCAAGCGGTGGGGCCGGCCTGCCGGCCAAGAGGCCGGCAGCCGGCGGGACCCACCAGTCGGCGGGCCCCAATGACCGGTGGAGAAGCCGGCGAGCATAGACACTGACGGCTGGGACCCGCGCCCGGCCAGATTACCATTGTACCCCTGGGGGGTAGGCCTATATAAACCCCCGGGACACCCATGCAAAGGGTTGATCTCATAGAATTCCACACACCACCTAGAGAGAAAAGGAGAGCTAGCCTTGCCCTTCTTCTTCCTCTAGCCAAACAGCTCAAGGAGCGCTTGTAGCTACTTGTATTGATCTAGTGATCATGCGGAGACCCCGCAGAGTAGGACTAGGGGTGTTATCTCCACGGAGAGCCCCGAACCTGGGTAAGATCCGCCGGCGTGCATGTCTTCGCCTCATCCCGTTTCCAGGCACCGGCGATGTTTTACTGGCTCCCACAATGATAAGCCACCCGTTGGCATATGTCGCACCTACCACCCGACATTCATCATCAACACACCATTTGTTACTTCTTCGAGAGTGGTGTCTCCTAGATTGGCTAGGTGTCACTTGGGAGCCTCCGTCAAGATTGTGGAGTTGAACCAAGGAGTTTGTAAGGGCAAGGAGATCGCCTACTTCGTGAAGATCTACCCTAGTGAGGCAAGTCCTTCGTGGGCGACGGCCATGGTGGGATAGACAAGGTTGCTTCTTCGTGGACCCTTCGTGGGTGGAGCCCTCCGTGGACTCGTGCAACCATTACCTTTCGTGGGTTGAAGTCTCCATCAACGTGGATGTACGATAGCACCACCTATCGGAACCACGGATAAAAAATCTCCGTGTCAACATTGCGTTTGCTCCCTCAAACTCCTCCCTTTACCTTCATATGCAATTGTTTTACATTCCGCTGCTATACTCTTAGAATTCCATGTGTAGGTTGATTGCTTCACTTGTGCTAAGTTGCTAAAATCTGCCAAGACTAAAATTGGGAAAAGGCTAGAGTCTTATTTGGTCAAGTAGTCTAATCACCCCCCTCTAGACATACTTTCGATCCTACAAGCGGTATCAGAGCTTTGGTCTCCATTTGGTGGTCATAGCCTTGGTTTCACAACCTAGGAGAGTATGGCGTCTAGCGACGGAAATTACCACCGTAGAGGTCCTTACTTTGATGGTACAAATTTTACTAGTTGGAAGCATAAGATGAAAATGCATATTTTCTTAGACATAACCCCGCCGTTTGGGCTATTGTGTGTATTGGCTTGCAGGGTGAATTCTTTGATGGGGGAGAACCAAACCGTGAAGCTACCGCGGAAGAGTTGAAGATGCTACAATACAATGCTCACGCTTGTGATATTCTCTTCAATGGATTGTGCCCCGAAGAATTCAACAAAATCAGCCGTCTTGAGAATGCAAAGGAAATTTGGGATACTTTGATTGATATGCACGAAGGTACCGACTCCGTCAAGGAATCCAAATTGGATGTGCTTCAAAGTCAACTTGACAAGTTCAAAATGAAGGATGGTGAAGGTGTCGCTGAAATGTACTCTAGGCTTGCTCTCATCACAAATGAGATTGCCGGCTTAGGAAGTGAAGAGATGACCGATAGATTCATCATCAAGAAGATCCTAAGAGCCTTGGATGGAAAATATGATACCGTGTGCACATTGATCCAAATGATGCCCAACTACAAAGATCTCAAGCCAACGGAAGTCATTGGAAGAATTGTTGCTCATGAGATGTCACTCAAGGATAAGGAAGAGCTTCACAACAAGTCAAGTTGATGCTCCCACATCATCAAGTGAGAAGCAAACCTTCAATGAAGAATTGAGTCTAATGGTGAAGAACTTCAACAAGTTCTACAAGAGTAGAAGCAAGGAAAGAAGTTCCAAGTCAAGGTCCTACAATGACAAAAGATCTTCTAGTCGTGAGCGTAATTGCTACAATTGTGGAAGACCCGGACACTACTCCAATGAGTGTACGACTCCCTACAAAAGAAGAGAAGATTCTCCCAAAATAAGAAGTAGAAGAGAAGAATCACCACCAAGAGAAAGAAGGAGTAGAGATGATCGTTATGAACGAAGACCCTCTCGGAGAAGCAAGGATCCGGAAAGGAAGGACAAGTCATCAAGGAGCTACACAAAAAGAAGACATCAAGCTCATGTTGGTGAATGGGTATCTAGTTCCGACTCCAACCATCACTCCGAAAGAAGTTATCACTCCGACTCCGAATATACTCAGGATGAAGGTGTTTCCGGACTAGCAGTTGTGACAACCAACTCCTACGACATATTTGACTCACCAAATGAAGGAATTGGAAGATGCTTCATGGCTAAAGGTCCAAAGGTAACACACCCCGAGTATGTTGATTTCAATAGTGCTGAAGATGATTTGCTAGGTGATGATGATTTACTTGTTGACAACTCTAGTGATGAAAACTATGATGAAACGTCTATTAATCATGCTAATCAAGATAAAACGAACGACGATGATAAGAAGGAGATTGAGCGTCTAACTAAAGAACTAAACACTCTTAAGTTAGCTCATGAAACTACCTTGGAAGATCATCGAGAACTTTTAAAGACTCGTGATAAGCTCAACCTTGAGCAAGAACATGAGTTTTTAAAGGCAATCAATGATGATCTTAGCAAGAAAAGTTCTTCTTACATTACCAAGCGTTTACTCTTGTCTACTTACATGCCACAAGTTAAATCTAGCAACAAGAGTAAGAAATATTCTTTATCTAGTAGTAACAACAATCATGCTAAATCCAATGTTGTTGCCTCTAGTAGTTCTCTTGATTCCACTAATGATTCTCTTAGCCAAGTTACACTTGAGCAAGAAAATAGCTTATTGAAGGGAATTATAGAGAAAGGTGTTTACAAGAGCCTTGCCAGAAGTAAGAAATTTGAGGAAATTGTACGCAAGGAAGGAAGGCACCGGAAGAATCAAGGTGTTGGTTTTGAACGAAAGTTCAATGCCAATGGAGTTGAGTGGGAAGAAGATCAATACCCCAAGACGAAGTTTGTTCCTCAACAAGAGAAGTATGATCCTACTTCTTTCAAAGGAACACAAGCTCAAGATGATCTTCCACCACAAGACCACAAGAAAAAAGGCAAGGACAAGCTTCAAGAGGAAATTGATGCATTTGAAGAAGCACCTAAGGCCTTGGTCAAGTGGGTTCCCAAGACTACATCATGTTCTACTTCATCAAGTATGACTACAACTCCAAGGA
The DNA here is from genome assembly GCF_002575655.3 of Aegilops tauschii subsp. strangulata. Taxonomy (NCBI): domain Eukaryota; kingdom Viridiplantae; phylum Streptophyta; class Magnoliopsida; order Poales; family Poaceae; genus Aegilops; species Aegilops tauschii. The sequence continues at coordinate 393,863,398 of NC_053038.3, forward strand.
TTCCCATCAAGATGGTGTGGATCCCGAAGAAGAAGAACTAGAGAATTCTTGAGGGTGACTCCGCCAACATACTTCACTCTTATCATTTTGGCAAGGACAAGTGCAAACAACTTCCATATCTTGCACTAGTTCAAGGAATCACAATCCCTCTTGTTGGTAAGACAAGGGACAAGGTAACCTAATGCTTTCATGGACATCATCTTGTGTATACATCACTCTATGTCCATGGATATCCTTGCTTGTTCCTTGTGGGACTAACCCGTGTAGGTATTGAAAGTGCAACTCACTCCAATGGATTGCTCCGAATGATCTACATAAACATTGAGCATCTACATCTTCAACACCTACATGGAGTCATCATCGACAAAACCCAAGGTTAGTTCATCCCTCTTAGGGGGGCTATCACATCTAGGGGGAGCCTTACTGTAATCAATTGAGCTAAAGCAACTCTAATGGCGTGAACACAACAATGCTTTGTGTAAAAGTGGTAACCCCACTTGTGCTTAAACGATGAGTATGACCTATGATCAAATGTTCTCATTTGACTCCTAAGTCAATATACTCATATATAGATGACCTAGTCATCGCCAAATTGCTTGATAGATGCTAGAGTGGTTGTGCATGCTTTGTCACATATTTCATTTGCCATTTTATTGTGTGAGCATGTTGGTTGCATATTTCACTCATTCGAGGACATCCATTTGTTGTTTTGATTGTTTGGCTCTTTCTCTTTTGCCAAATGGATAGACAAGAATGCCTAAGAACTCCCTCTAGCTATCTATGCTTTTCTCATCTGAAACTCTATTCATGCTACATCACAAAGTTTGATCAAGTCAGATTTGAACCACTCTGTGTGAGGAGCACTCGGAGTCCCCGATTCGTCATAGACTTAAACTTCCAAAACCTCTTTGTGCATTTTGGTCTGACCGATTCATTTTCGGTCCTACCGAGATCACTTAGTTGATCAAGGTTTTCAATATCGGTGCAACCGATTAGAACCTTTCGGTCACACCGAGTTGCAGTAACTGCTTGCTGTTTTGCATCTCGGTGCCACCGAGTTGTTCCACTCGGTCACACCGACAGGGTCGGGTTATGTATACTGACGGCCGAAATTTTGGAAAATTTTCCGAACCTCTTCGCCTGCGCGTAACCTGCTCTGCCTCCTCGGGTCTCCGGATCGTCCTCTCGTCGCGAGCGACCTCCCGCTGCTGGTCTCCACCGCCGTCAATGGCAATCTGCCCCGCCGTTGTCGCCGTAGCAAGTTCGCCGCCGAACTAGGGTACGAACTTGATCTTTGTGCTAATCCATAACTCTGATTCTTAGCACATTGCTTTGCCATGATTCTTGCCACAAATGAAATCATCCTGTCTAGCGAAAATGTCCCGTAGATTAGTTCTGATTAGAAAATTTAGGGTTAGGTCTCCGCCGAATTCATCTCGGACCGACTGAGTTGTAGAAATCGGTCTCACCGATATGGCTTAGGCCAGAGCACACGCGTTTTCGGTCTGACCGAAAATTGCAAATCAGTGTGACCGAGTTCGATTTCTCTGTGAAACCCTAGCAGTCTCGGTACCACCGAACTATGACTCGGTCTGACCGAGTTCACTAGTTTAGGTTCCAAAAGCTGCTTCGGTATCACCGAGTTTACAAATTGGTAGCTCCGAAATGCTTTCTATGAAGAACTAAAACTAAGTTTTTTAAGTCAGCTGTTTTGCAAAATTCCTGTACTTTGTGATGCTCATCTACTCTACCTCATCTATAACCTATTCACAGGGTCTGCTGTCAGCATATTTGCAGAGATGTCTGATTAAAGTGATAGTCAGAACAGGTCTGAGCAACAGGTGCAGATGAGTGAGGGTTCAGATCCCTCTAGCAGCTATGATGAGGGCAGCAGGAGCACACCAAGCAACTTGCCAAAGGCTGCTACCAGGACAAGGAAGAAGAGAACTTCTGATTCAGAGGATGAAGATTATGTGGCTGTTGAATATGAAGCCACTTCAAAGAAAAAGGTACTGAAAAAGGAGTATGGCACAGCTGCTGCAACTAAGCCAGGAATGAAAACAAAGATGCCAGCAAGAAGACAGCCCATGTCAAAGCCAAGAAAAGTTGCCACAGGTGAAACCATGAAGTTCACCATTGAATCTGAAGAAGAAGCAGCTGGTGAGGATAAGAAGAAGAAAAGGGCAAGAACTACTACTGCCAAAGTTCTTGGCAAGCCCTCAATGAGGAGAGATTCTGAAGATGAAGAAGAAAAGGAGGAAGCAGAGGAGAAGAAGGGCAAGTCTACTACAGATGATTTTGCTAGAGTGCCCAGAGGACAAAGATCTGCTGCAGTGCCTGTGACAGATCCTCGAGCTACAGCCTCAGCACCAGCAGCTACAGCTCTAGTTCCACATCCCGCGGCTACTCCACCAGCTCCAGCTACTTCATCTGAAGCCTTCATTCTTGGAGTTCTCTCTACACAGCCTCCTGAAGACCAAGCCTGAGAGACGTCTAGCACTATGCATTTTTAGAACTTTTTGGTAACTTGTTGCCAAAGGGGGAGAAAAATGTATAGATCATAGTCTTCGAGAGAGAGAGAGAGAGAGTGTTGGTTTTTTATCTCTCTTGCTTATTTGGTTTGAAACTTTATTTGTGTGCTTGTGTCATACACTTTACGTCCTTTTGTGAGATACTTGTTGATCATGTGTATGATCATATGCTATCCTTAATGCTTGTTGAATGATACTATCTTTCATATCCTCTCATGATCATTCACTTTGCTTGGTGACGAGTGCATGTTTTTAATTTCTATCATTTTGAGTGCTCCACCAAGATGTATGTGACATGGAAGAGTAACCCATGATCCTAATCGATTGTGCATTTGCATTCAAAAGCAAATTTTAAATAATGCACAAATTTAGGGGGAGCTCTTGCTTATCACATACTTCTCAAAGCGACGATGTTTTTCAATCTTATTTATCATTTGTCAAAGCTTTGATCTATATGTTGTCATCAATTACCAAAAAGGGGGAGACTGAAAGTGCAACTATCCCTGGGTGGTTTTGGTAATTCCTAACAACATATAGCTCATTGAGCTAATGCTATTTCAAGATAAATATTTCAGGAAAGCTCAGTGATTGGCATGGCATGGATTAGAAAGTGGACCCTTCAAAATGCTAAGGACAAAAGATTGGCTCAAGCTCAAAGCACAAGACTCTACATTTTCTATTTTAGTGATCCAAGATCACATTGAGTCTATAGGAAAAGCCAATACTATTAAGAGGGGATGAGGTGTTGCTTAATGAGGTTCTTGCTCAAAATTCTTAGTGATATGCTCCAAAAACCCTCCACTCTTTCTCATATCCACATATGTCCCAAACCAAAAAGTCCAACTCGGCCCCACCGAAATTTCATATCCGGCACCACCGAGTTCAGTTGACATAGCCACTGCCTGAAACCCTAGTCTTTTCGGTCTCACCGATAGGGATCTCGGTCTCACCGAGATGGGATTGTAATCACTCTGTTTCCCTTCGTAACGTTTCGGTCAAACCGAGATGAGCGATCGGTCCCACCGAGATTGCAATGCAAACTCTGTGTTTCCCTTTCGTAACGTTTCGGTCCAACTAAGATGAGCGAATCGGTCCCACCAAGTTTGCCTGACCAACTCTCTGTTAGTCTATTACCAAAGTCGGTCTCACCGAGTTTGTGTAATCGGTCTCACCGAGATTACGTTATGCCCTAACCCTAATGAAATCGTTCCCACCGAGTTGACATATCGGTCCCACCGAAATGCCTAACGGTCACATTATGAACCAAATCGCTCTGACCGAGTTCTCTGAATCGGTCCCACCGAGTTTGGTGATTTGTGTGTAACAGTTAGATTTTGTGTGGAGGCTATATATACCCCTCCACCCACTCTTCACTCGTGGAGAGAGCCATCAAAACATGCCTATACTTCCAACACATATTTTCTGAGAGAGAACCACCTACACTTGTGTTGAGGTCAAGATATCCCATTCCAACCACATAAATCTTGATCTCTAGCCTTCCCCAAGTTGCTTTCCACTCAAATCTTCTTTCCACCAAATCTAAATCCTGTGAGAGAGAGTTGAGTGTTGGGGAGACTATCATTTGAAGCACAAGAGCAAGGAGTTCATCATCAACACACCATTTGTTACTTCTTGGAGAGTGGTGTCTCCTAGATTGGCTAGGTGTCACTTGGGAGCCTCCGTCAAGATTGTGGAGTTGAACCAAGGAGTTTGTAAGGGCAAGGAGATCGCCTACTTCGTGAAGATCTACCCTAGTGAGGCAAGTCCTTCGTGGGCGACGGCCATGGTGGGATAGACAAGGTTGCTTCTTCGTGGACCCTTCGTGGGTGGAGCCCTCCGTGGACTCGTGCAACCATTACCTTTCGTGGGTTGAAGTCTCCATCAACGTGGATGTACGATAGCACCACCTATCGGAACCACGGATAAAAAATCTCTGTGTCAACATTGCGTTTGCTCCCTCAAACTCCTCCCTTTACCTTCATATGCAATTGTTTTACATTCCGCTGCTATACTCTTAGAATTCCATGTGTAGGTTGATTGCTTCACTTGTGCTAAGTTGCTAAAATCTGCCAAGACTAAAATTGGGAAAAGGCTAGAGTCTTATTTGGTCAAGTAGTCTAATCACCCCCCTCTAGACATACTTTCGATCCTACAAGCGGTATCAGAGCTTTGGTCTCCATTTGGTGGTCATAGCCTTGGTTTCACAACCTAGGAGAGTATGGCGTCTAGCGACGGAAATTACCACCGTAGAGGTCCTTACTTTGATGGTACAAATTTTGCTAGTTGGAAGCATAAGATGAAAATGCATATTTTCTTAGACATAACCCCGCCGTTTGGGCTATTGTGTGTATTGGCTTGCAGGGTGAATTCTTTGATGGGGGAGAACCAAACCGTGAAGCTACCGCGGAAGAGTTGAAGATGCTACAATACAATGCTCACGCTTGTGATATTCTCTTCAATGGATTGTGCCCCGAAGAATTCAACAAAATCAGCCGTCTTGAGAATGCAAAGGAAATTTGGGATACTTTGATTGATATGCACGAAGGTACCGACTCCGTCAAGGAATCCAAATTGGATGTGCTTCAAAGTCAACTTGACAAGTTCAAAATGAAGGATGGTGAAGGTGTCGCTGAAATGTACTCTAGGCTTGCTCTCATCACAAATGAGATTGCCGGCTTAGGAAGTGAAGAGATGACCGATAGATTCATCATCAAGAAGATCCTAAGAGCCTTGGATGGAAAATATGATACCGTGTGCACATTGATCCAAATGATGCCCAACTACAAAGATCTCAAGCCAACGGAAGTCATTGGAAGAATTGTTGCTCATGAGATGTCACTCAAGGATAAGGAAGAGCTTCACAACAAGTCAAGTTGATGCTCCCACATCATCAAGTGAGAAGCAAACCTTCAATGAAGAATTGAGTCTAATGGTGAAGAACTTCAACAAGTTCTACAAGAGTAGAAGCAAGGAAAGAAGTTCCAAGTCAAGGTCCTACAATGACAAAAGATCTTCTAGTCGTGAGCGTAATTGCTACAATTGTGGAAGACCCGGACACTACTCCAATGAGTGTACGACTCCCTACAAAAGAAGAGAAGATTCTCCCAAAAGAAGAAGTAGAAGAGAAGAATCACCACCAAGAGAAAGAAGGAGTAGAGATGATCGTTATGAACGAAGACCCTCTCGGAGAAGCAAGGATCCGGAAAGGAAGGACAAGTCATCAAGGAGCTACACAAAAAGAAGACATCAAGCTCATGTTGGTGAATGGGTATCTGGTTCCGACTCCAACCATCACTCCGAAAGAAGTTATCACTCCGACTCCGAATATACTCAGGATGAAGGTGTTTCCGGACTAGCAGTTGTGACAACCAACTCCTACGACATATTTGACTCACCAAATGAAGGAATTGGAAGATGCTTCATGGCTAAAGGTCCAAAGGTAACACACCCCGAGTATGTTGATTTCAATAGTGCTGAAGATGATTTGCTAGGTGATGATGATTTACTTGTTGACAACTCTAGTGATGAAAACTATGATGAAACGTCTATTAATCATGCTAATCAAGATAAAACGAACGACGATGATAAGAAGGAGATTGAGCGTCTAACTAAAGAACTAAACACTCTTAAGTTAGCTCATGAAACTACCTTGGAAGATCATCGAGAACTTTTAAAGACTCGTGATAAGCTCAACCTTGAGCAAGAACATGAGTTTTTAAAGGCAATCAATGATGATCTTAGCAAGAAAAGTTCTTCTTACATTACCAAGCGTTTACTCTTGTCTACTTACATGCCACAAGTTAAATCTAGCAACAAGAGTAAGAAATATTCTTTATCTAGTAGTAACAACAATCATGCTAAATCCAATGTTGTTGCCTCTAGTAGTTCTCTTGATTCCACTAATGATTCTCTTAGCCAAGTTACACTTGAGCAAGAAAATAGCTTATTGAAGGGAATTATAGAGAAAGGTGTTTACAAGAGCCTTGCCAGAAGTAAGAAATTTGAGGAAATTGTACGCAAGGAAGGAAGGCACCGGAAGAATCAAGGTGTTGGTTTTGAACGAAAGTTCAATGCCAATGGAGTTGAGTGGGAAGAAGATCAATACCCCAAGACGAAGTTTGTTCCTCAACAAGAGAAGTATGATCCTACTTCTTTCAAAGGAACACAAGCTCAAGATGATCTTCCACCACAAGACCACAAGAAAAAAGGCAAGGACAAGCTTCAAGAGGAAATTGATGCATTTGAAGAAGCACCTAAGGCCTTGGTCAAGTGGGTTCCCAAGACTACATCATGTTCTACTTCATCAAGTATGACTACAACTCCAAGGATTCCCATCAAGATGGTGTGGATCCCGAAGAAGAAGAACTAGAGAATTCTTGAGGGTGACTCCGCCAACATACTTCACTCTTATCATTTTGGCAAGGACAAGTGCAAACAACTTCCATATCTTGCACTAGTTCAAGGAATCACAATCCCTCTTGTTGGTAAGACAAGGGACAAGGTAACCTAATGCTTTCATGGACATCATCTTGTGTATACATCACTCTATGTCCATGGATATCCTTGCTTGTTCCTTGTGGGACTAACCCGTGTAGGTATTGAAAGTGCAACTCACTCCAATGGATTGCTCCGAATGATCTACATAAACATTGAGCATCTACATCTTCAACACCTACATGGAGTCATCATCGACAAAACCCAAGGTTAGTTCATCCCTCTTAGGGGGGCTATCACATCTAGGGGGAGCCTTACTGTAATCAATTGAGCTAAAGCAACTCTAATGGCGTGAACACAACAATGCTTTGTGTAAAAGTGGTAACCCCACTTGTGCTTAAACGATGAGTATGACCTATGATCAAATGTTCTCATTTGACTCCTAAGTCAATATACTCATATATAGATGACCTAGTCATCGCCAAATTGCTTGATAGATGCTAGAGTGGTTGTGCATGCTTTGTCACATATTTCATTTGCCATTTTATTGTGTGAGCATGTTGGTTGCATATTTCACTCATTCGAGGACATCCATTTGTTGTTTTGATTGTTTGGCTCTTTCTCTTTTGCCAAATGGATAGACAAGAATGCCTAAGAACTCCCTCTAGCTATCTATGCTTTTCTCATCTGAAACTCTATTCATGCTACATCACAAAGTTTGATCAAGTCAGATTTGAACCACTCTGTGTGAGGAGCACTCGGAGTCCCCGATTCGTCATAGACTTAAACTTCCAAAACCTCTTTGTGCATTTTGGTCTGACCGATTCATTTTCGGTCCTACCGAGATCACTTAGTTGATCAAGGTTTTCAATATCGGTGCAACCGATTAGAACCTTTCGGTCACACCGAGTTGCAGTAACTGCTTGCTGTTTTGCATCTCGGTGCCACCGAGTTGTTCCACTCGGTCACACCGACAGGGTCGGGTTATGTATACTGACGGCCGAAATTTTGGAAAATTTTCCGAACCTCTTCGCCTGCGCGTAACCTGCTCTGCCTCCTCGGGTCTCCGGATCGTCCTCTCGTCGCGAGCGACCTCCCGCTGCTGGTCTCCACCGCCGTCAATGGCAATCTGCCCCGCCGTTGTCGCCGTAGCAAGTTCGCCGCCGAACTAGGGTACGAACTTGATCTTTGTGCTAATCCATAACTCTGATTCTTAGCACATTGCTTTGCCATGATTCTTGCCACAAATGAAATCATCCTGTCTAGCGAAAATGTCCCGTAGATTAGTTCTGATTAGAAAATTTAGGGTTAGGTCTCCGCCGAATTCATCTCGGACCGACTGAGTTGTAGAAATCGGTCTCACCGATATGGCTTAGGCCAGAGCACACGCGTTTTCGGTCTGACCGAAAATTGCAAATCAGTGTGACCGAGTTCGATTTCTCTGTGAAACCCTAGCAGTCTCGGTACCACCGAACTATGACTCGGTCTGACCGAGTTCACTAGTTTAGGTTCCAAAAGCTGCTTCGGTATCACCGAGTTTACAAATTGGTAGCTCCGAAATGCTTTCTATGAAGAACTAAAACTAAGTTTTTTAAGTCAGCTGTTTTGCAAAATTCCTGTACTTTGTGATGCTCATCTACTCTACCTCATCTATAACCTATTCACAGGGTCTGCTGTCAGCATATTTGCAGAGATGTCTGATTAAAGTGATAGTCAGAACAGGTCTGAGCAACAGGTGCAGATGAGTGAGGGTTCAGATCCCTCTAGCAGCTATGATGAGGGCAGCAGGAGCACACCAAGCAACTTGCCAAAGGCTGCTACCAGGACAAGGAAGAAGAGAACTTCTGATTCAGAGGATGAAGATTATGTGGCTGTTGAATATGAAGCCACTTCAAAGAAAAAGGTACTGAAAAAGGAGTATGGCACAGCTGCTGCAACTAAGCCAGGAATGAAAACAAAGATGCCAGCAAGAAGACAGCCCATGTCAAAGCCAAGAAAAGTTGCCACAGGTGAAACCATGAAGTTCACCATTGAATCTGAAGAAGAAGCAGCTGGTGAGGATAAGAAGAAGAAAAGGGCAAGAACTACTACTGCCAAAGTTCTTGGCAAGCCCTCAATGAGGAGAGATTCTGAAGATGAAGAAGAAAAGGAGGAAGCAGAGGAGAAGAAGGGCAAGTCTACTACAGATGATTTTGCTAGAGTGCCCAGAGGACAAAGATCTGCTGCAGTGCCTGTGACAGATCCTCGAGCTACAGCCTCAGCACCAGCAGCTACAGCTCTAGTTCCACATCCCGCGGCTACTCCACCAGCTCCAGCTACTTCATCTGAAGCCTTCATTCTTGGAGTTCTCTCTACACAGCCTCCTGAAGACCAAGCCTGAGAGACGTCTAGCACTATGCATTTTTAGAACTTTTTGGTAACTTGTTGCCAAAGGGGGAGAAAAATGTATAGATCATAGTCTTCGAGAGAGAGAGAGAGAGTGTTGGTTTTTTATCTCTCTTGCTTATTTGGTTTGAAACTTTATTTGTGTGCTTGTGTCATACACTTTACGTCCTTTTGTGAGATACTTGTTGATCATGTGTATGATCATATGCTATCCTTAATGCTTGTTGAATGATACTATCTTTCATATCCTCTCATGATCATTCACTTTGCTTGGTGACGAGTGCATGTTTTTAATTTCTATCATTTTGAGTGCTCCACCAAGATGTATGTGACATGGAAGAGTAACCCATGATCCTAATCGATTGTGCATTTGCATTCAAAAGCAAATTTTAAATAATGCACAAATTTAGGGGGAGCTCTTGCTTATCACATACTTCTCAAAGCGACGATGTTTTTCAATCTTATTTATCATTTGTCAAAGCTTTGATCTATATGTTGTCATCAATTACCAAAAAGGGGGAGACTGAAAGTGCAACTATCCCTGGGTGGTTTTGGTAATTCCTAACAACATATAGCTCATTGAGCTAATGCTATTTCAAGATAAATATTTCAGGAAAGCTCAGTGATTGGCATGGCATGGATTAGAAAGTGGACCCTTCAAAATGCTAAGGACAAAAGATTGGCTCAAGCTCAAAGCACAAGACTCTACATTTTCTATTTTAGTGATCCAAGATCACATTGAGTCTATAGGAAAAGCCAATACTATTAAGAGGGGATGAGGTGTTGCTTAATGAGGTTCTTGCTCAAAATTCTTAGTGATATGCTCCAAAAACCCTCCACTCTTTCTCATATCCACATATGTCCCAAACCAAAAAGTCCAACTCGGCCCCACCGAAATTTCATATCCGGCACCACCGAGTTCAGTTGACATAGCCACTGCCTGAAACCCTAGTCTTTTCGGTCTCACCGATAGGGATCTCGGTCTCACCGAGATGGGATTGTAATCACTCTGTTTCCCTTCGTAACGTTTCGGTCAAACCGAGATGAGCGATCGGTCCCACCGAGATTGCAATGCAAACTCTGTGTTTCCCTTTCGTAACGTTTCGGTCCAACTAAGATGAGCGAATCGGTCCCACCAAGTTTGCCTGACCAACTCTCTGTTAGTCTATTACCAAAGTCGGTCTCACCGAGTTTGTGTAATCGGTCTCACCGAGATTACGTTATGCCCTAACCCTAATGAAATCGTTCCCACCGAGTTGACATATCGGTCCCACCGAAATGCCTAACGGTCACATTATGAACCAAATCGCTCTGACCGAGTTCTCTGAATCGGTCCCACCGAGTTTGGTGATTTGTGTGTAACAGTTAGATTTTGTGTGGAGGCTATATATACCCCTCCACCCACTCTTCACTCGTGGAGAGAGCCATCAAAACATGCCTATACTTCCAACACATATTTTCTGAGAGAGAACCACCTACACTTGTGTTGAGGTCAAGATATCCCATTCCAACCACATAAATCTTGATCTCTAGCCTTCCCCAAGTTGCTTTCCACTCAAATCTTCTTTCCACCAAATCTAAATCCTGTGAGAGAGAGTTGAGTGTTGGGGAGACTATCATTTGAAGCACAAGAGCAAGGAGTTCATCATCAACACACCATTTGTTACTTCTTGGAGAGTGGTGTCTCCTAGATTGGCTAGGTGTCACTTGGGAGCCTCCGTCAAGATTGTGGAGTTGAACCAAGGAGTTTGTAAGGGCAAGGAGATCGCCTACTTCGTGAAGATCTACCCTAGTGAGGCAAGTCCTTCGTGGGCGACGGCCATGGTGGGATAGACAAGGTTGCTTCTTCGTGGACCCTTCGTGGGTGGAGCCCTCCGTGGACTCGTGCAACCATTACCTTTCGTGGGTTGAAGTCTCCATCAACGTGGATGTACGATAGCACCACCTATCGGAACCACGGATAAAAAATCTCCGTGTCAACATTGCGTTTGCTCCCTCAAACTCCTCCCTTTACCTTCATATGCAATTGTTTTACATTCCGCTGCTATACTCTTAGAATTCCATGTGTAGGTTGATTGCTTCACTTGTGCTAAGTTGCTAAAATCTGCCAAGACTAAAATTGGGAAAAGGCTAGAGTCTTATTTGGTCAAGTAGTCTAATCACCCCCCTCTAGACATACTTTCGATCCTACAAGCGGTATCAGAGCTTTGGTCTCCATTTGGTGGTCATAGCCTTGGTTTCACAACCTAGGAGAGTATGGCGTCTAGCGACGGAAATTACCACCGTAGAGGTCCTTACTTTGATGGTACAAATTTTGCTAGTTGGAAGCATAAGATGAAAATGCATATTTTCTTAGACATAACCCCGCCGTTTGGGCTATTGTGTGTATTGGCTTGCAGGGTGAATTCTTTGATGGGGGAGAACCAAACCGTGAAGCTACCGCGGAAGAGTTGAAGATGCTACAATACAATGCTCACGCTTGTGATATTCTCTTCAATGGATTGTGCCCCGAAGAATTCAACAAAATCAGCCGTCTTGAGAATGCAAAGGAAATTTGGGATACTTTGATTGATATGCACGAAGGTACCGACTCCGTCAAGGAATCCAAATTGGATGTGCTTCAAAGTCAACTTGACAAGTTCAAAATGAAGGATGGTGAAGGTGTCGCTGAAATGTACTCTAGGCTTGCTCTCATCACAAATGAGATTGCCGGCTTAGGAAGTGAAGAGATGACCGATAGATTCATCATCAAGAAGATCCTAAGAGCCTTGGATGGAAAATATGATACCGTGTGCACATTGATCCAAATGATGCCCAACTACAAAGATCTCAAGCCAACGGAAGTCATTGGAAGAATTGTTGCTCATGAGATGTCACTCAAGGATAAGGAAGAGCTTCACAACAAGTCAAGTTGATGCTCCCACATCATCAAGTGAGAAGCAAACCTTCAATGAAGAATTGAGTCTAATGGTGAAGAACTTCAACAAGTTCTACAAGAGTAGAAGCAAGGAAAGAAGTTCCAAGTCAAGGTCCTACAATGACAAAAGATCTTCTAGTCGTGAGCGTAATTGCTACAATTGTGGAAGACCCGGACACTACTCCAATGAGTGTACGACTCCCTACAAAAGAAGAGAAGATTCTCCCAAAATAAGAAGTAGAAGAGAAGAATCACCACCAAGAGAAAGAAGGAGTAGAGATGATCGTTATGAACGAAGACCCTCTCGGAGAAGCAAGGATCCGGAAAGGAAGGACAAGTCATCAAGGAGCTACACAAAAAGAAGACATCAAGCTCATGTTGGTGAATGGGTATCTGGTTCCGACTCCAACCATCACTCCGAAAGAAGTTATCACTCCGACTCCGAATATACTCAGGATGAAGGTGTTTCCGGACTAGCAGTTGTGACAACCAACTCCTACGACATATTTGACTCACCAAATGAAGGAATTGGAAGATGCTTCATGGCTAAAGGTCCAAAGGTAACACACCCCGAGTATGTTGATTTCAATAGTGCTGAAGATGATTTGCTAGGTGATGATGATTTACTTGTTGACAACTCTAGTGATGAAAACTATGATGAAACGTCTATTAATCATGCTAATCAAGATAAAACGAACGACGATGATAAGAAGGAGATTGAGCGTCTAACTAAAGAACTAAACACTCTTAAGTTAGCTCATGAAACTACCTTGGAAGATCATCGAGAACTTTTAAAGACTCGTGATAAGCTCAACCTTGAGCAAGAACATGAGTTTTTAAAGGCAATCAATGATGATCTTAGCAAGAAAAGTTCTTCTTACATTACCAAGCGTTTACTCTTGTCTACTTACATGCCACAAGTTAAATCTAGCAACAAGAGTAAGAAATATTCTTTATCTAGTAGTAACAACAATCATGCTAAATCCAATGTTGTTGCCTCTAGTAGTTCTCTTGATTCCACTAATGATTCTCTTAGCCAAGTTACACTTGAGCAAGAAAATAGCTTATTGAAGGGAATTATAGAGAAAGGTGTTTACAAGAGCCTTGCCAGAAGTAAGCAATTTGAGGAAATTGTACGCAAGGAAGGAAGGCACCGGAAGAATCAAGGTGTTGGTTTTGAACGAAAGTTCAATGCCAATGGAGTTGAGTGGGAAGAAGATCAATACCCCAAGACGAAGTTTGTTCCTCAACAAGAGAAGTATGATCCTACTTCTTTCAAAGGAACACAAGCTCAAGATGATCTTCCACCACAAGACCACAAGAAAAAAGGCAAGGACAAGCTTCAAGAGGAAATTGATGCATTTGAAGAAGCACCTAAGGCCTTGGTCAAGTGGGTTCCCAAGACTACATCATGTTCTACTTCATCAAGTATGACTACAACTCCAAGGATTCCCATCAAGATGGTGTGGATCCCGAAGAAGAAGAACTAGAGAATTCTTGAGGGTGACTCCGCCAACATACTTCACTCTTATCATTTTGGCAAGGACAAGTGCAAACAACTTCCATATCTTGCACTAGTTCAAGGAGTCACAATCCCTCTTGTTGGTAAGACAAGGGACAAGGTAACCTAATGCTTTCATGGACATCATCTTGTGTATACATCACTCTATGTCCATGGATATCCTTGCTTGTTCCTTGTGGGACTAACCCGTGTAGGTATTGAAAGTGCAAATCACTCCAATGGATTGCTCCGAATGATCTACATAAACATTGAGCATCTACATCTTCAACACCTACATGGAGTCATCATCGACAAAACCCAAGGTTAGTTCATCCCTCTTAGGGGGGCTATCACATCTAGGGGGAGCCTTACTGTAATCAATTGAGCTAAAGCAACTCTAATGGTGTGAACACAACAATGCTTTGTGTAAAAGTGGTAACCCCACTTGTGCTTAAACGATGAGTATGACCTATGATCAAATGTTCTCATTTGACTCCTAAGTCAATATACTCATATATAGATGACCTAGTCATCGCCAAATTGCTTGATAGATGCTAGAGTGGTTGTGCATGCTTTGTCACATATTTCATTTGCCATTTTATTGTGTGAGCATGTTGGTTGCATATTTCACTCATTCGAGGACATCCATTTGTTGTTTTGATTGTTTGGCTCTTTCTCTTTTGCCAAATGGATAGACAAGAATGCCTAAGAACTCCCTCTAGCTATCTATGCTTTTCTCATCTGAAACTCTATTCATGCTACATCACAAAGTTTGATCAAGTCAGATTTGAACCACTCTGTGTGAGGAGCACTCGGAGTCCCCGATTCGTCATAGACTTAAACTTCCAAAACCTCTTTGTGCATTTTGGTCTGACCGATTCATTTTTGGTCCTACCGAGATCACTTAGTTGATCAAGGTTTTCAATATTGGTGCAACCGATTAGAACCTTTCGGTCACACCGAGTTGTAGTAACTGCTTGTTGTTTTGCATCTCGGTGCCACCGAGTTGTTCCACTTGGTCACACCGACAGGGTCGGGTTATGTATACTGACGGCCCAAATTTTGGAAATTTTTCCGAACCTCTTCGCCCGCGCGTAACCTGCTCTGCCTCCTCGGGTCTCTGGATCGTCCTCTCATCGCGAGCGACCTCCCGCTGCTGGTCTCCGCCGCCGTCAACGGCAATCTGCCCCGCCGTTGTCGCCGTAGCAAGTTCGCCGCCGAACTAGGGTACGAACTTGATCTTTGTGCTAATCCATAACTCTGATTCTTAGCACATTGCTTTGCCATGATTCTTGCCACGAATGAAATCATCCTGTCCAGCGAAAATGTCCCGTAGATTAGTTTTGATTAGAAAATTTAGGGTTAGGTCTCCGCCGAATTCATCTCGGACCGACCGAGTTGTAGAAATCGGTCTCACCGATTTGGCTTAGGCCAGAGCACACGCGTTTTCGATCTGACCGAAAATTGCAAATCGGTGTGACCGAGTT
Source organism: Aegilops tauschii subsp. strangulata (assembly GCF_002575655.3). Taxonomy (NCBI): domain Eukaryota; kingdom Viridiplantae; phylum Streptophyta; class Magnoliopsida; order Poales; family Poaceae; genus Aegilops; species Aegilops tauschii. Next base: position 393,878,653 of record NC_053038.3, read on the forward strand.
CGATTTCTCTGTGAAACCCTAGCAGTCTCGGTACCACCGAACTATGACTCGGTCTGACCGAGTTCACTAGTTTAGGTTCCAAAAGCTGCTTCGGTATCACCGAGTTTACAAATCGGTAGCTCCGAAATGCTTTCTGTGAAGAACTAAAACTAAGTTTTTTAAGTCAGCTGTTTTGCAAAATTCCTGTACTTTGTGATGCTCATCTACTCTACCTCATCTATAACCTATTCACAGGGTCTGCTGTCAGCATATTTGCATAGATGTTTGATCAAAGTGATAGTCAGAACAGGTCTGAGCAACAGGTGCAGATGAGTGAGGGTTCAGATCCCTCTAGCAGCTATGATGAGGGCAGCAGGAGCACACCAAGCAACTTGCCAAAGGCTGCTACCAGGACAAGGAAGAAGAGAACTTCTGATTCAGAGGATGAAGATTATGTGGCTGTTGAAGATGATGTTGGAAATATGCCCTAGAGGCAATAATAAAATGGTTATTATTGTATTTCCTTGTTCATGATAATTGTCTGTTGTTCATGCTATAATTGTATTAACTGGAAACCGTAATACATGTGTGAATACATAGACCACAACATGTCCCTAGTAAGCCTCTAGTTGACTAGCTCGTTGATCAATAGATGGTTATGGTTTCCTGACCATGGACATTGGATGTCATTGATAACGGGATCACATCATTAGGAGAATGATGTGATGGACAAGACCCAATCCTAAGCATAGCACAAGATCGTGTAGTTCGTTTGCTAGAGCTTTTCTAATGTCAAGTATCATTTCCTTAGACCATGAGATTGTGCAACTCCCGGATACCGTAGGAATGCTTTGGGTGTACCAAACGTCACAACGTAACTGGGTGGCTATAAAGGTGCACTACAGGTATCTCCGAAAGTGTCTGTTGGGTTGGCACGAATCGAGACTGGGATTTGTCACTCCGTATGACGGAGAGGTATCTCTGGGCCCACTCGGTAATGCATCATCATAATGAGCTCAATGTGACCAAGTGTTTGGTCATGGGATCATGCATTACGGTACAAGTAAAGTGACTTGCCGGTAATGAGATTGAACAAGGTATTGGGATACCGACGATCGAATCTGGGCAAGTAACGTACCGATTGACAAAGGGAAAATGTATACGGGATTGATTGAATCCTCGACATCGTGGTTCATCCGATGAGATCATCGTGGAACATGTGGGAGCCAACATGGGTATCCAGATCCCGCTGTTGGTTATTGACCGGAGAGTCGTCTCGGTCATGTCTGCATGTCTCCCGAACCCGTAGGGTCTACACACTTAAGGTTCGGTGACGCTAGGGTTGTAGAGATATTAGTATGCGGAAATCCGAAAGTCGTTCCGAGCCCCGGATGAGATCCCGGACGTCACGAGGAGTTCCGGAATGGTCCGGAGGTAAAGATTTATATATGGGAAGTCCTATTTTGGCCACCGAAAAATGTTCGGGATTTTTCGATATTGTACCGGGAAGGTTCTAGAAGGTTCCGAAGTGGGGCCCACCTGCATGGGGGGACCCACATGAATGTGGGTAGTGGGGGCAAGGCCCCACACCCCTGGTCAAGGCGCACCAAGATCCCACCTTAGAAGGAATAAGATCATATCCCGAAGGGATAAGATCAAGATCCCTAAAAGGGGGGATAACAATCGGTGGGGAAGGGAAATGATGGGATTTCTTTCCCCCACCTTTGCCAACGCCCCAATGGACTTGGAGGGCAAGAAACCAGCCCCCTCCACCCCTATATATAGTGGGGAGGCGCATGGGAGCAGCACCCCAAGCCCTGGCGCCTCCCTCCCTCCCGTGACACCTCTTCCTCCCCGCTTGCGCTTGGCGAAGCCCTGCCGGGATCCCGCTACTTCCACCACCACGCCGTCATGCTGCTGGATCTCCATCAACTTCTCCTCCCCCCTTGCTGGATCAAGAAGGAGGAGTCGTCCCCGCTCCGTACGTGTGTTGAACGCGGAGGTGCCGTCCGTTCGGCGCTAGGATCATCGGTGATTTGGATCACGACGAGTACGACTCCATCAACCCCGTTCTCTTGAACGCTTCCGCGCGCGATCTACAAGGGTATGTAGATGCACTCCCCTCTCTCTCGTTGCTAGATGACTCCATAGATTGATCTTGGTGATACGTAGAAAATTTTAAATTTCTGCTACGATCCCCAACAGTGGCATCATGAGCCAGGTCTATGCGTAGATTCTATGCACGAGTAGAACACAAAGTAGTTGTGGGCAATGATTTGTTCAATTTGCTTGCCGTTACTAGTCTTATCTTGATTCGGCGGCATTGTGGGATGAAGCGGCCCGGACCAACCTTACACGTACTCTTACATGAGGCAGGTTCCACCGACTGACATGCACTTGATGCATAAGGTGGCTAGCGGGTGTCTGTCTCTCCCACTTTAGTTGGATCAAATTCGATGAAAAGGGTCCTTATGAAGGGTAATAGCAATTGGCATATCACCGTTGTGGCTTTTGCGTAGGTAAGAAACGTTCTTGCTAGAAACCCATAGCAGCCATGTAAAACATGCAACAACAATTAGAAGACGTCTAACTTGTTTTTGCAGGGTATGCTATGTGATGTGATATGGCCAAAAGGATGTGATGAATTATATATGTGATGTATGAGATTGATCATGTTCTTGTAATAGGAATCACGACTTGCATGTCGATGAGTATGACAACCGGCAGGAGCCATAGGAGTTGTCTTAATTTATTGTATGACCTGCGTGTCAATGAAAACGCCATGTAATTACTTTACTTTATTGCTAACCGTTAGCCATAGTAGTAGAAGTAATAGTTGGCGAGACAACTTCATGAAGACACGATGATGGAGATCATGATGATGGAGATCATGGTGTCATGCCGGTGATGAAGGTGATCATGCCGCGCCTCGAAGATGGAGATCAAAGGCGCAAGATGATATTGGCCATATCATGTCACTTTATGATTTGCATGTGATGTTTGTCATGTTTACATCTTATTTGCTTAGAACGACGGTAGCATAAATAAGATGATCCCTCACTAAAATTTCAAGAGATGTGTTCCCCCTAACTGTGCACCGTTGCGAAGGTTCGTTGTTTCGAAGCACCACGTGATGATCGGGTGTGATAGATTCTAACGTTCGCATACAACGGGTGTTGACGAGCCTAGCATGTACAGACATGGCCTCGGAACACAAGCAAAACACTTAGGTTGACTTGACGAGCCTAGCATGTACAGACATGGCCTCGGAACACAAGAGACCGAAAGGTCGAACATGAGTCGTATAGTAGATACGATCAACATGGAGATGTTCACCGATGATGACTAGTCCGTCTCACGTGATGATCGGACACGGCCTAGTCGATTCGGATCATGTATCACTTAGATGACTAGAGGGATGTCTATCTAAGTGGGAGTTCATTAAATAATCAGATGAACTTAATTATCATGAACATAGTCAAAAGGTCTTTGAAAATAATGTCGTAGCTTACGCTTTAGTTCTACTAAGGTATGTTCCTAGAGAAAATTTAGTTGAAAGTTGATAGTAGCAATTATGCGGACTGGGTCCGTAAACTGAGGATTGTCCTCATTGCTGCACAGAAGGCTTATGTCCTTAATGCACCGCTCGGTGTGCTGAACCTCGAGCGTCGTTTGTGGATGTTGCGAACATCTGACATACACGTTTTGATGACTACGTGATAGTTCAGTGCGTAATGTTGAACGGTTTAAAATTGTGGCACCAAAGACGGTTTTGAAATGTCGCAGAACATATGAGATGTTCCAAAGACTGAAATTGGGATTTCAGACTAGTACCCACGTCAAGAGGTATGAGACCTCTGACAAGTTTCTTAAGCCTGCAAACTAAGGGAGAAAAGCTCAATCATTGAGCATGTGCTCAGATTGTCTGAGTACTACAATCACTTGAATCTAGTGGGAGTTAATCTTCCAGATGAGATAGTGATGGTTCTCCATAGTCACTGCCACCAAGCTATTAGAGCTTCGTGATGAACTATAACATATCAGGGATAGACATGATGATCCTTGAGCAACTCGCGATGTTTGACACCGCGAAAGTAGAAATCAAGTAGGAGCATCAATTATTGATGGTTAGTAAAACCACTAGTTTCTATAAGGGCAAGGGCAAGAAGGGATACTTCATGAAACGGCAAATCAGTTGCTGCTCTAGTGAAGAAACCCAAGGTTGAACCCAAACCCGAGACTAAGTGCTTCTGAAATGAGGGGAACGGTCACTGAAGCAGAACTACCCTAGATACTTCATAGATGAGAAGGCTGGCAAGGTCGACAGAAGTATATTGGATATACATTATATTAATGTGCACTTTACTAGTACTCCTAGTAGCACCAGGGTATTAGATACCAGTTCGGTTGCTAAGTGTTAGTAACTCGAAATAAAAGCTGCGGAATAAACGGAGACTAGCTAAAGGTGAGATGACGATATGTGTTTCCAAGGTTGATGTGATCAAGCATCGCATGCTCCCTCTACCATCGAGATTGGGGTTAAACCTGAATAATTGTTATTTGGTGTTTGCGTTAAGCATAGACATGATTGGATTATGTTTATCGCAATACGGTTATTCATTAAAGGAGAATAATGGTTACTCTGTCTATTTGAATAATACCTTCAATGGTCTTGCACCTAAAATGAATGGTTTATTGAATCTCGATCGTAGTGATACACATGTTCATGCCAAAAGATATAAGATAGTAATGATAGTACCACATACTTGTGGCACTGCCACTTGAGTCATATTGGTATAAAACGCATGAAGAAGCTCCATGTTGATGGATCTTTGGACTCACTCGTTTTTGAAAAGATTGAGACATGCGAACCATGTCTATTAGTATATATGCATGAAGAAAGTCCATACAGATGGATCATTTGGACTCATTTGATTTTGAATCACTTGAGACATGCAAATCATACCACATGAGCAAGATGACTGAAAGGCCTCGTTTTCAGTAAGATGGAACAAGAGAGCAACTTGTTGGAAGTAATACATTTGATGTGTGCAGTCCAATGAGTGCTGAGGCACGCAGTGGATATCGTTATGTTCTTACTTCACAGATGATTTGAGTAGATGCTGAGAATATTTACTTGATGAAACACAAGTCTGAATTATTGAAAGGTTCAAGTAATTTCAGAGTGAAGTTGAAGATCGTCGTGACAAGAGGATAAAATGTCTCTGATACGATCATAGAGATGAATATCTGAGTTACGAGTTTGGCACACAATTAAGAAATTGTGGAAATTGTTTCACGACTAATACCGCCTGGAACACCATATTGTGATGGTGTGTCCGAACATCATAACTGCACCCTATTGGATATGGTGCATACCATGATGTCTCTTATCGAATTACAACTATCGTTTATGGGTTAGGCATTAGAGACAACCGCATTCACTTTAAATAGGGCACCACGCAATTCCGTTGAGACGACACCGTGTGAACTATGGTTTAAAGAAACCTAAGCTGTCGTCTCTTAAAAGTTTGGGGCTGCGACGCTTATGTGGAAAAGTTTCAGGCTGATAAGCTCGAACCCAAAGCGGATAAATGCATCTTCATAGAATACCCAAAACAGTTGGGTATACCTCCTATTTCAGATCTGGAAGCAAAAGTGATTGTTTCTAGAAACGGGTCCTTTCTCGAGGAAAAGTTTCTCTCGAAAGAATTGAGTGGGAGGATGGTGGAGACTTGATGAGGTCATTGAACCGTCACTTCAACTAATGTGTAGCAGGGCACAGGAAGTTGTTCCTGTGGCACCTACACCAATTGAAGTGGAAGCTTATGATAGTGATCATGAAACTTCAGATCAAGTCACTACCAAACCTCATAGGACGACAAGGATGCATACTACTTCAGAGTGGTACGTAATCCTGTCTTGGAAGTCATGTTGCTAGACAACAATGAACCTACGAGCTATGGAGAAGCGATGGTGGGCCCGGATTCCGACGAATGGCTTGAGGCCATAAAATCCGAGAGGATCCATGTATGAAAACAAAGTATAGACTTTGAAAGAACTACTTGATGGTCGTAAGGCTGTTGGGTACAGATGGATTTTAAAGGGAAGACAGACAATGATGGTAAGTGTCACCATTAAGAAAGCTTGACTTGTCGTTAAGATGTTTTCCGGCAAGTTCAAGGAGTTGACTGTGATGAGACTTTCTCACTCATAGCGATGCTAAGAGTCTGTTAGAATTATATTAGCAGTTACTGCATTATTTATGAAATCTTGCAGATAGGATGTCAAAACATTGTTTCCTCGACGATTTCTTGAGGAAAGGTTGTATGTGACACAACCAGAAGGTTTTGTCAATCCTGAAAGATGCTAACAAGTATGCAAAGCTCCAGCAATCCTTCTAAGGATTGGAGTAAGCATCTCGGAGTTGGAATGAACGCTTTGATGAGATGATCAAAGATTTTGGGTTTATACAAGGTTCATGAGAAACTTGTATTTCCAAAGAAGTGAGTGGGAGCACTATAGAATTTTTGATGAGTATATGTTGTTAACATATTGTTGATCAGAAATGATGTAGAATTTCTGGAAAGCATCCAGGGTTATTTGAAAAGTGTTTTTTAATGGAAAACCTGGATTAAGCTACTTGAACATTGAGCATCAAGATCTATAAGGATAGATCAAAAACGCTTAATAGTACTTTCAAATGAATACATACCGTGACAATATTTTGAAGGAGTTCAAAATAGATCAGCAAAGAAGGAGTTCTTGGCTGTGTTACAAGGTGTGAGTATTGAGTAAGACTCAAGACCTGACCACGACAGAAGAGAGAGAAAGGACGAAGGTCGTCCCCTATGCTTTAGACGTAGGCTCTACAGTATGCTATGCTGTGTACCGCACCTGAAGTGTGCCTTGCCATGAGTTAGTCAAGGGGTACAATAGTGATCCGGGAATGGATCACATGACAGCGGTCGGACTTATCCTTAGTATCTAGTGGACTAAGGAATTTTCTCGATATTATGGAGGTGGTAAAACAGTTCGTCGTAAAGGGTTACGTCGATGCAAACTTCGACACTAATCCGGATGACTCTGAGTAGTAAACCGGATTCGTATAGTAGAGTAGTTATTTGGAATAGCTCCAAGTAGCGCGTGGTAGCTACATCTACAAGATGACATAGAGGTTTGTAAAGCACACACGGATCTGAATGTTGCAGACCCGTTGACTAAAACCTCTCTCGTAAGCATAACATGATCAAACCCTAGAACTCATTGAGTGTTAATCACATGGTGATGTGGACTAGATTATTGACTCTAGTGAACTTTGAGTGTTAATCACATGGTGATGTGAACTAGATTATTGACTCTAGTGCAAGTGGGAGACTGTTGGAAATATGCCCTAGAGGCAATAATAAAATGGTTATTATTGTATTTCCTTGTTCATGATAATTGTCTGTTGTTCATGCTATAATTGTATTAACTGGAAACCGTAATACATGTGTGAATACATAGACCACAAAATGTCCCTAGTAAGCCTCTAGTTGACTAGCTCGTTGATCAATAGATGTTTATGGTTTCCTGACCATGGACATTGGATGTCATTGATAACGGGATCACATCATTAGGAGAATGATGTGATGGACAAGACCCAATCCTAAGCATAGCACAAGATCGTGTAGTTCGTTTGCTAGAGCTTTTCTAATGTCAAGTATCATTTCCTTAGACCATGAGATTGTGCAAATCCCGGATACCGTAGGAATGCTTTGGGTGTACCAAACGTCACAACGTAACTGGGTGGCTATAAAGGTGCACTACAGGTATCTCCGAAAGTGTCTGTTGGGTTGGCACGAATCGAGACTGGGATTTGTCACTCCGTATGACGGAGAGGTATCTCTAGGCCCACTCGGTAATGCATCATCATAATGAGCTCAATGTGACCAAGTGTTTGGTCACGGGATCATGCATTACGGTACGAGTAAAGTGACTTGCCGGTAACGAGATTGAACAAGGTATTGGGATACCGACGATCGAATCTCGGGCAAGTAACGTACCGATTGACAAAGGGAAAATGTATACGGGATTGATTGAATCCTCGACATCGTGGTTCATCCGATGAGATCATCGTGGAACATGTGGGAGCCAACATGGGTATCCAGATCCCGCTGTTGGTTATTGATCGGAGAGTCGTCTCGGTCATGTCTGCATGTCTCCCGAACCCGTAGGGTCTACACACTTAAGGTTCGGTGACGCTAGGGTTGTAGAGATATTAGTATGCGGAAATCCGAAAGTCGTTCAGAGTCCCGGATGAGATCCTGGACGTCACGAGGAGTTCCGGAATGATCCGGAGGTAAAGATTTATATATGGGAAGTCCTATTTTGGCCACCGGAAAATGTTCGGGATTTTTCGGTATTGTACCGGGAAGGTTCTAGAAGGTTCCGAAGTGGGGCCCACCTGCATGGGGGGACCCACATGAACGTGGGTAGTGGGGGCAAGGCCCCACACCCCTGGTAAAGGCGCACCAAGATCCCACCTTAGAAGGAATAAGATCATATCCCGAAGGGATAAGATCAAGATCCCTAAAAGGGGGGGATAACAATCGGTGGGGAAGGGAAATGATGGGATTTCTTTCCCCCACCTTTGCCAACGCCCCAATGGACTTGGAGGGCAAGAAACCAGCCCCTCCACCCCTATATATAGTGGGGAGGCGCATGGGAGCAGCACCCCAAGCCCTGGCGCCTCCCTCCCTCCCGTGACACCTCTTCCTCCCCGCTTGCGCTTGGCGAAGCCCTGCCGGGATCCCGCTACTTCCACCGCCACGCCGTCGTGCTGCTGGATCTCCATCAACTTCTCCTCCCCCCTTGCTGGATCAAGAAGGAGGAGTCGTCCCCGCTCCGTACGTGTGTTGAACGCGGAGGTGCCGGCCGTTCGGCGCTAGGATCATCGGTGATTTGGATCACGACGAGTACGACTCCATCAACCTCGTTCTCTTGAATGCTTCCGCGCGCGATCTACAAGGGTATGTAGATGCACTCCCCTCTCTCTCGTTGCTAGATGACTCCATAGATTGATCTTGGTGATACGTAGAAAATTTTAAATTTCTGCTACGATCCCCAATAGATGAAGCCACTTCAAAGAAAAAGGTACTGAAAAAGGAGTATGGCACAGCTGCTGCAACTAAGCCAGGAATGAAAACAGAGATGCCAGCAAGAAGACAACCCAGGTCAAAGCCAAGAAAAGTTGCCACAGGTGAAACCATGAAGTTCACCATTGAATCTGAAGAAGCAGCAGCTGGTGAGGATAAGAAGAAGAAAAGGGCAAGAACTACTACTGCCAAAGTTCTTGGCAAGCCCTCAATGAGGAGAGATTCTAAAGATGAAGAAGAACAGGAGGAAGCAGAGGAGAAGAAGGGCAAGTCTACTACAGATGCTTTTGCTAGAGTGCCAAGAGGACAAAGATCTGCTGAAGTACCTTTGACAGATCCTCGAGCTACAGCCTCAGCACCAGCAGCTACAGCTCTAGTTCCACATCCCGTGGCTACTCCACCAGCTCCAGCTACTTCATCTGAAGCCTTCATTCTTGGAGTTCTCTCTACACAGCCTCCTGAAGACCAAGCCTGAGAGACGTCTAGCACTATGCATTTTTAGAACTTTTTGGTAACTTGTTGCCAAAGGGGGAGAAAAATGTATAGATCATAGTCTTCGAGAGAGAGAGTGTTGGTTTTTTTTATCTCTCTTGCTTATTTGGTTTGAAACTTTATTTGTGTGCTTGTGTGATATACTTTACGTCCTTTTGTGAGATACTTGTTGATCATGTGTTTGATCATATGCTATCCTTAATGCTTGTTGAATGATACTATCTTTCATATCCTCTCATGATCATTCACTTTGCTTGGTGATGAGTGCATGTTTTTAATTTCTATCATTTTGAGTGCTCCACCAAGATGTATGTGACATGGAAGAGTAACCCATGATCCTAATCGATTGTGCATTTGCATTCAAAAGCAAATTTTAAATAATGCACAAATTTAGGGGGAGCTCTTGCTTATCACATACTTCTCAAAGCGACGATGTTTTTCAATCTTATTTATCATTTGTCAAAGCTTTGATCTATATGTTGTCATCAATTGCCAAAAAGGGGGAGACTGAAAGTGCAACTATCCCTGGGTGGTTTTGGTAATTCCTAACAACATATAGCTCATTGAGCTAATGCTATTTCAAGATAAATATTTCAGGAAAGCTCAATGATTGGCATGGCATGGATTAGAAAGTGGACCCTTCAAAATGCTAAGGACAAAAGATTGGCTCAAGCTCAAAGCACAAGACTCTACATTTTCTACTTTAGTGATCCAAGATCACATTGAGTCTATAGGAAAAGCCAATACTATTAAGAGGGGATGAGGTGTTGCTTAATGAGGTTCTTGCTCAAAATGCTTAGTGATATGCTCCAAAAACCCTCCACTCTTTCTCATATCCACATATGTCCCAAACCAAAAAGTCCAACTCGGCCCCACCGAAATTTCATATCCGGCACCACCGAGTTCAGTTGACATAGCCACTGCCTGAAACCCTAGTCTTTTCGGTCTCACCGATAGGGATCTCGGTCTCACCGAGATGGGATTGTAATCACTCTGTTTCCCTTCGTAACGTTTCGGTCAAACCGAGATGAGCGATCGGTCCCACCGAGATTGCAATGCAAACTCTGTGTTTCCCTTTCGTAACGTTTCGGTCCAACTAAGATGAGTGAATCGGTCCCACCGAGTTTGCCTGACCAACTCTCTGTTAGTCTATTACCAAAGTCGGTCTCACCGAGTTTGTGTAATCGGTCTCACCGAGATTACGTTATGCCCTAACCCTAATGAAATCGGTCCCACCGAGTTGACATATCGGTCCCACCGAAATGCCTAACAGTCACATTATGAACCAAATCGGTCTGACCGAGTTCTCTGAATCGGTCCCACCGAGTTTGGCGATTTGTGTGTAACGGTTAGATTTTGTGTGGAGGCTATATATACCCCTCCACCCACTCTTCACTCGTGGAGAGAGCCATCAGAACATGCCTATACTTCCAACACATATTTTCTGAGAGAGAACCACCTACACTTGTGTTGAGGTCAAGATATCCCATTTCAACCACATAAATCTTGATCTCTAGCCTTCTCCAAGTTGTTTTCCACTCAAATCTTCTTTCCACCAAATCTAAATCCTGTGAGAGAGAGTTGAGTGTTGGGGAGACTATCATTTGAAGCACAAGAGCAAGGAGTTCATCATCAACACACCATTTGTTACTTCTTGGAGAGTGGTGTCTTCTAGATTGGCTAGGTGTCACTTGGGAGCCTCCGTCAAGATTGTGGAGTTGAACTAAAGAGTTTGTAAGGGCAAGGAGATCGCCTACTTCGTGAAGATCTACCCTAGTGAGGCAAGTCCTTCGTGGGCGACGACCATGGTGGGATAGACAAGGTTGCTTCTTCGTGGACCCTTCGTGGGTGGAGCCCTCTGTGGACTCGCGCAACCGTTACCCTTCGTGGGTTGAAGTCTCCATCAACGTGGATGTACGATAGCACCACCTATCGGAACCACGGATAAAAAATCTCCGTGTCAACATTGCATTTGCTCCCTCAAACTCCTCCCTTTACCTTCATATGCAATTGTTTAACATTCCGCTGCTATACTCTTAGAATTGCATGTGTAGGTTGATTGCTTGACTTGTGCTAAGTTGCTAAAATCTGCCAAGAACTAAAATTGGGAAAAGGCTAGATTCTTATTTGGTCAAGTAGTCTAATCACCCCCCTCTAGACATACTTTCGATCCTGCAGTTTTCATTTAGTGCAACACGGGCGGACGAATGGGAGGCGAACGAAACGGACAACGTATGAAATGAACCATTAAAATCGCAGACTCCCCCTCTAGGAGTAGAGACAAGATTTGGAGCAAAATTTAGCATATGAGGTTAAACTTTGTACGACGATGCGGCTAGAAACCGTTTTCGTCACGAGTCCAGCGTTTCCTAGAGCCCAAAATATTCCAAAACATTACCGGGCACGACCACATATTTGCTTCACTGGAAGTGAAAGCGATCGATGATGATGATGATGATAGGATGCACGTCAAGTGCCCAGACGTCGCCGCCTCTAAAAAATAGCCTAGGTCCTCTGCCTCCTGCCGGCGGTCTGCCTCATCTTCGGTGGCCCTAGGGCCATGGTGGTTGGGTGGATCACTGTCCTTGCTAGTGGGAGGGCTCCGTTTTTAGATGTTTTTTTAAGTTTTGTTAGGGTTTGTGTCCAAGAAGGCGAGACATCAGCGACTCCCTAAAGATGAATAATGTTCTCCCCGTCGAGTGCCCGTCCCGGTGGTGCATCTAGCATCGTCGGAGGGCGCATGGGGTGTGTCTCCGGCAGACCTCGCGGGATTCAGTCGGTGCTTGTCTTTGGTGGATTTACTCGGATTTTTTGTTCGTCTACGTTCGTGTGTCTTCGGATTGGATCCTTCTGATCTACGCGTCTTTGTCATCTGCGGCGGTTGCTGTTCTGGTGCACTGCTCCTATGGAGCCCCACCACGACGACCTCCCGACTGTCTTCTATAACAAGTTTTGCCCGGCTCTAGCGAGGGAGGGACGATGACGGCGGCGCGCCTTCGGCCCGTTTCAGTGCTTTTAGTCGTCGCTAGGTGGTCTACAGATCTAGATGTAATTTTTATTATTTTTAGTGTTCCATGATTGAAGATGATAGATTGGATTTTTTAAAAAGAAGTCGTACAATAGGACCACTGGACTAGGGCAAAAGTCTTTTTTTTAAACACCCGGGCAAAAGTTAGGACGGTACTGGCAAACAAAACCGAGACTACACCCATCGATTTATGTGATTTGTTTTATGGGCCCTGGAATAAGGCCCAACAGGTCAGAAAACAGTCCGGTTCCACCGCGGGCCGGACCGACGCGCACAGAGCCTCGAATAGGTGTCCTACTCGGAAAGTAATCCACGTCCACGAAGGCGACACCGCAAATAAGAACTCCATCCCTCTCCTCCCCCTGGATCAACTTGTTCCCCAACCCGAACCCAACCCTCGACCGCAGCGACCCACAGCGGCGCAACCATGGTGCTCGAGGTCAGTACCGCCCGCCGGCCCTCCCAGATCGCCTCCGCCAAGCTCCGATTCCTAGCGATTTCTCACCGTTTGTTTGGTTTCCCCCCTCCTTCTGCAGTCGACGATGATCTGCATAGACAACTCGGAGTGGATGCGGAACGGCGACTACTCGCCGTCCCGCTTCCAGGCGCAGGCCGACGCCGTCAACCTCATCTGCGGCGCCAAGACCCAGGTACCGCGCCCCCTCCGACCCGATCCATCGATCGGCTCCCGTCTCGCTGTGTGTGGGCTAGGGTTTTGGGTTCCGGATCTGACTCGTTTGTCGGTGTCCTCTTGCAGTCGAACCCGGAGAATACGGTGGGCGTCATGACGATGGCCGGCAAGGGCGTGCGCGTGCTTGTCACTCCCACCAGCGACCTCGGCAAGATCCTCGCCTGTATGCACGGTAAGCTCCCGTCAGTACCCTAATTTCCGGCGTTACCTAGTGCCTTATGCCTCGTACCGGCGCAGAAGTATAGGATTTCAATGCAACTGTCTAAGCTCGTCGGGCTTGGATAGGATGAATGGTGTAGCCTTTTGGATGGCGTTTGGTGGCAGTACTGCCCTTAGTAGGCCTTTGTTTCACAAAATATGCTAGTAAATTGGGAATTGTAGTTCCAATTGATATCCAACAATTCAATGCACAGGGCTGGAAGTTGGAGCTGAAGCAAACTTGGCCGCAGCTATTCAGGTTGCTCAGCTGGCGCTAAAGCATCGCCAGAATAAGAGGCAACAGCAGAGAATTATTGTTTTCATTGGAAGGTATGTTGAGCAAATGAGCAAGATAACATCTATGGACCCTATTTTTTCTGAATTATAGCTAATTTTGCTGTCCTCATATCTCAGCCCTGTGACATACGACAAGAAGGTTTTGGAGACAATAGGGAAGAAGCTGAAGAAGAATAATGTTGCCCTTGACGTTGTTGATTTTGGTGAAACTGATGATGAAAAGCCCGAGAAACTGGAAGCGCTGATCGCTGCTGTGAACAGCAGTGATAGCAGCCACATCGTCCATGTCCCTCCGGGTGATCATGCCCTTTCTGATGTTCTTATAAGGTAACTAACTTTGTTTCATATCCTTAGGGCTCTAGGTTGATATGATGATGTACTTTGGTTGACCGCCTTATAACACCTACCTGTTTCACAGCACTCCTATCTTTACTGGTGAAGAAGGTGGAAGTGGCTTTGCTGCTTCTGCAGCAGCTGCTGCAGCCACCGGAGCTACTGGATATGATTTTGGCGTGGACCCAAATGTGGATCCAGAGTTGGCACTTGCCCTACGGTTGTCTATGGAGGAAGAACGAGCTAGGCAAGAAGCTATCGCGAAGAAGGCTGCAGAAGACAACAAGGATCAGGCCTCAAGCTCTACTGATGCTATTATGGCTGAAGCAGAACTTACCTTAAATGCTCCTGCTGATGTTGACGCAGATCTACTGAAGGTATTTTCATCGTCCAATGCCTAATTCCAAGTTGGGAGTTTTCTGACCTTGAATACTATATCATAATAAACTAGATCTGTTTTAGCTTCACCATGCTTATGGACTGCCTAGTACAATATTTTATCTGCTAATAATGGTGCTTCTGTATTTCCTGCTGATGCTTATGTACTAACTTTATACTAAAGTTAATACAAAGTTGAGTCATCTATTTTGGAACGGAGGGAGTATAACACTATTGCGAAACTTTTTGTAGGGAAGCAAAAGAGTTTACTTGGTGTTTGTTTGTCATTGCACTCATAATCGTAAACACATGTCCAAGTTTTGATTACACATCCCTGTAACAATATGCTTTGAGAATGAAGTATCGTTGATGCAACTTCTTACCTAGTTCTTTCTTGGTTTGTAACTACTATATAACTATGTTACAACTGTTAATCGCCCCAAAACAAAATGTAGCAATCATTTGGTTTGCTGATGAATCTGGGTGGCATCTATGGATGTGTTTCAGCTATATCTTATTCTATCGATGTTTATTTTAGTAGTGATATCAGATTGCTAATATTGTAACCCACAGGATGATGATGATGCTCAGCTACTACAGCAAGCACTCGCTATGTCAATGGATGAGGGTGCTTCAGGAGCTGCAGCCGTGGCTGATGCTGCTATGGCAGAAGCTGCTGCAGATGACCAGGATTTGGCATTGGGTAGGTCCTTCTATTTCTTATGCCAATTTTGATTATTAAATTGGAAGTTTATTTCATCAGATTTAGGAGAAGACAAATTACCAATCTCTAGTTTCGAGACATCAGCTTGTGCAATTTCACTGAAACTCATTGACAACACCCTCTGCCTGGCTATTTGTTTGTTTGATGATCATCAACCAAACTGTACCGAAAAGTTGCACCTGCACTGAAAGAAAAGAAAAGAACAATTCTTTTGTGAAGAAACCTTGAGGATTAGCATTAACTAACCTTAACAGTAGGTGTTCACATAAAATATCAGCAAATATCCAGAAGATAAATTTCAGAGATTCTCGGTTGTCTT
Source organism: Aegilops tauschii subsp. strangulata (assembly GCF_002575655.3). NCBI lineage: Eukaryota > Viridiplantae > Streptophyta > Magnoliopsida > Poales > Poaceae > Aegilops > Aegilops tauschii. Next base: position 393,894,229 of record NC_053038.3, read on the forward strand.
ATATCATCTTTTAAAAATGTGCACATACTTCAGGTTGAATTTCTCCTGTCTCTTATCTACATATGTATAAATTATGTATAATTATGTCTTTTTCTTAGTTGTTATATGATGCAGACTTGCAGAACTTCTGTCTTAGCCTCAGATCAAAATGTTTACATGTTCTGATGCATAATTTTCTATGCTGTATGCAGCTCTTCAAATGTCTGTCCAGGATGCAGAGGCGGCTGGTCAATCTGATATGAGCAAAGTGTTTGAAGACAGATCATTTGTGACATCCATCCTTAATTCGGTAAGCCTTCTCATAGAAGTTAAAACTTAAAACCAGTGTCATGTAAACATTAATTTAGCAGTTTCAGTTGCTTATAATTGGTTCCCCATCGCCTCTTATTTCAGCTTCCTGGTGTTGACCCCAATGACCCATCTGTGAAAGATCTACTGGCATCTTTGCATGGCCAAGGAGAGGTAAAGAGCTTTACCTCTCTCCTATCCTTAAGAGTTCCCCTTTTGTTCTTCTAGTCCAGTGATGGCATGCTGTAACACAGTAACAGTGTTCTTGTCCTTTTTAACATCTCTTTTTACCTTTTATAAGGCTGTAAGGTTCTACACTTAGCATCAGAGTTTTGAGTCCTAGAGTTGTACCCTCGTTATTTGGTTCATGACATCTTTCATTTTGTATGCTCAAAGGATCTAGTTCTTATGGTGACTGGCAAACAAAACTATCTCCAAAATTCAATAAATAAGTAACAGTTTGTATCATGTCATCTTCAGACAAGGGAAATGCTGAACTTGTTAAAGAGTACAGCTATAGTCATGTCCATAAAAATGGTATTACCGCAATATTTATTAAGCAGCTTATAGTAGTAAAATGTTAGTTGATAGATTTATTATAAGCAATGTGATTTATGTAGCAATCATGAGTTCTTTCCAATGCATCTACATCTTTTATTGTTCTCTGCACAATCTTTACCAAGTCTGACTAACATTTGCCTGGCAGCAGGAGGAGAAGAAAGATACGGAGGACAAGCCAGACAAGCCTGAAGATGGGAAGAACTGAAGTCAATGAACTTCTATTTTCTCAACTTGCAGGCGCATGAAGAAGTGAAGAAGATTGCCTGCATTAGCTGCTTTTACACTCGGGCTATATGAATTTACTTAATCCTCTTGTAACTGCGTTGATGATAACTCGAATGCCGAGAGAACTTGTATTATGTCTGCTCTCACGAACGCTCCTCCATGTTTGTCTCAAGGGATTACCTGTTGCAAATTCATTTGTACACTTTGTCTGTTGAATGTAACTTAACACATTGACAGCGCGGAGCTAGCACCTAGCATCGGTGAAGTAGGGCATTGTTGTATCTGCCCCAATGGTCCCGGTTAGTAGCGTGGGACATGCTAGCTTAGAGCATCTACAACCCAGTGTCTTGTATGTCCGTGTCCAATCTCTCGTCTGCAAACCCCAAGGAAAAAAATAGCGTGCTATAGCGGCGCTAATAGCGCGCTATAGTGTTTCTGGAAACTAAACGCTACGCTATACGCTATGCAGGTTTAACTCGCTACGGCGCTATTCATGCTAAATGCGATTGCGCGCTATAGCGTGTATCGGCGCTATTTTTTTGACGGCGTTTTTTTCCAGATGAATTTTTCATCAGCCCACTATACTTTTGGCCTTTTTGGCCCAGTAACCAAGCATATCTTGTCCTCCAGCCGAGCGAACCCTAACCAACCTATCGAGCGAGCCCTTCCCAAATCGAACGAGGCGACGGTGGCAGCGGCGGCCGCCGGTGCTTCGCCTGTCTCCTCCAGCCACGGCCGGTCGCCTCTTGCCGCCTCCTCGGGTCGCCGCATCGCCTCCTCGGGTCGCCGTCGCCTCCTCGGGTCTTCATCGCCTCCTCTAATCCTCTTGCTCGGGTCGCTGTCGCCTCCTCTTGCTCCAACTCGATGTCGGCGTCAGCTTCAGTGGCGGCGAACCAGCAGCCAGGTAAGAGTTGCTTCAATTCATAAATCTTAAATTCTTAATTAGTCAATCTTGATTCTTGATGAACACCGATCCGAAAATAGTCAATCCTAAATTCGTAATTAGTCAATCTTAAATTGTCCATGACTTGTGTAGTTGTGTCTACTATCTAGTACTCTACTTTCTAATTAAATCATCTCCATGTTAACTTTGTTAGTAGTAAGCTAGTAAGTACTTGCTGATTGCTCTCAGTCTCAGTGCTTGTAGTTAGTACAACCAAAGTTAGTACTTTCCAGATTTGGTACTAGTAAATGTAAATAAATACTTTGCTGCAATCATATGTTCCTTACTTGCAAGCCAGTTAAAATTTCTGAAATACTTTGTTGTATTCATGAATGTAGGAGGTGTTGTGTCAAGCACAGCATCAACAGCTACACAGGGAGAAGGAGCACAGGTTGTTCCTAGATCAAAAGATCCAGCATGGAAATATTGCACATGTCCAGACATCAGCAAGAAGAACTGTCTAAAATGCATATTCTGCGGTCATTTGTCCAGCAATGGCACTAGTCGAATCAAATTGCACCTTGCATGCATTCCTAAGTCTGGTGTGGATCATTGTGAGAAAGTGCCAGCTGATGTCAAAGAGGAGATCCTTCAGTACTTGACAAAGAAGGGTGACAAAAAGGCAGCCAAGCTTATGGAGCAGAAGAGACGCAGAAATGGAGTTGACTTGAGCCACTCGGAGGGGGAAGAACAAGCTACAAGTGATGAAGATGGCCTAAACCATTCTGCACTTGTGCTTCAGCCATCGAGATCAACAAGAAATAAATCTAAATCTTCAAGTGGCCCTATGGACAAATACTGTGAATTAACTCCCGAAGAGCTTGTTGCCGCAAGGAAGAGGAAACGTGGTGCTGACACGATCCAGGGGAAGCTGACAACTGAGAAGAGAGAACAAAAAAGGGCTCGTGCTTGTGAGTACATCTGCCAGTGGTTCTATGAAGCTTGCATTCCATTCAACGCAGTCACACTTCCCAGCTTTGACCTCATGCTTCAGTCAATTGGACAGTATGGTGAGGACTTGGACGGTCCTACTCCTTATGAAATGGGTGGCCCAATATTGTATAAGAGGAGGAAAAGAGTTCAGGAGTCCTTCAATGCACACAGGAAGACTTGGGAGCTTACTGGATGTACAATCATGACAGATGCATGGACTGACATAAGAGGAAGAGGGGTAATGAATCTTGTAGTTCATAGTGCTCATGGTGTGGTGTTTCTTAATTCTGTGGATTGTTTAGCCGTGAAGAAAGATGGGAAGTACATCTTTGAGCTTGTTGATAGATGCATAGAAGAGGTTGGTGAGAAGCATGTAGTTCAAGTTGTGACTGATAATGCAAGTGTTAATCAAGCGGCATCAACCTTGTTGAAAGCAAAGCACCCCAACATATTTTGGAATGGTTGTGCTGCCCATTCTATTGATCTGATGTTAGAGGATATTGGCAAAGCTTAAAACAGTGGACTCTACTATTACACAAACTAGAGCTGTCACTGTTTTCCTTTATGCACACACTAGAGTTTTGTCTCTAATGAGGGAATTCCTTGGGAAAGATCTGGTGAGGTCTGGCATTACAAGGTTTGCTACAGCTTACTTGAACTTGAAAAGCATGCTGGACAACAAGAAAGAACTGCAGAAGCTATTCAGATCAGATCATATGGATGAAATGGGTTACTTAAAAAAGGTGAAAGGACGTGATTCAAACCGAAGTGTGCGCTCTGAAAATTTTTAGACGGGAGTAGAACGTGCTGTCAACTTCTTTGAGCCTTTGGCTAATTTGCTGCGGCGAATGGACAGCGATGTACCAGCTATGGGTTTCATATATGGCGCTTTTTTGGATGCAAAGAAGGAGATTGCAACTAGATTTGACAATGAGGAGGCTAGTATCCAGGAAGTGCTACACATTATTGATAAGAGATGGGACAACAAATTGAAGGGGCCCCTACATAGGGCTGGATACTTCTTAAACCCATACTACTACTATGAAAACAAGCTGGAGATTGAGTTGGATGGAACATTTAAAGATGGCCTTGTTGCTTGCATGGAGAAGATGGTTAGAGATGGTAAGAAGGAAGATATAATGACAGCTGAGTGTCAGGCATATCAAAATGAAGAGGGGTCGTTTGGAAGGGACAGTGCTAAAAGGCAGCGGAGAAACAAGAACTTTGATCCAGGTAAAGAACTAAATATTTACATTGTTGAAATAAAATGTGTAGGCTGCAATGCGAATTAGATGTTGCAGCTTTGTTAGCTGTTATTTGTTACTTGTTGATGCAGCTGAATGGTGGTCCAATCATGGATCAAGTGCACCAAATCTCAGGGTACTGGCTATGCGGATTTTGAGCTTGACATGCAGCTCATCAGCTTGTGAGAGAAACTTCAGTGTTTTTCAGCAGGTAAGAATGTAGTACAAAGTACAAACTGTCAACATATCCTTTATATGCATATATGTTTCTTTTTCTTACTGATGTTTGTTTACTTGCAATGTACAATCAGGTTCAAGGCAGCAAAAGGCGCAACAGGCTACTTCATGACAAAATGAGAGATCTTGTCTTCATCAAGGCCAACTCCCAACTTGAACAAAAGAGAATGAACAAAGATAGGGATCCACTTGTGGACAGAACACATGCAGATGTTGTGGAAGATGAAGATAACGAGTGGATCACAGGAATTGTGCCGGTTCCAGTTGTGGATACTGCAGATGAACCTGAAGAAGAACCAATACCACAACCGAGAGCAAGAGTTGCTGCATCAAAAAGAAATAAAGCTCGTCAGCCTAGGAAGAAGTTGCTCCCAGTTTTTCGTGATGATGAGCTGCAATCTGTGGGTTCTTCTTCTGATTCGGATGATGATGCCATGGCAGCAAGTTCATCTGATTCTGATCGAGCTTTTGCATCGTTGTTGGCTGGCTCCTAAAGTCCTAAGTCCTTATTTCTGCTATTCTGGACCTTGCTTGTTGGCTGTTTAATTTATCTGTCTACTTTGTTTGTCTGAAATCTGAATGTATGAACTCTGAACAGTGCTATATGCCTATATCTGGATCATGCTTTGTTATCTGAACAATGTTTTAGCCTTGGTTTTAGCTGCTGAAATCTGTCATTTGTGCTGATATATCTGTCATTTGTATGCTATATGCTGAAATCTGAATAATGTTTTGTGAAACGCTATTTTGCAAAATAGCGCGCTATTAGCACGCTATTTCGTTTATAGCGTTTTTTGAAGGCTGCGCTATTTCAAATAGCGCGCTATTTTTTTCCTTGGCAAACCCTCGAATTCCTCAAAAAGCTTGATTCTAGATTGAAATAATCAATATGTAAAATCGGAACAAGTAATTGAGGAGATTCGTGCCTGAATGTACACGTGCTCTAATCCTTTGAGCTCAGCTGTCCATTGGATCTCTTCCTGGATCAAGAAAACATATGCGGCACCGGTCTCCTCTTCTTTGGGGCAAGCCGGCGAGGGCATGGACGGCCCAGGGTTTGCTTCACCTGCCCTTTGTGTCTATGGCCCATGGGCTACAACACGGTGCAGTGCGACTCGGCCTCCGCATGCCTAGCACTCTCATGGCGGGCAAGACGGGCCTTGGACTCGGAGCCCGACATTGATGGGACAAGGACCCAACACATGGGTTTTGCTCGGCCGCTGTCGGTAGATTCGGCTTTGGAGCGAACACGCGCCTAGAGCCAGCCGGACGACTATCTCCTCCTCGTTGGTGCAGGGGACGGGGTCCTAGTCGACGGATCCGGAGTTGCCAAACTCAGACCCGTTGCCCACCATGTCAAAAATGATCAACGATCACCGGAGGAGCTGGGCGGAGTGGACTGGAAGTGGAATGAAATGGCAAATATGGCTAGGATTTGGTCAGGGGTACAAATATGGACATGATATATGTGGGGTCGAAGTGGGACGGTCTGACATGATGGACGCGTCCAGACGTTCCAAATCCATCCAATGTATGGGCTAGGTTTTAGAGGTGTCGGACAACCCAGACGTTTGGGTTGACTTCGGGGAATCCGATTAGGTGATTTTTTGATCGGACTGTTCTAAACTTTAAAAACTGTTTGAGGGGTTAGCTTGTAGATGCCCTTAGTAGACAGGTATATTTCTAGAGCATCCAGGGCCTATGATCAGGCAATATTCCGATGACTTCCCTCCTTTGTGGTTTAATATTAAAATTTAATAATACGAATTCAGTAGTATAATTTGTCATATTATAGGTGGTACTTTCTTTGTTTCAAAATAAATGTCTTAATTTTAGTATAATTTATACTTCTTCCGATCCATTACTTGTCGCGGCTTTAGCATATTTGCTTGTATAGTTCCACCGATTCATTGACGCGTCACATCGTCATTTCCAACACCAATCCATGCACGAACTGACGCGTCCGCGCCTAATTACAGCACTGCATTTGGACGCTAACCACACGAAGCCAACCGGTGCTTCTCCGGCCTTCCCGTCCTTTTGATTCCTGTTGGACAAGCCCCCAAAGCGCCCGCTAGCGACTCTCCGTAGGCAATCACCCTAGCGACTCTTCGGGGAAACGGAGACCCTCGTCGCGTTTCTCTTGTTCTTCTTCCTCTCCCACTGCAGACCGACGGCGAGACGACGACCCATCGCCCTCCGGCCCCTTTTCCAGCCAGCGGTGGCGGCGGTGGCGTCCTTTCCGTTCGTCGTCGTCGTCGGCGGCTCGCGCGTGCAGAACCGGCGGGCGTGTCCCCCACTCGCGCCCATGAAGATGAGATTTTTCCTGGCCCAGGTCGGACGATAAGCTGTCAGTGTTTGGCCGGGTCTCCTCGTCGGCGAGTGTCATTCTTGACGTTGATCCGATCCCCATCTTCATGCTCTCCCCGTCACCCGAGTCCTTCTGTCCAGATACTTTGTGCAGACGCAATACCGCATCCGTGTCGGTTTGTATTTGACCTGCGCATCGGGTGTCTCTGTCGTCCTTCTGTCACCGGGGGCCCTACCGCTGCACGTCTGCATTTTGTTAGGGGACGCGGCGTTCTGATCGCGTCCAGATAATAAGTGCGCGCTGTGGTTCAGTCGTTGACGCAACTAAATCATTAATTTATTATGCAATACAAAATCAATTGAATCGTGGGGACAAGTCAGAGGAGAAATTGAGAGAAGAAGAAAAGAATTACGTACAAGTAAAGTAATGCTACGAGATGATGGGAAATTCCTGGGTTAAATTGGTTTTGAATTTGAAAATCGTAACAGGCAAAAATGTGCGCTTATTTCAGTTTGAGAAACCATGATACTACAATCTTTTACCCGCGTGATCTGTGGTGATTCACAGATTCACGTTGGTCTAAAATCAACTGAAACAAAAATTGTACTTAAATCTGAAAATCGCAAGTAACAAAAATGTGCTACAGTACCGCGTTGGTCTTTGCCTTTCACTTATTTCTGTTTGGGAAACCATGATTCCATCTTTTACCCGTGTGATCTGTGGTGATTCACAGATTCACGTTGACCTAAAATTAACTGAAACTTTTTTTGAGAGTACGCCAAAAGCGTACCGTAGCTTTATAGAAGGGGAGAAATATATTTACAAGAGAAAATTAGTAGCTAGTCACGTGGTCACAAGTCGACCATGACACCGCCTCCACTCCACTCCCAATACACTCGTACTACTCGACTACGTGCGTCACTCCAATCGCTCCGGCCTTCTTCCGGTTATACAGTTCCTGAAAGATAGCCTCAGTCACGCCGAAAACATCTAACATGCCACTCCTACCAAAGACCCTAGCGTTTCTCTGCTTCCACAACAACCAACAGATTAACATTACAACCGTGTCAAAGCCTTTCCTGCTCCTCTTGACCATCCCCTTCCTCGCCTCGCACCACCAATCTGTGATCTGGGACTGTGACGTGGGGCATAGTGTTTGGTCCACTCTGATCCTGGTGAAGCAAAGATACCACACGTGCCTGGCGTACACGCACTATAGCAGGATGTGGTCCACCGTATCCTCGTCCTGGTCACAGAGGTAGCATGGGGATGTTTGGTCTTGTAAACCGTGCCTAGTTCTCCTGTCCGAAGTCCAAAGACGATATTGCACCGCGAGCCACATGAAGATTCGGCAGGATAGCGCGCCCAACATTTCAAGATGGCCGCGAAGGAGTGGAACCGTATCCCTCCCATACATAGCATCCTGTATGCCGAGGATGCTGAGTAGTCACCGAACTCGTTCCAGGCCCATAGCGGAGTGTCCTCTAACGGCGAGTCCAATTGCACATCCATAAGAAACTCCTAGAGCCGAATGAACTTGCAAGAGCGTCAGTGTCAAGGTCCCCAGTGATGTCGTTTGTCCAGGCGTGCATACAAAGCCCATCTCTGACAAGGCGTTTGTTTGCCACCTGCGTCCTGACTCTGGTCACCACCAAGGGCGCAATCTCAGCTACCGTACCTTCGTTGAGCCATCTGTCTCTCCAGAAAAGGGTGTGCCCTTCGTTTCCGACGCGCCATTGGACTAGACTCCCAAAAGCATGCACCACCTGCTTATCTGCGGTGAGATTTAGGCCCTGCCAAGGCCTAGACGGATCCGTCCTCCTAAGCCATTCCCATCTCAGAATCAGCACGATACTGTGCTTGTGGAGATCAATGAGGCCCAACCCTCCGAGCTGCTTGGGGCGACATACTCTTTTCCAAGATACCACACACTTGCCTCCATTTACAGCCTCCATTCCAGCCCAAAAAAAAGCGCGACAGCCCTTGTCAACTTGTTCCAGGGCCCACTTGGGCGCCTCAGCCACCATAAGGTGGTGCATTGGCCTAGCTCTCATGACTTGGTAACCAGGATGAGCCGTCCCGGCTTGGTGACTAGGCCGCGTTGCCAGTCGGGCATAATGTGAAGTGCAACGTCAACTATCGGCTGCCACTCATTCCACTTGAGTTGCTTGATGCCTAACTGTAGCCCAAGGTCTTTGCACGGAAAGGAGTCGATCTTCCATGTTAGAGCATTCCTAACCAGCTCCACACCCTCCTCCTCTGATCTTATCAGAATTGCCGCAGACTTGGCAAAACAATTTCAACCCCAAAGCCACTCCAAAGATACCAAGCAGGTCCTTCACCAGTTGCAGATCCAATCTGGTAGGCCTGATGTAGAGGACCACGTCGTCCGCATACAAGGAGAGTCTCTGCATCAGGTTACAGTCGGCGATAGGGCTGAGAATCCCATGATCATGCGCCTTGATGACAAGTGAGGTGAGAACATCCATAGCAATGATGAAAAGCAAGGGGGAGGCCGGATCCCCTTGCCGGAGCCCCTTGGCATGCATAAACTTTGCGCCAGCACATCCATTGACCATGACTCTCGAGCTAGCAGATATATGTTGGGGAACGTAGTAATTTCAAAAAATTTCCTACGCACACGCAAGATCATGGTGATGCATAGCAACGAGAGGGGAGAGTGTTGTCCACGTACCCTCGTAGACCGAAAGCGGAAACGTTAACACAACGCGGTTGATATAGTCGTACGTCTTCACGATCTGACCAATCAAGTACCGAACGTACGGCACCTCCGAGTTCAGCACACGTTCAGCTCGATGACGTCCCTCGAACTCCGATCCAGCCGAGTGTTGAGGGAGAGTTTTGTCAGCACGACGGCGTGGTGACGATGATGATGTTCTACCGACGCAGGGCTTCGCCTAAGCACCGCTACGATATTATCGAGGTGTAATATGGTGGAGGGGGGGCACCGCACACGGCTAAGAGATCAATAGATCAATTGTTGTGTCTATGGGGTGCCCCCCTGCCCCCGTATATAAAGGAGCAAGGGGAAGGCCGCCGGCCAAGGAGGAGGGTGCGCCAAAGGGGGGAGTCCTACCCCCACCGGGAGTAGGACTCCTCCTTTCCTTGTTGGAATAGGAGAAGGGAAGGGAGAAGGAGAAAGAAGGAAGGGGGCACCCCCCCTCCCTAGTCCAATTCGGACTAGTCCATGGGGAGGGGTGCGGCCACCCTTTGGGGTCTTTCTCTCCTTTCCCGTATGGCCCATTAAGGCCCAATACGAATTCCCGTAACTCTCCGGTACTCCGAAAAATACCCGAATCACTCGGAACCTTTCCGAAGTCCGAATATAGTCGTCCAATATATCGATCTTTACGTCTCGGCCATTTCGAGACTCCTCGTCAAGTCCCTGATCTCATCCGGGACTCCGAACTCCTTCGGTACATCAAAACATATAAACTCATAATATAACTGTCACCGTAACGTTAAGCGTGCGGACCCTACGGGTTCGAGAACTATGTAGACATGACCGAGACACCTCTCCGTCAATAACCAATAGCGGAACCTGGATGCTCATATTGGCTCCCACATATTCTACGAAGATCTTTATCGGTCAGACCGCATAACAACATACGTTGTTCCCTTTGTCATCGGTATGTTACTTGCCCGAGATTCGATCGTCGGTATCTCGATACCTAGTTCAATCTCGTTACCGGCAAGTTTCTTTACTCGTTCCGTAATACATCATCCCGCAACTAACTCATTAGTTACAATGCTTGCAAGGCTTATAGTGATGTGCATTACTGAGTGGGCCCAGAGATACCTCTCCGACAATCGGAGTGACAAATCCTAATCTCGAAATACGCCAACCCAACAAGTACCTTTGGAGAGACCTGTAGAGCACCTTTATAATCACCCAGTTACGTTGTGACGTTTGGTAGCACACAAAGTGTTCCTCCGGTAAACGGGAGTTGCATAATCTCATAGTCATAGGAACATGTATAAGTCATGAAGAAAGCAATAGCAACATACTAAACGATCGAGTGCTAAGCTAACGGAATGGGTCAAGTCAATCACGTCATTCTCCTAATGAGGTGATCCCGTTAATCAAATGACAACTCATGTCTATGGCTAGGAAACATAACCATCTTTGATTAACGAGCTAGTCAAGTAGAGGCATACTAGTGACACTCTGTTTTGTCTATGTATTCACACATGTATTATGTTTCCGGTTAATACAATTCTAGCATGAATAATAAACATTTATCATGATATAAGGAAATAAATAATACTTTATTATTGCCTCTAGGGCATATTTCCTTCAATCTCCCACTTGCACTAGAGTCAATAATCTAGTTCACATCGCCATGTGATTTAACATCAATAGTTCACATCACCATGTGATTAACACCCTTAGTTCACATTGTCATGTGACCAACACCCAAAGGGTTTACTAGAGTCAATAATCTAGTTCAGATCGCTATGTGATTAACACCCAAAGAGTACTAAGGTGTGATCATGTTTTGATTGTGAGATAATTTTAGTCAATGGGTCTGTCACATTCAGATCTGTAAGTATTTTGCAAATTTCTATGTCTACAATGCTCTGCACGGAGCTACTCTAGCTAATTGCTCCCACTTTCAATATGTATCTAGACCGAGACTTAGAGTCATCTAGATTAGTGTCAAAACTTGCATCGACGTAACCCTTTACGACGAACCTTTTGTCACTTCCATAATCGAGAAACATATCCTTATTCCACTAAGGATAATTTTGACCGCTGTCCAGTGATCTACTCCTAGATCACTATTGTACTCCCTTGCAAAAATCAGTGTAGGGTATACAATAGATCTGGTACACAGCATGGCATACTTTATAGAACCTATGGCCAAGGCATAGGGAATGACTTTCATTCTCTTTCTATCTTCTGCCGTGGTCGGGCTTTGAGTCTTACTCAATTTCACACCTTGTAACACAGGCAAGAACTCTTTCTTTGACTGTTTATATTTTGAACTACTTCAAAATCTTGTTAAGGTATGTACTCATTGGAAAAACTTATCAAGCGTCTTGATCTATCTCTATAGATCTTGATGCTCAATATGTAAGCAGCTTCACCAAGGTCTTTCTTTGAAAAACTCCTTTCAAACACTCCTTTATGCTTTGCAGAATAATTCTACATTATTTCCGATCAAAAATATGTCATTCACATATACTTATCAGAAATGCTGTAGTGCTCCCACTCACTTTCTTGTAAATACATGCTTCACCGCAAGTCTGTATAAAACTATATCCTTTGATCAACTTATCAAAGCGTATATTCCAACTCCGAGATGCTTGCACCAGTCCATAGATGGATCGCCGGAGCTTGCATATTTTGTTAGCACTTTTAGGATTGACAAAACCTCCTGGTTGCATCATATACAACTCTTCTTTAATAAATCCATTAAGGAATGCAGTTTTGTTTATCCATTTGCCATATTTCATAAAATGCGGCAATTGCTAACATGATTCAGACAGACTTAAGCATAGATACGAGTGAGAAACTCTCATCGTAGTCAACACCTTGAACTTGTCGAAAACCTTTTTGCGACAATTCTAGCTTTGTAGACAGTAACACTACTATCACTGTCTGTCTTCCTCTTGAAGATCCATTTAATCTCAATGGCTCGCCGATCATTGGGCAAGTCAATCAAAGTCCATACTTTGTTCTCATATATGGATCTTATCTCAGATTTCATGGCCTCAAGCCATTTCGCGGAATCTGGGCTCATCATCGCTTCCTCATAGTTCGTAGGTTCGTCATGGTCAAATAACATGACCTCCAGAACAGGATTACCGTACCACTCTGGTGTGGATCTCACTCTGGTTTACCTACGAGGTTTGGTAGTAACTTGATCTGAAGTTACATGATCATCATCATTAACTTCCTCACTAATTGGTGTAGGAGTCACAGGAACAGATTTCTGTGATGAACTACTTTCCAATAAGGGAGCAGGTACAGTTACCTCATCAAGTTCTACTTTCCTCCCACTCACTTCTTTCGAGAGAAATTCCTTCTCTAGAAAGGATCCATTCTTAGCAACGAATGTCTTGCCTTCGGATCTGTGATAGAAGGTGTACCCAACTGTCTCCTTTGGGTATCTTATGAAGACACATTTCTCCGATTTGGGTTTGAGCTTATCAGGATGAAACTTTTTCACATAAGCATCGCAACCCCAAACTTTAAGAAACGACAACTTTGGTTTCTTGCCAAACCACAGTTCATAAGATGTCGTCTCAACGGATTTAGATGGTACCCTATTTAACGTGAATGTAGCTGTCTCTAATGCATAACCCCAAAACGATAGTGGTAGATCGGTAAGAGACATCATATATCGCACCATATCTAATAAAGTACTGTTACGATGTTCGGACACACCATTACACCATGGTGTTCCAGGTGGCGTGAGTAGTGAAAAAGCTAGGGATATAGTTCTTCATCCTTCTACCATTCGCAACCAAGTGAAAAAGCTAGGTATTTGCATCTCCTTCCCTGAGCCAAGTAATGCGAGATCTCTAGCGAGTCATTGTTCTCTTCAACAAGGCCAACCCCAGCACAAGCTGCTTGAGGGTTCTCCTGAGCCACCTCTCCTCATCAGTGAGCAACCGAGTCTCCTGGGCGCAGTCAAACCTCAAGATGAAGATGTTGGCAATGGCAATTTGCATCTTGATGTCACCCACTCTCTTCTGGCTCCAAAGCGCGAGAGATTTTGCCGTGTTCCCAAGGAGGGTATCAAGTCTCCTGAATGGGTCTGAAATAGCCTCATCACAAGTCCAAGCCTCTTGCACCACCTCCATGAATCCATCCATCTTCACCCAAAACTTCTCGAAGCGAAATCTCCTCCTAGGCCCCATGAGCTCATCCAAAGCCAGGTGTAGGGGGCAGTGGTCGGAAATTGCCGTGGACAGCGCCTGGAGCAGGCAGTCTGGGTGGTCGAGCTCCCAATCAATGGAGACAAAGGCGCGGTCGATCTTAGTCATCGTCGGGTTCTCACGCTCGTTACTCCACGTGTAATTACGCCCATGTAGGAAAAACTCCTTGAGAGCGTTGTCATCAACGAAACTTTTGAACCGTGTAAGTGCATCTAGTGCCCCTTAGTGATTTTGGTGTATTGAAGACTTATAGGTTAAGGGACTAATGTGTTTGTGAGTGTACACAGGTCTATAAGTCTATGAGGAGTTTGATATTTACAGAGAAAGTCGACCCCTAAAAATGAATGTCTTCAGCTGAAGACTTTTGAAAGTGCGTTATATCGACTAGAGGGGGGGGGGTGAATAGGCGATTTTTATGAATTATTCACTGAGGAATTTCAGGGTGAGAAATTCCTGAGCAAAGAACTACTTGCAGCGGAATAAGTACTCAGTAGTAATCATAACAGAACACAAGCATGGTCATCATGATGAAATGAAGACAAGCACATAGTACAGAAAGCGTAAACACAGGATAACACAGGATGAAGACAAAAAGACTGAAGAAATTGAACTGAGGAAATTGAGAAAGTCTTCAGTCAAAGTCTTCAAACACAGATATGAACAAGTGCACAACACAATAATGAGGAAATGAAAGAGTTGAGGAAATAGAACCAGTAAGCTTGGTGAAGACAATGATTTGGTAGACCAGTTCCAACTGCTGTCTCAGTTGTATGTCTGGTTGGAGCGGCTAGTTATTTAAACCTGAGGACACACAGTCCCGGACACACAGTCCTCACCGTATTCTCCTTGAGCTAAGGTCACACAGACCTCGCCCAATCACTCGTGGTAAGTCTTCAGGTGACTTCCAAACCTTCACAGACTCGGTCACTCGGCGATCCACAATTCCTCTTGGATGCTCTAGACCATGACGCCTAACCGTCTGGAAGAAGCACAGTCTTCAAAGGTAACAAGCGTCGGATCTACGCAAGATCAATCTCTTCAGTGATGCTCAATCACTTTGGGTTTGTAGGTGTTTGGGTTTTCCTCACACGATGATTTTTGTTGAGGATATAGACCTGGGGGTCACCCGCCAGGAGGGCCGGGTTACTCCAAGGATCATTACCAGAAGCCCGGAGCTAAATTTCAGGATAATGGGCTAGAGATGGGCTGAGACCCGGATATGGCTTAAAGCCCGTAGTTACAATCATTGTTATAGTAGACTTGTAGTGTAAGGCAAGTATTGTTTTAGAGCCCGAGCCGGACACTCTTATGAGCCGGCCGGGACTCTAAGGGCTGCTGGGCGTCAGCCTCCCTATATAAAGGGACGACCCGGCAGCGGTTTGGCGACGACGACAATCTCTCCGAGAGCCGGGCATAGCTGTTTAGCTCCCTGGCGATCGTAACCCCAATCAATAACACCTCGAACTGGACGTAGGCTTTTACCTTCACCGTAAGGGGCCGAACCAGTATAAACCCTCGTGTTCCTTGTCCCGCATAACCCCTTCAAGCTTCCTAGTTGCGATGGCTCCACGACTAAGTCCTAGCCCAAGGACATCTGCCGTGACAATTCCACGACAGTTGGCGCCCACCGTGGGGCGAGCGCACGGTGGATTTGAGTTCTTGAAGGGCAGCTTCGAAGGGCTCAAGGGATACGCTGTGGGCCGGATGATCAAGAGTCGTCGCGGCAGGCTCTACATCGACGACGCGGACTGGGGCCCCGACGCCGGCTCAGTGGAGTACGGGTACCGGGTCCCCTTTGGCGGAATTCATGTCTTCATTGGCAAGGTTGGTGAGCCGGGCCGCGAGCCGGGTCTCTGCACCGATCTCATCGAAACGGCTCAGCGCGCACGACCCGCCCGGGCCCGGCCTGCCTTAAAACGCGCTTTTGTGGGATGCATCCATGGAAGGCCCTCCGATCCATCTGGGTCTGGGGATGAGGCGGCCGCCGACTCTGACGGCGAGTCGGCCGCTGATGAGTCAAACTCGTTGTACCAACTTCAAGATGGCAGGCTCATGAGTTATTCCGATGGCAACAGTATTCCGGACCTTTTTGAGCCGCCAAGTCAGGTCGGAGTTTTTATGGCTGGTGCGCAGTCTGTTCAGAACCCCGCTACCGGATCAGAAACCCGGAGCCTTCCCCGGCTCAGGTGCTGATGGATCTCACAGATAAGATGACGGCCCTGTTAACTGCCACGGTTGACCCGGCAGATCAAGCCCAGCATGACGCGGAGGTGGCACAGTTAAAATTGGATCTGACGAAAGCAAAAGAGGATCTTGCAGCAGAAGGGATCAGGCTGGCGGCGGAGCGGGCGGCTCTCGACGCCCGGACTCAGTTGATTCAGGCGCAGTCCTTCCAACTCATGATGGATCAGAACGCGGCCAATGAGGTCATGAGAAGGAGGCATCAGAAGGCCCAGTCTCGACTCCCGCCGGTTTACGATCCGCGCAATCTATTCAACACGCCGGGTGCGGGATCCAGTAACCCACCAGGGGTCATTGCGCCCGGGTCGGGACCCCTTATTCAGCCACTAGTAATGGGGCCTCCCCAGGCGCCCACTGCCCCGCCTCAGTATGTGCCAATACCCCCGGGTCATTACGATAACCCGCTGGAGAACATGGTAGCTGCGGCAGCACGACTGGCGGCTCTTCCCGTTGACGGCAATTCTCCGGCAGCCGTTGAAACCCGCCGGGTCAGGGAACTCCTGTAGACGGCCCTAGCGCAGCAAGAGGCGTACTCCTACAGCCGAGACAGGATCCACTCAACTCCTCGCCCAGGCCAGAGCCCGAGTTACAGCCGGCACATGGTCTCGGCGACCGGCTCAAGTAATGTCCGACGCCATGGCCCGGCTCATGTTGGAACCTTCTACGCCGCAGACCAAGCACGGCAAGAGGCGGAGCAGGTGCCGCAATTGACGGCTTATCAGACCCCCCCGGCTTATCCAACGGCGTCCGTTGATGTGGGTATTTCTACCAGGACCGGGGGTGTCCCTTGTTTGGTGCCGGCCATCCGTAATGAACGTCTACCTAAGGATTTCAAGGGCCCTAGGAAGGTGCCTAACTATACAGCTGACTTACAGCCTGCGGCCTGGATTGAAAGTTATGAGATGGCTATGGAACTGCTAGAGGTCAGCGAGGCGGCCATGGCCAAATATTTCACCATGATGTTAGATGGAACTGCCCGCACGTGGTTAAAAGGGCTGCCACCGAACTCCATTGGGTCTTGGACTGAGCTGAAGGCCCGGTTCATTCAAAACTTCAAGGATACCTGTAGGCAGTCTATGTCAATTGTGGATTTGACTAACTATAAGCAGCAGGAGGGTGAGTCCACGACCCATTGGGTTCGCCGGGTCAAGGAGATCATACATTCATCAGATAAGATGGACGCCGGCTCTGCAGTCTTGATGTTAGAACAGAACTGTCGTTTTGTGCCCCTAAAGATGAAGCTTGGGCGGCTTAAACGTGACTGCACGGATATGGGTACACTAATGGCGGCTCTTGTCAAATACGCTGATTCCGATGGTACCAAGGATCCCCCTTCAGATGATGAAAGGACAGGGAAGGGAAAGAAGAACGGCAATGGCAAGGGCCCTCAGTTTAACCCGGGGAATCAAGGAGGAGGCAAGCGCAAGGCCGATGGCAGCCTGGAGTTCGTAGCCAACACCCAAGGCAACAACCAGCGACGCAAGGGGAGGCCCCCTCCCCGAGGCGGCGGGTCAGGACCTTCTCTGGAGCAGCTGTTGAATGAACCTTGTCCGAGACACGGCTCTAGAGAGAAGCCAGCGACTCATCTGTGGAAGGATTGTGCTATCATGAAGGCCTTTAAAAACTACAATGGCCCGGGCGGCGGCCCAGGCGCAGGCGGCTCCGGCGCTGGCGGCTTTCATGGCCCGGGTGGCGGGTCAAATTCCGGTCCTCAGGACGGTCAAGGGGGCTTCAATCAACAGTCTGGTCAGGGTCATCAACAGCAACAGGGGGGCTATCAGACCAACCCGAAGCAACTTAGCGGTGGACAGTATCACGTGTTCACCACTAGTTTGTGCAAACGAGACGAGAAGCTTCACAAGAGGGCTGTTAATGCTGTTGAGCCGGCGGTTCCACGCTACTTACGGTGGTCGGAGCAGCCCATAGTGTGGAGTAGGGAGGATCACCCTCCCCGGGTGGACAACCCGGGCCACCTGGCCTTAGTAGTGGCTCCTCAGGTGGGAGGCTATAAGTTCACAAAGGTACTCATGGATGGAGGCAGCAGCATCAACATCCTCTATTATGAGACTTTCCGTCGTATGGGGCTAGTTGATAAGAACCTCAGCCAGTCAAATACTATCTTCCATGGTGTGGTACCCGGTAAGTCGGCTTATCCAGTCGGCAAGATCGAATTGGAAGTGGCTTTTGGTGATGAAAACAACTACAGGGTGGAGAAGTTGACCTTTGAGGTGGTCAAGATAAGAAGTCCATACCATGCTATATTCGGACGGCCGGCTTACGCCAAGTTCATGGCACGGCCGTGTTATGTGTACTTACAGCTCAAGATGCCGGGTCACAATGGGACCATTACAGTTCACGGCAGCCGGAAAGTGGCTCTGGAGTGTGAGGAAGGTGACGCGGCTTATGCAGAGTCTGTTTGTGCCACAGAAGAGTTGAAATTTTATAAAGACAATGTTGACCCAACAGATATGACCTCTCTGAAAAAGCCAACCACGGAGAATGAACCAGCAATGAAGTTTAAATCAGCCGATGAGACTAAACTTGTTGATTTTGTTCCAGGTGACTCGTCTCAGCAGTTCAGCATCAGTGCAAATCTGGACCCGAAATAGGAAGGCGCGCTCATCGAGTTCATCCGTGAGAATAGGGACATCTTTGCATGGAAACCTTCTGACATGCCAGGTGTACCTAGAGAACTCGCTGAGCACACTCTCAATGTGGATCCAAAATTTAAGCCGGTCAGACAGTTCCTTCGACGGTTTAACGAAGAGAGGCGGAAGGCTATTGGTGAAGAAGTGGCCCGGCTTTTGGCGGCCGGGTTCATTGTTGAGGTTTTTCACCCAGAGTGGTTGGCTAACCCGGTGCTTGTACTTAAAAAGAACGGCACCTGGCGGATGTGTGTGGACTACACGGACTTGAACAAGGCGTGTCCGGCTGATCCTTTTGCTCTCCCCCGTATCGATCAAATCATTGACGCCACGGCAGGTTGTGCACGCTTAAGTTTCTTGGATGCTTATTCCGGGTATCATCAGATTAAGATGGCAGTTAAGGACCAGGAGAAGACGGCGTTCATCACTCCCTTTGGAGCCTTCTGCTATGTGTCTATGCCCTTTGGACTCAAGTGTGCACAGGCGACTTACCAGCGTTGTGTGCAGAATTGCCTTCATAAGCAGATCGGGCGCAATGTTCATGCTTACGTGGACGACATTGTGGTTAAATCCATCAAGGAGGAAACCCTGATAGATGACTTAAGGGAAACCTTCAACAATCTCCGGGTCTATAAGATGATGCTTAACCCGGCCAAATGTGTTTTTGGTGTTCCTGCAGGCAAACTATTGGGCTTCTTGGTTTCTGACAGGGGCATTGAGGCTAACCCAGAGAAGATCAAAGCTATCACTTCTCTAGCTAAGCCGGCATGTATAAATGACGTTCAGCGTTTGGCGGGTCGCATCGCTGCGTTAAGCCGGTTTATAAGCCGTTTGGGTGAGAAGGCTATGCCTTTATATCAATTGATGAAGAAAACTGATAACTTTGTCTGGAATGATGCAGCTAATACCGCCTTCGAGGATTTGAAAAAGCAACTGGCAGAGCCCCCCGTCCTTGCTGCTCCGGTTGATAAGGAGCCCTTGCTACTGTATGTAGCGGCAAACGCACGAGCTGTCAGCGTGGCTATTGTGGTGGAGCGCAAGGAGGCAGGTAAGGAGCATCCGGTTCAGCGGCCGGTTTATTATGTCAGTGAGGTGCTCATTGAGTCCAAGCAGCGGTATCCGCATTGGCAGAAGCTCGTATATGGGGTATTTATGGCGAGCCGGAAGCTTAAGCATTACTTTCAAGGTCATCCCATCACTGTGGTCAGTTCCGCCCCTCTCGGTGATATTATCCAGAACAGAGAGGCTACAGGGAGAATTGCTAAGTGGGCTATAGAACTTGGACCTCATGACCTCAAATATGTGCCACGCACTGCTGTTAAGTCTCAGGCCTTGATAGATTTCATCAATGATTGGACAGAGTCACAAGTACCCGAGCAAAAGCCGGATAACACTTATTGGACTATTCACTTTGATGGGTCCAGGCAGCTGGAGGGCTCGGGGGCTGGTGTGGTCTTGGCTTCCCCTAAAGGTGACAAGTTCCATTATGTGCTACGGTTGATGTTTCCTTGCACTAATAATGCGGCTGAGTACGAGGCTTTGCTCCACGGTCTTCGGGTGGCTAAGGAGATGAGCTTAAGCCGGCTGAGGTGTTTTGGTGACTCAGACTTGGTGGCTCAACAAGTATCAGGCACCTGGGATTCTAAGGATCCTCTAATGGCGGCTTATCGCCGCAAGGTTGATGCCATTGCCGGGCACTTTCAGGGATATCAAGTGGAGCACATTGACCGCAGGAAGAATGAGGCGGCTGATGCTTTAAGCCGGCTCGGCTCTCAGCGAAAGCCGGTGCCGCCTAACACTTTCCTGGATGTCCTATATAACCCTTCGGTTAAATTGCCTACAGAGGAGGACTTGGCTATCCCTGACCCGGAGGCACGACTGGTGGCGGCTCTTCATATCATACCAGACTGGACAATGCCATATCTGGCTTATATAACCCGGGGAGAGTTGCCTGAGGATGAAATTCTGGCCAGGCAAATAACCCGGCGGGCTAAGTCAATGATTGTTTTCGATGGCGAGTTGCATCATCGCAGTGTTTCAGGGGCATTCCAGCGTTGTATCTCCCCTGAGGAAGGTCAAGAGATCTTGCGCGAGATCCATGAAGGGGATTGTGGCCATCATGCCGGTTCAAAATCTCTTGTGGCCAAGGCTTTCCGTCATGGTTTTTATTGGCTGACGGCTCACGCTGATGCAGAGGACTTGGTCAGTAAATGTGATGGCTGCCAAAGGTTCTCCCGACGGGCTCATGTGCCGGCTCAGGAATTGAGGATGATCCCGATCACTTGGCCCTTTGCGGTCTGGGGGCTTGATATGGTCGGGCCTTTTAAACGGTCCAAGGATAAGAAGACCCACCTCTTGGTGGCAGTGGACAAATTCACGAAGTGGGTGGAAGCTGAGCCAGTTAGCAAGTGTGATGCAGCCACGGCGGTTCAATTTATGAAAAAGGTGATCTTCCGCTTCGGCTTTCCACACAGCATCATAACAGACAATGGCACTAATCTGTCCAAAGGCGCTATGGAGGAGTTTTGTCAAAGAGAGCATATCCGGCTTGATGTCTCTTCAGTGGCACACCCCCAATCCAATGGTCAAGCTGAGAGAGCTAACCAGGAGATTCTGAAGGGCATTAAACCCCGGCTCTTGGTCCCTTTGCAACGGACGCCAGGTTGTTGGGTGGAGGAGTTGCCCTCCGTTTTATGGAGCATCAACACTACTCCTAACAGGTCTACAGGCTTCACGCCTTTCTTCATGGTTTATGGAGCAGAAGCAGTTCTCCCCAGCGACATCCGTCATGATTCACCTCGTGTGGCGGCTTATGTTGAGACGGATAATGAACAGGCGCGCCAAGATGCTCTGGACTTGCTGGACGAACAGCGTGATGTGGCAGCCGCCCGTTCAGCGATTTACCAACAAGACCTGCGCCGTTATCATAGCCGCCGGGTCAAATCCCGGGTCTTCCAGGAGGGCGACCTGGTGCTCCGGCTCATCCAGGATCAAACAGATGCACACAAGTTATCCCCACCTTGGGAAGGGCCTTTTGTGGTCAGTAAGAACTTGCACAACGGGTCATATTACCTCATTGATATCCAGGAGCATAAGGACTCACGTAAATCTGAGGAGGAGACCCGTCGGCCGTGGAACATAGCTCAGCTTCGGCCTTACTACACTTGAGCTTCCGACTCTTGTGATGTACATATTTATCTCAGCCATGTATATATTATGATAAAGCAATAAAGCAGGACCTCTGTCCTTTGCTCTCTTCCAAAAATGTGTGTTGTTACATGCTGACTTACAGAAGATCCGGCTTATGATCATCTTCGAATCTAGCTGTAAGCAGTAAAGTCGCTTGGGGGCTTCCTGTTCACACATGGGTCGTATTCGAACCAAAGAGAACATAGCTGTCGATACCCATTTGATTGGCAAAGTGCCGAGCTCATTGGGAAGTTGCCTCTGGTCATATTTGAATCATAGTGTAACCCCTCTGAGAACCGACGTGGATCGTATTCGAATCAGCGTCGTTAAACAAATTTTCAGAATCACTTGGGGGCTTCCTGTTCAAACATGGGTCGTATTCGAACCAAAGAGAACATAGCTGTCGATACCCTCTTGATTGGCATCGCCAAACCCACTGGGGGCTATATGATCGTATCCGAATCTTAGCTTAACCCCTTTGGACCGAGGTTCTGGTCGTATTCGAACCGGAAGTCCTTAAATTTTTACATTTTACCATAAGTTCTCTGATCATGTCAAAGTATGTACTGCCGGGTTTCACTTGCCGGCTTAATTTTGGTTTATCTTGTTAGTTGAGCATCATGGATGTCATCAAGACAAGTAAATTCGAGTTCAAATATTAACCGTGCTACCCGGGTTATTTAACCCGGAAGTATGCTTACAAGCTGTTGAGTGTGTTATCACGGCTGTGTTCAGAATATAGTTAAAGACCAGTCTTTTTGGTTTGAATTTCCGGGGTACCCATCTCCGACACCTGATTTTCAGGGCGGTAAGCCGCCTTGTGACGTGTGATTGGCCTTCTTATGCAGATACTTAAAGGTACTTTTTTAAGAAAGGTTGAGAAGTACGAAGGATAATTATAACCCGGAGGAGCATCAAAAAGAATGACTTCAAAGGATTTCAGCATTCATTACGTGCACGAGGGCACGGCAGAGATAAATTGTTGCACCTATTCTATTACAAAAATCTTTCAAAGTTTCAAGGTTGGAGCGTTGTTTGGTGAGCTGCTAGCCGGTTTATGACGCCTGCTGAGTCGAAGTCCCCAGTTCATCTTCTGCTCTGGCTGATCCCAAGGCTTCGAAGGTCGACGACTTCCAGTTGATGCCACTGAGAGCTTCGAACTGAGCTTCTTCGTCAATTAACCCGTCCGGGTTAATCTCCGGGGCAAAGGTGTGCTGGCGAGCCGGAGGAATCAGATTGATGGCTTCATAGCGAGGGGTTGGAATCCTCTGATTCTCCGCGTTGTATCCCGGCTGATACTTGGTTAAATCGGTGTCGTTCCCGATGATGGTGGCCACCGGGCGCACAGCCTTCACACAAGCCGCGAAGTCCTTCTGGTCGAACGCTGAGCCGTCTTCTTTCAGGCTGGGATAACCCAGGGCGATGTCTGCCGGGTCTAGCTCCGGCAAGAAGGCTTTGGCCCGGCTCAGTGCGGCGATTGCTCCGGATCTCGCGGATGCTCGTCGTAGCTCCTGGATCCGCTGCGGCAGAACTGCGAGCCGGCGCAGGACTTCGGCCAGATGAGTCGGCACTTCATTCGACAGGGCCACCACAGCTAAAGCCCGCTGTGACCCGGTGTAGAGCTGTTCCACCAGGGTGTACACGGCCTTTAACTTGGTGACCACGCTCTGGTTCAAGTTGGCGCTTCTGGAACCTGTTTAACAGCATCAGATGACCCGGTGGTAAGGATGAGTTAAGAGATGTAAACATTCCAATGTGAATGAAAGCCGGTGAGGCGACTTACCGAAGATGGCAGCTACCATTTGGGACACTTGGCGCTTTAGACCGGAGAGCTCAGCGGTCTTCTCAGTAAGGGCCTTCTCCGCCTGTTCTGCCCGGGTCACCAGTGCAGTTTTCTCCTCAGCCCAGGCCTTCCACTCAGCGTCGAATTCAGTCTTCAACTTCTCCTGAGCGGCGATGCTGGAGACAAACTTGGCATTTGCCTTCCGGGTCTCCATCTCTTGTGCCTTCAGCCGGCTCTTGAGATCCGCCAGGTCTGACTCTAATTTCTTGCCAACAGCCTGCATATATTTCCGGGTTATTAACAGTCATCCTATAAAGTCCCAAGCGCTTTCCAAGCAAAGACACTTGGCACTTGGGGGCTAATGCATATTGAACGTATCTATCTATGTACGGCCGGCTCAGTTCAGTAAGCCGGAATCTAAAGTCTACAACATATTCAAGTATAAGTCCTAGACTTGGGGGCTAGAATGGCAAGGATCACTATGCGGAAAGTAAGAGAACAACAGAAGGTTACCTCAGATTTGTGTTGGATCTGGTTGACCATGGCGATCTCGGCGTCCCGGCTCTTGTGAACCTGGCTGATATAGCCTGAGACGAGTTCTCCAATACTTAAGTCGGTGTAGCTGGAGAGATCCAGATTCACCCGGTGGGGTTGTAGCAACTCCCCCCTCGCGGAGCATTTGGCCAGCGCGGTCGGCCTCCCCGGCTCAACAAACTCCGTCCGGGTAATTACCACGTCCGGGTCGTTAGCTGGTGGGGCTGAGCCGGAGGCCTCCGGGTTAGCTAATGTTTCGGTCGTTGTCTTGGTGGTCGGGGCAGGGGCTTCAGGCGCCGTATCCATGGGAATGGTGGCTTCAGGGGCGGAGGCGACTGGCGGCTCTTGAACCGTCGTCTCCGGCTCAGGCAAGTCGGGCACTCCGGCTGACCTGGTCTTCTTTACCTCTTTGGTGAGCTTTGCCTGGGCACTGAAAAGGCAGAAGTGTTAGGCATACAAAGGGTAAGTACAGACAGATAATGTAAGGAGGTTGTTGTTACCCGGGGGCAGTCTTGAAGGCCGGCAGACTTGACTGCATGGAGTCACCCGAGGAGGGGGAGGTCTCCTGGTAATTGGAGTCAGAAGAGTTGAGTGGCTGACGGATGACACCCGCCAACGGATGAAAAGGGTACAGGTGAGAAAAAACCTCAGTGCGGCGTTTTCTTGTTGCGTCGGATAACCCAGTGGAGAGGTCGGTGTCCTTGCGGGCCCGGGTGTGACGCCGGCTCTCGTGAACCTGCTGCTTCAAAAGAAATTGAGGGTCTCGGTGAGCTAATGAATGGGAAAAGCTTACTTTCCGGGTTACCCTTCGGACTTTCAGCTGTGGTAAAGGCTCCGAGCCGGAGGAAAGTGATGTTACCTCTTCGACCGCCGGGTTACTGGCGCCGGTGTCATCCTGTCAATAAGCAAGTGTTGATAAGGCGGACAGCATCAGACAACATATACCGCAAGAATTTAAAAGATTTAAGGGTTACCTCTGACTCGGAGCTATCGCTTAATTGCAGCAGCTCCGAAGCAGTGGGTCTGTTTCCCTTTTTGCGAGGGGCGGCTCTCTTGGCGGCTTTCTTCGCCTTCCTGGCCTTCTTGGCCGCCTCGTGGTCATACTTGACCCGCCAGAATTTATCATCAGCCTGAGAAATACAGTAATGAGTTCTTAGTAAGATGACAGGTAAAACAAAATGGAAAGGTTAAAGTCAGCGGCTTACCGCTGGGGCTGGATTGGTCTTGCAGAACGGGGCTAGCCCGGTTCTTCCACAGTCTGCCAGGCTCTCGTTTAAAAGAGCCTTGGTCTCTTCTTCAGCAACGTCTTCTGGAAGATCATTGCGACTGTGCCTCTGCGGGTCATCCTTTCGCCCGGTGTACTCACACATTAAGCCGGGGCGGCGGCTCAATGGGATCACCCGCCATGAGATCCAGACCCGGACCAGGTCAATTCCGTTCAGACCATTGCCTAGCAGGGCTTTGATCTTGTTGATCGTTGGAAGCAGAGGCTGGCGTTCTGCGGCAGTCAGTTTGTCGGATAATGGATGAGTTGGCTCCAGGCGCGTTGGGCGAAAGCCGGGCAGCGGGCTCTCATCAGCCGGGGACGTGTCTTGGCAGTAGAACCAAGTCATGTTCCAGTCCTTGGGGTGACTTGGCGGTTCTGCGTAAGGGAACAGACAATCCCTGCGCCGTTGGATGGAGATGCCGCCTAACTCTAGACTTGGACCGTTTGCGCACTCGGTTTGGCGGTTCAAATAGAACAGCTCTCTGAAGAGCAGCAGACTCGGCTCTTCTCCAAGATATACTTCACAAAAAACTTGGAAGTTGCAGATGTTGGATATGGAATTGGGTCCTATATCCTGAGGCCGAAGATCAAAGAAGTTGAGCACGTCCCGGAAGAATTTTGAGCCGGGCGGTGCGAAGCCCCGGCTCATATGGTCGACAAAGATCACTACCTCCCCGTCTCTCGGCTGTGGCCTTTCTTCGGACGGGTCAGGGGCACGGTAGGACATCACTTCCTTCTTAGGCAGATATCCGGATTTAACGAAGTTGGCCAGGGTCTCTTCGGTGACGCTGGATTTCATCCAGTTGCAAGTGATGGGAGCCTTGGGAGGCATGGTGACGGTTGGTGGTCTACGAGGAAGAGAAAAGTGTCCGGGTTAATTATAAGCCGGAGTATATCATTCAAGTTACAATGACGGCTTACGAAGGGGACTAATGGTATGTATTGATACGGTGGGTTATCTAAGCCGTCGGGGCTTTTAGGATAAGTTGGTCGTCTACGGCTTACTGCGGTTAAGTCGGAAGATACTACAGAGCATGATTCTCTTTAAACCAGAAAGTTCTACGGTGCGTGTTTTCTCTAAGTCGGAAATATAAGCCGCCAAGATTCAAGGACTGCAGTTTTTACTAAGTGTGGTAAACAGATTTCACATATTACAGTAACTTTTTTGGATCAAAGTAGTCGGAGCGGAGAAAGTTTTCTAGACCTAAAAAACAGAAGCAGGGGAGGTTCTTGAGATGGAACCCAGTCCTTATGCAGTAAAAAGAGGTGTTCTTGCAGAAGAAATGAACCTCAGATATCTACCGCGGTGGTTCTACACAAGCCTAAGGATCAACGGGGGCAGTGGCTACAGGGGTTACCGAAACTTGCGGTAACAGTGATGAACATGAAGAACACAGATGGACTCTGTCCTAGATCTATGCTAGTAAGGCAGAGGGGACTCACCGGAGCTGGAGAAGAGCGGAGGTCGCCGACGTTATCTGGTCCGAGTCAGGTTGATGCAGCGGCCGGGTTGAGGAAGACCAGGGGTGCGACGGCGGCGGCGGCAGAAGCTCGGGCAGAGGAACGGCAGTGCGAGGAAGAAGAAGGAGAATGTGAAGAAGAGAGTGCCGGGCCGGCCTATTTATGAGGCCGAGTCATAAGCGGGCGCGGGATTTGAGGAGGCCACGGCGTGGTTATCTCCCCCCTCACGGCGCCTCGATTCTCGGAAGGTCAGTAAAAGCAAAGATCCGTTGCGGATCTGGCGGAGTAAAAAACGGACTTAGTGGAGGATGACGTCACGGCGGATTACCCGGAGTCCAGAGGATGACGTCACTCCGGGTTATGACCTTCACATGAATGATAAGCCGGAGATTTTTTCTGACTGCGGAGCTGAAGATTGACACGAGCCGGCTCAAGTCAATCTGGGGCCTAATGTTGAGGATATAGACCTGGGGGTCACCCGCCAGGAGGGCCGGGTTACTCCAAGGATCATTACCAGAAGCCCGGAGCTAAATTTCAGGATAATGGGCTAGAGATGGGCTGAGACCCGGATATGGCTTAAAGCCCGTAGTTACAATCATTGTTATAGTAGACTTGTAGTGTAAGGCAAGTATTGTTTTAGAGCCCGAGCCGGACACTCTTATGAGCCGGCCGGGACTCTAAGGGCTGCTGGGCGTCAGCCTCCCTATATAAAGGGACGACCCGGCAGCGGTTTGGCGACGACGACAATCTCTCCGAGAGCCGGGCATAGCTGTTTAGCTCCCTGGCGATCGTAACCCTAATCAATAACACCTCGAACTGGACGTAGGCTTTTACCTTCACCGTAAGGGGCCGAACCAGTATAAACCCTCGTGTTCCTTGTCCCGCATAACCCCTTCAAGCTTCCTAGTTGCGATGGCTCCACGACTAAGTCCTAGCCCAAGGACATCTGCCGTGACAATTCCACGACAATTTTCGCTCAAAGTCCTCGGAGGATGGGATGCTCTCAAATGACAAGTGTCAGTTTCTCTCGGAGCAGCCAACCAGCTAGTGGTTGTAGGGGGTGGCTATTTATAGCCTAGGGAGCAACCTCACATGATAAGACATAAATGCCCTTCAATGATATGACCGTTAGGTGGGTAGATATTTTGGGACAGCTGGCGCGTAGCACAGCAACAGTCGGATATTTGAGGCTCAAATTCCTCAGGTCTATCATGTTCCTTACTGTGTAGGCAATCCGCACTTGCGAATTCCTAACTCCTCAGTCAGAACAAATTCCTCAGAGACCAGAAGAACATTGTCTCTGTCACTGAAGAATATGACTGAACTGTATTAGATTTCCAATGGCTTCACTCGAAGGGATTGGTAGGTGTAGGATTTTGAGTTGAGCATCACATGGAAATTTTTCCTTAGTATTTCCTCGACCCCCTTTAACAGTATGGTGTTTCCTATGACTCAAGAAAGAGAAAACGAAACTACGAAAACAAAAGTCTTCATGCTTCATGTTCCTCGAATGGATACCTAGTCTTCAAGGTCACACCAATTTCTTCACTTTCAAAGTCTTCAAAAAGTCTTCAGAAATCCAAAGTCTTCAGACGAAGAACTTCATTTTTAGAGGTCGACTTTCTCTGTAAATATCAAACTCCTCATAGACTTATAGACCTGTGTACACTCACAAACGCATTAGTTCCTTAACCTATAAGTCTTCAATACACCAAAATCACTAAGGGGCACTAGATGCACTTACAATCTCCCCCTTTTTGGTGATTGATGACAATATAGGTTAAGTTTTCAACGGGGATACACATATGATGTGTAAATACTAATATTGAGGAATTTGATTGCAAGATATAGAAGAACTCCCCCTGAAGATGTGCATAGTGAGGAATTTGCTTTTGAAGCAATGCACACTTGAGGAGTAGAATCATGGAGATCTCCCCCTATGTCTTGTAATTCATACACGCATTTGACATATAATATGAAGAATTTGAAATGCATGATGAAATGTGGTGACTGATGTAATTCAGCATGCGTGCATTAACATTAATGAGGAATAAGCATGCAGAAGAACACATCAAAAGTATCAGGCCACCATAGAGTTTAAGTTTACAACTCGATCCAGCAAAGTCATCAGAAGAACGAGAGTTGTAACTTTGCAAAAAAAAAACGCCCATATAAGATAGACCCGCTTGAAGACTAACTCAAATTTCTCCCCCTTTGTCATCCAATGACCAAAAGGATTGAAAATGAGAACTAACACCCCTGAAGAATATCATGTTGATGGAGGAACGCCAGCGTTGTTGGGGTCGTTTGTTGTAGTAGGGCCTGCCGCAGTGTCGTCCAAGTCGTCATGCTCGTTGGTTTCGCGCGATGAAGAATATGAGCTGGCCACCAAGGAAGGAACCTTGACCTTCTTGTATTTCTTTGGTGGAGGTGCAAACCAGTCAAAGTCCTCCTTGAGACCCATTTGCTTCAGATCTTCACCATATACATGTGACAAAATAGCCCAGGTGCGACCGAAGACTTCATGGAGGTAGTAATGGTTTTTCTTCACTGCATTATGTGTAGCAGTAATGTTGTGAAGAATAGAACCAAACTGACGCTTAAACCATTTGTGGTTTCGATCCACCTTCTGGTGAAGACTAAGCAGAAGCTCACGGTCAGTCATCACTCGAGGAGCAGTGGCTTGAGGATTTGGCTTGGATGCATTAGTAGCAGAATCATGAGTGGCAGAGTCATCATTGGTGCAATAAGATGCAGCTTTGCGAAACTGTCCATCCAATGGACGAATGCCTTCGTCAATGACAGCTGGTGCCTTGCCCTTTTCATCAGCTAAGGAATATGTCCGCTTGAGGACTTCGATTGGGGGCAAGTAGTTGAGGTGATTCTGAAAATCAGCCTTGTAGTTGAGTGAAGACCTTGTTCTGAGGAATCACATAATCCAAGGAGCATAAGGCTTCAGCTCAAACGGAGAGAGTGCAACATTTGCCAGAGTCCTCATGAAGAAATCATGATAGTTGACAGGAATGCCATGCATGATGTTAAATAGCAGATTCTTCATGATGCCAACGACTTCTTCATCAGACGGGTCATGGCCTTTAATTGGACTCATAGTCTTCGTCAGAATGCGATAGACTGTTCTGGGCACATAGAGCAATTCCTTCATGAGGAATTTTGTCCTTGGGGCTTGACCGGGCTTCAGGGGCTTCATAAGCACTTGCACATAGTGAGCAGTGAGCCCAGGCTCTTGGTACAGGCAACGAGCTCCTTCAAGGGGAGAACTGATTGGCAGGGCATGAAGTAATTCAGATGCCGGTGCCTTATAGTGAGTGTTTTCGGTCATCCAGTCCAAAACCCAGGTATTGATGTCATCAGCATCGCCTGTGATATGCAGGGTTGCATAGAACTAAAGAATAAGTTCTTCATTCCAATCAACAATATCTGTGCAAAAGTTGAGGAGGCCTGCGCCATGAAGCACACTGAGGACAGGGGTGAAGCATGGCAGTGATTCCATGTCCACATGAGGAATATGCTCGTGGTCGAAGACTTTATCCTTGTTGAAGAGCAGTGAAGAATAGAAATTGGCCTGGCTGGCAGTCCAGAAGCGCTTCCTTCTAAGACGAGCAGAGTCATAGGGATTATAGTCAGTGAAGAACACGTGCTCGCCGAAGAAGTCATCAGCCTTGAATTTCTGCTTCTTCGAGAATGGATCCTTTGGCTTGGGCTGAGGAGTATTAGTCAATTGCATAATTACCTCAAGAATCACAATCTCAGGTTCCACAGGCTGAGGAATTCCAGCTTCTTATTCAGTGGCAGCCTGGGTCTTCAATTCTTCATTCACATTTTCTTCAACACTAGTGGCTGGAATCTCTTCATGGACAAACGGTGTGGCATGTGGTTCATCAGATCCCATTTGAACTGTAGTTACTGGGGAGTGAGGAATTTGTTGCAACGGTGTGAACAGTGGAGAGTTGGGGTGCTGACTTTCCCAAAAGTCATCATTCAACACGGGTGTGGTACAACCAATGTCCACATTCTTCACTGCTGCACGCTCTGCAGCCTTGGTCTTCTTCACATCTAATGCAGATGGAAGGATTGGAGCTGGTGTAGGTGCAGGAGGAGCATAGGAATTTGGTTGAATTTCTTCAGGCACAACTGATGCAGTTGCCCTGACTTCTTCATTTCCTTCAGGCGCACCACTAGTGGATGTCCTGGTAATTTCTTCAGCGGCTGGAATGCAGCCATCAGCCCTGGTACTTTGAGTTTCTTCAGCAGCCTGAATGTCATCAGCGGTGCTGGCATTTTCTTCAGTCGGCTGAGCAGATGCTTCAGCCAGAGGATTTTCTTGTTGCGTTGGGGCTGCAACATTGGAAGTGAACTTTTCAGTTAATTTCACAAACCTGTCTTTGGCTCCAAGCCAGTCAGCTCTGTATACGTCAAATTCATCATTGAGGTTCTTGATCCTATATTGAATGTTGACAAGTTCTTCAGTTGTCATTGAGACAACGTGTTTCTTCAGGAAGCGCTCCTTTTTGTACTGCGCTTTCTTGATTTGCCTGGCCTTCTCAAATTTCCATTTTTCTTCTTGGATGAAGGCAGTCAGCATATGACTTTGGCCAGGAGTCAGCTTGAAATCAGGCATAGGAGTGTTGGGATCCTTGTGCCAGAGATTGATGTAATCAAGGATCAACTTGGGATCCAAAAGCAGTGGCACATTTGTGCCCTTGGCTCTAGCGGCCCTGAGCTGCCTGTCTCTGATGATTTCGGCAAGTTCCTCATCATCGGCTTCGTCTTCATCAGACAACACTTGGAAGGCGACCTGCTTCTTGTGAGGACTTGGGCGAGAGCCACGTCCAGCAGTGGCCTTTGTCTTCAGTAGAGAGGGTCCCGTTGAAGAATTTGGCGCAGCTGAGGAACTAGCAGAAGCTCCTGAGGCAATAGAGATGCCTGTGGTCCTTTGGCACGTGGCGAGATGCACAGGTGCAGAGGATTTGGACGGAGTAGCTGAGGATTTTGGCGGAGGAGCTGAGGACTTTGGAGGACGGGAGCAGCATGAGGAGTTGGCCGTGAGGGCTTTGAAGATTCTGGCCGTGAGGGAATTGCTGAGGAACTTGGCCGTGAGGGCATTGAGGGTGAAGCACTTGGCTTATGAGCAGGCTTCTTTGCCATAGCCTTCTTCGGTTTGCTTGCAGAGGCCTCAGCAGTGGCAGCAGCAGCAGCAGAGTCTTCGTTAAATTTCCTCACTGCTTCTCTTGCTTGTCTGGCCAATTTGGCGTGGCGCTTGGCCCATTCGTCAGGATAGTCCTCACCGCGCTTGAGGCTGGTGGGATCAGCTTCTTGGCCAGGTGCCAATGGAGGTCTTGGGCATGGAGGATTTAGAGCGAATTTCTTCATATACTTGGGAGTAACATACCTGTACTCCCTCCATTCCCGTGCCCATCTCCTCTCTATCCTTTGGATGCGCACCTTGCGCTGATTTTTGTCCTCCTTGCCAAACTTTGCCTCATCAGGAGTGCAGTAGTCCTTGTATATGTCATCAGGGATCTCAAAGGCAGTATTGACCTCAGGCCTTTTTCCTCCTTTCCGTGGCTTCTTACCATCAGCCATTTTCTTCAGCTGAGGAATTTGGACAATTGAATTCTCTGAAGATGTATGCAACTTTTCTTCGAGGAACGCTGCAAATGAGTTAAGTTGATGAGAACCTAGTGATTCAGCAGCTGACATGAGTACCTGTTAACAGAGTATAGTTGCGAGGAATGTGGAGAGGTCATATGTGTTCTCAGATGTTTTTCAAAAAGAACAAGTTTGAGGAATTTGACCAGATGAGTCTTGAAGAATTTCACTAAGCGATCTTTCTCTTAGCTTCCAGAGTTGTACAGATCAGAAATCCACACAATTGAGGAATCTTGAAGAAAAATATTGCTTAGAGAAACGGATCAAGAACAGATGACATGTGAGGTGTTTAGTGAGTGAAGATTCGAAGAATAAAACACCTTTGAAGATTTTGTAGAAATCATTCGAATCAAAGAGGATAGTAAAATTAACTTTTAATTACCCTGGACGAAGAACACGACAAACTGGGAAGTGTAGATGTGAAGTTCGTCAGTTCAGATCTTCCACGCCCTAACTCGGCAGAGGAAGACAACTACGGCGGCGGCGGAGTGAAGAAATCCGCAGCCGACGCGCGTATGACGGCGACGAGGTCGAGGCAGTGAAGCTCTTCCTCACCGGCGATGATGAAGTAGCGGCGGCACTAGGGTTAGCTCGAGCGGGAGTGAGGTCGAGCGGAGTAAAAGAGAAGTGAGGAAGGGGAGGGGTATTTATAGCCACGGTGAAAAACTGTTCGCCCGAAGAAATTGGACGAACGTGCCCCTGACCCTTCTCATTCGCTTGACATGTGTCACCCACGTACTGAGAGGTGGCGATCGTGTGAGATCGTGGGTGAATAGATAAGTATTATCGTGGGACGTGGAACGGTTTGAGCGGCAAAGCCGAAAATTCAGATAAGATAAGTTAAAAGTTCCGTTCGCAAATTCCTCAGCTGACAAGGACACAGTGAAGATTTAACGAGTTTCAAATAGAACACATATGAAGAATTTGTGAATAAATTGGGTTGAGTTTAGCATAGAGGGGGAAGGGTCCGATCACATTCACTTAGCAGAAAAAGCAACATGAAGAAATAGCAATAAGTGAATGTTGTAGAGGACATAAACTCATATATATATACCCAATGAAGAAAAATGATGGAAACAGTGAAGACAATGCAAACTTGAAGAAATTGAACAATTGAGGAATTTCAAAACTGAGGAAAAACTCAAATTTAAGATTTTCAACTTTTGGTGGTGGCGTGACCTACCGTATAAAAATGATGATTTCAGACACCGCGTACAATTGTCGTAGGACTCTGAGAATCAAATTCTTCATTAATTTCTTCACACTTAGTGTTATTCTTCATTGATTGAAGAAAAACTTTTCTTCATGTGTTGCACATCTAAGTCATCAATTTTGCATCAGTGTTAGGATGAGTGTCCTTTTCAAAGAACATTCGAAGATTCTAAGATATTTAGCTCACACCGCAACTTGCTAAATCTCTTCTCATCTAAGGGCTTTGTGAAGATATCGGCTAGCTGTTCTTCAGTCTTCACATGCTCAATAGAAATGTCGCCCTTCAACACATGATCACGAAGAAAATGATGACGAATCTGAATGTGCTTGGTCTTCGAGTGGTGAACTGGATTGTGAGCAATCTTGATGGCACTCTCATTGTCACAGTAGAGAGGCACATTCTTCACGTTAACGCCGTAGTCCTTGAGAGTTTGCTTCATCCACAACAATTGAGCACAGCAAGAACCAGCAGCAATGTACTCAGCTTCAGCAGTAGACAGTGATACGTAGTTCTGTTTCTTCGAGGACCAATAGACCAAAGATCATCCGAGGAAATGGCATGTGCCAGATGTTGACTTGCGGTCCACATGATCACCAGCATAGTCAGAGTCTGAATATCCAATGAGATCAAAAACCGAGCCCTTGGGGTACCATAATCCAAGTGTTAGTGTGTGAGCTAGATATCGAAGAATATGCTTCACAGCCTTATGGTGTGATTCCTTCGGTATAGCTTGAAATCGAGCACACATGCAAACACTAAGCATAATATCTGGCCTAGATGCACATAAGTACAATAAAGAACTAATCATGGAGCGGTATACCTTTTGATCAAAGTCAATACCATTGTCATCAGTGCATAGATGGCCATTTGTGGGCATTGGAATTTTGACCCCTTTGCAATCTTGCATGCCGAATTTCCTCAGTACATTCTTGAGGTATTTCTCCTGAGATATGAATATGCCATTGCGCTGTTGACGAATTTGAAGACCTAAGAAGAATTTCAATTCTCCCATCATAGACATTTGATATTCTTCACTCATCATATAGGCAAATTCATCACTGTAACGTTGGTCAGTACAGCCAAAGATAATATCATCAACATAAATTTGGCACACAAACAGTTCACCATCATAGGATTTAGTGAAAAGAGTAGGGTCAAGTTGTAAGTGCATCTAGTGCCCCATAGTTATTTTGGTGTATTGAAGACTTATAGGTTAAGGGACTAATGTGTTTATGAGTGTACATAGGTCTATAAGTCTATGAGGAGTTTGATATTTACAGAGAAAGTCGACCCCTAAAAATGAAGTTCTTCGACTGAAGATTTTGGATTTCTGAAGACTTTTTGAAGACTTTGAAAGTGAAGAAATTGGTGTGACCTTGAAGACTTGGTATTCATTCGAGGAACATGAAGCGTGAAGACTTTTGTTTTTGTAGTTTCATTTTCTCTTTCTTGAGTCATAGGAAACACTGTACTGTTAAAGGGGGTCGAGGAAATACTAAGGAAAAATTTCCATGTGATGCTCAACTCAAAATCCTACACCTACCAATCCCTTCGAGTGAAGCCATTGGGAATCTCATACAGTTCAGTCATATTCTTCAGTGACAGAGACGAAGTTCTTCTGGTCTCTGAGAAATTTGTTCTGACTGAGGAGTTAGGAATTCGCCAGTGCGGATTGCCTACACAGTGAGGAACATGATAGCCCTGAGGAATTTGAGTCTCAAATTTCCGACCGTTGCTGTGCTATGCGCCATCTGTCCCAAAATATCTACCCACCTAACGGTCATATTATTGAAGGGCATTTATGTCTTATCATGTCGGGCTGCTCCCTAGGCTATAAATAGCTGCCCCCTACAACCACTAGCTGGTTGGCTACTCCGAGAGAAACTGACACTTGTCATTTGAGAGCATCCCATCCTCCAAGGACTTTGAGCGAAAATCATCAGGTGAGGAAAACCCAAACCCAAACACCTACAAACCCAAAGTGATTGAGCATCACTGAAGAAATAGATCCTGCATGGATCCGACGCTTGTTAGCTTTGAAAACTGTGCTTCTTCCAGACGGTTAGACGTCATGGTCTAGAGCATCCAAGAGGAATTGTGGATCGCCGAGTGACCGAGTTTGTGAAGGTTCGGAAGTCACCTGAAGACTTACCACGAGTGATTGGGCGAGGTCTGTGTGACCTTAGCTCAAGGAGAATACGGTGAGGACTGTGTGCCCTCAGGTTTAAATACCTAGCCGCTCCAACCAGATGTACAACTGAGACAGCAGTTGGAACTGGTCTACCAAATCATTGTCTTCATCAAGCCCTCAACTCTTTCATTTGCTCATAACTGTGTTGTGTGCTTGTCATATCTGTGTTTGAAGACTTTGATTGAAGACTTTCTCAATTTCCTCAGTTCAATTTCTTCAGTCTGTTTGTCTTCATCCTGTGTTATCCTGTGATTACGCTTTCTGTACTCTGTGCTTGTCTTCATTTCATCATGATGACCATGCTTGTGTTCTGTTATGTTTACTTCTGAGTACTTATTCCGCTGCAAGTAGTTCTTCGCTAAGGAATTCCCTCACCCGCAAATTCCTCAGTGAAAAATTCATAAAAATCGCCTATTCACCCCCTCTAGTCGATATAACGCACTTTCAATTGGTATAAGAGCTGAGTACTCCCTTGTTCTGTGTGATTTTGGTTTAACCGCTTGGAGTTTTAGTTATGTCGACCACAGGAATGAAGACTGTGTCATGCCCCATCTTTGACGGTCACGAGTACCAAGTGGAAGGCCATGATGAAGAAGCGCCTCATGGCGATGAACAGCAAACTGTGGACCGTCACTGAGATTGGTCTTACCGATCTGTGCAAGATGGCGGAAACTGATGACATTCACAAGTACACTCTTCTCAACCTCACGACGAAGGACGTCATCTGCTCCTGTCTGTCTCAAAATCAGTTCAGGAACATCATGCATCTCGATCATGCGAAGCTTATCTGGGACCGTCTCTCTGAGGTCTATGAAGGTCATCGAACCCGTCATGATCCTTGGTTTGAGGACTTCAAGGAATCTCTCAAAGCGATGACATTCGAACCAGAATCATCATCCTCTTCATCATGCCTTATGGCAAAAAGTGCTGAGGTAACTGAATGCTACCTATCCAAGTCTAGTGATGATGAATCTGGTGATGAATTTGGACCCAACTATGTCAAACTTGCTTCCCTTGCCACTAAACAACAAAGAGCTTTGGAAAAAGTTCAATACATGCTAAATAGGAGCGATGATATGTTGGGTGAAGAAATGGATCAGTCAAAAGCTTTGGTTGAAAGTCTTCAGAGACTTCATACGAAGTATGGCACCCTTCAAGATCAACATAACACTCTCTTATCTGATCATGGAAAGCTTTATTATGAATTTCTTAAAAGAAAGCAAGATCTTGAAAAGCTAAGAGTGAGTTATGAAGATCTTCAGAAGGGGCGCGATTCATTACTTGCTCAACAAATCAGCGCTTCTCAGGAAGAATTTGTTCCTCCATGTTTGAAATGCACGTGAATCTGCTAATTCTTCACCTGAATGTTCAAATGCTTCTAATGTTACAAATTCTTCACCTGTCTCTGCTATCACTAATTCCTCATCTGAGGACATTGCTAGTATCACTGACGATGCAGGGCTGAAGTAATTGTACATGACAGGCATGTACAAAAGTCTCAAAGGGCATCAGACTCTTTGTGATGTGCTTAAAAAGCAGATCCTCAACAGGAACCCTAGGAAAGAGGGTATTGCCTTTGAGAGGAAACTCAATGCTGATGGTACATATTGGAAGCCTGAGCAGTACCCCAAAACCTCATGGGTTGCTGCAAAGGGACCTCCAGTTGATCCATCCAATTTATCTGGCTTTACATGTGAATCTTCTCATTCTTCTGATGAGTCATTTGACTCCAACTATAAACTGTTCAAAAATCAGAATGGTGAAGTATTTGCTAGATATATTGGCACTAACTGCAGGAATGGTTCCCCTATGAAGAAAATCTAGGTTCCCAAAAGGTGCCTTGAAAGTCTCCAGGTGAACGTCCTCATGACACCACCTGTGAAGAATAGGAACCCCAGATCAAATTCTTCATATGGACCAAATTCTTCATATGGATCCAAATCCTCATATAGACCAAATTTTTCACGTGGATCAAATTCCTCAAAAGGATCAAAGTACTCATATGATCATCATCGTGCTAACAACTCTGTTTCGCAGGGAAGAGCTAAGGGCTATGAATATGAGCATTATTCTTCTAATCATTATGTTCACAAGTCCTCGAAGAATTTATCTGCTTATTCATATGCTTACCCTAACTCCTCTTATGTGAAACGAAATAGATTGGCTTCTATGCCACCTTTCTCGTATGGAGCTCACAGAGTGATGAACTCTTTGCCACCCCTTCAGATGTGGGTGGTGAATAAAAAGAACTAATCTCTTCTGCAGGGTCAGGTCTCCAAACGTGCTTAAACGTCTGAAGAATTTGCTGGAGACCTGAGATTGCCTGAAAGGACGCAGGCTAATCATGAAGAAATGAACTTTCATTTCTCACGTCCTCATACTACTTTATCTGTTCTATTACTTGATGAAATTGATCTGATGAATTGATGTCATATTCTTCACTGATGAAGTATATGAGTTCGTAAACTGCACCAATTCATCTGCAGGATGATCAACCCAAAGCCACTGAGTGGGTCCTCGATAGTGGATGTACAAATCACATGACTGGTGACAAGAATCTATTGATGGATGCTCCCTTATCACCATCTCATCTGAAGCATATCATCTTCGCTGACAAAGGCAAAAGTCAGGTATTGGGTCTAGGTAAGGTTGCGATCACAAAGGATCGACACATGGACAAAGTCATGCTTGTCGAGTCCTTAGGATACAACCTCATGTCTATCTCAATGCTTTGTGATCTTGATATGGTTGTTGTCTTTGGCAAGTATCGTTGTGTTGTGGTTATGGAAGCTGACAATTCCAAAGTCTTCGAAGGCTTTAGGAGAGGAGACTTGTATATTGTTGATTTCTCTACAGGATCGCAACCAGCCGTGTGCCTGCTTGCAAAAGCTTCAGAAGGCTGGCTATGGCATCGACGACTTGCTCATGCAGGCATGAGGAATTTGCACACGCTTGCGAAGAAGAAGCATGTCATTGGCATTGAAAATGTTAAATTCCTCAAGGATCACTTATGTGGAGCCTGTGAAGCTGGGAAGATGACAAAGGCTAAGCATCCAGCAAAGACTATCATGACTACTACTCGACCATTCGAATTGCTTCACATGGACCTCTTTGGTCCTAATCATTACTCAACAGTCACAAATCATGCATCTCTCTATGGCTTTGTTATTGTTGATGATTACTCTCGTTACACATGGGTACACATTGTTACTTACAAACATGAAGTGCAGGAAGTCTTCAAACAATTTTCCTCGAGGGCTTCAACCAACTTTGGTGTGAAGATCAAGCACATCAGAAGTGATAATGGAACTGAGTTCAAGAATTCTGGTCTTGATGACTATCTTGATGAACTTGGTATTACTCATGAGTTATCTGCTCCTTATAGTCCTCAGCAGAATGGCGTCGTGGAGCGCAAGAACAGGACTCTTGTTGACATGGCTCGCACTATGCTTGATGAGTACAAGATGCCTCGTGACTTCTGGATTGAGGCAATTTATACTGCGTGCCACATCATCAACAGGGTATATCTTCACAAATTCTTCAAGAAGACTGCCTATGAACTCCTCACTGACAAGAAACCCAATGTGAGTTATTTCAAAGTCTTCAGTGCTAAATGTTGGATTAGAGATCCTCATCACAACTCTAAATTTGCACCGAAAGCACATGAAGGTTTTATGCTTGGTTACGGAAAGGACTCGCACACCTACAGAGTCTTCAACAACGTTCTTCACAAGGTTGTTGAAACTGTAGATGTGCGGTTCGATGAAACTAATGGCTCGCACAGAGAGCACCTACCTTCTGTGATAGATGAACCAGCTCCTGAGGAAACCATCAAGTTCAAGGCTACCAAGGATGTCATTCCTACCGAAGAATCTGCTGAAGAATTCTTTCCAGAACATGAAGAATGTCGAGCTAATGCACCTGAAGAAAATGCTAAAGAAAATGGTGTTCAAGAAAATGCTGATCAAATTCCTCGACGACAACCAGCTCATCCTCGCGTTGCAAAAGAAGTGCAAGTTGAAAATATCATCGATGACATTGAAGCACCAGGTCCTCTCACACGCTCAAAAGCTTCACATTTATCTAACTTTTGTGGGCACTATGCTTTTGTATCTATCACAGAGCCCACTAAGGTAGATGAAGCATTTCTGGAGCCTGAGTGGATTCAGGCCATGCAAGAAGAATTACATCAGTTCGAGCTCAACAACGTCTGGGAACTGGTTAAACGTCCAGATCCTCGCAAGCACAATATCATTGGCACAAAGTGGATCTACCGCAACAAGCAACATGAAAATGGCCTTGTGGTGAGGAATAAGGCACGGCTTGTAGCTCAAGGCTACACATAGGTTGAAGGAATTGATTTCGATGAAACTTTTGCACCTGTTGCTAGACTTGAGGCTATTCGCATATTAGTTGCTCATGCTAACCATCATGATATCACTTTATATCAAATGGATGTGAAAAGTGCATTCCTCAATGGTAAGCTTGAGGAAGAAGTATATGTTGCTCAACCCCCAGGTTTTGAAAATCCAAAGAATCCCGACAAAGTCTTCAGACTTAATAAGGCCCTCTATGGCCTCAAGCAGGCCCCTCGGGCGTGGTATGATTCTTTGAAGGAATTCCTCATGAAGAAAGGCTTCAAAACCGGTTCACTCGACCCTACTCTTTTCACTAAATCTTATGATCGTGAACTGTTTGTGTGCCAAATATATGTTGATGATATTATCTTTGGCTGTACTGACCAACGTTATAGTGATGAATTTGCCTATATGATGAGTGAAGAATATCAAATGTCTATGATGGGAGAGTTCAAATTCTTCTTAGGCCTTCAAATTCGTCAACAACGCAATGGCATATTCATATCTCAGGAGAAATACCTCAAGGATGTACTGAGGAAATTCGGCATGCAAGATTGCAAAGGCGTCAAAATTTCTATGCCCACAAATGGCCATCTGTGCACTGATGAAAATGGTATTGACTTCGATCATAAGGTATACCGCTCCATGATTGGTTCTTTATTGTACTTATGTGCATCTAGGCTAGATATAATGCTTAGTGTTTGCATGTGTGCCCGATTTCAAGCTACACCGAAGGAATCACACCATAAGGCTGTGTAGCATATTCTTCGATATCTAGCTCACACACCAACACTTGGATTATGGTACCCCAAGGGCTCGGCTTTTGATCTCATTGGATATTCTGACTCTGACTATGCTGGTGATCGTGTGGACCGCAAGTCAACATCTGGCACATGCCATTTCCTCGGACGATCTTTGGTCTGTTGGTCCTCGAAGAAACAGAACTGCGTATCACTGTCTACTGCTGAAGCTGAGTACATTGCTGCTGGTTCTTGATGTGCTCAATTGCTGTGGATGAAGCAAACTCTCAAGGACTAAGGCATCAACATGAAGAATGTGCCTCTCTTCTGTGACAATGAGAGTGCCATCAAGATTGCTCACTACCCAGTTCAGCACTCGAAGACAAAGCACATTCAATTCGTCATCATTTTCTTCGTGATCATGTGTTGAAGGGCGACATTTCTATTGAGCATGTGAAGACTGAAGAACACCTGGCCGATATCCTCACAAAGCCCTTGGATGAGAAGAGATTTAGCAAGTTGTAGTGTGAGCTAAATATCTTAGAATCTTCGAATGTTCTTTGAAAAGGACACTCATCCTAACACTTATGCAAAATTGATGAATTAGATGTGCAACACATGAAGAAACATTTTTCCTCAATCAATGAAGAATAACACTCTAAGTGTGAAGAAATTAACGAAGAATTTGATTCTTAGAACCCTACGACAATTGTACGCGGCGTCTGAAATCATCATTCTTATACGGTGGGTCACGCCACCACCAAAAGTTGAAAATCTTCAATTTGAGTTTTTCCTCAGTCTTTTGAAATTCCTCAGTTGTTCATTTTCTTCAACTTTGCATTGCCTTCACTGTTTCCGTCGTTTTTATTCATTGGCTATATATATATATATATATATATATATGAGTTTATCTCCTCTACAGCATTCACCTATGGCTAATTCTTCAAGTTGTTTTTTTTCTGCTAAGTGAATGTGATCGGACCCTTCCTCCTCTATGCTAAACTCAACCCAATTTATTCACAAATTCTTCATATGCGTTCTATTTGAAACTCGTTGAAAATCTTCACTGTGTCCTTGTCAGCTGAAGAATTTGCGAACGCAACGTTAGAACTTATCTTATCCAAAATTTTCGGTTTTGCCGCTCAAACCGTTCCGCATCCCACGAAATACTTATCCATTCACCCACAATCGCACACGATCTCCACTTCTCAGTACGTGGGTGACACATGTCAAGCGAATGAGAAGGGTCAGGGGCACGTTCGTCCAAAATCTTCGGGCAAACAGTTTTTCACCGTGGCTATAAATACCCCCCTTCCCTTCCTCACTTCCTTTACTCCGCTCGACCTCTCTCCAGCTCGAGCTTCAAAAACCCTAGCGCCGCCGCTACTTCATCGTCGCCGGTGAGGAAGAGCTTCACTGCCTCGACCTCGTCGCTGTCGTACTCGCGCCGGCCGCGGAAATCTTCACTCCGCCGCCGACGTAGCCTCTTCCTCCGCCGAGTTAGGGCGTGGAAAATCTACACAGACGAACTTCTCATCTCTACATCCCAGTTCGTCGTGTTCTTCGTTCAGGGTAATTAAAAGTTACTTTTACTGCCCTCCTTGATTCAAATGATTTCTACAAAATATTCAAAGGTGTTTTTCTTCAAATCCTCACACACTAAACACCTCACATGTCATCTATTCTTGACTCATTTTCCTAAGCAATAATTTTTCTTCAAGATTCCTCAATTGTGTGGATCTTCGATCTATACAACTCTGGAACCTAAGACAAAGAACGCTTAGTGAAATTCTTCAAGACTCACCTGGTCAAATTCCTCAAACTTGTTCTTTTTACAAAAACTTCTGAGAACGCATATGACCTCTCCAAATTCCTCGCAACTATACTCTGTTCACAGGTACTCATGTCCGCTGCTGAATCACTAGGTTCTCATCAACTTAACTCATTTGCAGCGTTCCTCGAAGAAAAGTTGCATACTTCTTCAGAGAATTCAATTGTTCAAATTCCTCAACTGAAGAAAATGGCTGACGGTAAGAAGCCACAGAAAGGAGGAAAGAGGCCTGAAGTCAACACTGCCTTTGAGATCCCTGATGATATGTACAAAGACTATTGCACTCCTGATGAGGCCAAGTTTGGTAAGGAGGACAAGAATTAGCGCAAGGTGCGCATACAGAGGATAGAGAGGAGATGGGGAAGGGAGTGGAGGGAGTACATATATGTTACTCCTAAATACATGGAGAAATTCGCACTCAATCCTCCATGCCCAAGACCTCAATTGGCACCCGACCAAGAAGCGGATCCCACCAGCCTCAAGCGCGGTGAGGACTATCCTGATGAATGGGCCAAGCGCCAGGCCAAGCTGGCTAGACAAGCCAGAGAAGCAGTGAGGAAATTCAATGAAGACTCTGCTGCTGCTGCTGCCGCTAAGGCCTCTGTCAAGCCGAAGAAATCCATGGCAAAGAAGCCCGCGCACAAGCCAAGTGCTTCGCCATCAATGTCCTCAAGGCCAAGTTCCTCAGCTATGCCCTCACGACCAGAATCCTCAAAGCCCTCAATTCCTCACGCTGCTCCTCCTCCTCCAAAGTCCTCAGCTGCTCCAACCAAGTCCTCAGCACCTGTGCATCTTGCCACATGCCAAAGGACTACAGGCATCTCTATTACCTCAGGAGCTTCTGCTAGTTCCTCAGCTGCACCAAATTCTTCAACGGGACCCTCTCTGCTGAAGACAAAGACCACTGCTGGACGAGGTTCTCGCCAAAGTCCTCACAAGAAGCAGGTCGCCTTCCAAGTGCCGTTTGAAGAAGACGAAGCTGATGATGATGAACTTGCAGAAATCATCAGAGATAGGAAAGTCAGGGCCGCTAGAGCCAAGGGCACAAATGTGCCACTGCT
The DNA here is from genome assembly GCF_002575655.3 of Aegilops tauschii subsp. strangulata. Classification (NCBI taxonomy): domain Eukaryota; kingdom Viridiplantae; phylum Streptophyta; class Magnoliopsida; order Poales; family Poaceae; genus Aegilops; species Aegilops tauschii. The sequence continues at coordinate 393,938,064 of NC_053038.3, forward strand.
TTTGGATCCAAAGTTGATCCTCGACTACATTGATCTCTGGCACAAGGACCCAAACACTCCTATGCCTGATTTCAAGTTGACTCCTGGCCAAAGTCATATGCTGATTGCCTTCATCCAAGAAGAGAAATGGAAGTATGAGAAGGCCAGGCAGATCAAGAAAGCGCAGTACATGAAGGAGAAATTCCTGAAGAACAACGTTGTCTCTATGACAACTGATGAACTTGTGAAGATCCAGTCTGAAATCAAAGTCCTCAGCGATGATTTCAATGCTTACTATGCTGATTGGCAAGGAGCCAAGGTCAGGTTTGTAAAACTGACTGAAAAGTTCACCTCCAATGTTGCAGCCCCATCGCAACAAGAAATTCCTCAGGCTGAAGCATCTTCTCAGCCAACTGAAGAACATGCCAGCACCGCTGATGACATTCAGGCTGCTGAAGAAAATGTGAGTTCTAGGGCTGATGGCTGCATTACAGCCGCTGATGAAATTGCCAGGGCATCCACTAGTGGTGCGCCTGAAGAAAATGAAGAGGTCAGGGCAACTGCATCAGTTGTGCCTGAAGAAAATCAACCAAATTCCTCCGCTCCTCCTGCGCCTACACCAACTCCAATTCTTCCATCTGCATCAGATGCAAAGAAGACCAAGGCTGCAGAGCATGCAACAGTGAAGAAAAGGAAGGCATCAACTTCATCAGATTCTTCAGCTCCGAAGAAGATGAAGTCTTTGACCAGCTCGTTTGCGAATCCAATTGATGCTATTCCTGTTTCCACCATGCCATCAAAGGAAATCGTCCCTTTTGATGAAGAATACATGATCCCTAGCGGATCTGATGAAGAAACTCCTTCTACTGCTACGTCAGAGCAGATGGATGAAGAAATTGAAGTGGATGAAATCCCTTCAACTCCAGCTGTTTCCTCGCCTATGCCTCAGTTTACTGCTGAAGAGGCCGGTGTTGAAGAAATGGAAGATGAAGATGTGGACATTGGTTGTACCACACCTGTGCTGAATGATGACTTTTGGGAAAGTCAGTACCCCAACTCTCCACTCTTCACACCATTGCAACAAATTCCTCAGTCCCAACAACTACAGTTCAAATGGGATCTGATGAACCTCATGCCACACCGTCTGTCCATGAAGAAATTCCAGCCACTAGTGCTGAAGAAAATGTAAATGAAGAATTGAAGACCCAGGCTGTTACTGGAGTAGAAGTTGAAATTCCTCAGCCTAGAGAACCTGAGATTGCGATTCCTGAGGTGATAATGCAATTGACTGATACTCCTCAGCCCAAGCCAAAGGATCCATTCTCAAAGAAGGAGAAATTCAAGGCTGATGATTTCTTCGGCGAGCACGTGTTCTTCACTGACTACAATCCCTACGGTTCTGCTCGTCTTAGAAGGAAGCGCTTCTGGACCGCCAGCCAGGCCAACTTCTATTCTTCACTGCTCTTCAACAAGGACAAAGTCTTCGACCATGAGCATATTCCTCATGTGGACATGGAATCACTGCCATGCTTCACACCTGTCCTCAGTGTGCTTCATGACACAGGCCTCCTCAACTTTTGCACAGACATAGTTGATTGGAATGAAGAACTCATTCTTCAATTCTACGCAACATTGCACATCACAGGAGATGCTGACGATGTGAACTCCTGGGTTTTGGACTGGATGACGGAAAACACTCACTACAAAGCACCGGCCTCTGAATTACTTCACGCCCTGCCCATCAGTCCTCCACCTGAAGGAGCTCGTTGCATGTACCAAGAGCCTGAGCTTACTGATCACTAACCTGGTCAAGCCTCAAGGACAAAATTCCTCGTGAAGGAATTGGAGTATGTACCAAGAACAGTCTATCGCATTCTGACGAAGACTATGAGTCCAATCAAAGGCCACGACTCATCTGATGAGGAAATTGTTGGCATCATGAAGAATCTGGTATTCAACATCATTCATGGCATTCCTGTCAATTATCATGATTTCTTCATGAGGACTCTGGCAAATGTTGCTCTTTCACCGTTTGAGCTGAAGCCTTATGCACCTTGGATTATGACATTCCTCAGGACAAGGTCTTCACTCAACTACAAAGCTGATTTTCAGAATCACCTCACCTACTTGCCCCCGATTTAAGTCCTCAAGCGGACCTATTCCTCAGCTGACGAAAAGGGCAAGGCACCACCTGTTATAGATGAAGGCATTCGTCAATTGGATGGTCAATTTCGCAAGGTTGCATCTTATTCCACCAATGATGACTTTGCCACTCATGATTCTGCTGCCCATGCCTCCAAGACAAATCCTCAAGCTACTGCTCCTCGTGTGATGACTGACCGTGAGCTTCTGCTAAGTCTTCACCAGAAGGTGGATTGAAACCATAAATGGGTTAAGCGTCAGTTTGGTTCAATTCTTCACAACATGACTGCTACACATAATACAGTGAAGAAAAACCATTACTACCTCCATGAAGTCTTCAATTGCACCTGGGCTATTCTGTCACATGTATATGGTGAAGAAGAACTGAAGAACATGGGTCTCAAGGAAGCTTTTGACTGGTCTGCACCTCCACCGAAGAAATACAAGAAGGTCAAGGTTCCTTCCTTGGTGGCCAGCTCATATTTTTCATCACGCGACACCGACGAGCATGAAGACTTGGACGACACAGCGGCAGGCCCTACTACGACAAATGACCCCAACGACGCTGGCGCTCCTTCATCAACTTGATATTCTTCAGGGGCGTTAGTCCTCATTTTCGATCCTTTTGGTCATTCGATGACAAAGGGGGAGAAATTTGAGTTAGTCTTCAAGCGGGTCTATCTTATATGGGCATTTTTTTGCTAAGTTACAACTCTCGTTCTTCTGAGACTTTGCTGGATCGAGTTGTAAACTTAAACTCTATGGTGGCCTAATACTTTTGCTGTGATTTTCTGCATGCTTATTCCTCGTTAATGTTATTGCACGCATGCTGAATTACATCAGTCACCATATTTCATCATGCATTTCAAATTCTTCATATATTATGTCAAATGTGTGTATGAATTACAAGATATAGGGGGAGATCTCCATGATTCAACTCTTCAAGTGTGCATTGCTTCGAAAGAAAATTCCTCACTATGCACATCTTCAGGGGGATTTCTTCTATATCTTGCAATCAAATTCCTCAATATCAGTATTTATACTTCATATGTTTATCCCCGTTGAAAACTTAACCTATATTGTCATCAATCACCAAAAAGGGGGAGATTGTAAGTGCATCTAGTGCCCCTTAGTGATTTTGGTGTATTGAAGACTTATAGGTTAAGGGACTAATGTGTTTATCAGTGTACATAGGTCTATAAGTCTATGAGGAGTTTGATATTTACAGAGAAAGTCGACCCCTAAAAATGAAGTTCTTCGACTGAAGACTTTGGATTTCTGAAGACTTTCTGAAGACTTTGAAAGTGAAGAAATTGGTGTGACCTTGAAGACTTGGTATTCATTCGAGGAACATGAAGCGTGAAGACTTTTGTTTTCGTAGTTTCATTTTCTCTTTCTTGAGTCATAGGAAACACCGTACTGTTAAAGGGGGTCGAGGAAATACTAAGGAAATTTTTTGATGTGATGCTCAACTCAAAATCCTACACCTACCAATCCCTTCGAGTGAAGCCATTAGAAATCTCATACAGTTCAGTCATATTCTTCAGTGATAGAGACGAAGTTCTTCTGGTCTCTGAGGAATTTGTTCTGACTGAGGAGTTAGGAATTCGCCAGTGCGGATTTCCTACACAGTGAGGAACATGATAGGCCTGAGGAATTTGAGTCTCAAATTTCCGACCGTTGCTGTGCTATGCGCCAGCTGTTCCAAAATATCTACCCACCTAACGGTCATATTATTGAAGGGCATTTATGTCTTATCATGTCGGGCTGCTCCCTAGGCTATAAATAGCCGCCCCCTACAACCACTAGCTGGTTGGCTGCTCCGAGAGAAACTGACACTTGTCATTTGAGAGCATCCCATCCTCCGAGGACTTTGAGCGAAAATCATCAAGTGAGGAAAACCCAAACCCAAACACCTACAAACCCAAAGTGATTGAGCATCACTAAAGAGATAGATCCTGCGTGGATCCGACGCTTGTTACCTTTGAAGACTGTGCTTCTTCCAGATGGTTAGACATCATGGTCTAGAGCATCCAAGAGGAATTGTGGATCGCCGAGTGACCGAGTTTGTGAAGGTTCGGAAGTCACCTGAAGACTTACCACGAGTGATTGGGCGAGGTCTGTGTGACCTTAGCTCAAGGAGAATACGGTGAGGACTGTGTGTCCTCAGGTTTAAATACCTAGCCACTCCAACCAGATGTACAACTGAGACAGCAGTTGGAACTGGTCTACCAAATCACTGTCTTCATCAATCCTACTGGTTCTATTTCCTCAACTCTTTCATTTCCTCATAACTATGTTGTCTGCTTGTCATATCTGTGTTTGAAGACTTTGACTGAAGACTTTCTCAATTTCCTCAGTTCAATTTCTTTAGTCTGTTTGTCTTCATCCTGTGTTATCCAGTGATTACGCTTTCTGTACTTTGTGCTTGTCTTCATTTCATCATCATGACCATGCTTGTGTTCTGTTATGTTTACTTCTGAGTACTTATTCCGCTGCAAGTAGTTCTTCACTAAGGAATTTCCTCACCCGCAAATTCCTTAGTGAAGAATTCATAAAAATAGCCTATTCACCCCCCCTCTAGTCGATATAACGCACTTTCACAAGTGAACCGGGTTTGAAGCCTTTCTTCATGTGAATTCCTTCAAAGTATCATACCACGCCTGAGGGGCCTGCTTGAGGCCATAGAGGGCCATATTGAGCCTGAAGACTTTGTCAGGATGCTTTGGATCTTCAAAACCTGGGGGTTGAGCTACATATACTTCTTCCTTACCATTGAGTAATGCACTTTTCACATCCATTTGATATAAAGTGATATCATGATGGTTAGCATAGGCAAGTAATATGCGAATAGCCTCAAGTCTAGCAGCAGGTGCAAAAGTTTCATCAAAATCGATTCCTTCAACCTGTGTGTAGCCTTGAGCTACAAGCCGTGCCTTATTCCTCACCACAAGGCCATTTTCATCTTGCTTGTTGCGATAGATCCACTTTGTGCCAATGATATTGTGCTTGCGAGGGATCTGGACGTTTGACCAGTTCCCAGACGTTGTTGAGCTCGAATTGATGTAATTCTTCTTGCATAGCTTGAATCCACTCAGGCTCCAGAAATGCTTCATCTACCTTAGTGGGCTCTGTAATAGAGACGAAAGCAAAGTGCCCACAAAAGTTAGATAAATGTGAAGCTTTAGAGCATGTGAGAGGACCTGGTGCTTCAATGTCATCAATGATTCTCTCAATTTGCACTTCGTTTGCAACGTGAGGATGAGCGGGTCGTCGTCGAGGAATTTGATCAGCATCTTCTTCAGCACCATTTTCTTCAGCATCATTTTCTTCAGGTGCATCAGCTCGACGTTCTTCACGATCTGGAATGAATTCTTCAGCAAATTCTTCGGTAGGAATGACATCCTCAGTAGACTTGAAGTTGATAGTTTCCTCAGGTGCTGGTTCATCTATCACAGGAGGCAGGTGCTCTCTTTGCGAGCCATTAGTTTCATCAAACCGCACATCTACAGTTTCAACAACTTTGTGGTGGACGTTGTTGAAGACTCTGTAGGTGTGCGAGTCCTTTCCGTAACCAAGCATAAAACCCTCATGTGCTTTCGGTGCAAATTTAGAGTTGTGATGAGGATCTCTAATCCAACATTTAGCACCGAAGACTTTGAAATAACTCACATTGGGTTTCTTGTCAGCGAGGAGTTCATAGGCAGTCTTCTTGAAGAATTTGTGAAGATATACTCTGTTGATGATGTGGCACGTAGTATAAATTGCCTCAATCCAGAAGTGACGAGGCGTCTTGTACTCATCAAGCATAGTGCGAGCCATCTCAACAAGAGTCCTATTCTTGTGCTCCACGACGCCATTCTGCTGAGGAGTATAAGGAGCAGATAACTCATGAGTAATACCAAGTTCATCAAGATAGTCATCAAGACCAGAGTTCTTGAACTCAGTTCCATTGTCACTCCTGGTGTGCTTGATCTTCACACCAAAGTTGGTTGAAGCCCTCGAGGAAAATCGTTTGAAGACTTCCTGCACTTCATGTTTGTAAGTAACAATATGCACCCATGTGTAACAAGAGTAATCATCAACAATAACAAAGCCATATATAGATGCATCATTTGTAACCGCTGAGTAGTGATTAGGACCAAAAAGATCCATGTGAAGCAATTCAAATGGTTGAGTAGTAGTCATGATAGTCTTTGCTGGATGCTTGGCCTTGGTCATCTTTCCAACTTCACAGGCTCCGCATAAGTAATCCTTGAGGAATTTGACATTCTCAATGCCAGTGACATGCTTCTTCTTCGCAAGCGTGTGCAAATTCCTCATGCCTGCATGACCAAGTCGTCGATGCCATAGCCAGCCTTCTGAAGCTTTTGCAAGTAGGCATACGGCTGGTTGTGGTCCTGTAGAGAAATCAACAATATACATATCTCCTCTCCTAAAGCCTTCGAAGACTTTGGAATGGTCAGCTTCCATGATCACAACACAACGATACTTACCAAAGACAACAACCATATCAAGATCACAAAGCATTGAGACAGACGTGAGGTTGTATCCTAAGGACTCGACAAGCATGACTTTGTCCATGTGCCGATCCTTTGAGATAGCAACCTTACCTAGACCTAATACCTGACTTTTGCCTTTTTCAGCGAAGATGATAAGCTTCAGATGCGATGGAGATAAGGGAGCATCCATCAATAGATTCTTGTCACCAGTCATGTGATTTGTACATCCACTATCGAGGACCCACTCATTGGCTTTGGGTTGATCATCCTGCAGATGAATTAGTGCAGCTTACGAACTCATATACTTCATCAATGAAGAATATGCCATCAGTTCATCAAATCAATTTCATCAAGCAATAGAACAGATAAAGCAGTATGAGGACGTGAGAAATGAAAGTTCATTTCTTCATGATTAGCCTGCGTCCTTTCAGACACTTTTCAGGTCTCCAGCAAATTCTTCAGACGTTTTAGCATGTTTGGAGACCTGACCCTGCATAAGAGATTAGTTCTTTTTCTTCACCACCCACATCTGAAGGGGTGGCAAAGAGTTCATCATTCTGCGAGCTCCATATGAGAAAGGTGGCATAGAAGCCAGTCCATTTCGTTTCACATAAGAAGGGTTAGGATAAGCATATGAATAAGCAGAGAAATTCTTCGAGGACTTATGAACATAATGGTTAGAAGAGTAATGCTCATATTCATAGCCCTTAGCCCTTCCCTGCGAAACAGAGGTGTTAGCACGATGATGATCATATGAGGACTTTGATCCTTTTGAGGAATTTGATCCACGTGAGGAATTTGGTCCGTATGAGGACTTGGATCCATATGAAGAATTTGGTCCATATGAAGAATTTGATCTGGGGTTCCTATTCTTCACTGGTGGTGTCATGAGGACATTCACCTGAAGATTTTCAAGGCACCTTTTGGGAACCCAGATTTTCTTCATAGGGGAACCGTTCCTGCAGTTAGTGCCAACATATCTAGCAAATACTTCACCATTCTGATTTTTGAACAGTTTATAGTTGGAGTCAAACGACTCATCAGAAGAATGAGGAGATTCACATGTAAAGCCAGATAAACTGGATGGATCAACTGGAGGTCCCTTTGCAGCAACCCATGAGGTTTTGGGGTACTGCTCAGGCTTCCAATATGTACCATCAGCATTGAGTTTCCTCTCAAAGGCAATACCCTCTTTCCTAGGGTTCCTGTTGAGGATCTGCTTTTTAAGCACATCACAAAGAGTCTGATGCCCTTTGAGGCTTTTGTACATGCCTGTCATGTACAATTCCTTCAGCCCTGCATCATCAGTGATACTAGCAATGTTCTCAGATGAGGAATTAGTGATAGCAGAGACAGTTGAAGAATTTGTAGCATTAGAAGCATTTGAACATTCAGGTGAAGAATTAGCAGATTCACGTTCAATGCATTTCAAACATGGAGGACCAAATTCTTCCTGAGAAGCGCTGATTTGTTGAGCAAGTAATGAATCGCGCACCTTGTGAAGATCTTCATAACTCACTTTTAGCTTTTCAAGATCTTGCTTTCTTTGAAGAAATTCATAAGAAAGCTTCTCATGATCAGATAAGAGAGTGTTATGATGACCTTGAAGGTTGTCAAACCTAGACTGAAGTCTCTGAAGATTTCCAGTCAAGGTTTTAGTGCGATCCATTTCTTCACCCAACATATCATCACTTTTGTCTAGCATGTTTTGAACCTTTTCAAAAGCCTTTTGTTGTTTCACAGCAATCTTCGCAAGTTTAGAGTAACTGGGCTTGAGGTTTTCATCAGATTCATTCTCACTTGATTCAGAGGAGGTATATTTGAGTACCTTGCCACCCTTTGCCATGAAGCAATAGGTGGGAGCGTAGTCATCATTGCCTTCATCAGCCTTGTTGGTGGAGCCATTTTCTTCAGAGTTGAAGATAGACTTGCCGACGAATGCAGTAGCGAGAGCTAGACTCGCCACACTAGACTTGGACTCCTCAGATGCCTCCTCTTCCTCATGTTCCTCAGATTCAGCCTCAAAGTCCATTTCCTTGCCAATGAATGCCCGAGCCTTCTTGGAGCTGCTCTTCTTGTGAGATGAAGACTTTGAAGATTTTGATGATAGATACTTTGAAGATTTCTTCTTCTTCTTCGCGTCATCAGAACTATACTCCTTGTATATCTTCTTCTTTGATTCCTTTTCCCACTGAGGACAATCTTGAATTTAGTGAATAGGTTTCTTGCATTTGTGGCATAGCCTCTTCTTGTAGTCACTGGATGAGGAATCATTGCTCCTTGAAGATTTTCTAAAGCGACCACGTCTTGAGAACCTTTGGAATTTCTTCACGAGCAGTGCTACCTCCTGGCCCAGTTCTTCAGGATCATCAAGGCTACTACCTGAATCTTCACCTTCAGATTCAGAGACGACCTTGGCCTTCAGGGCACGTGATCTGCCATAGCTCGAACCATAGAGATCTCTCTTCTCAGCAAGCTGGAACTCATGAATATTTAGCCTCTCGAGGATATCAGCGGGATCAAGTGACTTGTAATCAGCACGTTCTTGTATCATCAGTGCCAGAGTATCAAATGAGGAATCAAGCGATCTCAGCAATTTGTTCACCACCTCATGGTCGGTGATGTCAGTGGCACCAAGTGCTTGAAGCTCATTTGAGATGTCAGTGAGGCGATCGAAGGCTTGTTGAACATTTTCATTGTCGAGTCTTTTGAAGCGGTTGAAGAGATTGCGAAGAACGTCAACTCGAGAGTCACGCTGTGTTGAGACTCCTTCATTGACTTTGGATAGCCTATCCCAGATAAGCTTGGCAGTTTCCAAAGCACTCACTCTTCCATAATGCCCTTTGCTCAGATGGCCACATATGATGATCTTCGCTTGGGAGTCGAGTTGCTTGAATCTCTTCACATCAGTAGCATTCAGTGAAGGTGTGACTGAGGGAACACCATTTTTCACAACATACCAGAGATCGTTATCAATTGCCTCAAGATGCATTCGCATCTCATTCTTCCAGTAGGGGTAGTCCGTCCCATCGAAGATAGGACACCCATCAGAGACCTTGATCATACCCGCGGTCGACATAACTAAAACTCCAGGCGGTTAAACCAAAATCACACAGAACAAGGGAGTACATTGCTCTGATACCAATTGAAAGTGCGTTATATCGACTAGAGGGGGGGGTGAATAGGCGACTTTTATGAATTCTTCACTGAGGAATTTCAGGGTGAGGAAATTCCTGAGCAAAGAACTACTTGCAGCGGAATAAGTACTCAGTAGTAATCATAACAGAACACAAGCATGGTCATCATGATGAAATGAAGACAAGCACAGAGTACAGAAAGCGTAAACACAGGATAACACAGGATGAAGACAAACAGACTGAGGAAATTGCACTGAGGAAATTGAGAAAGTCTTCAGTCAAAGTCTTCAAACACAGATAGGAACAAGTGCACAACACAATAATGAGGAAATGAAAGAGTTTAGGAAATAGAACCAGTAAGCTTGGTGAAGACAATGATTTGGTAGACCAGTTCCAACTGCTGTCTCAGTTGTACATCTGGTTGGAGCGGCTAGGTATTTAAACCCGAGGACACACAGTCCTCACCGTATTCTCCTTGAGCTAAGGTCACACAGACCTCGCCCAATCACTCATGGTAAGTCTTCAGGTGACTTCCAAACCTTCACAGACTCGGTCACTCGACGATCCACAATTCCTCTTGGATGCTCTAGACCATGACGCCTAACCGTCTAGAAGAAGCACAGTCTTCAAAGGTAACAAGCGTCGGATCTACGCAAGATCAATCTCTTCAGTGATGCTCAATCAATTTGGGTTTGTAGGTGTTTGGGTTTGGGTTTTCCTCACTCGATGATTTTCGCTCAAAGTCCTCGGAGGATGGGATGCTCTCAAATGACAAGTGTTAGTTTCTCTCGGAGCAGCCAACCAGCTAGTGGTTGTAGGGGGTGGCTATTTATAACCAAGGGAGCAGCCCGACATGATAAGACATAAATGCCATTCAATGATATGACCGTTAGGTGGGTAGATATTTTGGGACGGCTGGCGCGTAGCACAACATCGGTCGGATATTTGAGGCTCAAATTCCTCAAGGCTATCATGTTCCTCACTGTGTAGGCAATTCGCACTGGCGAATTCCTAACTCCTCAGTCAGAACAAATTCCTCTGAGACCAGAAGAACTTTGTCTCTATCACTGAAGAATATGACTGAACTGTATGAGATTTCCAATGGCTTCACTCGAAGGGATTGGTATGTGTAGGATTTTGAGTTGAGCATCACATGGAAATTTTTCCTTAGTATTTCCTCGACCCCCTTTAATAGTACGGTGTTTCCTATGACTCAAGAAAGAGAAAATGAAACTACGAAAACAAAAGTCTTCACGCTTCATGTTCCTCGAATGGATACCTAGTCTTCAAGGTCACACCAATTTCTTCACTTTCAAAGTCTTCAGAAAGTCTTTAGAAATCCAAAGTCTTCAGACGAAGAACTTCATTTCTAGGGGTCGACTTTCTCTATAAATATCAAACTCCTCATAGACTTAAAGACCTGTGTACACTCACAAATGCATTAGTCCCTTAACCTATAAGTCTTCGATACACCAAAATCACTAAGGGGCACTAGATGCACTTCCAACTTTGGCTTTCTGAAGACTTTGAAAGTGAAGAAATTGATGTGACTGTGAAGACACTATATTCATGCGAGGAATATGAAGCGTGAAGACCTTTGTTTTCGTAGTTTCGTTTTTCTCTTTTTTGAGTCATAGGAAACACCATACTGTTAAAGGGGGTCGAGGAAAAACTAAGGAAAAGTTTCCAAGTGATGCTCATCTCAAAATCCTACACCTACCAATCCTTTCGAGTGAAGCCATTGGAAATCTCATGTAGTTCAGTCAATTTCTTCTGTGACAGAGATGAAGATCTTCTGGTCTTTGAGGAATTTGTTCTGACTGAGGAGTTAGGAACTCGCCAGTGCGGATTGCCTACAAGTGAGGAACATGATAGCCCTGAGGAATTTGTGAGCTTTAATTTTCGACCGTTGCTGTGCTATGCGCCAGCTGTTCCAAAATATCTTCCCACCTAACGGTCATATCATTGAAGGGCATTTATGTCTTATCATGTCAGGCTGCTCCCTAGGCTATCAATAGCCGCCCCCTACAACCACTAGCTGGTTGGCTGCTCCAAGAGAAAATGACACTTGTCATTAAGAGCATCCCATCCTCCGAGGACTTTGAGCGAAAATCATCAAGTGAGGAAAACCCAAACTCAAACACCTACAAACCCAAAGTGATTGAGCATCACGGAAGAGATTGTTCCTGTGTGGATCCGACGCTTGTTACCTTTGAGGACTGTGCATCCTTTAGACGGTTAGGCGTCATGGTCTAGAGCATCCAAGAGGAAATTGTGGATCGCCGAGTGACTGAGTTTGTGAAGGTTTGGAAGTCACCTGAAAACTTACCACGAGTAATTGGGCGAGGTCTGTGTGACCTTAGCTCAAGGAGAATACGGCGAGGACTGTGTGTCCTCAGGTTTAAATACCTAGCCGCTCCAACCAGACGTACGGCTGTCACAACAGTTGGAACTGGTCTACCAAATCACTTTCTTCACCGAGCTACTGGTTCTATTTCCTCAACCCTTTCATTTCCTCATTACTGTGTTGTTGTTCTTGATCGTTACTGTTTGAAGACTTTGACTGAAGACTTTCTCAATTTCCTTAGTTCAATTTCTTCAGTCAGTTTGTCTTCAGCCTGCTTATCATGTGTTTACGCTACTTGTACTCTGTGCTTGTTTTCATTTCATCATGATGACTGTGCTACTGTTCTGTCATGCTTGCATCTGAGTACTTATTCCGCCGCTAGTCGTTCGTGACTTAGGAATTTCCTCACCCTGAAATTCCTCAGTGACGAATTTGTAAAAATCGCCTATTCACCCCCCCTCTAGTCGATATAACACACTTTCAATTGGTATCATAGTAAGGTACCCCCTTGTTCTGTGTGATTTTGGTTTAACCACCTGGAGTTTTAGTTATGTCGACTCCAGGTATGATCAAGGTCTCTGCTGGGTGTCCTACCTTCGATGGGACGGACTACCCCTACTGGAAGAATAAGACACGGATGCATCTTGAGGCAATTGACAACGATCTCTGGTATGTTGTGGAAAATGGTGTTCCCTCTGTCACTCCTACCATCAACATTGCTGATGTAAAGAGATTCAAGCAACTCGACTCTCAAGAGAAGAACATCATATGTGGTCATCTGAGCAAAGGGCAGTATGGCAAAGTGAGTGCTTTGGAGACAACTAAGCTTATCTGGGATAGGCTATCCAAGTTCAATGAAGGAGTCTCAACACAGTGTGACTCTCGAGTTGACGTTCTTTGCAATCTCTTCAACCGCTTCAAAAGACTTGACAATGAAAATGTTCAGCAAACCTTCGATCGCCTCACTGACATCTCAAATGAGCTTCAAGCGCTTGGTGCCACTGACATCACCGACCATGAGGTGGTGAAGAAATTGCTAAGATCGCTTGATTCCTCATTTGACACCCTTGCGCTGATGATACAAGAGCATGGAGACTACAAGTCACTTGATCCCGCTGATATCCTCGAGAGGCTAAACACTCATGAGTTCCAACTTGCTGAGAAGAGAGATCTCTATGGACCGAGCTATGGCAGATCACGCGCTCTGAAGGCCAAGGCAGTATCTGAATCTAAAGGTGAGGATTCTGGTAGCAGCCTTGGTGATCCTGAAGAACTAAACCAGGAGCTAGAAAAGCTCGTGAGGAAATTCCAGAAGTTCTCAAGGCATGGTCGCTTTGGCAAATCCTCAAGAAGTGATGACGTAAGATCAGATTCCTCATCCCGTGACTAGAAGAAGAGAACTTGCCACAAATGCAAGAAACCTGGTCACTACATTCAAGATTGTCCTCTATGGGAAAAGGAATCAAAGAAGAAGAAATACAAGGATTACAGTTCTGATGACTTCAAAAAGGAAGAAGAAATATTCAAAGTCCTCATCATCAAAATCCTCGAAGTCTTCATCTCACAAGAAGAGCAACTCCAAAAAGGCTCGGGCATTCATTGGCAAGGAAATGGACTTTGAAGCTAAATCTGAGGAAAATGAGGAAGAGGAGGCATCTGAGGAGTCAGAATCTGGTGTGGCGAGCCTAGCCCTCGCTACTGCGTTCGTCAGCAAGTCCATCTTCAACTCTGAGGAGAATGGCTTCCCCAACAAGGCTGACGACGGCGATGATGGCTACGCTCCCACCTATTGCTTCATGGCAAAGGGTTCCAAGGTACTCAAATATCCCTCCTCTGAATCAAGTGAGGATGAATCTAATGAAAACCTCAAGCCTAGCCACTCTAAACTTGCTAAGATTGCTGTGAAGCAACAAAAGGCTTTTGAAAATGTTCAAAATATGCTAGACAAAAGCGATGACCTGTTGGGTGAAGAAATGAATCGCACTCAAACCTTGAATGATAATCTTCAGAGACTTCAGTCCAAGTTTGATAACCTTCAGAGTCATCATAACACTCTCTTATCTGATCATGAGAAGCTTTCTTATGAATTTATTCAAAGAAAGCAAGATCTTGAGAAGCTAAGGGAGAATTATGAAGATCTTCAGAAGGAACGTGATTCATTGCTTACTCAGCAGATCAGTGCCGCTCAAGAGGAATTCATTCCACCATGTTTGAAATGCATTGAACGTGAATCTGCTAATTCTTCACCTGAAAGTTCAAATGCTTCTATTGCTGCAAATTCTTCAACTGTCTCTGCTATCACAAATTCCTCATCTAAGGATGCTACTAGTATCAGTGACAATGCAGGGCTGAAGGAATTGTATGTGACAGGCATGTACAAAAGCCTCAAAGGGCATCAGGCTCTTTGTGATGTGCTTAAAAAGCAGATCCTCACCAGGAACCCTAGGAAAGAGGGTATTTCCTTTGAGAGGAAACTCAATGCTGATGGAACATATTGGAAGCCTGAGCAGTATCCCAAAACCTCATGGGTTGCTGCAAAGGGACCTCCAGTAGATCCATCTACTTTATCTGGCTTTACATGTGAATCTTCATATTCTTCTGATGAGTCATTTGACTCCAACTATAAGTTGTTCAAAAATTAGAATGGTGAAGTATTTGCTAGATATGTTGGCACTAACTGCAGGAACGGTCCCCCTATGAAGAAAATCTGGGTTCCCAAAAGATACCTTGAAAGTCTTCAGGTGAATGTCATCATGACACCACCTGTGAAGAACAGGAACCCCAGATCAAATTCTTCATATGGACCAAATTCTTCATATGGATCCAAGTCTTCATATGGACCAAATTCTTCATATGGATCAAAGTCCTCATATGAACATCATCGTGCTAACACTTCTGTTTCGCAGGGAAGATCTAAGGGCCATGAATATGTGCATTATTCTTCAAACCATTATGTTCATAAGTCCTCGAAGAATTTCTCTGCTTATTCATATGCTTACCCTAACCCCTCTTATGTGAAACAAAGTGGACTGGCATCTACGCCACCTTTCTCTTATGGAGCTTGCAGAATGATGAACTCTTTGCCACCCCTCCAGATGTGGGTGGTGAAGAAAAAGAACTAATCTCTTATGCAGGGTTAGGTCTCCAGACGAACTTAATCGTCTGAAGAATTTGCTGGAGGCCTGAATATGCTTGAAAGGACGCAAACTAATCATGAAGAAATGAATTTTCATTTCTCACGTCCTCATACTGCTATCTGTTTTATTGCTTGATGAAATTGATCTGATGAATTTGATGTCATATTCTTCACTGATGAAGTATATGAAGGAAATATGCCCTAGAGGCGATAATAAAGTTGTTATTTATATTTCCTTATATCATGATAAATGTTTATTATTCATGCTAGAATTGTATTAACCGGAAACTTAGTACATGTGTGAATACATAGACAAACAGAGTGTCACTAGTATGCCTCTACTTGACAAGCTCGTTGAATCAACGATGGTTAAGTTTCCTAGCCATAGACATGAGTTGTCATTTGATTAAGGGAATCACATCATTAGAGAATGATGTGATTGACTTGACCCATTCCGTTAGCTTAGCACTTGATCATTTAATATATTGCTATTGCTTTCTTCATGACTTATACATGTTCCTATAACTATGAGATTATGCAACTCCCGAATACCGGAGGAACACTTTGTGTGCTATCAAACGTCACAACGTAACTGGGTGATTATAAAGCTGCTCTACAGGTGTTTCCGATGGTACTTGTTGAGTTGGCTTAGATTGAGATTAGGATTTGTCACTCCGATTGTCGGAGAGGTATCTCTGGGCCCTCTCGATAATGCACATCACTATAAGCCTTGCAAGCAATGTGACTAATGAGTTAGTTGTGGGATGATGCATTACGGTACGAGTAAAGAGACTTACCGGTAACGAGATTGAACTAGGTATTGAGATACCGACGATCGAATCTCTTGCAAGTAACATACCGATGACAAAGGGAACAACGTATGTTGTTATGCGGTTTGACCGATAAAGATCTTCGTAGGATATGTGGAAGCCAATATGAACATCCAGCTTCCACTATTGGTTATTGACCGGAGACGTGTCTCGGTCATGCCTACATAGTTCTCGAACCCGTAGGGTCCGCACGCTTAACGTTCGATGACGATCGGTATTATGAGTTTATGTGTTTTGATGTATCGAAGATAGTTCGGAGTCCCGGATGTGATCATGGACATGACGAGGAGTCTCGAAATGGTCAAGACATAAAGATTGATATATTGGATGACTATTCGGACACCGGATGAGTTCCGGGGGTCATCGGATAATTATCATAGTGCCGGGGGGTTATCGGAACACCCGGTGGAACTATTAGGCCTACATGGGCCATAGGGAAGAGGGGAGGCAGCCCACAAGGGGCGGCTGCGCCCCTCCCTATAGGGAGTCCGAATTGGACTAGGGAGGGGGGCGCGCCCCCCTTTCCTTCTCCTCTCCCTCTCCTTCCTTCCCCCTTCCTCCTCCTAGTTGGACTAGGAAAGGGGGAGTCCTACTCCTACTAGGAGGAGGACTCCTCCCCTCCTTGGCGCGCCCCAAGGGCCGGCCGGCCACCCCCCTTGCTCATTTATATAGGGGGCAGGGGGCACCCTAGAACACACAAGTTGATCATTGATCTCTTAGCCGTGTGCGGTGCCCCCCTCCACCATAATCCACCTCGGTCATATCGTTGCAGTGCTTAGGCGAAGCCCTGCGCCGGTAGCTTCATCATCACCGTCATCATGTCGTCGTGCTGACGAAGCTCTCCCTCGACACTCTGCTGGATCGTGAGTTCGTGGGACGTCACTGAGCTGGATGTGTGTAGATCGCAGAGGTGCCGTACTTTCGGTGCTAGGATCGGTCGATCGTGAAGACGTACGACTACATGAACCGTGATGTCATAACGCTTCCGCTTACGGTCTATGAGGGTACGTCGACAACACTCTCCCCTCTTGTTTCTATGCATCACCATGATCTTGCATGTGCGTAGGAAACTTTTTGAAATTACTACGTTTCCCAACAGTGGCATCCGAGCCAGGTTTATGCGTAGATGTTATATGCACGAGTAGAACACAAGTGAGTTGTGGGCGATAATAGTCATACTGCTTACTAGCATGTCATACTTTGATTCAGCGGTATTGTTGGATGAAGCAGCCCGGACCGACATTACGCTACGCTTACGTGAGACTGGTTCTACCGACGTGCTTCGCACACAGGTGGCTGGCGGGTGTCAGTTTCTCCAACTTTAGTTGAATCGAGTGTGGCTACGCCCGGTCCTTGTTGAAGGTTAAAACAACACATACTTGATGAAAAATCGTTGTGGTTTTGATGCGTAGGTAAGAACGGTTCTTGCTCAGCCCGTAGCAGCCACGTAAAACTTGCAACAACAAAGTAGAGGACGTCTAACTTGTTTTTGCAGGGCATGTTGTGATGTGATATGTTCAAGACATGATGCTAAATTTTATTGTATGAGATGATCATGTTTTGTAACAGAGTTATCGACAACTGGCAGGAGCCATATGGTTGTCGCTTTATTGTATGAAATGCAATCGCCATGTAATTGCTTTACTTTATCACTAAGCGGTAGCGATAGTCGTAGAAGCAGTAGTTGGCGAGATGACAATGATGCTACGATGGAGATCAAGGTGTCGCGCCGGTGAGGATGGTGATCATGACGGTGCTTTGGAGATGGAGATCAAAGGCACAAGATGATGATGGCCATATCATATCACTTATATTGATTGCATGTGATGTTTATCCTTTATGCATCTTATTTTGCTTAGTTCGACGGTAGCATTATAAGATGACCTCTCACTAAATTTCAAGGTATAAGTGTTCTCCCTAAGTATGCACTGTTGCTAAAGTTCGTCGTGCCGAGACACCACGTGATGATCGGGTGTGATAAGCTCTACGTTCACATACAACGGGTGCAAGCCAGTTTTGCACACGCAGAATACTCGGGTTAAACTTGACGAGCCTAGCATATGCAGATATGGCCTCGGAACACTGAGACCGAAAGGTCGAGCGTGAATCATATAATAGATTTGATCAACATAGTGATGGTCACCATTGAAAACTACTCCATCTCACGTGATGATTGGACATGGTTTAGTTGATTTGGATCACGTGATCACTTAGATGATTAGAGGGATGTCTATCTAAGTGGGAGTTCTTAAGTAATTTGATTAATTGAACTTTCATTTATCATGAACTTAGTACCTGATAGTATTTTGCATGTCTATGTTGTTGTAGATAGATGGCCCGTGCTGTTGTTCCACTGATTTTTAATGCATTCCTAGAGAAAGCTAAGTTGAAAGATGATGGTAGCAACTACACGGACTAGGTCCGTAACTTGAGGATTATCCTCATTACTGCACAGAAGAATTACGTCCTAGAAGCACCGCTAGGTGCCAAACCCGCTGCAGGAGCAACACCAGATGTTATGAACGTCTGGCAGAGCAAAGCTGATGGCTACTCGATAGTTCAGTGTGCCATGCTTTACGACTTGGAACCGGGACTTCAACGATGTTTTGAACGTCATGGAGCATATGAGATATTCCAGGAGTTGAAATTAATATTTCAAGCAAATGCCCGGATTGAGAGATATGAAGTCTCCAATAAGTTCTACAGCTACAAGATGGAGGATAATAGTTCTATCAGTGAGCATATACTCAAAATGTCTGGGTATAACAATCACTTGATTCAACTCGGAGTTAATCTTCCTGATGATAGTGTCATAGACAGAATTCTTCAAAGACTGCCACCAAGCTACAAGAGCTTCATGATGAACTATAACATGCAAGGGATGGATAAGACAATTCTCGAGCTCTTCGCAATGCTAAAGGCTGCGGAGGTAGAAATCAAGAAGGAGCATCAAGTGTTGATGGTCAACAAGACCACCAGTTTCAAGAAAAAAGGTAAAGGGAAGAAGGGGAACTTCAAGAAGAACGGCAAGCAAGTTGCTGCTCAAGTGAAGAAGCCCAAGTCTGGACCTAAGCCTGAGACTGAGTGCTTCTACTACAAAGGGACTGGTCACTGGAAGCGGAACTGCCCCAAGTATTTGGCGGATAAGAAGGATGGGAAGGTGAACAAAGGTATATGTGATATACATGTTATTGATGTGTACCTTACTAATGCTCACAGTAGCACCTGGGTATTTGATACTGGTTCTGTTGCTAATATTTGCAACTTGAAACAGGGACTACAGATTAAGCGAAGATTGGCTAAGGACAAGGTGATGATGCGCGTGGGAAATGGTTCCAAAGTCGATATGATCGCGGTCGGCACGCTACCTCTACATCTACCTTCGGGATTAGTTTTAGACCTGAATAATTGTTTTTTGGTGCCAGCGTTAAGCATGAACATTATATCTGGATCTTGTTTGATGCGAGACGGTTATTCATCTAAATCAGAGAATAATGGTTGTTCTATTTATATGAGTAATATCTTTTATGGTCATGCACCCTTGAAGAGTGGTCTATTTTTGTTGAATCTCGATACTAGTGGCACACATATTCATAATGTTGAAGCCAAAAGATGCAGAGTTGATAATGATAGTGCAACTTATTTGTGTCACTGCCGTTTGGGTCATATTGGTGTAAAGCGCATGAAGAAACTCCATTCTGATGGACTTCTGGAATCACTTGATTATGAATCACTTGGTACTTGCGAACCATGCCTCATGGGCAAGATGACTAAAACTCCGTTCTCCGGAACAACTGAGCGAGCAACAGATTTGTTGGAAATCATACATACTGATGTATGTGGTCCGATGAATGTTGAGGCTCACGGCGGGTATCGTTATTTTCTCACCTTCACAGATGATTTGAGCAGATATGGGTATATCTACTTGATGAAACATAAGTCTGAAACATTTGAAAAGTTCAAAGAATTTCAGAGTGAAGTGGAAAATCATCGTAACAAGAAAATAAAGTTTCTATGATCTGATCGTGGAGGAGAATATTGGAGTTACGAGTTTGGTCTTCATTTGAAACAATGCGGAATAGTTTCGCAACTCACGCCACCCAGAACACCACAGCGTAATGGTGTGTCCGAACGTCGTAATCATACTTTACTAGATATGGTGCGATCTATGATGTCTCTTATTGATTTACCGCTATCATTTTGGGGTTATTCTTTAGAGACGGCTGCATTCACGTTAAATAGGGCAGCATCTAAATCTGTTGAGACGACACCTTATGAACTGTGGTTTGGCAAGAAACCAAAGTTGTCGTTGCTTAAAGTTTGGGGCAGCAATGCTTATGTGAAGAAGCTTCAACCTGATAAGCTCGAACCCAAATCGGAGAAATGTGTGTTCATAGGATACCCAAAGGAGACTGTTGGGTACACCTCCTATCACAGATCCAAAGGCAAGACATTCGCTGCTAAGAATGGATCCTTTGTAGAGAAGGAGTTTCTCTCGAAAGAAGTGAGTGGGAGGAAAGTAGAACTTGATGAGGTAACTGTACCTGCTACCTTATTGGAAAGTAGTTCATCACAGAAATCTGTTCCTGTGACTCCTACACCAATTAGTGAGGAAGCTAATGATGATGATCATGTAACTTCAGATCAAGTTACTACCGAACCTCGTAGGTTAACCAGAGTAAGATCCGCACCAGAGTGGTATGGTAATCTTGTTCTGGAGGTCATGTTACTTGACCATGACGAACCTACAAACTATGAGGAAGCGATGATGAGCCCACATTCCACGAAATGGCTTGAGGCCATGAAATCTGATATGGGATCCATGTATGAGAACAAATTGTGGACTTTGGTTGACTTGCCCGATGATCGGCAAGCCATAGAGAATAAATGGATCTTCAAGAAGAAGACTGACGCTAACGGTAATGTTACTGTCTATAAAGCTCGACTTGTTGCAAAAGGTTTTCGACAAGTTCAAGGAGTTGACTACGATGAGACCTTCTCACGTGTAGCGATGCTTAAGTCTGTCCGAATCATGTTAGCAATTGTCGCATTTTATGATTATAAAATTTGGCAAATGGACGTCAAAACTGCATTCCTGAATGGATTTCTGGAAGAAGAGTTGTATATGATGCAACCAGAAGGTTTTGTTGATCCAAAGAGTGCTAACAAAGTGTGCAAGCTCCAGCGATCCATTTATGGACTGGTGCAAGCCTCTCGGAGTTGGAATAAACGTTTTGATAGTGTGATCAAAGCATATGGTTTTATACAGACTTTTGGAGAAGCCTGTATTTACAAGAAAGTGAGTGGGAGCTCTGTAGCATTTCTAATATTATATGTGGATGACATATTGTTGATTGGAAATGATATAGAATTTCTGGATAGCATAAAAGGATACTTGAATAAGAGTTTTTCTATGAAAGACCTCGGTGAAGCTGCTTACATATTGGGCATCAAGCTCTATAGAGATAGATTAAGACGCTTATAATATGCCCTAGAGGCAATAATGAAGTTGTTATTTATATTTCCTTATATCATGCTAAATGTTTATTATTCATGCTAGAATTGTATTAACCGGAAACTTAGTACATGTGTGAATACATAGACAAACAGAGTGTCACTAGTATGCCTCTACTTGACTAGCTCGTTGAATCAAAGATGGTTAAGTTTCCTAGCCATAGACATGAGTTATCATTTGATTAATGGGATCACATCATTAGAGAATGATGTGATTGACTTGACCCATTCCGTTAGCTTAGCACTTGATCGTTTTAGTATATTGCTATTGCTTTCTTCATGACTTATACATGTTCCTACAACTATGAGATTATACAACTCCCGAATACCGGAGGAACACTTTGTGTGCTATCAAACTTCACAACATAACTGGGTGATTATAAAGGTGCTCTATAGGTGTCTCTGATGGTTCTTGTTGAGTTGGCATAGATCAAGATTAGGATTTGTCACTCCGATCGTCGGAGAGGTATCTCTGGGCCCTCTCGGTAATGCACATCACTATAAGCCTTGCAAGCAATGTGACTAATGAGTTAGCTGCGGGATGATGCATTACGGAACGAGTAAAGAGACTTGCCGGTAACGAGATTGAACTAGGTATCGAGATACCGACTATCGAATCTCGGGCAAGTAACATACCGATGACAAAGGGAACAACGTATGTTGTTATGCGGTTTGACCGATAAAGATCTTTGTAGAATATGTGGGAGCCAATATGAACATCCAGGTTCCGCTATTGGTTATTGACCGGAGACATGTCTCGGTCATGTCTAAATAGTTCTCGAACCCGTAGGGTCCGCACGCTTAACGTTCGGTGACGATCGGTATTATGAGTTTATGTGTTTTGATGTACCAAAGATAGTTCGGTGTCCCAGATGTGATCCCCGGACATGACGAGGAGTCTCGAAATGGTTAGACATAAATATTGATATATTGGATGACTATTCGGACACCGGATGAGTTCCGGGGGTCATCGGATAATTATCATAGTGCCGGGGGGTTATCGGAACACCCGGTGGAACTATTAGGCCTACATGGGCCATAGGGAAGAGGGGAGGCAGCCCACAAGGGGCGGCTGCGCCCCTCCCTATAGGGAGTCCGAATTGGACTAGGGAGGGGGGCGCGCCCCCCTTTCCTTCTCCTCTCCCTCTCCTTCCTTCCCCCTTCCTCCTCCTAGTTGGACTAGGAAAGGGGGAGTCCTACTCCTACTAGGAGGAGGACTCCTCCCCTCCTTGGCGCGCCCCAAGGGCCGGCCGGCCACCCCCCTTGCTCCTTTATATAGGGGGCAGGGGGCACCCTAGAACACACAAGTTGATCATTGATCTCTTAGCCGTGTGCGGTGCCCCCCTCCACCATAATCCACCTCGGTCATATCGTTGCAGTGCTTAGGCGAAGCCCTGCGCCGGTAGCTTCATCATCACCGTCATCACGCCGTCGTGCTGACGAAGCTCTCCCTCGACACTCTGCTAGATCGTGAGTTCATGGGACGTCACCGAGCCAAACGTGTGCAGATAGTAGAGGTGCCGTACTTTCAGTGTTAGGATCGGTCGATCGTGAAGACATATGACTACATCAACCGCGTTGTCATAATGCTTCCGCTTACGGTCTACGAGGGTACATAGACAGCACTCTCCCCTCTCGTTGCTATGCATCACCATGATCTTGCGTGTGCGTAGGAATTTTTTTGAAATTACTACGTTTCCCAACAGTATATGAGTTCGTAAGTCGAACTAATTCATCTGCAGGATGATCAACCCAAAGCCACTGAGTGGGTCCTCAACAATGGATGTACAAATCACATGACTGGTGACAAGAACTTATTGATGGACACTGCTTTATCGCCATCACATCTGAAGCATATCACCTATGCTGACAAAGGCAAAAGCAAGGTATTGGGTCTAGGTAAGGTTGCGATCTTAAAGGATCGACACATGGACAAAGTCATGCTTGTCAAGTCCTTAGGATTCAACCTCATGTCTGTCTCAATGCTTTGTGATCTTGATATGGTTGTTATCTTTGGCAAGTATCGTTGTGTTGTGATCATGGAAGCTGACCATTCCAAAGGCTTCGAAGGATTTAGGAGAGGAGATCTGTATATTGTTGATTTCTCTACAGGACCACAACCTGCTACATGTCTACTTGCGAAAGCTTCAGAAGGTTGGCTATGGCATTGACGACTTGGTCATGCTGGGATGAGGAACTTACACACTTTCGCGAAGAAGAAGCATGTCATTGGCATCGAGGATGTCAAATTCCTCAAGGATCACCTGTGCGGAGTTGTGAAGCTGGAAAGATGACCAAGGCCAAGCATCCCTCAAAGACTATCATGGCTACCACTCGTCCATTTGAATTGCTTCACATGGATCTCTTTGGCCCTAATCATTATTCCGCTTTCACCAATGAAGCATCTTTATATGGCTTTGTTATTGTTGATGACTATTCTTGTTATACATGGGTGCATATCGTCACTTACAAATGTGAAGTGCAGGAAGTCTTCAAACGATTTTCCTCAAGGGCTTCAACCAACTTTGGTGTGAAGATCAAGCACATCAGTAGTGGCAATGGGACCGAGTTCAAGAATACTGGTCTTGATGACTATCTTGATGAACTTGGTATTACTCATGAGTTATCTGCTCCTTATACTCCTCAACAGAATGGCGTCGTGGAGCGCAAGAACAGGACTCTCGTTGAGATGGTTCACACTATGCTTGATGAATACAAGACGCCTTGTCACTTATGGATTGAGGCAATTGATACTGCGTGCCACATCATCAACAGGGTATATCTTCACAGATTCTTCAAAATGACCTCATATGAACTCCTCACTAACAAGAAACCCAATGTGAGTTATTTCAAAGTCTTCAGTGCTAAATGTTGGATTAGAGATCCTCATCACAATTCTAAATTTTCATCGAAAGCACATGAAGGTTTTATGCTTGGTTACAGAAAGGACTCGCACACCTACAGAGTCTTCAACACCGTTCACCACAAGGTTGTTGAAACTGTAGATGTGCAGTTCGATGAAACTAATGGCTCGCAAAGAGAGCACCTACCTCCTGTGATAGATGAAAAGTCACCTGAGGAAACCATCAAGTTCAAGGCTACTGAGGATGTCATTCCTACTGAAGAATCTGCTAAAGAATTCATTCCAGGACGTGAAGAACATCATGCTGGTGCACCTGAAGAAAATGGCTCTGAAGAAAATCCTGAGCCAACTCTTCGTCGCCAACCCGCTCATCCTCGCGTCGCAAACGAAGCGCATATTGAGAAAATCATTAGCGACATCAATGCACCAGGTCCTCTCACACGCTCAAAAGCTTCACATTTGTCTAACTTTTGTGGGCACTTTGCTTTTGTCTCTATCACAGAGCCCACCAAAGTAGATGAGGCATTTCTGGAGCCTGAGTGGATTCAAGCTATGCAAAAGGAATTACATCAGTTCGAGCTCAACAATGTCCAGGAACTTGTCAAGCGACCAGACCCTCGCAAGCACAATATCATCGGCACCAAATGGATCTACCGCAACAAGCAAGATGAAAATGGCCTTGTGGTGAGGAATAAGGCACGGCTTGTAGCTCAAGGCTACACACAGGTTGAAGGAATTGATTTCGACGAAACTTTTGCACCTGTTGCTAGACTTGAGGCTATTCGCATATTGCTTGCTTATGCTAACCATCATAATATCATCTTATATCAAATGGATGTGAAAAGTGCATTCCTGAGTGGTAAGCTTGAGGAAGAAGTATATGTTGCTCAACCCCCAGGTTTCGAAGATCCAAAGCATCCTGACAAAGTTTTCAGACTTAATAAGGCCCTCTATGGCCTCAAGCAGGCCCCTCGGCGTGGTATGATACTTTGAAGGAATTCCTGAAAAAAGGCTTCAAACCCAGTTCACTTGACCCAACTCTTTTCACCAAAACCTATGATGATGAATTGTTCATGTGCCAAATATATGTTGATGATATTATCTTTGGCTGTACTGACAAACGTTACAGTGACGAATTTGCCTACATGATGAGTGAGGAATATCAAATGTCTATGATGGGAGAATTGAAATTCTTCTTAGGTCTTCAAATTCGTCAACAGCGCAATGGCATCTTCATATCTCAGGAGAAATACCTCAAGGATGTATTGAGGAAATTCGGCATGCAAGATTGCAAAGGCGTCAAAATCCCTATGCCCACAAATGGCCATCTATGCACTGATTAAAATGGTATTGACTTCGATCAAAAGGTATACCGCTCCATGATTGGATCTTTATTGTATCTATGTGCATCTAGGCCAGATATTATGCTTAGTGTTTGCATGTGTGCCCGTTTTCAAGCTACACCGAAGGAATCACACCATAAGGCTGTGAAGCATATTCTTTGATATCTAGCTCACACTCCAACACTTGGATTATGGTAACCCAAGGGCTCGGCTTTTGATCTCATTGGATATTCTGACTCTGACTATGTGATACGTCTCCGTCGTATCTACTTTTCGAAACACTTTTGCCCTTGTTTTGGACTCTAGCTTGCATGATTTGAATGGAACTAACCCGGACTGACGCTGTTTTCAGCAGAATTGCCATGGTGTTATCTTTGTGCAGAAACAAAAGTTCTTGGAATGACCTGAAACTTCACGGAGATTATTTTTGGAAATAATAAAAAATACTGGCGAAAGAATCAAGGTCAGGGGCCCACACCCTTTCCACGAGGGTGGGGGGCGCGCCTGCCCCCCTGGGCGCGCCCCCTGCCTCGTGGGCCCCCTGGAGCTCCACCAACCTCAACTCCAACTCCATATATTCGTGTTCAGGGAGAAAAAATCAGAGAGAAAGATTCATCGCATTTTACGATACGGAGCCACCGCCAAGCCCTAAACTCTCTCGGGAGGGCTGATCTGGAGTCCGCTCGGGGCTCCGGAGAGGGGAATCCGTCGCCATCGTCATCATCAACCATCCTCCACACCAATTTCATGATGCTCACCGCCGTGCGTGAGTAATTCCATCGTAGGCTTGCTGGACGGTGATGGGTTGGATGAGATTTATCATGTAATCGAGTTAGTTTTGTTAGGGTTTGGTCCCTAGTATCCACTATGTTCTGAGATTGATGTTGCTATGACTTTGCTATGCTTAATGCTTGTCACTAGGGCCCGAGTGCCATGATTTCAGATCTGAACCTATTATGTTTTCATGAATATATGTGAGTTCTTGATCCTATCTTGCAAGTCTATAGTCACCTACTATGTGTTATGAACCGGCAACCCCGAAGTGACAATAACCGGGACCACTCCGGGTGTGACCATAGTTTGAGGAGTTCATGTATTCACTATGTGTTAATGCTTTGGTCCGGTACTCTATTAAAAGGAGGCCTTAATATCCCTTAGTTTCCGCTAGGACCCCGCTGCCACGGGAGGGTAGGACAAAAGATGTCATGCAAGTTATTTTCCATAAGCACGTATGACTATATTCGGAATACATGCCTACATTACATTGATGAATTGGAGCTAGTTCTGTGTCACCCTATGTTATGACTGTTACATGATGAACCACATCCGGCATAATTCTCCATCACCGATCCAATGCCTACGAGCTTTTCACATATTTTTCTTCGCTTATTTACTTTTCCTTTTCTACTGTTACAATTACTACAAAACCCAAAAATATTACTTTTGCTACCATTACTATTACTTCCATACTACTTTGCTACTAAATACTTTGCTGCAGATACTAAGTTATCCAGGTGTGGTTGAATTGACAACTCAACTGCTAATACCTGAGAATATTCTTTGGCTCCCCTTGTGTCGAATCAATAAATTTGGGTTGAATACTCTACCCTCGAAAACTGTTGCGATCCCCTATACTTGTGGGTTATCAAGACTATTTTCTGGCGCCGTTGCCGGGGAGCATAACTCTATTCTTTGAGTCACTTGGGATTTATATCTGCTGGTCACTATGAAGAACTTGAAAGACGCGAAAACAAAAATTTATCCCTCAACTACGAGGGAAGGTAAGGAACTGCCATCTAGCTCTGCACTTGATTCACCTTCTGTTTTGAGTAACCTTGCGACAGCTAAACCTGCTTATGCTATTAATTCGGATATGTCGCATGTTATTGATGATGCCACTTCTGCTATGCATAATCCTTATGATGAAACTACTTCTATGCTTGATACTACTGTGCCACTTGGTGAATTTCTTGATGAACAACTTGCTAGGGCTAGAGAGAATGAAATTATTGAACTTGCTAATATTGATGAAAGTGATGATGAAGATTCTCCCCCTAGATATGAATTGCCTGTTGTGCCTGAGGGCTATGTTATGGATGAAGAAATAGCTAGAGACTTTCTTGCTTGCAATGATAGAAGTGATCTTAAGAAATTATTAGCTAAGATGAAACAAAAAACTCCGAATGCTAGAATGAAATATGATCCTGCTTATGCTACTTCACCTATCTTTGTTACCGATAAGGATTATGAATTCTCTACCGACCCTGATATAATTACTTTGGATGAATCAGATCCTCTTTATGGCTATGAATCTGAAACTGTTGTGGCACATCTTACGAAATTAAATTATATAGCGACCCTGTTCACTAATGATGAGAAAACTCACTACTATTATATCCTTAAAATATTTCCGTTCTCATTAAGGGTGATGCTAAGATATGGTTTAATTCTCTTGATCCTGGTTGTGTGCGTAGTCCCCAGGATATGATTTATTACTTCTCTGCTAAATATTTCCCTGCTCATAAGAAACAAGCTGCTTTAAGGGAAATATATAATTTTGTGCAAATTGAAGAAGAGAGTCTCCCACAAGCTTGGGGGATGCTTCTCCAATTACTTAATGCTTTGCCTGATCATCCTCTTAAGAAAAATGAAATATTTGATATCTTTTATAATGGACTAACCGATGCTTCTAGAGACCACCTGGATAGCTGTGCTGGTTCTGTTTTCAGGGAAAGAACACCAGATGAAGCTGAAATTCTATTGAATAATATGTTGACAAATGAAAATAATTGGACACTTCCTGAACCAACTCCTAAGCCAACTCCGAAGAAAAGGGGTGTTCTATTTCTCAGTCCCGAAGATATGCAAGAGGCAAAAAAATCTATGAAAGAAAAAGGTATAAAAGCCGAAGATGTTAAGAATTTTCCTCCTGTTGAAGAAATACATGGTCTTAATTTACCGCCTGCTGAAGAAATATGTAACATCCCAAATTTTCAATTTGGTATGTTATACATAGATCATCATTGCATATCATGTTTTATTGCATTTTGGCAAATCCTCGATAAATCCTAAGCAACTCAAGGACCCTCGGAGAGAGTTGGGGATTTTCTAAGATTTTCATATTTGATTCCCATCAAATAATAAGACGAGGATTTTATTTTAATTATTTTCTCTCCGGAAAAATATTTCAATCTTAAAAATAAATGAGAGGAGAAAATATGACTTCTCCAAAATAATTGAAATACTGGAGGAAAAATGTTAAAATCATTTATTGGAATTTATTTGGATTTTATTTGCAATTTTTATTGCATTAAAAATATTGCATGTTTTCAAAATATTTATTTTGTGTTAAAAAAATGTTCACCCTATTCTAGATTTTCTAACTAGACGGGGAACATTTATTTTATAGTTTTCTGATTTTTATTTATTGTTCTACGAATTATTTTCTGCGGAACTTATTTAAAAAAAACTGCGCGCGCGCCCGCGCTGGGCCGAGCCCAGGCCGCCGGCCCACCCCACGCCCCTCTCCTCTCCGCGCACGGCCGCCGCCGCCGCCGTGTCCGCCATGGACACGGGAGCCGCCCCCGCTCGGCTTGCCCCCTCCCCAAGCCACCGGAGCCCCCCTCCTATATATACCCCCCCTCTCTCTCTCCTCTCATCTAGCCCGCCGCCGCCGCACTTGCCGCCCGCCGCCGCCGGTGTGAGCTCGGGAGCCGCCGCCGCCGCCGCCATTTGCCCCGCCCCTCGCCGCCCCTCGCCCTTCCCCCGAGCCCCGCACCCCGCCGCACCCGCCGCCCTCACCGGAGCCCCGCCGGAGCCGCCCCGACGAGGTAGACCTCGATGCCGTTCGGTTTGCCGGTTTTCTTCTAAAAAAACCCCTTCGTTTACTGCAACCGTTCTTTTCGATACTGGTGCATCGCATTCATACATATCAAGGGGATTCGTGAATATGTTTAAGATGTCCACCCAAGTTCTCAAAACCCCTATGTTAGTAACCTCGCCAGGAGCAGAGTATACGGCAACCCAAGGATGTTTTCAGATACCATTGGCCATTGGAAGGCATGTTTTCCCCTCAGACCTCATTGTTTTGGAATCGCAAGGTTTGGATGTGATTTTGGGAATGGATTGGCTATCGTTGTATGGAGGAAACATCGATTGTGCCAGCAAGACGATTTTGCTTACCACCCCGGAAGGAAAAAGGATCAAGTATGTATCCCGGCATATGCCGAAGAGGACTCAAGTAAATTCCTTATCAGGAGTTGTACAGGAGGAAGTACCAGTGGTGAAGGATTATCCGGATGTATTTCCAGAAGAGTTGCCAGGCATGCCACCAGATAGAGACATTGAGTTCTTGATTGAACTTTTGCCAGGCACAGGGCCAATATCTAAGAGACCGTACAGGATGCCCGCAAAGGATTTGGAGGAAATTAAGAAGCAGATCAAGGAGTTACTGGATAAAGGCTATATTCGCCCAAGTTCGTCACCTTGGGGATCACCAGTACTTCTAGTGGAGAAGAAAGATGGATCGCTGAGGATGGTTGTTGATTACCGAGGATTGAATGAAGTGACCATCAAAAACAAGTACCCACTGCCGATGATCAATGATTTGTTTGACCACCTACAAGGAGCTAAAGTATTTTCCAAGATCGATCTACGATCAGGATACCATCAGTTAAAGATTCGAGAGCAGGATATACCAAAGACGGCTTTTACCACCAGATATGGATTGTATGAGTATACCGTTATGTCATTTGGACTGACTAATGCACCTGCGTATTTCATGAACCTGATGAACAAAGTGTTTATGGAGTTTCTGGATAAGTTCGTCGTGGTGTTCATTGATGATATTTTAATCTTTTCCAAGGATGAAGAAGAGCATGAGGAGCATTTACGATTGGTACTTGAGAAGCTCAGAGAACATCAGTTATATGCCAAGTTCAGCAAATGTGAGTTTTGGCTGAAGGAAGTTGGATTCCTTGGACATGTTATTTCTGGAGAAGGAATAGCAGTAGACCCTGCCAAGGTTGACACAGTGACAAGTTGGGAATCACCCATGACAGTTGGAGAAATCCGGAGTTTTCTTGGACTTGCAGGATACTACCGGAGATTCATCGAGAATTTCTCAAAGATTGCTAAGCCCATGACTGAGCTATTGAAGAAGGACACCAAATTCAATTGGACTGAGGAATGTGAAGCTAGTTCCAAGAATTGAATAAACGATTGGTTACCTCACCAGTGTTGATTATGCCAGATCAACGCAAGGACTATGAAGTTTATTGCGACGCTTCTCGTCGAGGACTTGGAGCAGTGCTTATGCAGGAAGGAAGAGTTGTGTCATATGCTTCACGACAACTTAAACCCCATGAGAAGAATTATGCTACGCATGATTTGGAGTTAGCAGCCGTGGTGCATGCATTGAAGACATGGAGACATTTTCTCATCGGAAACCATTGTGAGGTGTACACGGATCACAAGAGTTTGAAGTACATTTTCACGCAGAAGGAGTTAAATCTCAGACAGAGGAGATGGTTGGAGCTCATTAAAGATTATGATATGAGATTGCATTATCACCCTGGAAAGGCTAACGTAGTAGCAGACGCGTTGAGCCGCAAGAGTCATGTCAACACCCTCATGACAGGAGAGTTACCTCAGGAATTAGCCGAGGACCTTCGCGAGCTATGTTTGGAAATAGTCCCAAGAGGCTATTTAGCGACATTGGAGATTCAGTCTACCTTGATGGAAAGGATCAGAGAAGCTCAGAAGACAGACAAGGAGATTGAAGAGATAAAGGAGAAGATGAGCAAAGGAAAAGCCAAGGGATTTCGTGAGGATGAGCACGATACCTTATGGTTTGAGGACCGCGTATATGTGCCAAATGATCCGGAGATCAGGAAGTTGATTTTGCAGGAAGCCCATGATTCACCGTACTCGATACACCCAGGGAATACCAAGATGTATTTGGATTTGAAGAATACTTTCTGGTGGACTGGAATGAAGAAGGATATTGCGGAATATGTAGCAGTTTGTGATGTATGTTAGAGAGTGAAGGCAGAGCATCAGAAGCCAGCAGGATTGCTACAACCATTGCCGATACCCGAATGGAAGTGGGATAAAATAGGCATGGATTTTATCACAGGATTACCCAGGACTCGTTCAGGCTATGACTCGATATGGGTTGTAGTCGACCGTTTGACGAAAGTGGCTCATTTCATTCCAGTGAAGACCACTTACACCAGTGCTAAGTTGGCAAAGATATACATGAGCAGGATCGTATGTTTGCATGGAGTTCCGAGGACCATTATATCAGACAGAGGAACCCAATTTACCTCGAAGTTTTGGAAGCAGTTACATGAAACATTGGGAACCAGGCTGGAATTTAGTACAGCATTTCACCCACAGACAGATGGACAGACCGAGAGAGTCAACCAGATTTTGGAGGACATGTTGAGAGCATGTGCACTAGATTACGGATCCAGTTGGGACGACAATTTGCCATATGCGGAGTTTTCTTATAACAACAGTTATCAAACCAGTTTGAAGATGGCCCCTTTCGAAGCTTTGTACGGAAGGAGGTGTAGAACACCGTTGTTATGGGACGAAGTTGGAGACCGCCAGTTGTTTGGACCAGATTTGATTAAGGAGTCTGAAAAGAAAGTGAGGTTGATTCGCGATAGGCTCAAGGTAGCCCAGTCCAGGCAGAAGAGTTATGCTGATTCTAAACGAAAGGAGACAGTTCATGAAGTCGGAGACTGAGTGTATCTTCGAGTATCACCACTTCGAGGAGTGAAGCGCTTTGGAGTTAAGGGAAAGTTAGCGCCCCGTTTTATCGGACCATACAAAGTGTTGGAACGTATGGGAGAGGTTGCTTACAAGCTGGAATTGCCCGAAGGACTGTCTGGAGTTCATGATGTATTTCACGTTTCCCAGTTGAAGAAGTGCCACGCAGAGATGGCTGAGATACCACTGAGAGATACTGTGCCGCTGGAAGCAATTCAGCTGGAAAGTGATTTGACCTATGAGGAGAAACCAGTTAAGATTCTTGAGTATGCCAGCCGAGTTACCTGCAGCAAGGTTATCAAGTTTTGCAAAGTTCAGTGGAGTCAGCACACGGAGGATGAAGCCACCTGGGAGCGAGAGGAAGATCTACGGAAAGACCACTCCCACCTGTTTTCTAGCCAACCCGAATCTCGAGGGCGAGATTCATCTTAAGGGGGGTAGGTTTGTAACATCCCAAATTTTCAATTTGGTATGTTATACATAGATCATCATTGCATATCATGTTTTATTGCATTTTGGAAAATCCTCGAAAATCCTAAGCAACTCAAGGACCCTCGGAGAGAGTTGGGGATTTTCTAAGATTTTCATATTTGATTCCCATCAAATAATAAGACGAGGATTTTATTTTAATTATTTTCTCTCCGGAAAAATATTTCAATCTTAAAAATAAATGAGAGGAGAAAATATGACTTCTCCAAAATAATTGAAATACTGGAGGAAAAATGTTAAAATCATTTATTGGAATTTATTTGGATTTTATTTGCAATTTTTATTGCATTAAAAATATTGCATGTTTTCAAAATATTTATTTTGTGTTAAAACAATGTTCACCCTATTCTAGATTTTCTAACTAGACGGGGAAAATTTATTTTATATTTTTCTGATTTTTATTTATTTTTCTACGAATTATTTTCCGCGGAACTTATTTAAAAAAAACTGCGCGCGCGCCCGCGCTGGGCCGAGCCCAGGCCGCCGGCCCATCCCGCGCCCCTCTCCTCTCCGCGCACGGCCGCCGCCGTCGCCGTGTCCGCCATGGACACGGGAGCCGCCCCCGCTCGGCTTGCCCCCTCCCCAAGCCACCGGAGCCCCCCCTCCTATATATACCCCCCTCTCTCTCTCCTCTCATCTAGCCCGCCGCCGCCGGTGTGAGCTCGGGAGCCGCCGCCGCCGCCGTTTGCCCCGCCCCTCGCCGCCCCTCGCCCTTCCCCCGAGCCCCGCACCCCGCCGCACCCGCCGCCCTCACCGGAGCCCCGCCGGAGCCGCCCCGACGAGGTAGACCTCGATGCCGTTCGGTTTGCCGGTTTTCTTCTAAAAAACCCTTCGTTTAAAAAAAAACCTAGATCGGTTTTTTTTCGGTTTTATTATTTTGCAAGCGTTCACCGAACAGTTCGTTTTAACGAACGCGTTCGTCGGTTTTTCTCTGTTAACGAACGTCCGTTCTTTAAGCGTTCGTCCGTTTTTCTTTTTCGTCGGATTTTTCTGCGATTATTTCTGATTCGATTTCTGATCGAATCTTCGATTCTGTTTAACTTCTCGCTCGTTTATCGGAATCAGGCGATTCAAGCGCCTAGAGTTTCGTCTAGAAATTCTCTTTCCGTTTAACCTACTCAAACAAGTTTTTGCTACAGTAAAATTTGACCTAGATCCAGATTAGTAAACGAAGCTTCTTTCTTTCGCCGTTTGACTTTCGTTGCTTCGTTCGAGTTGATTCTTTTTGCAAACCGGAGTTCTTAAGTTGAACTTTCTGGTTGGATCTTTCATTCGAGTTTTACCTGTGCATTAGATGAGTACTGATTGTATGCTTGTTTGTTTGCAATAGAGTACCCGGAGTGTGCCGCTTGTTACTTCGACTCGTTAGGTTTTGCGGATCTTCAGCAAGGCAAGTAACACTTTGATCATACCTTTCATACCCAGTTTTATTGCATTAGATCTATTCTTCAGACACATTGCATGATTAGGATCTAATTAAATTGTGGGTATTGGGAAGTAGTTGAGGTAGTACCTATTACCTGTTTTCTATTCAAACCCTTGGGAGTTACTTCTACGTTGCTTTTATTATTGCCATGCTATGCTCGTAGACGTGGATTGGGTTTGAGTGAAATTCATGACAGATGTGAGATTGTTAATAATGGTTCAACTTAAGGTGGCAACTAAAACTCACATCTGGGTGGATTGAGGCACCTGGAGAACCCAGTGTTGTCTGATTTTATAAGGACCGCCACCCAGGCTCAAAGGGATCATAAGATTATTCATGCTAGAAACTTCCGTGTGCAGCCACAAGCTATTATGGGCTCTAGCATAGTTGAGTAGGTTACATGATCTCTTGAAGAGGTGGGCTAGCAGATGTAGGGGAAAGTAGGTGTACCGGTCCACCCGGAGTAAAGAGTGATTGTTCCTGAAAGACTGTGTCTCGGTCATCCGTTTCTCAAACATCATGTAGTGCGAGAATCAAGCGGAGGCGATCGAGTCTTGTGGGGAAAAGTGCGCAAACCTCTGCAGAGTGTACAAACTAATCATGGTTAGCCGTGTCCCCGGTTATGGACAACTTGAGTATCTAGTACCTGGATTATCATTTGAATCTCATCACTATGTTACTTTAATTAATTTTTTTGGGTTAATGATGACACTTAATTGGGATTGAGTTGGAGGTACCTTCTCAATGTTTCACAACCACCATGATAGTTAAATAAAATTTATTCCTTTGAAGTAGGATAAAATCGGCTTTTCGCAAAACTGTAACCATAGAGCTTTCCACCAGCCATATATGCATGTAGTATAGCATTATTATTGTTCATTGCTCTCTATGTGTTACTTTGCCAGCATATCCTATGTGCTGACCCGTTTTCGGGCTGCAACATTTCATGTTGCAGACTTTTCAGACGACGAGTAAGGTGCCTTAGGTCGTGGTCTTATACTCACTGATGCCGCTGGAGTTGATGGACTCACTTATCTTCCAAGTCTTCCGCTGTTATCGTTGTTAGATGGCCTTAAGCCATGTTTATCATACTTAATCTCTTTGGAGATATTCGATGTAATAAGTGTGTGATTGCTACTCTGTTATAAATCCTCCATTTGTACTGTGCGTGTCAGCATTACTGATCCAGGGATGACACTGGTGCACAGCAGCACAGACCATTTGACGTCTGGTCGCTACAAAGTTGGTATCAGAGCACACGCTGACTGTAGGACACAACCACTAAGCTTAAGCCCTAGAAAGCTTCTCTCTTCTCATTTTTGACCCCTCTCCACTTTCTACTCTTTTAGGAATGGCGAATGCAAGGAGCAAGTTCATGCAACCAGATGAAGACACGCCGTTTGGTCGACACTTGAAGGAAGTCACCAAGTACTTGAACATAGGAATACCAAGCATCACCGGAACCTACAACGCCACATTACCTGAAGAGGAGAGCTGGAAGATTCAAGTTATCATTCCAGGAAGGATGTTTAGTGCCATAAGATTGGTTTTCGAAGCACCAACTTGGAGTTTAGGGAAGAGCATGGCCGCACACATCGCCATGGGACGCATTGGAGAAGTCTATCACCAGGAGCTTAAGGATACAATTTACCAAATTTGTGGACGCCGAGACGCGCAATGGGAGATGATCAGGACCAAGAAGGATGGATCAATTGCAGCTTTCATCCAGGAGCAGAACCAACATATTCGTCGCCAGGAGAACCAGATGTGCACGGACAAGGAAGAACTGAAGAAGGCATTAACAAAGATCAAAGAGCTCCAAGAAGAACTCAAGGCTACAAGCGAAGATTATTTGGAAGAAATCAACGCACTAGTAGGGAAGAATGACGACCTGGAGAAGAAGATTGGAGTATTCATGGGAAATCCAGTGCCAAAAGCAGAAGTCGACGAATGCACTTGTCCGGATAACTACATCATCATCGACGACACTGACTCGGAACCAAGTGAAGACAACTGGGTTGATGAAGCTGGAGCAGACATCATGGAGTCTTCAACGGATCAGAATTTCTAGTAGACCACCATATCAGTAGTAGTTTTCCCCCATTTAATAGTATAGTTCAAGCACTTTGTAACGCTAGTTAGATCGATTGTTTGGCCTTGTTTGAATTGATTGAGTGATATTGATTGTATTTGTCTCATGAGCATATGGGTAGTGTTTTCCCTCTAGACCTCATTCTATTCTTAACTCTCATCTTTTCTAAACCTATCAGATGCCTCCGAGACGCGACACCGGATTTGTTTTCCCGCCAGAGATCACCCAGTTGATTCAGCAATAGAATGCACTGATGCAAGTGTTAGTGCAGAACCAAGGCAACAACAACAACAACCCACCGCCACCACCACCTGTTGATCACTTAGCCCGTTTCTTAAGGCTAAACCCGCCGGTGTTTTCCAGTAGCACCGAGCCGATTGTAGCAGATGATTGGCTCCGCAAAGTTGGAAGGGAGTTGACCACTGCAGGATGCACAGATGCGGAAAGAGTGCGTTTTGCCGCACATCAGCTTGATGGACCCGCACCATCATGGTGGGAGAATTATACAGCCACGCACCCTATTGACACTGTCACATGGGACCAGTTTCAGCAAGCTTTCCGTACAGCTCATGTTTCAGCAGGAGCTATGGCTATGAAGAAGCGTGAGTTTCGTAACCTACGCCAAGGAGGACGCACCGTAGGCCAGTATGTGGAGGATTTCAGTAAGTTAGCACGTTATGCACCAGATGACGTTGCTACAGATGCTGCCAAGCAGGAGAAATTTTTGGAAGGGCCGAATGATGAACTGAGTATGCAGTTGATGGTAGCAACCTTCAAAAACTACCAGGAGCTGGTAGATAGAGCTCTCATGATTGAAGGGAAGCAACAGCAGATGGAAAACCGCAAGAGGAAGTATGGACAAGGGAAGTACAATTCTGGAGCCCAGCAGAAGCCACGATTTACCCCAAAGCCGGGAGGACAGTTTCAGCATACCCATGGAGGAGGTAGTTCGCACAACCAAAATGGCTCCAAGAATGGTAATGGGAATGGAGGAGGCAACGGACAGAACCGCACCAACCCGTATACCCCAACCAAGAGGGATCTAAGTCACATTACTTGTTTCAAGTGCCAGAAGACGGGACATTATGCAACTGATTGTCCTGAAGCCCAAAATGGAAATGGCAATGGAAGCTCTGGGAAGAAGCCGAACCCGGTCAACAAAGGACATGTGAACCACGTGAGCGTGGAGGAAGTTGAAGCTCAGCCTGATGCAGTAATAGGTAAGTTTTTGGTTAAGTCATTTACTGCAACCGTTCTTTTCGATACTGGTGCATCGTATTCATACATATCAAGGGGATTCGTGAATAAGTTTAAGATGTCCACCCAAGTTCTCAAAACCCCTATGTTAGTAACCTCGCCAGGAGCAGAGTATATGGCAACCCAAGGATGTTTTCAGATACCATTGGCCATTGGAAGGCATGTTTTCCCCTCAGACCTCATTGTTTTGGAATCGCAAGGTTTGGCTGTGATTTTGGGAATGGATTGGCTATTGTTGTATGGAGGAAACATCGATTGTGCCAGCAAGACGATTTTGCTTACCACCCCGGAAGGAAAAAGGATCAAGTATGTATCCCGGCATATGCCGAAGAGGACTCAAGTAAATTCCTTATCAGGAGTTGTACAGGAGGAAGTACCAGTGGTGAAGGATTATCCGGATGTATTTCCAGAAGAGTTGCCAGGCATGCCACCAGATAGAGACATTGAGTTCTTGATTGAACTTTTGCCAGGCACAGGGCCAATATCTAAGAGACCGTACAGGATGCCCGCAAAGGATTTGGAGGAAATTAAGAAGCAGATCAAGGAGTTACTGGATAAAGGCTATACAGCAGCACAGACCATTTGAGGTCTGGTCGCTACAAAATACATGGTTTTAATCCATCACCTATTGAAGAAGTACACAGTCTTGATAACCCGACACAGGTAGTAAAGGTAAATTCTCTCTATCGATATGATAAAGCTGAAATCCCTCCCACTAAATTTGCTAGCCAATGCTTAGATGAGTTTGATGATTTTATGGTTAGGCAAGAAAACTTCAATGCTTATTTTGGTAGAGAATTAAAACACAATGCTTATATGATTGAACACTTGGGTGATTATATGTCTAGAGTTAAAGGTGAACTTAAACTCATTAGTAAACATGCTTCTATGGTTACCACTCAAGTAGAACAAGTACTTAAGGCTCAGAATGATTTGCTTAGTGAATTGAATAGTAAGAATAATGATTTTGCTGTTAGAGTGGCTACTAGAACTGGTAAAATGACTCAGGAACCTCTGTATCCTGAAGGCCACCCTAAGAGAATTGAGCACGACTCTCAGAGAAATAATACTGATGCACCTAGTCCTTCTAAAAAGAAGAAAAAGAAAAATGATAGGACTTTGCATGCTTCTAGTGAACCTGTTGTAGACACACCTGAGAATCCCAATGATATTTCTATTTCTGATGCTGAAACACAATCTGGTGATGAACATGAACCTAGTGATAATGTTCATGTTGATGCTCAGCCTAGCAATGATAATGATGTAGAGGCTGAACCTGCTGTTGATCTTGATAACCCACAATCAAAGAATCAACGTTATGATAAGAGAGACTTTGTTGCTAGGAAACATGGTAAAGAAAGAGAGCCATGGGTTCAGAAACCCATGCCTTTTCCTACCAAACCATCCAAGAAAAAGGATGATGAGGATTTTGAGCGCTTTGCTGAAATGATTAGACCTATCTTTTTGCGTATGCGATTAACTGATATGCTCAAGATGAATCCTTATGCTAAGTATATGAAAGAAATTGTTACTAATAAAAGAAAGATACCAGAAGCTGAAATTTCCACCATGCTTGCTAATTATACTTTCAAGGGTGGAATACCTAAGGAGATCCAGGAGTACCAACTATATCATGCTCCATTAAAAGAAACTATGTTAAAACTGCTTTATGTGATCTTGGAGCCGGTGTTAGTGTTATGCCTCTCTCTTTATATCGTAGACTTGATTTGAATAAGTTGACACCTACTGAAATATCTTTGCAAATGGCTGATAAATCAACTGCTATACCTGTCGGTATTTGTGAGGATGTGCCTGTTGTGGTTGCAAATGTTACTATTTTAACGGACTTTGTTATTCTTGATATTCCCGAGGACGATAGTATGTCTATTATTCTTGGAAGACCCTTTTTGAATACTGCAGGGGCTGTTATTGATTGCAACAAAGGCAATGTCACTTTTCATGTTAATGGTAATGAGCATATGGTACACTTTCCGAGGAAACAACCTCAAGTTCATAGTATAAACTCTATTGGAAAAATTCCATCGATTATTTTTGGAGGTTTTGAATTTCCTCTACCTACTGTCACAAAGAGATATGATATTCTTATTATTGGGGATGTGCATATCCCAGTTGAGGTAACATAGTGTTATTCGAAATTTCTCCGGTTTCATGCGATTCGGAATGAGTTTGTTAACAAGACCTGATCAACCTTGTTAGTGGATTCCTTTTGATGAGCATGAAATGGATGAAGTTAGAAGGCACAACCTTCTGTACCCTCCTTTTACTTTCTGTTATTTAGTTGAAATAAAGCAAACATAGTATTTTCTGTCAGTTTTTTTGAGTTATCCGTGCAATAAAAAATACCCGAAAATAAAAGTTCTCCAAATGCCCCGAAATTGAAATATGTTTTTTCTGGAATATTTGAGAATATCTGGCACTGAAAACACAGCAGGGGGAGCAAGCACCTGGCCATGAGGTTCCAGGGCGCGCCCCCTGCCTCGTGGGCCCACGGTGGCTCCCCTCCACTTATTCCTGCACCCACACACTTTTTCTTCCTCCCAAAAAAATCACCAACCAGCTCAAGCACGAGTTCTAGCTCATTTTGCTGCGATTTTCGATCTCCTTGCTCAAAGCACCTCTCACAAAACTGCTTTGGGGGATTGTTCCTTGGTATGTGACTCCTCCAATGGCCCAATTAGTTTTTGTTCTAGTGCTTTATTCATTGCAAATTTGTGCTGCCTAGGTGACCATGTTCTTGAGCTTACATGTCAAATTTATATGGTTCCAAGTAGTTCTAATGCATGATATAGTCTCGAGGCACTTGTGGGAGTAGTTGCTATCAATTTTGTTGAGCTTGGTTAACTTTTATTTGAAGTTACTAAAAATTTCAGAAATTTTCAGAAAATGATGAAGAGGTTTTTGAGGGGCTCTTTGAGCTGAATCTCGAAAGATAAGCAAAGTGAAGAAGAAGAGAGGCCCAAATATAATCTGCCTCGCACCGCGGAGGTTCGGCCATGTGAATGGCCTTGTGATGATTTCTTGAGAGCAGCCGGGATTTATGATGATTTTTATGAATTGGCTGAGAATGCAGGCCTCACCGACTTCCTCCGTGACCAACGCGAACAGTATCTCTTACTCACCAATACCTTTGTGCAAAATTTTCATTTCCATTCTAGGATGTCACCACCTATGGTGGATTTTTATTTATATGATGAGTATAAGTAGATGACCCTTCGCGAATTCTGTGAGGTTTGCAAGTTACCTTTTCCGAGTTTCATAGAGGAACCACATCGTAACGATGTGGTGTAGCGATCAGACCTCAAACAGTCTAGTCTCCGTGCATCAGTGTTATCCCTGGATCGGTAATGCTGACATGCACAGTACTTTGAAGGATTTGTAACAAAGTAGCAATCACACACTTATTACGTTGAACAGTTCAAGAGAGAACTCATTACAATAAATATGGCTTAAGGCCATCTAAATAGGATAAGAGCGGAAGGCTTGGAAGATAAAGTGAGTCCATCAACTCCAACGGCATCACTGAGTATAAGACCACAACCTAAGGCTCCTTACTCGTCGTCTGAAAAGTCTGCAACATGATACATTGCAGCCCGAAAACGGGTCAGCACATGGAATATGCTGGCAATGTAACACATAGAGAGTAATGAACAGAATAATGCTATCACTACATGCATAATTGGCTGGTGGAAAGCTCTATGGTTACAGTTTTGCGAAAAACCAATTTTTCCCTACCACAAAGGAATAAATTTTATTTAACTATCATGGTGGTTGTTAAACATTGAGAAGGTACCTCCAACTCAATCCCAATTAAGAACGTGATTAACCCAATCAAATTAAATTAAGTAACATGATGATGAGATTCACATGATAATCCAAGAACTAGATACTCAAGATGTCCATAACCGGGGACACGGCTAACCATGATTAGATTGTACACTCTGCAGAGGTTTGTGCACTTTTCCCCACAAGACTCGATCGCCTCCGCTTGATTTCTCGCACTACGAGGTGTTTGAGAAACGGATGACCGAGACACAGTCTTTCAGAAACACTACTCTTTACTCCGGGTGGACAGTTACACCTACTTTCCCCTACATCTGCTAGCCCACCTCTTCAAGAGGTCATGTAACCTACTCAACTATGCTAGAGCCCATAATAGTTTGTGGCTGCACACGGAAGTTTCTAGCACGAATAATCTCATGATCCCTTTGAGCCTCGGTGGCGGTCCATAG
Source organism: Aegilops tauschii subsp. strangulata (assembly GCF_002575655.3). NCBI lineage: Eukaryota > Viridiplantae > Streptophyta > Magnoliopsida > Poales > Poaceae > Aegilops > Aegilops tauschii. The sequence goes on from NC_053038.3 coordinate 393,980,148, forward strand.
GATGATCACACGGGTACTCCGGGATATCCAAAAATACAGGCAACACTGGATTCTCCAGGTGCCTCAATCCACCTAGATGTTTATTTAAGTAACCACCTTAAGTTGAACCTTAAATTAACAATCTCACATCTGTCATGGAAAAATTCACTCAAACCCAATCCACGTCTACGAGCATAGCATAGCAATATAAGCAAACGTAGAAGTAACTCCCAAAGGTTTGATAATAAACAGGGCAATAGGTACTACCTCATCTACTTCCCAAAACCCACATATTAATCAGATCCTAATCATGCAATTGTTTGAGGATTGATTTAATGCAATAAAACTGGGTGGTAAAGAGGTATGATCAAAGTGTTACTTGCCTTGCCGATGATCCGTGAAACCTAGAGACTCGTAGTAGCACGCTTCGCACTCCGGGTACTCTATCGTAAACAAACAATACATACATAAGCAATCAAGCAAGGGTGCATGAATAAAACTCAAAATAGGAGATCTAACCAGAAATTTCAACTTAAGAACTCCGGTTTGCAAAAAGAATCAAATCGAACGAAGCAACGAAAGTCAAACGGCGAAAGAAACAAGCTTCGTTTACTAATCTGGACCTAAGTCAAATTTTACAGTAACAAAAACTTGTTTGAGTTGGTCAAACAGAAAGAGGGTTTCGAGATGAAACTCTAGGCGCTTGAATCGCCTGATTCCGATAAACGAGCGAAAAGTTATACTAAAACGAAAAACAGATCGGAAATCGCGATCGAAAATAATCGCGGAAAATCCGAGAAAAGAAAAACTGACGAACAGGCTAACGAACGAACGTTCGCTGTCTGCGGTTCAACGACGGAAACCGTACGTTAAAACGAACGTATGGACGAACGTCCGCAAAATAAATAAACCGGAAAAAAAACTAAACCAATCTATAAAAAAATCGCAGTTCCTAAAAAAACCGACGGTTTTCCGAAGAAAACCGGCGGCGACGCGGGCGGCTACCTCCGGCAGCGGCGAGGTCCGGCGAGAAGCGGCGGGACTCCGGCGACGGCGGCTACGGGCGGCAGCGGCTCCGGCGGCGGTGGCGCGGGGCAGCGGCGTCGGCGCGGGGCGGCGGCGTCGGCGGCGGCGGCGGATCGGGGCTAGGGTTTCGTGGGGCGGCTCGGGTGGGCTGGGGCGCCGGGGTCGCGGGTTATAAAGGCCGGCCCTAGGTGTCCCGCTCGGGTACGGCCCGGAGTCGGTTGACTTTTTTTTAATAATTCAGACGTGCAGAAAAAGTAAGAAAAGAAATACTAAACGGACTTAAAAAATCCCGAAATAAATTTTCGCGTCCTCTAAAAATAAGACGGACAAGATGAACATTTATTTGGGCCTAAAATGCAATTTCAAAAAACGCGTATTTTTCCTAATTCAAATAAAATCAAATATTTGTTTTTAATATTTTTCCTCCAATATTTCATTATTTGTGGAGAAGTCATTTTATCCCCTCTCATATATTTTGATATGAAATATTTTCGGTGAGAAAAATAATTAAAACAAATGATCCTATTTTCAAAATTTGAGAAACCCAAATATGAAAATAACGAAATCCCCAACTCTCTCCGTGGGTCCTTGAGTTGCATAGGATTTCTAGGATCGCAAAACAAAATGCAATAAAATATGTTATGCATGATGATCTAATGTATAACATTACAAATTGAAAATTTAGGATGTTACATGTGCAGGGGTTTATTGATACAATTGCTGTAGGGGAAACGAGGAAGGTTTCCGACGCACGAATCACTAGCATACACTTTGTTGTTCTATGTTACTTTGCTATATTTTCTAGTAGGTGCTTAATTGGTCGCAGAAACTGTGGAAACCTGAGTGTCCCTGATATTATTATTTTGTGCCATGCCTTGTTTCGTGATGATACATTTAGTATGGGCGCTATTGTTGCAAAGCGGTTAAATCTTAACCGTACTAAGGGCCCCATGTTGGGAGGCATCTTCCGAAAGTGCGTTATATCGACTAGAGGGGGGGTGAATAGGCGATTTTTATAAATTCTTCACTGAGGAATTTGTGGGTGAGGAAATTCCTTAGCGAAGAACTACTTGCAGCGGAATAAGTACTCAAAAGTATGCATAGCAGAACACAAGCATAGTCATCATGATGAAATGAAGACAAACACAGAGTACAGAAAGCGTAAACACAAGATAACACAGGATGAAGACAAACAGACTGAAGAAATTGAACTGAGGAAATTGAGAAAGTCTTCAGTCGAAGTCTTCAAACACAGATATGAACAAGTGCACAACACAGTAATGAGGAAATGAAAGAGTTGAGGAAATAGAACCAGTTGGCTTGGTGAAGACAATGATTTGGTAGACCAGTTCCAACTGTTGTCTCAGTTGTACGTCTGGTTGGAGCGGCTAGGTATTTAAACTTGAGGACACCCAGTCCCGGACACACAGTCCTCACCGTATTCTCCTTGAACTAAGGTCACACAGACCTCTTCCAATCACTCATGGTAAGTCTTCAGGTGACTTCCAAACCTTCACAAACTCGGTCACTCGGCGATCCACAATTTCCTCTTGGATGCTCTAGACCATGACGCCTAACCGTCTGGAAGAAGCACAGTCTTCAAAGGTAACAAGTGTCGGATCTACGTAGGAGCAATCTCTTCAGTGATGCTCAATCACTTTGGGTTTGTAGGTGTTTGGGTTTGGGGTTTTTCCTCACTTGATGATTTTCGCTCAAAGTCCTCGGAGGATGGGATGCTCTCAAATGACAAGTGTCAGTTTCTCTCGGAGCAGCCAACCAGCTAGTGGTTGTAGGGGGCGGCTATTTATAGCCTAGGGAGCAGCCCACATGATAAGACATAAATGCCCTTCAATGATATGACCGTTAGGTGGGTAGATATTTTGGGACAGCTGGCGCATAGCACAGCAACGGTCGAAAATTTGAGTATCAAATTCCTCAGGGCTATCATGTTCCTCACTGTGTAGGCAATCCGCACTGGCGAATTCCGAACTCCTCAGTAAGAACAAATTCCTGAGAGACCAGAAGAACTTCATCTCTGTCACTGAAGAATATGACTGAACTGTATGAGATTTCCAATGGCTTCACTCGAAGGGATTGGTAGGTGAAGGACTTTGAGTTGAGCATCACATGGAAATTTTTCCTTAGTATTTCCTCGACCCCCTTTAACAGTATGGTGTTTCCTATGACTCAAGAAAGAGAAAATGAAACTACGAAAACAAAAGTCTTCACGCTTCATGTTCCTCAAATGAATATCAAGTCTTCAAGGTCACACCAATTTCTTCACTTTCAAAGTCTTCAGAAATCCAAAGTCTTCAGTCGAAGAACTTCATTTTTAGGGGTCGACTTTCTCTATAAATATCAAACTCCTCATACACTTATAGACCTGTGTTCACTCATAAACACATCAGTCCCTTAACCTATAAGTCTTCAATACACCAAAATCACTAAGGGGCACTAGATGCACTTACAATCTCCCCCTTTTTGGTGATTGATGACAATATAGGTTAAGTTTTCAACGGGGATAAACATATGAAGTGTAAATACTGATATTGAGGAATTTGATTGCAAGATATAGAAGAACTCCCCCTGAAGATGTGCATAGTGAGGAATTTGCTTTTGAAGCAATGCACACTTGAAGAGTTGAATCATGGAGATCTCCCCCTATATCTTGTAATTCATACACGCATTTGACATAATATATGAAGAATTTGAAATGCATGATGAAATATGGTGACTGATGTAATTCAGCATGCGTGCAATAATATTAACGAGGAATAAGCATGCAGAAGAAACAACAAAAGTATCAGGCCACCATAGAGTTTAAGTTTACAACTCGATCCAACAAAGTCATCAGAAAAACGAGAGTTGTAAATTTTAAAAAAAAGCCCATATAAGATAGACCCGCTTGAAGACTAACTCAAATTTCTCCCCCTTTGTCATCAAATGACCAAAAGGGTCGAAAATGAGGACTAACGCCCCTGAAGAATATCAAGGTGATGAAGGAGTGTCAGCGTTGTTGGGGTCGTTTGTTGGAGTAGGGCCTGCCGCAGTGTCGTCCAAATCTTCATGTTCATCAGTGTCACGTGATGAAGAATAGGAGCTAGCCACCAAGGAAGGAACCTGGACCTTCTTGAACTTCTTCGGAGGAGGTGCAGCCCAGTCAAGATCTTCCTTGAGACCCATTTTCTTCAGATCTTCTTCACTATAGACTTGAGACAGAACAACCCAGGTGCGGTTGAGGGTTTCATGAAGGTAGTAGTGGTTTTATTCACTGCATTGTGGGTAGCAATCATGTTGTGAAGAATTGAACCAAACTGACGCTTGACCCATTTATGATTGCGATCAACCTTCTGGTGAAGACCGAGGAGAAGCTCACGGTCAGTCATCACCCTGGGTGCTGTGCCTTGAGGATTTTGCTTGGGTGCTTTTGCGGCAGAGTCATGGGTGGCAGAGTCATCATTGGTGGAGTAGGATGCAGCTTTGCGAAATTGTCCATCCAATGGACGAATGCCTTCATCAATTACAGCAGTAGCCTTGCCCTTTTCATCAGCTGAGGAAAATGTCCGTTTGAGGACTTCAATTGGGGGCAAGTAGCTGCAATGGTTAAGTGTATCAGCTTTGTAGTTGAGTGAAGACCTTGTTCTGATGAATCTCATAATCCATGGTGCATAAGGCTTCAACTCAAATGGTGACATGGCGACATTGGCCAGAGTCCTCATGAAGAAATCATGGAAGTTGACGGGAACGCCATGAATGATACTGAAAAGCAGATTCTTCATGATGCCAACGACTTCTTCTTCATTTGAGTCGTGGCCCTTGATAGGACTCAATGTCTTCGTCAGTATGTGATAGACAGTCCGAGGCACACACAGCAATTCCTTCACAAGGAATTTTGTTCTTGGGGCCTGACCTGGCTTCAAAGGCTTCATAAGCACTTGCATGTAGTGATCGGTAAGCTCAGGTTCATTGTAGACGCAACAAGCACCTTGAAGGAGCGGACTGAGTGGTAAGGCACGAAGCAATTCAGTAGCTGGTGCCTTGTAGTGAGTGTTTTCAGACATCCAGTCCAGCACCCATGAATTCACATCTTCAGAATTTCCGGTGATGTGCAGTGTTGCATAAAATGAAGAATTTGTTCTTCATTCCAATCACATATGTCAGTGCAGAAGTTTAACAATCCAGCGTCGTGAAGAACACTGAGGACTGGCTCGAAGCACGGCAGAGATTCCATATCCACGTGAGGGATGTGCTCATGATCGAAGACTTTGTCTTTGTTGAACAGCACTGAGGAATAGAAATTTGCCTGGCTGGCAGTCCAAAAATGCCTCTTCCTTATGCGAGCAGAGTCATAAGGGTTGTAATCAGTGAAGAATACATGCTCGCCAAAGAAGGCATCAGTCTTGAATTTTTGCTTCCTGTAGAATGGATCCTTTGGCTTGGGCAGAGGAGTGTCAGTGAGTTGCATCACAACCTCAGGAATCGCAATCTCAGGTTCTTCAGGCTGAGGAATTTCTGGTTCCTCTTCAGTGGCAACCTGGTTCTTGAATTCTTCATTTTCATTTTCTTCAGCACTAGCGGCTGGAATGTCTTCATGAGCTTCATCAGATCCCATCTGAACTATAGTGACTGGGGACTGAGGAATTTGCTGCAGTGGAGTGAAGAGTGGAGAATTGGGGTGCTAACTTTCCCAAAAGTCATCATTCATCACTGGTGTGGTACAACCAATGTCCACATCTTCTTCTTCAATTTCTTCAACGCCAGCCTCTTCAGCAGTGAACTGAGGCATAGGCGAGGAAACAACTGGTGTTGAAGGGATTTCATCCACTTCAATTTCTTCATCCATCTGCTCTGACGTAGCAGCAGAAGGAGTTTCTTCATCAGATCCGCTAGGGATCACATATTCTTCATCAAAAGGAATGATTTCCTTTGATGGCATGGAGGAAACTGGAACAACATCAATTGGATTTGCAAAAGAGCTGGTCAATTTCTTCATCTTCTTCGGTGCTGAAGAATCTGAAGGAGTTGATGCTTTCCTTTTCTTCACAGTTGCACGCTCTGCAACCTTGGTCTTCTTCACATCTGATGCAGATGGAAGGATTGGAGTTGGAATAGGTGCAGGAGGAGCAGAGGAATTTGGTTCAGTTTCTTCAGGCACAACTAATGCAGTTGCCCTGACCTCTTCATTTTCTTCAGGCGCACCACTAGTGGGTGCCCTGGCAATTTCATCAGCGGCTGGAATGCAGTCATCAGCCCTGGAACTCACATTGTCTTCAGCAGCCTGATTGTCATCAGCGGTGCTGGCATGTTCTTCAGTTTGCTGAGCAGATGCTTCAGCCGGAGTGACTTCAATATGCACAGGGGCAGTGGCACTTAAAGTGAGTGTCTTCGTCAGATTGACGAATCTGACCTTGGCTCCTTTCCAATCAGCATAGTAAGCGTTGAAATCATCGCCGAGGACTTTGATTTCAGCTGGATCTTTACAAGTTCACCAGTTGTCATAGAGACAACGTTGTTCTTCAGGAACTTCTCCTTCCTGTACTGTGCTTTCTTGAGCTGCCTGGCCTTCTCATATTTCCATTTTTCTTCACTGATGAAATGGGTCAGCATGTGACTTTGGCCAGGTGTCAACTTGAAATCAGGCATAGGAGTGTTTGGGTCCTTGTGCCAGAGATCAATATAGTCGAGGATCAACTTTGGATCCAAAAGCAGTGGCACATTTGTGCCCTTGGCTCTAGCGGCCCTGACTTGCCTATCTCTGAAGATCTCAGCAAGTTCTTCATCATCAGCTTCGTCTTCTTCAGACGGAACTTGGAAGGCGACTTGCTTCTTCTGAGGACTTGGGCGAGTGCCTCGTCCAGCAGTGGTCTTTGTCTTCAGCGGTGAGGGTCCTGTTGGAGAGTTTGGTGCAGTTGAGGAACTAGCTGAAGCTCCTGAGGCAATAGAGATGCCTGCAGTTCTTTGGCACGTGGAGGATTTTGTCGGAGCAGCTGAGGACCTTGGAGGAGCAGGAGCGGCTTGAGGAATTGGTCGTGAGGGCTTAGCTGAGGAAATTGGCCGTGAGGGCATTGAAGAAAAGGCAATTGGCTTGTGCGCAGGCTTCTTTGCCATGGATTTCTTCGGCCTTACAGAGGCCTCAGCAGGAGCAGCAGTGGAATCTTCGTTGAATTTCTTCACTGCATCTTTTGCCTGTTTGGCCAACTTGGCTTGGCGCTTGGCCCATTCTTCAGGAAATTCCTCACCGCGCTTGATGCTAGTGGGATCTGCCTCTTGGCCAGGTGCCAATGGAGGTCTTGAGCATGGAGGAGTAACAGCGAATTTCTTCATGTATTTTGGAGTCACATACCTGTACTCCCTCCACTCTTTTGCCCATCTCCTTTCTATCCTCTGAATGCGCACCTTGCGCTGATTTTTATCTTCCTCAGGGGGTGTGCAGTACCCAGCATAAATGTCCTCAGGTATTTCAAAAGCAGTATTGACCTCAGGCCTCTTTCGTCCTTTCTGTGGCTTCTTTTCATTAGCCATTTTCTTTGGTTGAGGAATTTGAACAATTGAACTCTCTGAAGAAGTATGCAACTTTTCTTCAAGGAACGCTGCAAATGAGTTAAGTTGATGAGAACCTAGTGATTCAGCAGCGGACATGAGTACTTGTGAACAGAGTATAGTTGCGAGGAATTTGGAGAGGTCATATGCGTTCTCAGAAGGTTTTTCAAAAAAGAACAAGTTTGAGGAATTTGACCAGATGAGTCTTGAAGAATTTCACTAAGCGTTCTTTGTCTTAGGTTCCAGAGTTGTATAGATCGAAGATCCACACAATTGAGGAATCTTGAAGAAAAATGATGCTTAGAGAAACGAATCAAGAATAGATGATATGTGAGGTGTTTAGTGTGTGAGGATTTGAAGAATAAACACCTTTGAAGATTTGGTAGAAATCATTTGAATCAAGGAGGGAAGTAAAAGTAACTTTTAATTACCCTGGACGAAGAACACGACGAACTGGGATGTGGAGAAGTGAAGCTCGTCTGTGCAGATCTTCCACGCCCTAACTCGGCAGAGGAAGATGGCTACGGCGGCGGCGGAGTGAAGATTTCCGCGGCCGGCGTGAGTACGGCGGCGACGATGTCGAGGCAGTGAAGCTCTTCCTCACCGGCGACGATGATGTAGTGGCGGCGCTAGGGTTTGAGAACCTCGAGTGGGAGAGAGGTCGAGCGGAGTAAAGGAAGTGAGGAAGGGGAGAGGGGGTATTTATAGCCACGGTGAAAAATGGTTCGCCCGAAGAAATTGGACGAACATGGCCCTGATCCCTCTCATTCGCTTGACATGTGTCACCCACGTACTGAGAAGTGGAGATCGTGGGTGAATAGATAAGTATATCGTGGGAAGCAGAACGGTTTGAGCGGCAAAGCCGAAAATTAGGATAAGATAAGTTAAAAGTTCCGTTCGCAAATTCTTCAGCTGACACGGACACAGGGAGATTTTGAACGAGTGTCAAATAGAACGCACATGAAGAATTTTTGAATAGATTGGGTTGAGTATAGCATAGAGGGGGAAGGGTCTGATCACATTCACTTAGCAGAAAAACCAACTTGAATAATTAGCCATAAGTGAATGCTGTAGAGGACATAAACTTATATATATATATATATATATATATATATATATATATAGCCAATGAAGAAAAACGACGGAGAAGGTGAAGACAATGCAAAGTTGACGAATATGAACAACTGAGGAATTTCAAAAACTGAGGAAAAACTCAAATTGAAGATTTTCAACTTTTGTGGTGGCGTGACCCACCGTATAAGAATGATGATTTCAGACACCGCGTACAATTGTCGTAGGGTTCTGAGAATCAAATTCTTCATTAATTTCTTCACACTTAGAGTGTTATTCTTCATTGATTGAAGAATAACGTTTCTTCATGTGTTGCACATCTAAGTCATCAATTTTGCATAAGTGTTAGGATGAGTGTCCTTTTCAAAGAACATTCGAAGATTCTAAGATATTTAGCTCACACCGCAACTTGCTAAATCTCCTCTCATCCAAGGGCTTTGTGAAGATATCGGCTAGCTGTTCTTCAGTCTTCACATGCTCAATAGAAATATCGCCCTTCAACACATGATTGCGAAGAAAATGATGACGAATCTGAATGTACTTTGTCTACGAGTGCTGAAATGGGTTGTGAGCAATCTTGATGGCACTCTCATTGTCACAGAAGAGAGGCACATTCTTCACGTTGACGCCGTAGTCCTTGAGAGTTTGCTTCATCCACAGCAATTGAGCACAGCAAGAACCAGCAGCAATGTACTCAGCTTCAGCAGTAGACAGTGATACACAGTTCTGCTTCTTCGAGGACCAACAGACCAAAGATCGTCCGAGGACATGACATGTACCAGATGTTGACTTGCGATCCACACGATCACCAGCATAGTCAGAGTCAGAATATCCAACGAGATCAAAAGCCGAGCCCTTGGGGTACCATAATCCTAGTGTTGGTGTGTGAGCTAGATATCGAAGAATATGTTTCACAGCCTTATGGTGTGATTCCTTTGGTGTAGCTTGAAATCGGGCACACATGCAAACACTAAGCATAATATCTGGCCTAGATGCATATAAGTACAATAAGGAACCAATCATGGAGCGGTATACCTTTTGATCGAAGTCAATACCATTTTCATCAGTGCACAGATGGCCATTTGTGGGCATCGGAATTTTGACGGGTTTGCAATCTTGCATGCCGAATTTCCTCAGTACATCCTTGAGGTAATTCTCCTGAGATATGAACATGACATTGCGTTGTTGACGAATTTGAAGACCTAAGAAGAATTTCAACTCTCCCATCATAGACATTTGATATTCTTCACTCATCATATAGGCAAATTCATCACTACAGCGTTGGTCAGTACAGCCAAAGATGATGTCATCAACATATATTTGGCATACAAAGAATTCATCATCATATGATTTAGTGAAAAGAGTAGGGTCGAGTGAACCGGGTTTGAAGCCTTTCTTCATGAGGAATTCCTTCAAAGTATCATACCACGCCCGAGGGGCCTGCTTGAGGCCATAGAGGGCCTTATTTAGTCTGAAGACTTTGTCAGGATGCTTAGGATCTTCAAAACCTGGGGGTTGAGCAACATATACTTCTTCCTCAAGCTTACCATTGAGGAATGCACTTTTCACATCCATTTGATATAAAGTGATATCATGATGGTTAGCATAAGCAAGTAATATGCGAATAGCTTCAAGTCTAGCAACAGGTGCAAAAGTTCCATCGAAATCAATTCCTTCAACCTGTGTGTAGCCTTAAGCTACTAGCCGTGCCTTATTCCTCACCACAAGGCCATTTTCATGTTGCTTGTTGCGGTAGATCCACTTTGTGCCAATGATATTGTGTTTGCGAGGATCTGGACGATTGACCAGTTCCCAGACGTTGTTGAGCTCGAACTGATGTAATTCTTCTTGCAGGGCCTGAATCCACTCAGGCTCCAGAAATGCTTCATCTACCTTAGTGGACTCTGAGATAGAGACAAAAGCATAGTGCCCACAAAAGTTAGATAAATGTGAAGCTTTTGAGCGTGTGAGAGGACCTGGTGCTTCAATGTCATCGATAATCTTCTCAACTTGCACTTCTTTTGCAACGCGAGGATGAGTAGGTTGTCGTCGAGGAATTTGATCAGCATTTTCTTCAGCACCATTTTCTTCAGCAATTTCTTCAGGTGCATTAGCTCGACGTTCTTCATGTTCTGGAATGAATTCTTCAGCAGATTCTTTGGTAGGAATGACATCCTCAGTAGCCTTGAACTTGATAGTTTCCTCAGGTGCTGGTTCATCTATCACAGAGGGTAGGTGCTCTCTTTGCAAGCCATTAGTTTCATCGAACCGCACATCTACAGTTTCAACAACCTTGTGAAGAACGGTGTTGAAGACTCTGTATGTGTGCGAGTCCTTTCTGTAACCAAGCATAAAACCTTCATGTGCTTTCGGTGAAAATTTAGCATTGTGATGAGGATCTCTAATCCAACATTTAGCACCGAAGACTTTGAAATAACTCACATTGGGTTTCTTGTCAGTGAGGAGTTCATAGGCAGTCTTCTTGAAGAATTTGTGAAGATATACCCTGTTGATGGTGTGGCACGCAATATAAATTGCCTCAATCCAGAAGTGACGAGGCGTCTTGTAGTCATCAAGCATAGTGCGAGCCATCTCAACAAGAGTCCTGTTCTTGCGCTCCACGACGCCATTCTGCTGAGGAGTGTAAGGAGAAGATAGCTCATGAGTAATACCAAGTTCATCAAGATAGTCATCAAGACCAGAATTCTTGAACTCAGTTCCATTGTCACTTCTGATGTGCTTGATCTTCACACCAAAGTTGGTTGAAGCCCTCGAGGAAAATCGTTTGAAGACTTCCTGCACTTCATGTTTGTAAGTAACAATGTGTACCCATGTGTAACGAGAGTAATCACCAACAATAACAAGGCCATAGAGAGATGCGTCAATTGTGACAGCTGAGTAATGGTTAGGACCAAAGAGGTCCATGTGAAGCAATTCGAATGGTCGAGTAGTGGTCATGATAGTCTTCGCTGGATGCTTAGCCTTGGTCATCTTTCCAGCTTCACAAGCTCCACACAGCTGATCCTTGAGGAATTTGACATTCTCAATGCCAATGACATGCTTCTTCTTCGCAAGCGTGTGCAAATTCCTCATGCCTGCATGACCAAGTCGTCGATGCCATAGCCAACCTTCTGAAGCTTTTGCAAGTAGGCACACGGCTGGTTGCGGTCCTATAGAGAAATCAACAATATACAAGTCTCCTCTCCTAAATCCTTCGAAGACGTTGGAATTGTCAGCTTCCATAACCACAACACAACGATACTTGCCAAAGACAACTACCATATCAAGATCACAAAGCATTGAGACAGACATGAGGTTGTATCCTAAGGACTCGACAAGCATGACTTTGTCCATGTGCCGATCCTTTGTGATCGCAACCTTACCTAGACCTAATACCTGACTTTTGCCTTTGTCAGCGAAGATGAGATGCTTCTGATGCGATGGTGATAATGGAGCATCAACCAATAGATTCTTGTCACCAGTCATGTGATTTGTACATCCACTATCGAGGACCCACTCAATGGCTTTGGGTTGATCATCCTGCAGATGAATTAGTGCAGCTTATGAACTTCATATACTTCATCAGTGAAGAATATGACATCACAATTCATCAGACCAATTTCATCAAGCAATGCAACAGTTAAAGCAGTATGAGGACGTGAGAAATGAAAGTTCATTTCTTCATGATTAGCCTGCGTCCTTTCAGGCACTCTTCAGGTCTCAAGCAAATTCTTCAGACATTCAAGCACGTCTGGAGACCTGACCCTGCAGAAGTTATTAGTTCTTTTTCTTCACCACCCACATCTGAAGGGGTGGCAAAGAGTTCGTCACTCTGCGAGCTCCATATGAGAAAGGTGGCATAGTAGCCAATCCATTTCGTTTCACATAAGAGAAGTTAGGGTAAGCATATGAATAAGCAGAGAAATTCTTCGAGGACTTATGAACATAATGATTAGAAGAATAATGCTCATATTCGTAACCCTTGGCTCTTCCCTGCGAAACAGAGTTGTTAGCACGATGATGTTCATATGAGGACTTTGATCCTTTTGAGGAATATGATCCATGTGAGGAATTTGGTCCGTATGAGGACTTGGATCCATATGAAGAATTTGGTCCATATGAAGAATTTGATCTGGGGTTCCTATTCTTCACAGGTGGTGTCATGAGGACATTCACGTGAAGACTTTCAAGGCACCTTTTGGGAACCCAGATTTTCTTCATAGGAGAACCGTTCCTGCAGTTAGTGCCAACATATCTAGCAAATACTTCACCATTCTGAGTTTTAAACAGTTTGTAGTTGGAGTCAAATGACTCATCAGAAGAATGAGAAGATTCACATGTAAAGCCAGACAAATTAGATGGATCAACTGGAGGTCCCTTTGCAGCAACCCATGAGGTTTTGGGGTACTGCTCAGGCTTCCAATATGTACCATCAGCATTGAGTTTCCTCTCAAAGGCAATACCCTCTTTCCTCGGGTTCCTATTGAGGATCTGCTTTTTAAGCACATCACGAAGAGTCTGATGCCCTTTGAGGCTTTTGTACATGCATGTCATGTACAATTCCTTCAGCCCTGCATCGTTAGTGATACTAGCAATGTCCTCAGATGAGGAATTAATGATAGCAGAGACAGTTGAGGAATTTGTAGCATTAGAAGCATTTGAACATTCAGGTGAAGAATTAGCAAATTCTCGTTCAATGCATTTCAAACATGGAGGAACAAATTCTTCCTGAGCAGCGCTGATTTGTTGAGCAAGTAATGAATCGTGCTCCTTCTGAAGATCTTCATAACTCACTCTTAGCTTTTCAAGATCTTGCTTTCTTTGAGGAAATTCATAAGAAAGCTTCTCATGATCAGATAAGAGAGTGTTATGATGACCTTGAAGGTTGTCAAACTTAGTCTGAAGTCTCTGAAGATTTTCAGTCAGGGTTTTAGTGCGATCCATTTCTTCACCGAGCATATCATCACTTTTGTCTAGCGTGTTTTGAACCTTTTCAAGGGCCCTTTGTTGTTTTACACAATCTTAGCAAGTTTAGAATAGCTGGGCTTAAGGTTTTCATCAGATTCATTTTCACTTGATTCATATGAGGAATATTTGAGTACCTTGGCACCCTTTGCCATGAAGCAATAGGTGGGAGCGTAGTCATCATTGCCTTTATCAGCCTTGTTGGTGAGGTCATTTTCTTCAGTGTTGAAGATAGACTTGCTGACAAATGCAGTAGCGAGGGCTAGGCTCGCCACACCGGATTCGGAATCCTCAGATGCCTCCTCTTCCTCATTTTCTTCAGATTCAGCCTCAGAGTCCATTTCCTTGCCAATGAATGCCCGAGCCTTCTTGGAGCCGCTCTTCTTGTGAGATGAAGACTTTGAGGATTTTGATGATGAAGATTTTGAGGATTTCTTCTTTTTCTTCGCATCATCAGAACTTTAGTCCTTGTATTTCTTCTTCTTTGATTCCTTTTCCCACTGAGGACAATCTTGGATGTAGTGTCCTGGTTTCTTGCATTTGTGACAAAGCCTCTTCTTGTAGTCACTGGATGAGGAATCATTGCTCCTTGAGGGTCTTCCAAAGCGACCACGTCTTGAGAATTTCTGGAATTTCTTCACGAGCAGTGCTAGATCATGGCTCAGTTCTTCAGGATCACCAAGGCTGCTATCAGAGTCTTCATCTTCAGACTCAGAAACTGCCTTGGCCTTCAGTGCACGTGATCTGCCATAGCTCGAACCATAGAGATCTCTCTTTTCAGCAAGCTGGAACTCATGAGTGTTTAGCCTCTCGAGGATATCAGCGGGATCAAGTGACTTGTAATCAGCACACTCTTTTATCATCAATGCCAGAGTATCAAATGAGGAATCAAGCGATCTCAGCAGTTTCTTCACCACCTCGTGGTCGGTGATGTCAGTGGCACCAAGTGCTTGAAGCTCATTTGAGATGTCAGTGAGGCGATCGAAGGTTTGTTGAACATTCTCATTGTCGAGTCTTTTGAAGCGGTTGAAGAGATTGCGAAGAACATCAACTCGAGAGTCACGCTGTGTTGAGACTCCTTCATTTACTTTGGACAGCCTATCGCAGATAAGCTTAGCAGTTTCCAAAGCACTCACTCTTCCATATTGTCCTTTGCTCAGATGGCCACATATGATATTCTTCGCTTGAGAATCGAGTTGCTTGAATCTCTTCACATCGGCAGCATTTAATGAGGGTGAGACAAAGGGAACACCCTTTTCCACCACATACCAGAGATCGTTATCAATTGCCTCAAGATGCATTCGCATCTTATTCTTCCAGTAGGGGTAGTCCGTCCCATCGAAGGTAGGACACCCAGCAGAGACCTTGAACATACCTGCGGTCGACATAACTAAAACTCCAGGTGGTTAAACCAAAATCACACAGAACAAGGGAGTACCTTGCTCTGATACCAATTAAAAGTGCGTTATATCGACTAGAGGGGGGTCAATAGGCGATTTTTATAAATTCTTCACTGAGGAATTTGTGGGTGAGGAAATTCCTTAGCAAAGAACTACTTGCAGCGGAATAAGTACTCAAAAGTATGCATAGCAGAACACAAGCATAGTCATCATGATGAAATGAAGACAAGCACAGAGTATAGAAAGCATAAACACAGGATAACACAGGATGAAGACAAACAGACTGAAGAAATTGAACTGAGGAAATTGAGAAAGTCTTCAGTCAAAGTCTTCAAACACAGATATGAACAAGTGCACAACACAGTAATGAGGAAATGAAAGAGTTGAGGAAATAGAACCAGTTGGCTTGGTGAAGACAATGATTTGGTAGACCAGTTCCAACTGCTGTCTCAGTTGTACGTCTGGTTGGAGCGGCTAGGTATTTAAACCTGAGGACACCCAGTCCCGGACACACAGTCCTCACCGTATTCTCCTTGAACTAAGGTCACACAGACCTCGTCCAATCACTCATGGTAAGTCTTTAGGTGACTTCCAAAGCTTCACAAACTCGGTCACTCGGCGATCCACAATTTCCTCTTGGATGCTCTAGACCATGACGCCTAACCGTCTGGAAGAAGCACAGTCTTCAAAGGTAACAAGCATCGGATCCACGCATGATCAATCTCTTCAGTGATGCTCAATCACTTTGGGTTTGTAGGTGTTTGGGTTTGGGGTTTTTCCTCACTTGATGATTTTCGCTCAAAGTCCTCGGAGGATGGGATGCTCTCAAATGACAAGTGTCAGTTTCTCTCGGAGCAGCCAACCAGCTAGTGGTTGTAGGGGGCGGCTATTTATAGCCTAGGGAGCAGCCCGCATGATAAGACATAAATGCCCTTCAATCATATGACCGTTAGGTGGGTTGATATTTTGGGACAGCTGGCGCATAGCACAGCAACGGTCGGAAATTTGAGTATCAAATTCCTCAGGGCTATCATGTTCCTCATTGTGTAGGTATTCCACACTGGCGAATTCCTAACTCCTCAGTCAGAACAAATTCCTCAGAGACCAGAAGAACTTCGTCTCTGTCACTGAAGAATATGACTGAACTGTATGAGATTTCCAATGGCTTCACTCGAAGGGATTGGTAGGTGAAGGATTTTGAGTTGAGCATCACATGGAAATTTTTCCTTAGTATTTCCTCGACCCCCTTTAACAGTACGGTGTTTCCTATGACTCAAGAAAGAGAAAATGGAACTATGAAAACAAAAGTCTTCACGCTTCATGTTCCTCAAATGAATACCAAGTCTTCAAGGTCACACCAATTTCTTCACTTTCAAAGTCTTCTGAAAGTCTTCAGAAATCCAAAGTCTTCAGTCGAAGAACTTCATTTTTAGGGGTCGACTTTCTCTGTAAATATCAAACTCCTTATAGACTTATAGACCTGTGTACACTCATAAACACATCAGTCCCTTAACCTATAAGTCTTCAATACACCAAAATCACTAAGGGGCACTAGATGCACTTACATCTTCGCCTCGCGCCTCACTGCATACTATAACATACCTATTAGGCACTATGAGAAAGAAGAAAATTTGTTGCCTACTGTTTTTCTAGACTATAAGTGTATGGTAGTGCATGATTTTATTGTTAAGAATAGGGAAAGGGCGCTTGAATACAAACTGTTATTTGATAAAAATCACCCTGAGATTATTACCTTGCCTGCTCCTTCCTTGTTTGATTTATCTGCAGGCCAGTATCTCGTTCCGCTGGCGGCCATCCACGCCTACCGAAACCCTACATCAGCTACAGAGCCAGAGCCAGAACCACAATTTGATCCTCCACGACACTCTGATTACCAGTGGGATCCGGAGGTGATTGCCAACCAGTGGCAATCCGAGGCTTCTTCTCAGTACGACCCCAACTATAACTTTGGATATCCGCCAGGCCAGCCGTGGCAATAGACCAACTTAGGCCAAAAGCCTAAGCTTGGGGGAGTACGTATTTCTCACCGACATTACATTTATGTTCGCACACTCATTGCTAGTTGTCGGTGCTCATACTTTTTCCTTGTAATATCCATGCTAGTTTATTTTCTTTTTCTTGCTTTCTTCTTGTGTGTTTGAAAAACCTTAAGAAAAACCAAAAAAAATTAGTTGTAGCTTTTAGCTAGTTTACTTCCATGCTTGTAGTAATAATTAAAAGAAAATCCAAAAATATTTCATGTTCTTCTTTTGCCTGTTGCGAGCTTTCCCGTGTAAATAGTTTTATTTCCTTTCTTTTCTTTAGGGGTCGATAGGAGAAGACCATAATGAAATTGTTGAAGTGGCTCTTATATGCATTATTGTTGATTTAACCAAGAGCCCATATTGCCTTGTTTTCTCCTATTTATTGAATGCTTGCAGATTCCAGCTTAGTCCAATGCACGTGCACTATTATTATTATTCACATCGTTCGGTCATGCAAGTAAAAGGCAATTATGACGATATATAATGGACTGATTGAGATGGGAGAAGCTGGAATGAACTCGACCTCTCTTGTTTTTGTAAATATGATTAGTTCATCGTTCCTGATTCAGCCTATTATGAATAAACATGTTTGCAATGACAATTAGAGATTATAGTTACTTATGCCATGCTTAATTAGCTAGGAGTTTATAATGGTTTACCTTGCGTGCCAACATGCTATTAAAATGGTTGTGATGTGGTATGATGGGGTGGTATCCTCCTTTGAATGATTCGAGTGACTTGACTTGGCACATGTTCACACATGTAGTTGAAACAAATCAACATAGCCTTCACGATATTTATGTTCATGGTGAATTATATCCTCCTCATGCTTGCACTCAATGTTCATTAATTTTAATGCATGTTCATGACTGTTGTCGCTCTCTAGTTGGTCGCTTCCCAGTCTTTTGCTAGCCTTCACTTGTACTAAGCGGGAATACTGCTTGTGCATCCAATTCCATAAACCCCAAAGTTATGCCATATGAGTCCACCATACCTTCCTATATGCGGTATCTACCTGTCGTTCCAAGTAAATTTGTATGTGCCAAACTCCAAACCTTCAAGTGAAGTTCTGTTTTGTATGCTCGAATAGCTCATGTATCAACTAGGGTTGTCTGTATCTTCCACATTAGGCGGGTTATTCTCAAGAGGAGTGGACTCCTCTCCTCACTCACGAGAAAATGGCTGGTCACCGGGATGCCCAGTCCCATGCTTTATGCAAATCAAATCAAAATAACTGCAAACAAAACTCCCTCGGGACTGTTGTTAGTTGGAGGCACTCGTTGTTTCGAGCAAGCCATGGATTGATGCTTGTTGGTGGAGGGGGAGTATAAACTTTACCATTCTGTTTGGGAACCGCCTATAATGTGTGTAGCATGGAAGATATCGCCATTTCTTGGTTGTTATGTTGACTATGAAAGTATGCCGCTCAAAATATTATTTATCTCTATTTCAAAATCGAGCTCTGGCACCTCTACAAATCCCCGCTTCCCTCTGCGAAGGGCCTATCTATTTACTTTTATGTTGAGTCATCACCCTCTTATTAAAAAGCACCAGCTGGAGAGCACCGCTGTCATTTGCATCCATTATTGTTAATTTATATTGGCTATGACTATGACTGGATCTCTTTTACCATGAATTACAATGTCTAGTCAGTCCTTGATCTTTAAAGGTGCTCTGCATTTATGTTTTGCGGTCTCAGAAAGGGCTAGCAAGATACCATCTTGTTATATCGTATCATGATTGTTTTGAGAAAGTGTTGTCATCCGAGATTTATTATTATTGCTCGTTAGTTGATTATGCCATTGATATGACTAAACATGAGACCTAAGAGTTATTGTGAATATGGTTAGTTCATAATCTTTGCTGAAAACTTGAATGCTGGCTTTACATATTTACAACAACAAGAGCAAACAGAGTTTGTAAAAGTTTTTCATTATCACCTTCAGTTTATCAACTGAATTGCTTGAGGACAAGCAAAGGTTTAAGCTTGGGGGAGTTGATACATCTCTGTCGTATCTACTTTTCCAAACACTTTTGCCCTTGTTTTGGACTCTAACTTGCATGATTTGAATGGAACTAACCCGGACTGACGCTGTTTTCAGCAGAATTGCCATGGTGTTATCTTTGTGCAGAAACAAAAGTTCTCGGAATGACCTGAAACTTCACGGAGATTATTTTTGGAAATAATAAAAATACTGGCGAAAGAATCAAGGCCAGGGGGCCCACACCCTTTCCACAAGGGTGGGGGCGCGCCCCCTGCCTCGTGGCCCCCTGGAGCTCCACCGACCTCAACTCCAACTCCATATATTCGTGTTCGGGGAGAAAAAAATTAGAGAGAAAGATTCATCGTGTTTTACGATACGGAGCCGCCGCCAAGCCCTAAACTCTCTCGGGAGGGCTGATCTGGAGTTCGTTCGGGGCTCCGGAGAGGGGAATCCGTCGCCATCGTTATCATCAACCATCCTCCATCACCAATTTCATGATGCTCACCGCCGTGCGTGAGTAATTCCATCGTAGGCTTGCTGGACGGTGATGGGTTGGATGAGATTTATCATGTAATCGAGTTAGTTTTGTTAGGGTTTGATCCCTTGTATCCACTATGTTCTGAGATTGATGTTGCTATGACTTTGCTATGCTTAATGCTTGTCACTAGGGCCTGAGTGCCATGATTTCAGATATGAACCTATTATGCTTTCATGAATATATGTGAGTTCTTGATCCTATCCTGCAAGTCTATAGTCACCTACTATGTGTTATGATCCGGCAACCCCGAAGTGATAATAATCGGGACCACTCACGGTGATGACCATAGTTTGAGGAGTTCATTTATTCACTATGTGTTAATGCTTTGGTCCGGTACTCTATTAAAAGGAGGCCTTAATATCCCTTAGTTTCCGCTAGGACCCCGCTGCCACGGGAGGGTAGGACAAAAGATGTCATGCAAGTTCTTTTCCATAAGCACGTATGACTATATTTGGAATACATGCCTACATTACATTGATGAATTGGAGCCAGTTCTGTGTCACCCTATGTTATGACTGTTACATGATGAACCACATCCAGCATAATTCTCCATCACCGATCCAATGCCTACGAGCTTTTCACATATTGTTCTTCGCTTATTTACTTTTCCGTTGCTACTGTTACAATCACTACAAAACCCAAAAATATTACTTTTGCTAGCATTACTGTTACTTCCATACTACTTTGCTACTAAATACTTTGCTGCAGATACTAAGTTATCCAGGTGTGGTTGAATTGACAACTCAACTGCTAATACTTGAGAATATTCTTTGGCTCCCCTTGTGTCGAATCAATAAATTTGGGTTGAATACTCTACCCTCGAAAACTGTTGCGATCCCCTATACTTATGGGTTATCACTATGCTGGTGATCGTGTGGACCATAAGTCAACATCAGGCACATGCCATTTCCTTCGACGTTCCTTGGTATGTTGGTCCTCGAAGAAACAGAACTGCGTATCACTCTCTACTGCTGAAGCAGAGTACATTGCTGCTGGTTCGTGCTGTGCTCAATTGCTATGGATGAAGCAAACCCTCAAGGACAACGGCATCAACATGAGCAATGTGCCTTTCTGCTGTGACAATGAGAGTGCCATCAAGATTGCTCATAACCCAGTCCAACACTCGAAGACAAAGCACATTCAGATTCGTCATCATTTTCTTCGTGATCATGTGTTGAGGAGTGACCTCTATCGAGCACGTGAAGACTGAAGAACAGCTAGCCGATATACTCACAAAGCCCTTGGATGAGAAGAGATCTAGCAAGTTGGGTGTGAGCTAAATATCTCAGAATCTTTGAATGTCCTTTGAAAAGGACACACATCCTAACACTTATGCAAAATTGATGACTTAGATGTGCAACACACGAAGTAACGTTTTTCCTCAATCAATGAAGACGAACCCTCTAAGTGTGAAGAAATTAACGACGAATTTGATTCTCAGAGCCCTACGACAATTGTACGCGGCATCTGAAATCATCATTCTTATACGGTGGGTCACGCCACCAACAAAAGTTGAAATTCTTCAATTTGGGTTCCTCTTCTGTTTTTGAATTTCCTCAGCTGTTCGATTTCTTCAACTTTGCAATGTCTTCACTCTTTCCGTCGTTGTTCTTCATTGACTATATATATCTGAGTTTTAGTCCTCTACGACATTCACTTATTGCTAATTCTTCAAGTTGCCTTTTCTGCTAAGTGAATGTGATCGGACCCTTCCCCCCCCTATGCTAAACTCAACCCAGTCTGTTCACAAATTCTTCATGTGCATTCTATTTGAAACCCGTTCAAAATCTTCACTGTGTCCTTGTCAGCTGAAGAATTTGCGAACGAAACGTTAAAATATTCTTATCTGAATTTTCGGCTTTTGCCGCTCAAACCGTTCCACATTCCATGATAAGATTTATCTATTCACCTGCGATCTCACACGATCTCCACCTCTCTGTACGTGGGTGACACATGTCGCTAGGATGAGAAGGGTCAGGGGCACGTTCGTCCATTTTCCTCGGGCGAACGGTTTTTTACCTCGGTTATAAATACCCCTCACCCTCCTCAGACTTCATTTACCCCGCTCGAGCTCTCAAGACCTAGCGCCGTCGCTACTTTCATCGTAGCCGGTGAGGAAGAGCTTCACTGCCTCGACCTCGTCGTTGTCGTACTCGCGCCGGCCACAGAAATCTTCACTCCGCCGCCGCCGTAGCTGTCTTCCTCTGCCAAGTTAGGGCGTGGAAGATCTGGACTGACGAACTTCCAATCTACAACTCCCAGTTTGTCGTGTTCTTCGTCAAGGGTAATTAAAAGTTATTGTTACTGCCTTTGTTGATTCTGATGATTTCCACAAAATCTTCAAAAGGTGTTTATTCTTCAACTTCGACTCTTTAAACACCTCACACAAGTATCTGTTCTTGATATGTTTCTCTAAGCAATCTTTTTCTTCAAGATTTCTCAATTGTGTGGATTTTTCAATCTATACAACTTTGGAACCTAAGTCAAAGAACGCTTAGTGAAATTTCTCAAGACACCTCTGGTCAAATCCCTCAAACTTGTTCTTTTTGCAAAAACTTCTGAGAACGCATATGACCTCTCCAAATTCTTCACACCTATACTCTATTCACAGGTATAGATGTCCGCTGCTGAATCACTAGGTTATCATCAACTTAACTCATTTGCAGCATTCCTCGAAGACAAATTGCATACCTCTTCAGAGAACTCAATTGTTCAAAATCCTTAGCTGAAGAAAATGGCAGATGGCAAGGAACCTCAGAAGGGAGGCAAGAAACTGGAAGTGAACACTGCCTTTGAAATCCCTGATGACATTTATGCAGGGTATTGCACTCCTGATGAAGCAATTCATGGAAAGGAAACAAAGAATGAGCACAAGGTGATCATTCAGAGGATTGAAAGAAGATGGCACGAGAATGGAGGGAGTAAAGATATGTCACTCCTAAATATATGAAGAAATTTGCAGTACACCCTCCTTGCCCAAGACCTCCACTGGCACCTGGCCAAGAAGCTGATCCCACTAGCCTCAAACGCGGTGAGGACTATCCTGATTAATGGGCTAAGCGCCAAGAAAAACTGGCCAAACTGGCTAAGGAAGCAGTGAGGAAATTTAATGAAGACTCTGGTGCTGCCGCTGTTGAGGCCTCTGCTAGCAAGTCCAAGAAGGCTATGCCTAAGAAGCCAGCTCGCAAACCACCAAGTTCCTTAGCAATGCCCTCACGGCCAAGCTCTTCTGTGCCCTCAAAGCAAATTCCTCAAGCTGCTCCAGTTCCTCCAGGTGCAAAATCTTTAGCTACTCCTGCAAAGTCCTCAACACCTGTGCATCTCGCCTCTTGCCAAAGGACCACAGGCATCTCAATTGCTCCAGGAGCATCTGCAAGTTCTTCAGCTCCTCCTCAGTCTGGCCCCACTTTGCTGAAGACCAAGACCACTGCTGGACGAGGCACTATACCAAGTCCTCACAAGAAGCAGGTTGCCTTCCACGTTCTGTCAAGTGAAGACGAAGCTGATGATGATGAACTTGCTGATATCATCAGAGACAGACATCAAAGGGTCGCTAGAGCCAAAGGCACAAATGTGCCTCTTCTGCTGGATCCCAAGTTGATCCTGGACTTCATTGATCTCTGGCACAAGGACCCCAACACTCCTATGCCTGACTTCAACCTCACACCTGGACAAAGTCACATGTTGACTGCCTTCATAGGCGAGGAAAAATGAAAATTTGAGAAGGCTAGGCAACTGAAGAAAGCTCAGTACAGGAAGGAGCGTTTTCTGAAGAAGAATGTTGTCAAAATGACAACTGATGAACTTGTGACTATGCAAGCTGAGATCGAAACCCTCAGTGATGAATTTGACGCCTACCGTGCAGATTGGCTAGGAGCCAAGGTCAGATTCGTCAAGTTGGCAGAAAGACTCACTTGAAATGTTGCAGCCCCAATGCAACGTGAATCTCCTCAGGCTGATGCATCTGCACAGCCTACTGAAGAACATGCCAGCACCGCTGATGAAGATCAGGCTGCTGAAGAAAATGAGAGCACCAGGGCTGATGAAGCTATTCCAGCCACCGAAGAATCTGCCAGGGCAATCACTAGTGTTGCGCCTGAAGAACAAGCCAGGCCAGTCGAAGCATCAGCTGCTGAGCCTGAAGACACTGAACAAGCCAGGGCAATTGCATCAGTTGCGCCTGAGGAAATTGCACCAATTTCCTCTGCTCCTCCTGCACCAACACCAAGTCCTATCCTTCCTTCTCCATCAGAAGCGAAGAAAACCAAGGCTGCGGAGTGCGCATCTGTGAAGAAAAGGAAAGCATCTGCCGCCTCAGAGTCTTCAGCACCAAAGAAAATGAAGACTTTGACGAGCTCTTATCACAATCCCATAGATGTTGTTCCTGTTTCAAGCATGCCATCAAAGGAGATTGTTCCCTTTGGTAAGGATTATGAAATTCCAAGTGGATCAGATGAAGAAGATCCTTCTGCTACTTCGTCAGAGCAGTTGGATGAGGAAATTGAAGTGGACAATATCACTTCAACTCCATTGGTATCATCACCCATGCCTAAGTTTACAGCTGAAGAGGCAGGCGTTCAGGAAATTGATGAAGAAGATGAAGTCATGGATATTGGGTGTTCCACTCCTATTCTGAATGATGACTACTGGGAAAGTCATCACCCCAATTCACTACTATTCACTCCTCTGCAACAAATGCCTCAGTCCCCGCTTCTGGACCACAAGTCAAATGAATTTATATTCTTCACTGCTATTCATAAGGACAAGATCTTTGGCCATGAGCATATTCTTCATGTGGATATGGAGTCGCTGCCCTGCTTCACTCCAGTCCTCAGTATTCTTCATGACGCTGGGCTGCCCAATTTCTGCACCGACATCTGTGACTGGAATGAAGAGCTAATTCTTCAGTTCTACGCTACGGTGCACATCACCGGCAATGCTGAAGATGTGAATTCATGGGTGTTGGACTGAATGACTGAGAACACTCACTACAAATTACCGGCCTCTGAATTACTTCATGACCTACCAGTCAGTCCTCCCCTTGAAGGTGCAAGACTCATCTACCATGAACCTGAGCTATCTGATCATTTCATGCAAGTGTTGATGAAGCCTCTAAAGCCTGGGCAAGCCCCAAGAACCAAATTCCTCGTGAAGGAATTGCTCTATGTGCCAAGGACCATATACAGGATATTGACCAAGACCCTCACTCCAATCAAGGGCCACAACTCTAATGAAGAAGAGGTTGTTGGCATCATGAAGAATCTGCTATTCAGCATCATCCATGGAGTTCCTGTCAACTACCATGATTTCTTCATGAGGACTATGGCCAATGTTGCTCTTTCACCGATTGAATTGAAGCCTTACGCTCCTTGGATCATGAGATTCATCAGATCAAGGTCTTCAATCAACTACAAGGCTGATACTCTTAACCATGGCAGCTACTTGCCCCCAATTGAAGTCCTCAAACGGACCATTTCCTCAGCTGATGAGAAGGGCAAGGCCACTGTTATTGATGAAGGGACACATCCATTGGATGGACAGTTTCGCAAAGCAGCATCCTATTCCACCAATGATGACTCTGCCGCTAATGCTTCAAAGCCAAATCCTCAAGCCACTACTCCAAGAGTGATGACTAATCGTGAGCTTCTCCTCAGTCTTCACCAGAAGGTCGATCGCAACCACAAATGGGCCAAGAGACAGTTTGGTTCAATTCTTCAGAACATGACTTTCACGTAAAACACAGTGAAGAAGAACCATTACTATCTGCATGAAGTATTTGTGTTGGGGAACGTAGTAATTTCAAAAAAATTCCTACGCACACGCAAGATCATGGTGATGCATAGCAACGAGAGGGGAGAGTGTTGTCCACGTACCCTCGTAGACCGAAAGCGGAAGCGTTAACACAACGCGGTTGATGTAGTCGTACGTCTTCATGATCCGACCGATCAAGTACCGAACGCACGGCACCTCCGAGTTCAGCACACGTTCAGCTCGATGACGTCCCTCGAACTCCGATCCAGCCGAGTGTTGAGGAGAGTTTCGTCAGCACGACGGCGTGGTGACGATGATGATGTTCTACCGACGCAGGGCTTCGCCTAAGCACCGCTACGATATTATCGAGGTGTAATATGGTGGAGGGGGGCACCGCACACGGCTAAAAGATCGTTGATCAATTGTGTGTCTAGAGGTGCCCCCCTGCCCCCGTATATAAAGGAGCAAGGGGGGGGTTCGGCCGGCCTAGAGGAGAGGCACGCCAGGAGGAGTCCTACTCCTACCGGGAGTAGGACTCCCCCCTTTTCCATGTTGGACTAGGAGAGAAAGGGGGAAGAGGTGGAGGGGAGGAAGGAAGGGGGGCGCCGCCCCCCTCTCCTTGTCCTATTCGGACTGGGGGGGAGGGGCGCGCGGCCCTGCCCTGGCCTCCTCTCCTCTCTTCCACCTAGGCCCACTAAGGCCCATTAAGTTACCGGGGGGTTCCGGTAACCTCCCGGTACTCCGGAAAAATCCCGATTTCACCTGGAACACTTCCGATGTCCAAACATAGGCTTCCAATATATCAATCTTTATGTCTCGACCATTTCGAGACTCCTCGTCATGTCCGTGATCACATCCGGGACTCCGAACAACCTTCGGTACATCAAAACATATAAACTCATAATATAACTGTCATCGTAACGTTAAGCGTGCGGACCCTACGGGTTCGAGAACTATGTAGACATGACCGAGACTCCTCTCCGGTCAATAACCAATAGCGGAACCTAGATGCTCATATTGGTTCCCACATATTCTACGAAGATCTTTATCGGTCAGACCGCATAACAACATACGTTGTTCCCTTTGTCATCGGTATGTTACTTGCCCGAGATTCAATCGTCGGTATCTCGATACCTAGTTCAATCTCGTTACCGGCAAGTCTCTTTACTCGTTCAGTAATACATCATCCCGCAACTAACTCATTAGTTACAATGCTTGCAAGGCTTATAGTGATGTGTATTACTGAGTGGGCCCAGAGATACCTCTCCGACAATCGGAGTGACAAATCCTAATCTCGAAATACGCCAACCCAACAAGTACCTTTGGAGACACCTGTAGAGCACCTTTATAATCACCTAGTTACGTTGTGACGTTTGGTAGCACACAAAGTGTTCCTCCGGTAAACAGGAGTTGCATAATCTCATAGTCATAGGAACATGTATAAGTCATGAAGAAAGCAATAGCAACATACTAAACGATCGAGTGCTAAGCTAACGGAATGGGTCAAGTCAATCACATCATTCTCCTAATGATGTGATCCCGTTAATCAAATGACAACTCATGTCTATGGCTAGGAAACATAGCCATCTTTGATCAACGAGCTAGTCAAGTAGAGGCATACTAGTGACACTCTGTTTGTCTATGTATTCACACATGTATTATGTTTCCGGTTAATACAATTCTAGCATGAATAATAAACATTTATCATGATATAAGGAAATAAATAATAACTTTATTATTGCCTCTAGGGCATATTTCCTTCAATTTGATCATACCTGGGCTGTATTGTCTCACCTCTACGGTGAAGAAGATCTCAAGCAGATGGGCTTCAAGCAGGACTTTGACTGGTCTCAGCCACCTTCGAAGAAATTCAAGAAGGTCAAAGTTCCTCACTTGGTGGCCAGCTCTTATTCTTCATCATGCGAGACTGATGAAAATGAAGACTTGGACGACACTGCGGCAGGCCCTACATCAACAACCGACCCCAACAACGCTGGCGCTCCTCCATCGACTTCGTGATGATATCTTCAGGGGCGTTAGTCCTCATTTTTCGTCCCTTTTGGTCATTCGATGACAAAGGGGGAGAAATGTGAGTTAGTCTTCAAGCGGGTCTATATATGGGCGTTTTTTTGCTAAGTTCCAACTCTCGTTCTTCTGAAGTCTTTGTTGGATCGAGTTGTAAACTTAAACCCGGTGGTGGTCCGATACTTTTGCTATGTTCTTCTGCATGCTATTTCCTCATATATGTTAATACACGCATGCCGAATTACATCAGTCAACATATTTCATCATGCATTTCAAATTCTTCATATCATATGTTAAATGCGTGTATGGATTACAAGATATAGGGGGAGATCTCCATGATTCTACTCTTCAATGTGCATTGCTTCACTAAAGCAAATTCCTCACATATGCACATCTTCAAGGGGAGTTCTTCTATATCTTGCAATCAAATTCCTCAATATCAGTATTTACACTTCATATGTTTATCCCCGTTGAAAACTTAACCTATATTGTCATCAATCACCAAAAAGGGGGAGATTGTAAGTGCATCTAGTGCCCCTGAGTGATTTTGGTGTATTGAAGACTTATAGGTTAAGGGACCTATGTTTGTGAGTGTACACAAGTCTATAAGTCTATGAGGAGTTTGATATTTACAGAGAAAGTCGACCCCTAAAAATGAATGTCTTCAACTGAAGACTTTGGCTTTCTGAAGACTTTGAAAGTGAAGAAATTGGTGTGACCGTGAAGACTCTATATTCATGCGAGGAATATGAAGCGTGAAGACCTTTGTTTTCGTAGTTTCGTTTTTCTCTTTCTTGCGTCATAGGAAACACCGTACTATTAAAGGGGTCGAGGAAAAACTAAGGAAAAGTTTCCAAGTGATGCTCATCTCAAAATCCTACACCTACCAATCCTTTCGAGTGAAGCCATTGGAAATCTCATGCAGTTCAGTCAATTTCTTCAGTGGCAGAGACGAAGATCTTCTGGTCTCCGAGGAATTTGTTCTGACTGAGGAGTTAGGAATTCGCCAGTGCGGATTGCCTACAAGTGAGGAACATGATAGCCCTGAGGAATTTGTGAGCTCAAATTTCCGACCATTGCTGTGCTATGCGCCAGCTATCCCAAAATTTCCTCCCACCTAACGGTCATATCATTGAAGGGCATTTATGTCTTATCATGTCGGGCTGCTCCCTAGGCTATAAATAGCCGCCCCCTACAACCACTAGCTGGTTGGCTGCTCCGAGAGAAACTGACACATGTCATTAAGAGCATCCCATCGTCCGATGATTTTGAGCGAAAATCATCAAGTGAGGAAAACCCAAACCCAAACACCTACAAACCCAAACCCAAAGTGATTGAGCATCACTGAAGAGATTGTTCCTGTGTGGATCCGACGCTTGTTACCTTTGATGACTATGCATCCTTCAGACAGTTAGGCGTCATGGTCTAGAGCATCCAAGAGGAAATTGTGGATCACCGAGTGACCGAGTTTGTGAAGGTTTGGAAGTCACCTGAAGACTTACCATGAGTGATTGGGCGAGATTTGTGTGACCTTAGCTCAATGAGAATACGGTGAGGACTGTGTGTCCTCAGGTTTAAATACCTAGCCGCTCCAACCAGACGTACGACTGTCACAGAGGTTGGAACTGGTCTACCAAATCACTGTCTTCACCGAGCTACTGGTTCTATTTCCTCAACCCTTTCATTTCCTCATTACTGTGTTGTTGTTCTTGATCACTGTTTGAAGACTTTGACTGAAGACTTTCTCTATTTCCTCAGTTCAATTTCTTCAGTCAATTTGTCTTCAGCCTGCTTATCCTGTGTTTACGCTACTTGTACTCTATGCTTGTTTTCATTTCATCATGATGACTGTGCTATTGTTCTGTTATGCTTGCATCTGAGTACTTATTCCGCTGCAAGTTGTTCGTGACTTAGGAATTTCCTCACCCTGAAATTCCTCAGTGACGAATTTGTAAAAATCACCTATTCACCCCCCCTCTAGTCGATATAACGCAGTTTCAAACCGCCTCATCGTACGCCTATCTATCAAGGAGTTGTTCTTATCTGCCGCATGGAGGATTAAGTTGAAATCCCCGATGACCAACTATTTCCCTGGGCACAACAATCTACGCTCCATCAACTCTTGTAGAAACCCGATTTTCTGGCTGTCCTCCTGAGGACCGTAAACCACCGGCAGCCACCTTGGTGTGCCTCCCACGGGGGAAACGTAGCTAGTGATGGAATAGGTATCATTGACATGGTTTGTCAATTGCACCCTCGTGGAGTCCCAAGCGATAAAAATCCCTCCCCTAGTATCAGACGCCGGTAAATAGGTGTAGCCATCATATGTAGGCCCCATACATTGTAGAATCATGTACTGGTCCACCCTCTCAAGTTTGGTCTCTAGGATACAACAGATCGTCACATGTAAAGAATCTACAAATTCACGTAAAGTCTTCCTCCTAGCTGGCCCATTTAGACCACGCATGTTCCAACAAAACCAACTCCGTTCCTGCCTACGACATGGCAACGAGCGCCTCCACGTCGACAGCCCCCCCTGCGACTACACCATGATCGGTGCAACACTCTCCAAGTCACCTCCTAGGTCTAGTGGTATCGCCTTCCCGAAGATCGCCGCGATCGCTCTCAGCTACGTCTCCTGGAGTGGGGAGTCAAACACCGTGCGAAGCTGATCTAGCGCGTCTTCAGAGACCGCCAGATCATCGCAATCAAAGCCCAATGCCTTTAGCAAAACCGCTTTAGCTGCCGACGCCTTAGTCTTCCTCTGCCCAATTGAGCACCCTGATCTGGTGGCGCACCGCGGTGTGAATGGGTCCACTTGCGTGCGCATCATCCTCAAAGCCCTTCAAATTCCTTGAGCAGCGGCGGAGCGAGCTTCTTAAGAAGTCCGGCGCAGAATGTTTTGATGTTTCCAAGGGCAATGATCTCCTTGTTGGACAGGGGTGTGTCCAAAATGCAAGCAGCCATCCCTCCTAGCCGCGGTACAGCGATCTCCAAAGCCTCGTCATGCATGCGTGCACCGCACATGGTCACCTCAGCACCAGGGTCCGCGGTTCCCAGCTCCCACGCGATCTCGAGAGCCAGCTGCCCCTCAGCATGCGGAACGGTCGCCCCAGGATCCACCTCGAGTGTGACGTGCAGAGTATCCGATACTGGGCCCCCTCCGCGAGCCACATGCGGTGTTATCAGGCCTAGATCCTCCCGCTCCTGTGGCCCCACCGCCACGACGGGTGCCAGAGCGGTATCCGCGCGATCTGCCTCGCCCTGACCCAGCACGACCAGGGTCGAGTCGCGGTTGGCCAGCACCTGACCACCCACGGTCTGCACTGCTGTGATCGATGTCCCCGTCCTGATCTCTCGGGATCCACCGAGCCTTCTGGAGTTGTCCCGTTGTCGATCGTGGTCGCAAGTGGCCCCGGCTCGGCCAGCTCCAAAACGGCTCCAATCTCTTGATTTGTTTCACCCTTATCCTCCTGCCTGGGTTCAAACAAAAGTGGCTGCAGGACTGGCATGTGGTCCAAAAGCATCTGAGTGGCAGCAGGCGCCGCCTCACCCTGCGCAGGTGATGACACGGCCTGTCCCACCTGTCGGCCACGGTTCACGTCGCCAGTCTCCAGCACCTCCTCCGGTGGGCTTGGCACTCCCTGGGAGTTCCCGGCCACCGCAATTCCGGTCGGTGCCTGCACCATTGCCGCTGGGACGCCGACTCTTGGCTGCACAGCAGCAGCGCCGCCTACCACCATGGGAGGGATTCGCCAGTTGGAAGGCCCAATGCGCCCCAGTAGTGCCTGCCTTTACGTGCCTCCGTGGTGACCATTGAACGAGCCGCGGTGATGGCGCGCGCCCCGCGTCCAAGGCAGGACTCTCCATTCTCCATGGCCAGAGAAATCTCCTAAGTCGTCCGGCAACCCGCTCTGGCCGCTCCCATCAGAGCTGAGTGGCCGCATCTAGGTCCCCGACCCCTCATGCTCCCTGATCCGACCAATGTGGATTAGTGCCGCCAGTCCCTCATCAACCTCTGGCTCCGGCACCCAGATCCGCTTGTCCGTCGGCACACCGTCAGGATCCACACACCAAGCACGCATCTTGAAGAGAGACAGGTCCTCCCTGTTGGCTATTTCCGGCGCAAGACTCTCCACCAGGCACGTCGTGCCCAGAATTTCCGCCGTCGTTTTCCAGGTCCAGACGTGAGAAGGGACACCTTCGACCATGAGATCCACTTGCGTGCGCATCATCCTCGAGACTGCCTGAGCTTGTCTCAGCCATGGGCGAACGTAGAGCTTGAACGCGCCGCGGCCGACAGAGCCCATAGCCAGGATCTTGTTCCGCAGGTCAGCCGATGAGAACACCACAAGGAAGTCCTCCGGGTGGTACTTGTGCACGGAGAAGCAATGGCGCGGGATGCGCAACTCCGCTGCAATAGCCTCCGCAGCATCAAAGCACGACACCGGCGGTCGAGACCCGCCGCCGTAGGCCACCACCGCAAGCTTGAGCCAGCGCTCAAGATCATCGATCTCCGTTGAGCGGCGAAGGATGCAAACGTCTCCTACAGCGGCCGGCGGTGCCTGGCTAAGCCCCACAGGTGCGGTGTCGGCCGGCGCTGGCGAGGGCCTCTCCACTGGAGAGACCTGCCGAGCGACCGGCGACAGCCTGTTCGCAGGCCCAGCAGGCAGCAGCTGCTGAGAGGAGCGCGCCACCTTGGCCATGGCATTACGCCGGAGATCTTCCTCCGAACGAGGGTTGCGCGGCCGCTTGCACTCCATCGAGATGTGGCCCTCGATCCCGCAACGAATGCACAGAGGCTTGAAGGTGCAGTCTTCCCTCCGATGGCCCTCCCGGAAACACTTGAAGCACATGCCGAAGAGATCCGCCAGAACCTCCCGCCTCACCGGGGAAGATGACGGCGAGCACGAGCGAGGCCCAGATCTACCCGCCTCGGCCTGCTTCTACAGCGCCTTACGCCTGTGCCACATGGCCTTGCGGGAAGGGCCGGGTCTACGCCAGGGCACCGCCAAGCCCGCCGCCGGCGCAGCGTCAAGCGCGGCCTCACGAGCCCGCGCCGAGGAGCCG
Source organism: Aegilops tauschii subsp. strangulata (assembly GCF_002575655.3). Lineage (NCBI taxonomy): Eukaryota > Viridiplantae > Streptophyta > Magnoliopsida > Poales > Poaceae > Aegilops > Aegilops tauschii. Next base: position 394,012,543 of record NC_053038.3, read on the forward strand.
GCGGAGCCCGGCGGCTTCGAGAGCCCCAGCCCCGAGACGATGGGCTGCAGCTTGGAGGACAGCGAGGAGGGGCTGCCACCACCGGACACCATGGCCAAGATCTGAGCGCCCGGGAGAGAGGGGGGAGGGTGGACGCCGGGGCCGGAGTGGCCGCCGGCAGGGTAGGGAGGGCGCCGGAGCGGGAGGGGAGCTCTGGCTATTTTGACTTGCAGAGAGCGTTGAGAAAAAAACTTACAATTAGATAAAAAGGAAAAACAATTGTGAGGAGAATCAACTGAAACTAAAGAAAACATCAGCAACGGAAAGCCTCCTAGTGACTGGCCTAGAACAACCCGATGGCTCATGAGTGAGCACTCACGCACGTCAGAGCGCCAAAAGATGATTACTCGGAGTAGCCATAATAGCAAAGCAGGCTCTTCATTTTTAGCCATACCTATCTAACTGGCTTTAACGAGATTTGTGCTTATCTTCAAAGGAACAAATCGGGCTCCATTTAGTTGGAGCAATCTGTATTTACGCAAACAGATTTTGGAGGATCTCCACAACTAAGGGCATCTCCATGGTAGACCTGCAAACCGCCGCATCCATCCGGATCATGCTGTCCGGACCGCTGAAGCCATTCAACGCGGGCCTCTATCGGTCCGCGGGACGGCCCGGACGCGTTTTCTCCCATAAATTAGGGACAAAAGTGGGGTAGGTTTGCGAGAGTTCAGACACCCAAAACATAAGACTCCGACATCCTCGGCCCACTCAAGCCCCCCTCCCTCCGGTCCCATTTCCTTTCACCCTGCCCCTTTCCCCTTTACTTTGCATCCGCACCCTCCACCTCCTCCGCCGCCGTTGTACGTCTCCGACCGCCACAGAGGCATGGTCGGACGTCTGCAACCAGCACCGACACGTCCGCTCGCCGTTACGACGGAGCTTTTCACTTGGAGCCGTTTGTACCAACGACCTCCATGATGGACGCCACGCTCGGCAGTTGTTCGGTCAAATGTCATTGAGCTTATTTTCAAATGCTATGTCATTTTTTAGGGCACGAAGGATGGTGAGCTACTCGACCATGGAGGATGAGTTCTTATGCGATGCGTGGCTGGACGTATCTGTGGATTTGATAGGCAGGAGCAGAGGAGAGCCCTTTTGGGAGCAAGTGCATGAAAAGTTTCATGCACAAAAACACATTGCGCCCTACGACATGTACATCATTCAACCACGCAACGTGTGGTCATTGTCGTATCGCTTGCATGCTATCCAAATCAACGTCACCAAGTTTTGCGACGTGGTTCTCAGCTCGAGGCAAGGTGGCCATTGTACGTGGCAGAGGACGAGATCGTAAGTTTGTCTTCCTCTTGTTCACCTTGTCGATTGATTCATTCACTCAATGTGGGTCTACACACTATATGTAGCCCGCGCGCGCTGTTGTGGTGTATCACAGGATAGAGCAACAACCATTTACGTGCACACACTGTTGGATGAAGCTGAAGTAAAAGTATCTGTGGGACAACATGATCCGTTCATAAATAACTTGTTGGACATATGGGGTCTAGTCAAATTTGAGACCGTGTTATACTAGACTTAATTTGCATGGTGTGTATGGATGATTTGTGTTATTTTCATCCGAACTTTGATAAATATTGGCCGATTCGCATGAATTTCGCCTGCCGAGTTAAAATACAGGTTGAAATGTATGTGACTAGTGTTGGATGACGGCCTCCCGCATCCGTGTCCGCATAGCGATCCACTTGTGCGTGGACGGATGCAGAAAAAATAATTGCGAGTTGCCATTGGAGATGCCCTGAAGCCCCTATGCATTTTAGCCGATCATGTCTACTCCGTACTGTTTGGCCCGCCGCCAGAAAGTAATGCCACCGGCGACCATGTGGCAGTACCACTTCTGCGCCTCATAAAGCGCTCATTAATCTGCTGGTTGAAATGCAGCCCCGCACGGCCAGTGCGCGACCGCGAGCAGCTTTCAATTTAGCGCCAGCGGGTCTCCTCGTCCCACCTATAGAACTTTAAAATAAAAATCAGAAAAAAGGGCTCTGCCCTGCGCACCAGCAACTGTCTGAGGTCACCGACGCACACGTGAAACCGAGGAAAAACGGAAAAAGCATAGAGGAGAGGAGCCCCCGTCCCCGGTCGCCACCGCTTTCTCTACTTTTCTCGCGGCAAATGGCGAATTTACCTTTGCTCCCTTCTTCCCTTGGAAGCAAAGAATGGGTGGGGGTGGGGGGAATGGGCACGCACGGGTCATGACGAGGAGCGCGTAGATGCTAGGCGGGGCGTGCGGTAGCTTCTTCCATGCCCCACGGTCGCGTACGCCGGTGACCAGTGGGTGCGAATCTTGGTGCAAGATCGTCTTGCCGACGGCACCATCATTGGTGGTAATTCAGATCGCCATGACGATGATTGCACGCCAGTGCGTGCTACTGCTCCTCGCTGTGGTGTGTCACATCTTCGTTATATTAACGGGTGAATGTAAAAGGCGCTCTTATGGATAGAAACTGATGATTAACGACGAGCAGCAATCTATCTAGGCAGACTGTTATCTTGAAGGGATATCCATTCACTTGTTCAGATATCTATCTATCTAGTGCAAAGTAACAACAATTCCATCAACTGTAAAAGGAGTTGCTAATTCCTCTCTATCACAAAAAGTTTCCCTGTTTTTTTATTGTTGAGATGAGAAATGGACAGGCAACGCAGCACAAGGAAGGCATGTGTGGGAGGGATGCCCGTACCCCCAGTTGCATCCTAGCCTTTTCATTTTGTTTTATAATAAAAGGAGAAGAATGGAATTTTGGGCTGCTTGCCACGCTTCTTTTGTATAAAGCCGACCCTGCCCCCGCCTCACCTAATTGTCAAGAGACAGGAGGACTGCCAAACCCACACCCATACAAGGGGCAGGCAAGGCCGCAAGGGGCACCCTCCTCAAGCCTCAAGCAACCAACGCAGCGCCAAGGAAGAACCCCTCCCTTCTTCCACCGATCCTTCCCTCCTTTCCTCGTCCTCACCGGCGACGACCCGCAGCCATGGCAATGGCTTACAAGATGGTAAGGATCCAGGCCTTTACCACTGCTGCTTTCCTTGACGCGTCTGGGGCATGAGGCAATTGACGATGTTTATGATGATTTCGCGGCGGGTGGTGTGTGCAGGCGACGGAGGGGATGAACATCAAGGAGGAGTGCAAGCGGTGGTTCACGGAGATGAAGTGGAAGAAGGTGCACCGCTTCGTGGTCTACAAGATCGACGAGCGGACGCGCGCCGTGCTGGTGGACAAGGTGGGCGGCCCCGGGGAGGGGTACGAGGAGCTCGTCGCCGCGCTGCCCGGCGACGACTGCCGCTACGCCGTCTTCGACTTCGACTTCGTCTCCGTCGACAACTGCCAGAAGAGCAAGATCTTCTTCATCGCATGGTAATTATTCACTCCTTTCTCGTTCACTTACTTACCGTCAAATCGATTAAATCATGGCGTCTGATCTTGATTATTAGCCATAATTATTGATGCGGATACCGCGATGCTGGATGGTTTCTTGGTTCTGGCGGCTAAGCATTCCTTGCTGGCTGCACACTGTATGTATTATAAACAGCTTTGATTGTCCGAACCGTAAGGGTCTAAGTTTTTGCCTGTCAGCGCAACTGCTCTTTGGATGATATGCAAGTCATTCATAAACTACGGCAGCTGCCAGCAAGAAACTAGCCAAGATACCAAATCCTCTTTGGTCCTCTGCACTATATAACACACTAACGCCAAGTTGGTAGTAATTACATGACGCAAGTGCAAATTACTAGTATATCAATTGACCATAGTCCTACCAACTACCAAACAAAATCGCAATCAAGCAATCACATATTGCATCGTCATTGAGAAAGGAGCTCAGACTAAAATTAAGATGTGGGGCATCTTCTCTCCATCTGCCCACGCACCAAATATAACTAGGGCGCCTGAGAGCATCAAGAAATTGACAGGAAATCTGCAGACCAAATGACTCTGCAATCAGCCCCACATCCTTATCGCTAAGAAAGAAGGAACACCGAATACGCATCAAACTTTTTCCATTTTCCACAAGAGTTGGTTGTCTGGCCCATACCCCCGCTGCCTTGTCAAACTCAAACGCAGGTCTGGTCGAGATCATGACGGGGGCCAAACTTTCTTGGCAGGGCCACCATCACCCTTCTCTTTCTTGCTTGCTTTGCTTTGTCCTTGCTGCCGCATCTTTGTTACTGTTGTCCTTAGTACTCATCCCTGCATTATTTTTCTCTTAACCCCCACAGCTAAGGTGGGCGGGCTCTTTAATCAGATCAGATCTGGAGACCTGTATACATCTGTTGTGCAGATCTGTCTGTCCTTGTATATTAGATTTGGCCCCTCATCGAAAGCAGGCACCGCCCATACCAATAACTTTTTACGATTGTATTTCAGTCAACATTTCACTGGCTTAATCGAAAGTGCGCAGCTTGATCAATCAGTTCCTCCTCCTTGTACTATCAAAAGCAAGCACGATTAAAGCACTTGACAGCAGAACTGGGTAGTTAAATACTGTTAGGTTAGCAAGCCTGTCGAGTGTCCATTCTCCATTGTCCACCAGCAGCCGGTCTCCTTTTGTTAAAGCGCTCTGGCTTTGTTCGATGGCAACAGCTGCTGGTGCATCGGCCTCACACGAGTACATACAAAGTTGTTTCATAATTCAGTGGGATTAGGATGGAGCCACAGGCAGTGGGTTGGGTCGGTTACTCGATTGGTTGATGATGATGATGATGATTTGTT